>NC_000080.6:62573694-63314944 GCF_000001635.26 Mus musculus | reverse complement strand
AGGTAGCTGCTATCCCTTAACTGTTTCAAGGAATCTGAACCCGAAGTCACCTCAGCAGAAGGCAGTGAAGAGATGGGTTTGGGGACTGATCCGAGTGAGAGTATTTGAGCTCTGAGTAGAGCTAATCCTTTAGACTTCTTCACTGTACCAGAGAGGAACCAGGGCTAACAAAATGGCTTATTGGGAAAAGGGGATTGGTGCCAAGTCTGAGGACCAGAGTTCAATTCCTAGGATTCACATGGTAAAAGGAGAAAAGCAATTCAGGCAAGTTGTACACACGCACACACGCACATGCACAATAAATAAATAATAAATGTTTTAAGAAGAGAGGAACAAAATCCCTACACTCAGGACAGTGGGCGTCCAACAGTGATAAGGATAAGAAGGCTGTCTTTACCTATTAACACTGAACACAGAGCTGGAGAGCCGGTGCAACAATTAAGAATGTGCCCCACTTGTCCTGAAGACCCAAGTTCAGTTCCCAGCCCTCACGTCTACCTTGCAACTCCAGATCCAGGTCACCCTACCCATCTTCTGGCCTCTGTGGGCACCCGCACAGGTAGGACACACATCCATACAGACATGAACATACCAGTAAATACAAATAAATCTAAAAAATAAAGAAAAGAATACGGCGTATAAAGTTAGGTATGATGGTGCATGCACGGAATCATAGCACCTAGGAAAGTGAGGCAAAAGGGTAAAGAATTCCATGCCAAAGCAATGTGTTGTAGAACTGTGGTAAAGGTTGCTGGAAGTAGTCTGTGGAAAGGGGCCGTCAGGTCTGCACACAGTAGGTGTTCAATGGATATACTCAGATGCTTGCTTCTTGGTCTGGGCTTCAGGGCCAGTCACACACACCCTCCCCTCCCCCACCAGTCACCCCCTTCTGTTCAGGAGCTCACAGCCCTGGTTTCTGGGGCTCTCTGAGCCCAGTCAGCTTTACAGCTAATATCCCTCCACCTGCGGGTACGAGGGGTGTAGCTCGCAGAGGTGTAACATTTGACAAGCTCCATTTAGTTTGGCAGCACTGCAGTGTTTAAATTATTCAAAGACAGATTGCTCCCTCCAGTACAGCCCCGCCCCCAAAGGATTTCTGCTCTACTGAGTCTGCTAGCAGCGCACTGGAGGGAGGAGGAATGGAATCAGCAGGCAGCTTCTCCCTGTAAGGCTGAAATCAGTTCCAGCCCTTCCTTCTTCTCCGCCCATCACACCCCATTATTCCCTGCTAATTGCAAGCTTGGTATTCTGGTTAGCTCTTTGGGAACAATGGCAGCTTTGATTGCTGCAAAGGTGTACCCCTCTCCCACCTTATTACTCCTACCCCCAACCCCCAGCCCCAAACCCCCAAACCCCCAACCCATGCCACTTCCACTGTCCCCAGATAACTCTGCCTGTCTGGGATTCTGAGGGTCTCACTTGGGAAGCTAAGCTATGGGGTGGGGAGAAATCTGAAAATCGGAAGAGTATGTGTGTGTGTGTGTGTGTGTGTGTGTGTGTGTCTGTGTGTGTGTGTCTGTGTTGGGTCTTTTTGTTTTGTTTTTCAGTTTTAAAGGCAAGGTCTCACATAGCTCAGGCTGGCCTCAGATTCCCTATGGAGCTTAAGGCCAAGGTTGGCATTGAAAGCTTGATCTTCTAGTCCCAAGCTCTTGAGTGCTGGTGGCGTCGGCATGCCCCACTAGGCCTGGTCTTGTCACTCTGATGGGACAATGGGGACAGGGGCAGCTAGAGAGAGTGGAGTCTTGTCTTTAATTGGTATCTGAAAGCTTTGGCCTAGAAATCCAGCATGGTGGTACAGGCCTGTCATCTCGGTGCTCAGTAGACTAAGGCAGGAGGATCACTAAGAGTTCAAGGACAGACATAATGAGACTGTCTCAAGCAAACAGGATCAAAGTGGATACAGCTGTTTGGCAAGGCCATCTGTTACACTGCCTAGGTTGTGCTCAATCTTGACACCCACTCCCACCTCCCCTAAATGAGGATGAGACACCCTCACCTGGACCTAGCCTCTTCCCTCTCTCATCTGGGCAGTCAGCGCATAATACAATCAATTTAAATGGCTGGTGTGCAGCTGAGGAAACCTTCTCTCAAGGACCCTTTGCCTTCCCTACAACCTATTAGCCTGGTGTTCACTCAGGACAAATAAGACGAATTGGCTAACAGGAGATGGTTCCATAGCTAGGAATGCTCACATCGGTGAACTGGCTAGTTTTGTGTCAACTTGACACAGCTGGAGCTATCACAGAGAAAGGAGCTTCAGTTGAGGAAATGCCTCCATGAGATCCAACTGTAAGGCATTTTCTCAATTAGTGATCAAGGGGGAAAGGCCCCTTGTGGGTGGGACCATCTCCGGGCTGGTAGTCTTGGTTCTATAAGAGAGCAGGCTGAGCAAGCCAGGGGGAAGCAAGCCAGTCAAGAACATCCCTCCATGGCCTCTGCATCAGCTCCTGCTTTCTGACCTGCTTGAGTTCCAGTCCTGACTTCCTTGTTGATAAACAACAGTATGGAAGTGTAAGCTGAATAAACCCTTTCCTCCCTAACAGCTTCTTGGTCATGATGTTGTGCAGGAATAGAAACCCTGACTAAGACACATGGGTAAGAATGGCCAAGTCCCGTGAAAGGCCAGGGTGAGTCATGTGCCTGTAACCCCAGCATTGTAAAGTGTGGAGACAGCAGCATGTCTAGGTATTGCTGGCTGCCAGCCTAGGTCCAGCTTCAGGGAGAGGCCCTGTCCCAAGGGAACAGATAGTAAGAGGACCCAATGTTTAAATCTGGCACAGTCTGTGTGGCATGTATGTCCTGCCCCCACCCCCAAAACACACTACATACCCACACAAAACAGAACACTTACGGCGAGATATTTCAGATTGAAATACCTAACATCATTTCCCCTGGTCTTTGACAGGCAAAGGAATTTGAATTTAGAAGGGACCAAGGCAGAGAGGCTCTGAAGGCAATGTACAAGCCTGCCCTAGTCTACAGCCTGGTCCAGAAGACGAATGTCAGTCACATCCCTGATAGTACAACCTGAAAAGACCTTCGGGGTAAACGGCTCAGCACCTCTGTGTCCCGACTTCCATCACTGCCCTGGGCAGCTGCAAGGAAGCCACTCACTGTGGGATCTGAGAACAGGAGACTTCCCTGGACAGCCTTTGTAACCTTGGAAACCTGCAACCACTTTGCAATATATGCAGAAGCCCGAGGCACATGCAGCTTTAGTGTGAGGAGGGGTCCATGGCAGAAGAACTTGGGGTAAATAAAGTCGCCTTCCCAGGGAGCCTGAAGGCAAGGCAGGCATCAGACAGTACCTGAGAGCTCAGATTTTTGGCAGGGGTATGGAGTGAGAAGGCAGACGGGGGACTAATGGCAAAAGATAGTTCACAAGAATCTTTACCCATAAAGCCTAAGGCTCCAGTGAACTTTCTAACCTTAGGAAATACAGTTCCCTGTTTGAGCCACACTAGATGTCAGGAGGCTTCATGGAATTAGCCCACACAAACTCAGGAGCAGCAACAAGACTGGTTCTTTGAAGGAACCTCTGGAGACTCTAGCTGACCTAAGCTATGCCATGGAGTCTCTGCCCTGCCATGGGGCAGAACAGCCCCCTGGAACTGGAATGCCCTCTCCCACATGCATTGGGCATGAGCTGTGCATTGCTTCCTTGCAGGGGAGGTGACTCCATCAATTCCCAGGGAAACACGCCACCCACAGTAACACTAGAGAGAACCCTGCTGAAATTAGCCCATCAGAATCCAATAATGCCCAGTCATAGCTCTGCCCTATTGGCTGTCTCCAGCCATGGGGCCTGCAAACCAGACCCCAAGAAGGCCCACTGGCTGTGTTTTCAGGGATATCATCCATAGGCTGGTTACCTTCCTTAGTGTATCTGTTACAGTTCCATTGCTGTGAAGAGATGGCATGCCCAAGGCAACTCTAGAAAGAAAGAAAGAAAGAAAGAAAGAAAGAAAGAAAGAAAGAAAGAAAGAAAGAAAGAAAGAAAGAAAGAAAGCAAGCATCTAATTGGGGACTGATAGTTTTAGAGGATCAGTCTGTGATCATCATGATGGAGAGCAGGCAGTCATGGTACTGGAGCAGTTAGCTGAGAGCTTCATATCAAGCATCAAGCACAGAGATAGAAGTAGAGACAGAGATATGTAGAAAGAGAGGGAGAAAGTGAAAGAGAGACTGGGTTAATCCAGTGACACACCTCCTACAACAAGACCACACCTATACCAACAGGGTCACGCCTAGTAATCCTTCCCAAACAGTTCCACTAACTGGGAACCAAGCATTCAAATATATGAACCTAAGGGCACCATTCTTGTTCAAATCACTATGTATAGTAACCTATGACCACCAGGAAGGTCTTGCCCATGGAAGAAATGTCTTCAAGCAAGAGACAATGTGGGTGGACAACAAACCAGTCAGAAAATGTGACTGTAAACCTGTACCCCACAGACCCAAGTTCCAGAGGGCTTACTGACCAGGGCCATCCATAGCCACACTAACAGGAAGACCTCCCTGCCTCCTTCCTATGGGTGTTTGTTCTGTTACTGTTCTAGAGTGAGGACTTTACTGCCTTTCCTTATAATCATGATACGGATTATAATCCTGAAAATAGAAAATTGCATACTTTAACTGGTGTGTGTGGGAGGGGGGGTGTGGGAGGGAGAGAGATAAAGAGGGAGGGAGAAAAGGGGGGGGGCATTTCCACTCTTGTGTGCACACAGGTGTGCAGGACAGAAGACAACCTTGGATGTTGTTCCTCGGGGGCTATCCATTTTTTTTTGAGAGTCTTTACACTGGTCTGACACTCCTAGAAGGCTAGGCCAACTAGTCAGCTAACCCCAGGGACTGCCCAGCCTCCACAGCACTAGAATTACAGACACAGCTTTTTCTACATGGATTCTGAGATATCAAACTCGGACTCTCGTGCTCTAAGAGAGGCAAGCATGATGAACAAGCTATCCCAATCCCACTGCAACTTTTACAGAACACTACTAAGGATCATTCAACCTTGCTACATCTAGTCACCCCCCCAGCCAGCATGGAGTAGAATAGGAACTGGACTGTTGTACAACCAAGGTGAGCTCAAAGACTCTCCTTCTGCATGACCAAACTTGCCTTTAGCACCAGACTAGAACCCACCCAACACCTCTGCCTTTCCTTCACTCAGTTCAAACTTGCTTCATGATTGATAGCCTAACCCCTCCCCCTCTCCTTTTTCTCTCACTCAGACAGAGTGAGAATTGTATATTAGTGTACATAATAAAACAGACATATATTATCCCATCTTACCTGGGCTCTTTGGAGAATTGAACTCATCCAAGAAGCTTTGGAAGAGGCCACTCTGATTCATTGCCCTTCCCAAGATGCTCCAAGCCAAGCTTGTTCTGAGGTGTTTGATTCTGATATATAAGGAGACTAGAGTGAAGTGCCCTATCTCCACCCCACCCCCCAAGGATACTGGAGATGTGGGTCCCCAGAGAAGGATAATAGTGAAAGTTTAGGTCTGTCTCCAAGAGGGGTCCTAAGAATAGCTCCAGCCATGGGACCCATTTCCTTCCCCGACAGAGAAGATGCCCAATGGTTCTGTGAGAACTATCAAAGATAGCAAAGGCCAGGTAAGCACAGGATGTTTGGAGCTCTGGGAGCCATCCCACTGTGTCAAGGGTTAGGAAATGGGATTCAGAGGCTTAGAGCCAGCTAAGAGCTGGTATCAGAATATGTCTGGCATCAGCATGACTGTGAGCTGGACACAGTCCCGTGACTCATCTAATCAAGGAGGTATTACTGGGCTCCTGGGCTCAGGGCCACTGTCAGAAGGCATTTGTTTTAAAGGCATTTCCTCAAATGAGGAAATCAGATTGTCTCACGTAAAATAACTCTGTTCACATTTCCAGTATGACTCAGAGTAAGAAGTGTATCTTTAACCACAGCCTGTATATACTTACCTGGGTGCTTAAGACACAGGAAGCAGAATTCTCACAAGGAAGCTTATCCTGATGACATGCAATGTGTTCCAGTTCTCTGCCTGTCTCTTCTCTACCTTTCACTGTCTTTGTTGAAAAGAAAAAAGAAACCTGCCTTTGTCATTGGACAAGCACTGTATGTATTGCTCAAGTGTACATAATAAAACAGACATATATTATCCCATCTTACCTGGGCTCTTTGGAGAACTGGACTCATCCAAGAAGCTTTGGAAGAGGCCACTCTGATTCATTGCTCTTCCCAAGACGCTCCAAGCCAAGCTTGTTCTGAGGTGTTTGATCCTGAACTATAAGGACAATAGAAAGACGTGCTGGAGATGTGGGTCCCCAGAGAAGGGTAATAGTGGGAAGGTAAGGTCACCTCCAAGAAAGGTCCTGAGGATAGGACTCCTGGCTTCAAGGAGTGCTGATGTCCTAAGGGGACCTTAGAAGAGATAGCACATTACTAATGAGTTATACTTACTCGCCATCTTGCCTTTCTGGGATGTGACCCCAAGCAGTCTTCTTTCCTCCATGAGTCACTCTACTGCATTCTAATATCCAGACTCCAGGCCAGTGGACATGCTTAGCTCAGATGGCCCCAGTATCAACTTCTGTTAACAGTAATATACATGTATTATAGCACTAACATCCCCCAGAGCCCCCAGGCAAAAATAGAAAGGAAAAGCAAGACCAGGTAAGATGGCTCAGTCAGGAAAGTGCTTGACATACAGCACCAGGACCTAAATTCAGATCCTAGCATCCACATAGAAGCCAGACCAAGTGGTACATGCCAGTAATCCCAGTGCTAGGGAGGGAGAGACAGAAGGATGCCTGGGGCTTGCTGGCCAATTTATCTTACCAAATCAATGGGAGCCAGATTCATTAAGAAAATCTGTCCTAAAAAGTAAAGTAGAGAAGCAATTAAAAAGGATTCTGCACACTGACCTCTGGCTTCTGTACAACCACACAGAGAGAGGACAGAAGGGGAAAGAAGAGAAGTGAGAGGGGAGGGAGAAGTGGGGAGAAAGGAAGGGGTGAGAAGGGAGGGGAAAGGAAGGGAAGGGAACAACAGAGAAGGAGAAGGGAGGGGAGGGGGGAGGAAGGAGAAAAGAGAAGTGAAAGGGAAGAGGGGAAGGGAGGCAGGAGTGGGGAGAAAGGAAAGGAGGGGAGAGAAGGGAAGGGAGGTGAGGGGAGGGACAATCAGACTCTGTAGCTGACTTTCCCATGGTCACCAATGACTATTATTGTCAGACATGCCCTTCTGATGTCCTTCCCACCAGGAACCCCTGCTGTGTACCCCCAGCATCTGTGTGCTCTCCATTCCTGGGCATCTGCATCCTTGCTCTCCCCACCCTTGGAAGTCTCCTCTAGTCCTCCAGCTCTGCCTAGACCAGAAAGGCCCTAAGTGGGGGGATCTTCAATAGTTACTTTACTACAAGGAGGGGCCTCAGCCAGAGCCTGCTTCCATGAAGTGCATGAGCTAACACGCAGCTGTTTATACAGGGGCACGGCTTGCTCTAGAGGAGATGTGCAAAGCCCAGGGCCTCCAGCCCTCCAGGTCCTCTCCAAAGATGCTGTGGTCAGAAATGACTTCAGAACTTTCCAGGAAACTTTAACCAAAAGACACGTCTGGTGGCTACGGGTTATGTTTGCAGCTTCTTCGCAGGAGGGACCAGCCGCACTGCGCCAGAGGAATCTCAGCCCCTGCATCTGCACATGGTCACTGGCTCATCTATCTGGGGTGACTGTCAGATGTCCCCGCATTTGTTGTAGTTGGGATTAAATGTAGGGAGAGAGGATAAAATTAACAGGGTTTCTATAAATATAACTTCTCTGGTGCTTGTTAAAACTCTGGGGGTCATGGGAAGTCTGCCTTCCAACAGGACTGTGTGGAGTGATCCTGTTTACTTGAGACGTCTCTCCAAGATCTGGCTTTGCCCCATTAAAACTAAATAAATAATTTCCACCGAAGCGATTTTTTTTTTCTTCTTTTGGCCTTCTTTGCCAAAAATTCTGGGAGAAGGGGCCAGCACAGAAGCCTCACATGCAAGCTTGCTATGGAGGTCTCAGGCTCAGTGGGAAGCAGGCTTCTTGTTCTGTAAGCTGTTTCATGACAGATGGAGCTCAGCTGGTGAACCAACCCATAGGAGGAGCCACCAGGCTGGCCACCTTTGACAGTCCACTCCATGGCTTCACATATGTCTGCTCCCCATAAACACCAACTTGAGGGTAAGCGTGATTACTCAGTAGGCTCAGCTTATTGAGCCTACACAAATGCAAGAGGCTCGTCTAAATTTAACTTTAAGAAAAACCTGGGTAACTTTGCTTTATTTTATATTTGTATTTGCAAGTGTGGTTTTCCTGCTGTTTCTAGTTTTACACTTTTATTACATTTGTGGAGAGTCACATGGATTCCACAGAACACATGTGGAGATCAGAGGACAGCTGGCAGTGGCAGTGTTCTCTGCCACCATGTGCGTTCTGGGATGGTGTTCTTCAGGCTTCGGACACTTGGTTTACTTTACCTGCTGAGTCATCTTTTGGGCTTCTATTTTTGCTGTTGACAGAGTCTCACTGAGTAGCCCAAGCTCACCTCCAATTCACAACTCTCCCATCTCAGACTCCTAAGGGCTGGGATTATTAGCCCAGCTAAATATATATCCATTTTACTTAAGGTATCTTGTGTTTGCTATTTGAAACAGCTTATGTTAATTTACGATTTTCGACTTACCTGAAACTCAAATCTAATTGACCATCCAGCTTTGTTGTTGTTTCCTGGCAACCCTCAAGCCCCTTCCAAAGGCCCAGCCTTCTATCCTCTCAGGGAAAATCTGATTTCTAACAGGATAAAGACAGTCAGTTAGGAGCTTAGGCAGGAGCTCTGGGGCCTGGTGCATTTCAGACATGAGAAGAATTTGCTGAAAAGGTGCTAATCCGACCATCTGGTCTCCTGAGGAGGCTGTGCCCCTGACTCCTGGGAAGGCTCAGAGCCCGTTGCTTACCTTCCTACCCACTCAATGTGGAGCTCACCCCACCAAGACAGACTACCAGGGTGGCTCTTGTGGAACCCAGGAGGGAACTCGCAGTGCCTCTGTAAGCCTTGCTGGGCAGCAGAAAGGCAGGAATGGGCAGCGTGGTTGCAGAGGAACGTGAGAATCAGAAACACTCAGTAGCCACAAAGGAAAGAGTTGTATACAATGTTCTGAGAACCCTGACTGCTACTGGCAAGTCTAAGGGTTCAGGAGGCTTTGGGGCCAAATATCACTGGAGAGGAAACCATCAAAGGACCAGAGGAGGGTCTGTCAGGGAAGGAAGTAGCAGGTAGGATGGCAAATGTGCTCCTGAAAGCCAGGGGTCCCCTGCCTGGAGAGAAACCTGACTTCTTTCTAACAGTTTTCATCCAATTTAATCTACTGAGCACCACAGTGCCCCCAGAAACTGGACTACCTCTAGGGCACAGACCCTGGGGGTATCCTCTTGCTCTGTGTCAGAAGGAAGACCCACTGTGCCCTGGGAAGATCTGGGGAGGGCCTCTAGAGAGATGTGCTGGAAACGAGTTAGAGTGAATAGGTGTTTGGTAGTTAGAAATGGGAGGATAATCACAAACATTGAGCATAAGGTCATAAAGAGCACGGTTTACAGAACAACTACTGCCAGTGTGGAAGTTTGTTTGATGACTTTTAAATATTGTCCATTTCTGTTGCTTCCAGTTAGAAAATCTATGGTACACACACACGTTATATGGAAACCAAGAGTTATTGAGCTTCTAGATTGGGGCAGTAGGACAAAAAATTGGAAACGTGCTACCTGATAAAAGCTGTTTAAGATTAACTGGGAAAATATTCATCAATAATAAACAATAATCCTGATACAGATTTGTTATTTCTACAGTGAGGAAAGAACTCCTATTTGTTTTCTGCCATCCATGAACGGTTTATGCCACTCTTTCTGTCTTTTTGCAATTACAATTTTGATCACTGCCCTAGATCCTTGTGAGCAACCTGGGTGATCTCACAAAATCCTGTGTTTTCACGTCTTTTCCTTTGGAAGCTATATTTGACATCTATTTTAATTAGAATTATCATTGTTATACTTCTTTTTTAGAATTAATTGTGGAATTCCAGAAAAATGATGGGTTTGTTACAGTGTTTCTATAATTGTACTAAAATAAATGTTTTGAATTAACAAAAAAAAAAAAAAAGAAAAGAAAAGAAAAAAAAAAAAGAAACAGGAGGATAACTAGTCAGACATGATGACACAGAGAAGAGATGCCAAAGTAGCACGGCATGTTCTAGAACCCATGGGAGTTCTGGGCAACAGTGAAGGGGCATGGAGAGTCCAACGTGGAAAGCTTAAGGCCGCTTGCAGTCAGAGCCCTCTTGCAGTTGCTGAGGACAGAACACAACCCCACGATCCTGTATAATCCTGATAAACTAACCTGAGGTGGAGGATAGCCTGGAGCAGATCAGCCAGAGAGGCCAAGAAGGTAAATTCCAAAGCCCTTAGGTCCAAAGGGAGGGGCAGTGAAAGGCAAAACTCAATGACAGAATCAACTGGAGGGCAAGAGCAGGTTGACCAGAGAAAGGTGAATGCTGATGTGCTTGGTGCAAAGAAAGAGCCCAAGTAGGTTGGGATAAGATGTATAAGTCAAAGCCGGGCGTGGTGGCGCATGCCTTTAATCCCAGCACTTGGGAGGCAGAGGCAGGCAGATTTCTGAGTTCGAGGCCAGCCTGGTCTACAAAGTGAGTTCCGGGACAGCCAGGGCTATACAGAGAAACACTGTCTTGAAAAACAAAAACAAAAAAAGATGTATAAATCAGCTACAGCTGCTATAACAAACATCACCACTGGATCTTCAGTCTCAGAATGGATGGCAGTGCGAGAGAGGGGTGATGGTGCACACCTTTAATCCCAGCATTTACAAGGCAGACGCAGGTGACAGCCTGGTTCACAGACTAAGTTCTAGGACGGCCAAAGCTGCACTCTGTCTGTCTCAAAACAAAACAACAATAACAACAACAAACTGTGAGGGTAGAATTGATTGGAACCGTAACAGGGAGGAGTAAGTTGAGCATCTTCTAGGCACACCCAGGAGCTATCAAATTTTACTGATTAATAGACCCTGCCTTCATAGGCAAGAAGAAAGTTGCTACTTTCCACAGACCAGGCAGCCAGCTGCTCCTCTTGGCCAGAAAAGAAGAAACACCCATCTGTAGAATACTGACAACTATTCAGCGGTTGCTTACACACGGTGAGCCATTTTGCCTCACAGTGACACTGTACTAGCTACTGCTGTCCATGTCATACAGACCCAGACACTGAAGGTCAGAGATGTCAAGACTTAGCCCAAGCCCACTACCAGACCCTCTCCTGTACTAGAAAACCCCAGTGCTCCCTGGAAGGACCTGGCATTGTATCTCCTGGGAGAGATTTGACTTGACATTGCCAGAGCTTGAACTAAATAAGTCTGCCTCCATCTCGCCAGGGACATGCCCTTGAAGCAACAAGTAGCCTGCAGGACACTGGAGCCTCCAGTCAATATTTGCCTAGTAATTCAGGCAGGTAATAAACAGCTTACAGGTAGCCTCCCTTGTACCACGCAAGCTTCCTCGACCAGAAAACTGGGCTGGGCCCAGGTAAACCTAATCTAGAGATTCTAGATCCATGGAGCAGTGGTAACTGTCCTGGCTGTCCCTTAAGCCCTCAAGGAAACCTTGAGTGTCCTGTACCCCTGCCACCTCCAGAGCAGCTGAGATGGGTCTCAGGCACTAACATTCTAGAGAGGTCTTCACACACAGCCATGGCTGAGCTAAATCTACTGTCAGCTGATGTGGTAAACATACTCCACTATTCCTCAATCCAAGAACCAGATGAGGGTTATGCCATTAGCCAGCGCTCCTTTCCCTCTGCAGGTACAACGACAGGCTCCTACCTCCACTGTCCCCATGCAGATGGACACACGGCCCCAGGCATGGGTTTCTACTGCTACTGGGGTGTATACATGTGTGTTCCTTACAAGCCTCAGAGGAGAAGGCTCCTGGCCTGGACAAGCCTCTGTAGCTGGGGAGCCAAGGCCAATTGCTGCAGTTTTCTCATATCACCCACCACATCAACACCTCTCTGGGAAGAGTGACACCTGTGCACACCAGCCAGGAGAAGGGAAAGGGACCGGGTGCTTCTCCCTCTACCTCTTTCCTGAATGAGGCAGCCAAGACCCAAGAGGAGTTAGGAAAGGGCTCAGGATGGCCATCAAGGCACTGGTGGCAGGAATACAGTATGATCCATACAGTCTCCAACGAGCATCACATTTGCCATGCCTCTGAGGATGTCAAATGTGTTCACAAAGTAAACCCCATCCAGGCGGAACAAAGGGGCTTTCCCCCAATTTTAGATGCAAGGAAACAAAACGAGAGCTTTCTATCCCCCACCCCCTTAAAAGCTATGGTAAGGCATATGTCTATGTTATACCATACCGTGTAAACCATTCACACAGAAAGTTCATGAGCACTATAGGCGTAGCCAATGTACAGCCACACCCACTTTGCTGCCTCAATGCTGCCAGTCTCCTCATTTCAAAACTAACTCCTCTGGGTCCTGCTAACCCCTATTCTACTTTGTCTCTCTGAGCTGATTGCTCTAAAGGATGGCACATACGTGGACCTACACAGTATTTATCCCCTTATGATGGGTGTATGTCACTTAGCACAGTATCGAGGTTCATCCACCGTGGAGCATGTGCCTGGGTTTCCTTCCTTCCTAAAAAGCTGAAAACATTCCATGGTATAGGACACTTTGTTTGCTTACTCAGTCAACCATTCTTGGGTACTTGGGTTGGCTATTGGGAACTATGCTGCTGGGAAAACGGTGACAAATACCTCTTTGAGACTCTGCTTTCAATTTTTTTGGATATATACCCAGAAACGTGACTGATTGGTCAAATGACAATTCTGGGCTTAATTTCTTTTTTTTTTTTTTGTATTTGTGTATTTGGTTGTATGTGCAAGAGAACATATGTACATGTAGATGTGCACATGTGGCAGACACCACCCATCATTTTTGAGACACTCTTTTACTGACCTGGAGCTCATCAAGTAGGACAGGTTGACTGGACAGTGAGCCCAGGGGACCTACTTGTCTTTGCCTCTCTGCACCAGGATTAAAAGCATGCACCACCGTGCCTGGCTTTTTTCATTTTCTTTTCCTTCATTAAAACACGCCAGTTCTAGGAATTGAACTCATGTCCTCATGCTTGCAAGGCAAGCACTTTACTGACTGAGCCATCTCTCTGTCCTGAGTTACTATTTAAGGAGCCCTCATTCAGTTTTCCAAAGGCGTTGTACCAGTTTGTCCTCTCGTCAACACTGCATGGAGTTCAGATTTTTCTACTCCCTTCTGGCTTTAGTTGTAAGCAGCCATCCTCATGGGTACAGTATACCACAATTTGTGCATCTGCGGTTTTAATTTTCATCTCCCAAATAATTAATGAAATGCAGCACCTTTCTTAGGCTTCTTGGCCACCTCTGAACCTTATTTGCAGAAATGTGGAATGCAGAGACTTTAAGCATCTTGACCAAGGCTATGGAGCTAGCTAGCTAACTGGCAAGGCTAGGTTCAAACCTGCATTTGTGTGAACTTGCTCTCAGTCACTAGCACTGAGATAACACATGTGGGGGGGGGGTCTTCAAACAGTACCTCAAAAACAGTACATGCTCACTTCAGCTAAACCATCTTCATTACAGATAGTTTACAACCATGGACCTAACTGCTACTATTGCTTCATTTGACACTAATGCTGATAACCTCCATCAATGTTACTGCTGCTATTACCTCATTTGACACTGCTGCTATTACCTCCAGGATATTACTGCTACTATTACTACTCTCTTTTTTTTTATGTTAAAGTTTATTGTGATTATGCTAGGTGTGCCCTGTGTGTATCCTGTTTTTTTTTTTTTTTTTTTTGAGTTCAACACTTTTTTTTTTAGGTATTTTCTTATTTTCCATTTCAAATACTATCCCAAAAGTCCCCCATACCCCCCCACTCCCCTACCCACCCACTCCCACTTCTTGGCCCTGGTGTTCCCCTGTACTGGGGCATATAAAGTTTGCAAGACCAAGGGGCCTCTCTTCCCAGTGATGGCTGACTAGGACATCTTCTACTACATATGCAGGTAGAGACATGAGCTCTGGGGATACTGGTTAGTTCATATTGTTGTTCCACCAATAGGGTTGCTAAAGTACCCCTTTAGCTCCTTGGGTACTTTCTCTAACTCCTCCATTGGGGGCCCTGTGTTCCATCCAATAGCTGACTGTGAGCATCCACTTCTGTGTTTGCCAGGCACCGGCATAGCCTCACAAGAGACAGCTATGTCAGGGTCCTGTCAGCAAAATCTTGCTAGTGTATGCAATGGTGTCTGCATTTGGAGGCTGATTATGGGATGGATCCCCAGGTGCAGCAGTCTCTAGATGGTCCATCCTTTCATCTCAGCTCCAAACTTTGTAACTCCTTCCATGGGTGTTTTGTTCCCAATTCTAAGAAGGGGCAAAGTGACCATACTTTGGTCTTCTTTCTTCTTGAGTTTCATGTGTTTTGCAACTTGTATCTTGGGTATTCTAAGTTTCTGGGCTAATATCCACTTATCAGTGAGTACATACCATGTGAGTTCTTTTGTGATTGGGTTACCTCACTCAGGATGATACCCTCCAGGTCCATCCATTTACTAAGGAATTTCATAAATTCATTCTTTTTAATAGCTGAGTAGTACTCCATTGTGTAAATGTACCACATTTTCTGTATCCATTCCTCTGTTGAGGGGCATCTGGGTTCTTTCCAGCTTCTGGCTATTATAAATAAGGCTGCTATGAACATAGTGGAGCATGTGTCCTTCTTACCGATTGGGACATCTTCTGGATATATGCCCAGGAGAGGTATTGCTGGATCCTCTGGTAGTACTATGTCCAATTTTCTGAGGAACTGCCAGACTGATTTCCAGAATGGTTGTACCAGCTTGCAATCCCACCAACAATGGAGGAGTGTTCCTCTTTCTCCACATCCTCGCCAGCATGTGCTGTCACCTGAATTTTTGATCTTAGTCATTCTGACTGGTGTGAGGTGGAATCTCAGGGTTGTTTTGATTTGCATTTCTTTGATGATTAAGGATGCTGAACATTTTTTCAGGTGCCTCTCAGCCATTTGGTATTCCTCAGGTGAGAATTCTTTGTTTAGCTCTGTACCCCATTTTTAATGGGGTTATTTGATTTTCTGGAGACCACCTTCTTGAGTTATATATATATATATTGGATATTAGTCCCCTATCTGATTTAGGATTGGTAAAGATCCTTTCCCAATCTGTTGGTGGCCTTTTTGTCTTATTGACAGTGTCTTTTGCCTTACAGAAGCTTTGCAATTTTATGAGGTCCCATTTGTCAATTCTTGATCTTACAGCACAAGCCATTGCTGTTCTATTCAAGCATTTTTCCCCTGTGCCCATATCTTCGAGGCTTTTCTCCACTTTTTCCTCTATAAGTTTCAGTGTCTCTGATTTTATGGGGAGTTCCTTGATCCACTTAGATTTGACCTTAGTACAAGGAGATAAGAATGGATCAATTTGCATTCTTCTATATGATAACTGCCAGTTGTGCCAGCACCATTTGTTGAAAATGCTGTCTTTTTATTACTGCAGCAGCTTTAGCTGTTACTACAAGCCTTCCCAAGGTGGGAGTCCGCCAGTTTTCTCCCATCAGACAGCCAGCTCATCACTATGAACTCAATGATGAACTCAGACATTGAACACCTTCTTAGCAGAAGGAGAAAAGATCAAGCAACATGACAGGCAGCTCACCACCACCTGTAATTCTGGCACCAAGGGATCACATTCCCTCTTCTGACCTTCTGTCATGCATGTACACACAACTCTTACAAGGACAACATTTAACTGGGGCTGCCTTACAGGTTCAGAGGTTCAGTCCATTATTATCAAGGCGGGAGCATGGCAGCATCCAGGCAGGTATGATACAGGTAGAGCTAAGACTTCTACATCTTCATCTGAAGGCCGCTAGTGGAAAACTGGCTTCCAGGCAGCTCAGATGAGGGTCTTAAAGCCCATGCCCACAGTGACACACCTACTTCAACAGGACCACATCTTCTAATAGTGCTACTCCCTGGACCCAGCATATACAACCATCACGTACATACATCGATAATAACATCAATCTTTAAAAAAAATAATTAAAGGGGTTAAAGAGATGGCTCAGTGGTTACGAGCACTTGCTCTCTTGCAGAATGCCTGAGTTCAGTTTCCAGCACCCAAGTGGCAGCTCACAATTAGCTGTACCACCAGTTCCAGGGAATCCTTTGTCATCTTCTGGCCTCTGGAGACACTACATACATGTGGCACACATCCATACATGCAGACGCTCATACACATAAAATAAAATAAATCTTTTTTTTTTAAACCAATTGAAGACAACATATCATCCAGGCCACCTCGCAGCAAAGCGGAACCATGATTACTTAACTGCCCACGTTGCAATGCTCTCCTTCTTGAGATCTTCCAATGAAAACTCACGACTACCACCACAGCACCAGGAGGCTCCTTCAATGGTACCAGCTCTGAGACACCAGAGCCCAGCATCCTGCCCTGCCGAGCCACCTCAAATTCCTCTGACAAGGTCTTCCTTGCTGACCCTATCCCCTCAGCCCCTGGACAGAATGTAGCTGGAACCAGGTCACCAGAACTGCCACAGCTCCCCTTAGCCATGCGCTGGGAGAGCGGGAGACCAAGGGAAAGAGTTTGAGGCAGGACTGAGGCAAATGGCGCCAGAGTGTCCTTGGGAAGAGAACAGAAGTGAAGCAATGAAAAGCAGCTGGATTCCCTTCTTTATGGACATTATATGCATAGCCTCCCTACCAGCTGTGCACTCTCCCAGTCGGAAGTTCTGCTGAGCGCTGAGTGTGTACCCAACTCATTTGCACTGTTCCATTGAATCCTTGCAGCAACCCCCTAAGCTAGACCATCATTGTCACCCCTCCCCCTTAAAGGGACAAAACTAAAATAGGCAGCACCAGGATCTGGGAGCTGACAGCTCAACCTAGAGCCCAAGCCCTTCACTCGAGAGCCACGGGGTATCCTTACCTCCAGTCCCAGACCCATGACAACTGGGAAACCAACCTCTGTCCACATACCAGGTGTAGAGCTCTCAGCCCATTTGCAAACTCTGAGCATCACCCCAAGGCCATCCTGCTGCAGACCCCAGGGCAGATGCAAACCTATCCTGAGTTATTCCTCATGTTCTTGTTTCCAAGGGTCCTACTAAGTGTTCCAGGCCACATTTATCCTAGCAACCAACCTATGTCAGGCACATAGGAAACAGCACCTGGTCTAAGTAGCTCTTTCCAGTCTCCAGTACCACCTCTGTTATCTCTTTTTTTCTTCTCTAAGTCACCTTCTGGTTCTTTTTTCCCCTCCCTAGGCTTGGCTTGTGGAGGCTGCAGCAGCCAAGTGCAGAGCAGAGTATATAATAAAGTGGAAGGAATTCGGAGTTTCTAGGCAACCTAGCCAGGAGGAGATAAAGAGCAGGGAGGAGTAAGGACAGCCAGAGTGCTAAAGAAAAAAAAAAAAAAAAAAGACAGCTCACAGCTGGAGGGACTCCCTGTGCAAAACTCCTGTAAGTGGCCTAGAAACCGCAGGATGAGCATAGCCAGTACTCCCTGTAGATACCCTCTCTGGGCTGGGGATGTAGCTCTCACTTGGTAGAGAGCTTACCTATATGCATGAAGTGTTCCATCCCCAGGACTGCATAAACTCCTATGGTGGCACACACCTGTAATCCCAGAACTGAGCGGGTGGAGGCAGAAGAATCAGAACTTCAAGGTTATACTAAAATACATAAGAACCTATCTCTAAATAACTGAACACACACAAGCAAACAAGTGTGCTCACTGAGCAGCCACCATTGCTGTGAGAGGTAGACATCTCCTTTCTTTGTTCCTATCCTGGACTTCCCTAAGCCTTGTCCTGATGCTACCAGATACAGAGGGGAATGGTGCTGCTGACAGGCTGCAGAGGAAGCAGCAGCTTCCTGGGACCAAAACCAACAAACAACAACAACAAACCCTAGATGGATTGGAAGGAGCCTAAGCCCCTGGACCCAGGGCCCGGTATCATATGCACAGAAGATGCTCTGTGTGTGTGGGCGTGGGGTGGGGAGAGTTGCTACAGAGCCCTATCCAGGGTTTGAGCCCAGGGATTCAGCCACATGTTCAAGAAACTAGAGGGACCAAGAGCCTTTCCATCTCACAGGGAAGACAATGGGAGCTATAGCCTCTACCCACCCTGCTGTAAGCCTTCTTATCTGGTTCTCCAGGAAGGACATGAACTCGGGGTCCTTCCTGGTCTGCTCCACTGGCCCCTCCACCAATCAGTTTCTTGCCTTGGTGGGCCTCCCACGTGCCCACTCCTCACCCTAGGAGGAGAGCCTTCTCTGTGTCACTCTGGAGGGAGTCTATACCAACCATCTGAGAAGGTTCTTTCTGAACCTAGCTCCCAGTGTTTCCTGAAAGAGTCCAGCAACACGGGGCCAAGCCCAGCCTTGAGGGGTGTTACCCCTCCAGCACTCCCAATTCCCACATGACTCCTAAAGACCAGATGTTTTATGCCATAGAAAATAAACATTTAAATGATTTAATACTTCCTGCTAAGACTCATTTGGCTTCTTGAACAGAACTGGTTGGAGGTCACCCTGCCCCTTAAGCCTGGGCCAGGGCACCTGTCCTGCCCCAGTATGGCCACTGATGACCACTGATCCTGGCCGCCATAAGAGGCATAGCCAGGGCTGTCAGAGACCTCCACACCCATGCGTGATTTGCTAAAATAGCTCTGCTCATCAGTAGACCAGGGGTTCACAGCAATATTTATAAGCTAGTTCCAAAGAAGCTCCCCACACATGAAGGCCATCCTGAAGGGAACAGGGATTTAGGTCTAAGAGGCCCCAGAAGATGTCTCATCTGTGCCAAGATTCCAAGGCTGAAGGACATCCGCCCTCTTCTTAAAATCCTGAGGGAAAAAAAAAGGAATTCTGTGTGCATTTCCTAAATTTTACCAACAAGAGGCACTGGTTGGGTAGAAGGGAGAGAGGGGGGAGCCAGTGTCTGCCACACATCTGGGTGTCAAATGTCATGATTCATACACAATTCACACGATGGTGGATGTGCCAGATCACAATGGCTTAGTGACATTCTAATGGTCATAACAGCTTAATGCAATACCTCTTTTGCCTGGGATGAAGCTGGTATGGATACACCTACTGCTTGTGTAACTCAAGATGCCACATCAAGCGACTGACCTGTGCCATCTAGGTAACTACTCCATGATCTTCACATATCCATGACATCTGGTAATGTTATCCTCAGACCACACCTCTATATGCGTCGTTGGTTTTTTGGAGTGTTTGGTTTGGTTTGAGGCAGAGTCTCAAGCACTGGGTGTTTACCTTGAGTGGCTACATAGCTCAGGATGGCACTGAACTTCTGAGCCTCCTACCCCTCTCTCCAAAGTGCTTGGATTGCAGATGCGTACCACACCTGGTTTATGTGGTACTGGAGACTGAAGCATGTGTGCATGCTAGGTAAGCATGCTACCAGCTGGATTACATCCCCAGGCCCTCATGCTGGTATTTTACATTCCAAAAGCTTGAGGCCCTGAGAGTATGCTTACAATATACTAGTGCCATTGTGCAGATCAGGATGCTAAGGAGTTCAACAGCAGTCTCTCATGTTTGAAGCATGTGGCTACATGTGTGTTGGGCTCTGCATCGCACCTGGATGGTTGAGAACTGGATCTGTTGTTTCCTGGCCTCTTTGCTGTGATGGGGGAAGGTCCAGGGAAGGCTGGGTCTTATGGCGGCTTTCTCCCTTTCCTCTGAGGTAAGCAGGCTCTAGGGGTAGACCATTACTCTGAGGAGATAAATGTAGAAACAAAGGATTGATTATCTAGCTTTATGGTCCATAGTAACAGGATGCCTGGCTTCCAGTCAACAATCATCCATCCACTCACCCATCCACCCATCCACCCATCCATCCACCCATCCACCTATCCATCCACCCATCCACCCATCCACCCACCCATCCATCCATCCATCCATCCATCCTTCCATCCATCCATCCATCCATCCATCCATCCATCCATCCAACCATCCATCCATCCATACCAATGTCAGAGATAACTTAATACACAGAAAATCCTCCGGAAGTGGACTTAGAACTGTTCTGTTTCATATTGTCTTCTTCTGAGGGAAGGTCAACGTAGCCCCAGGCTGGTTGCAAGATCCTTATATAGCAGAGTTGACTACACCTCACAAGGGCTGGGACTGTAGGTGTGTGCCACCGTGCCCAGTTTATGCTGTACTGAGGAGAGCAAACCTAGGGCTTTATACATTCTAGCCAAGCACTTTGCCAACTGAACTACATCCCTGACAAGATTTAGCATTCTGTTAATAATTTTGTATTGTGATAAAATGACAGAAATTTTAAAGGGCATGGGCTAGAATGATGGTTCAGTAGATAAAATTACATACTGCCAAGTCTGAAAACCTGAGTTCAATCCCTAGAACCCACAGGTGGAAGAAGAGGACTCTCCAAGCTGTTCTCTGACCTCTACACAATATCCGTTGTCTCACACACACACACACACACACACACACACACACACACACACACACACACACAGTATGCAAATGAATAAATGTCATTTTAAAACAGTCATTTTAACCAGTTTTATTTATTTTATTGACGTTTATGTGCATAACTGTTTTGCCTGCGTATATGTCTGTGTATCAAATCTAGGTCTTCTGGAGGAACAGTCAGTGCTCTTAACTAATGAACCATCTCTGCAAACGATTTTAAACCACTTTTAGAGGATGTGATTCTATGGCAGTAAGTACCCTGGCATTATTGTACAACTATTGTCACCATCAAGCTCCAGAACTTTCCATCCCTCCCCATTTGGCACCAGTAACATTAAGGATGTTTGAACAATACAAATGGAGTCCTGTTATTTTGTATTTACTTAAAATTACATATAAGGGTAAGTGTATATGTGTAGCTGGTCTTTGCTACTTTATGGGTTCTTCTTTTTCCCACTCTGTATTCCCCTTCCCTGTCTCACCCCCATATTACTAGAAAGGAGAGAAAGGAGGATAGGATAGGATAGGATAGGATAGGATAGGAGAGAGAGAGATCCCTGAATCTTATTTCTTTCTTCTTATTTCTTTTTTGAGCACAACTACTGCCAAACCACAACCAATCTCTAAATGACCAACAACCAGCAAACCCACCCACCTCTCAGGACCCTAGCATTTATATACCCTCTAAAAAATTCCCAGAATTCCAAATGTCACGCGATTGCAGGCACTACCTCAGCTGGAAAACCATGCCAATGCCAAAGCACAAAGCAAATCATAGCCAGCTGCTACACCTGGGGTTAAAATGAAAACAGATCCTTATAATAGGTCTGCCATTTTAAAGAAACCAAAATTCCAGAGTTCTCACTACATTTCCCTGCTTCTGTTTTAAGTCATTAATAGTGCTATGTACATTGGGAAATTATAAAGAGACATTTTCAATGAAATAAGTACTTTCCAGGTCAGTGGCCAAAGTTTTCAGGAGACTTCTCCTGCTCAATTCTAACTTTATAATTCTAAAATTCATCAGTTTTGATGCTATCCACAGCTTTTCATTTCCTATGGATATATAAGCAAGTCTGTGTTCCCAATACAAAACTTTAGTTGGCTTCCATTCTGATGTTAACACATCCTTATAGTATATAGGATGGTATAATTCCACAGGTTTTTTTTTTTTTATAACATCTCTCAGCTACTGTTATTCCTTTCTCCTGAACATTCAGAAAAGGCCATTTCCTGATGGTAAGAAATTACCTTGAATATCTCTTTTGGATCTGCATTCTTGAATCCAGTGACAGCCTTTGCTATACACATCTCAGGAAGTTTAAACATTCTTTCTGTTTGAAATTTAGGAAAACCATTGCCCTTAGAAATGGCTTGTTCACTTTTTGGGCACAAAGTGCTGTATTTCTTGCAGTTAACACACTGGACATTTTGAGATCTGAGGCTTTTGGTTTGGTCATAGTTTCTTTGCAAAAGATTGTATTTCCCACAATTGAAGCACTGGGCATTTTGATATTAAAGACCTATTGCTTGACCAATTAATTATATTAGCATGGCACAGATTAGAACCAATATCAGTTTTATCCCTTTTCCATTCGTCCATAGGTGCTGCTCATCCTTTTTATGGTCTAATAACTTTTTTACATTCAGTATTTGCATTTCCACACACCAAGATCTCTATAAATACTGACCTTGTCAGGGTCTGATATGATTTTGTTCATTGCTGAGACTAGTCTTCGTTTAAAAAAAAAATCAGTGAAGGTTTCTCCAGAGCCTTGTATAATCTTTGTAAACAAGGTGGACTTTTTCCTAGGTTCCTCAACTTTGTCTCAGACTCTTAAAGCCACTAAGCAACATTGTTCTATAACAACGTCATCAAATTGAATGTTCTTGTATATCAGACTACTGCCCTTCACCCGCAACTGATCTTTCACTATATCCATTCCCTCTCGCTCGATTTCACTGTTCAATGTTTAAAACTTCTCCCCCCCCCCGCCCCCATGTTAACCACTACAATTGGGGACTGGCCCCTAATACAGCTGTTACCAGTCCCTTTCAGTCTTGAGGAATAATTCTATTTTGAGTATCTGGTTATTTAGAATTTGTTTCACACAAGGCAAGTGTATCACATATGAAATCATAGCCTCATCAAAAATCCTTACATCTATAACTTCTACAGGACACCATCCTATCTCATCATAATGTTGTTCCATGCCATTAACAGGCTTGTACTGACTACTGGAAGAGCTGATAGTGATCTCATAACCCAAGGCCACCCTCCTCCCACACTGATGGCAAGATTGTTTGAGATTAACCCTCTTTCTTGAAATAGGCTGTTTCATCAGATTGTTCTCCCATTTTTCAGCTTTTCTTTGATACAACTACCCTCCAGCACAGTTTCTTTCCTTCTTTCCTCCTTCATAAAACTCCTCTCTTGCTCAATAACTGGAACTGAGCCTTTCTGTTCTCTCTTTCTGGTGCTCCTTGATTCCCAAGAGCTTCCACCTCTACCTACAACCTCTCCAGTGGCACCGCCAACTCTGCAACCCTTTCAGAAAAGAGAGAGAGTAGGGTGACCCCTTTTGTTTTCCCATTTCAGTCATTTTTCATTTCTCGGGCCCCTCCATTTCTATCTGCAATTTTTCCAACCGCTCAGCCATTCTTCCAACCTTTTTGAAACAGAATATACAAAGAAGGAAATGAAAAAACAAAAAAAAAAAAAATCCCCTCTGGGAGCAAAGTGAGAGATTTCCCAGTGATAGCAGCTAAAACTTTTTTTTTTTTTTTTGGTTGACCTTTTGAAAAAAAAAAATCCATTCCTTCATTCCTTACTGTTTTCTCTACAGCATTTGAAATCAGATTTCTCATTTTCATTCTTACCTTTTGAGCCCCACATTGAGGTGCCACTTGTAGCTTATCTTTGCTACTTTGTAGATTATTCTTGTTCTCACCTGTATCCCCCTGGTTTCACCCCTATAGCTAGATAGTAGAGAAGGAAGGATAGAAGGGAGAGAAGAAATAGGAAAATCCCTGAACCTGATTTCTTTCTTCTTGTTTCTTCTTTTTTTTTTTAATTAGGTATTTTCCTCATTTACATTTTCAATGCTATCCCAAAGGTCCCCCATACCCACCCCCTCAATCCCCTACCCACCCACTCCCCCTTTTTGGCCCTGGTGTTCCCCTGTACTGGGGCATATAAAGTTTGCAAGTCCGATGGGCCTCTCTTTGCAGTGATGGCCAACTAGGCCATCTTTTGATACATATGCAGCTAAAGACAAGAGCTCCCGGGTACTGGTTAGTTCATATTGTTTGTTGTTCCACCTATAGGGTTGCAGATCCCTTTAGCTCCTTGGGTACTTTCTCTAGCTCCTCCATTGGGGGCCATGTGACCCATCCAATAGCTGACTGTGATCATCCACTTCTGTGTTTGCTAGGCCCCGGCATCGTCTCACAAGAGAGAGCTATATCTGGGTCCTTTCAGCAAAATCTTGCTAGTGTATGCAATGGTGTCAGCATTTGGAAGCTGATTATGGGATGGATCCCTGCATATGTTCTTGTTTCTTCTTAAGCACAACTACTAACAAACCACTCCCAACCTTGCCTCTTGGAGCCCTAACATTTATATACCTTCTGAAAAGTTCCTAGGATTCCAAATGTCACAAAGTCACAGAAACTATCTGAAGCTGGCAAAACCATGCCTCTGCTTGAGCATGAGGCAAATCATAGTCAGCTGCTACAGATGATTGAAGCAGCCCCATGGCCCCAAACCTGGGACTAAAACAAAAACATATTCTTATAGTATTTCTGTGTTTGTAAAGGAACCAAAATTCCAGAATCTCACTACATATGTACATAATTTAAATAAAATTATGCCACTTGGGTGATAATGCTCTCTCCAAGAGCCATTGGCTATCTAAAAAATCATACAAACAAACAAACCAGCACCAGGCATGAAAAAAAAAAACTCCTATTGAGGTATTGATAAGTGTAGTCCAAGAGACTTCCAAAATAATATAGGTTATTGCTATTGCTTCCAAGAAGTTGAAGATAAGTCTCTATGGCCTATTGCTAAATGCCACACACTTTGGACATAAGACTCAGAGGATTCAAATTGGATATGACCTGAAAACCTGGTCCCTGAAGACTAGCTTTCACGGTTCCAGAAGGTTCTTTGTAAGCTGCCAGGGGAAGAAAGTAATCAATAGTCCTCCATAACTGTGATGGGTATGAACCACCACAGTGATTATTATGGCAAGATATCCCAAAAGGTGCAATAGTGGCACTTACAGCTTGGCAGCAACCAACAGATGTCTAATTGGACTTAATGTCCACTAAATTAGAGGGAAACATGTCTTGTAATGGAAACCTAGCCAAATACCTGTAGCTAGTAAGGTTATGGATCTTAGAGGAGATCCTACCAGTATCATCTCCTTAAACCAATGTAATTTCTAATTGCCTTCTAAATACTTCTCCTTATACCCACAGATAAATATAGCATCCAACCCTCATTAAAGAAACTTCTCTTTTGCCTGGCATAGCAGCACACACCTTTAATCTCAGCATTCGGGAGGCAGAGATGAGAGGATCTCTCAGCCTGGTCTACAGAATGAATTCCAGGACAGCAGGGTTACCTAGAAAAACCTTGTCTAGAAAAGAATGGTCAAAATTCAGGAATAACTGACTGTGGAGCACCCAGCCCTAGCTGATACGACCCAACCCCTGCACCTAGAGCTCAGGAAACATCACAGAAAGGGGGAGGGAAAGTGTAAGCACTGAAAGGCCAGGAAGTCTGCTGCTGGATTGAAGGTCTATTTGTGGCAGGGAAGTTACATGCATAAAACCTCAACAACACAGCCACTTAAACAAGACCCGAACAGCAACAGCATCTGATGACATGCCAACGTGGACGATGGAGATTTCATGAGACCTCCCCCACCCTAGACTAAACACTTAATTACTGCTGAGATAGGTGGAATTAATCTTCACCAGGAATGAGCACCATAATTGGCTATCCAATACTATGTAGTCAGCCCTAAAAACATATACATACAAGCAATGGTAAACAGACTCTGCAGTTTGCATTTATAGTGTGTGTGTGTGTGTGTGTGTGTGTGTGTGTATAACAAGAATAATTAAAGAAAAAGAGGTCATGAATTTGAAAGGGTATGGGAATGGTTGGAGGGAGGAGGGCTAAATGGTATAATATTTTAATTAAAAATTAAAAGAAAATAACAAGTATCCATTCTCTGGCTTGGCCACTCACTATTCTATTTGGTTTCTATGAGTCTAGTGATCTAGAATTCCCTTGCTCCCTCTCTCTGTAAGGATTTTGTAGCTCAGACTGGCCTCAAGCTGCAACTCCTTTATCTCAGCATCTTAGTTACTTTTCTATTGCTGTGATAAGACACCATGACCAACACAACTTATAGAAGAAAGAGTTTCTTGTGGGCTTACAGTTTAGATGGTTAGAGTGCATGACCATCTTGGCAGTAGACAAGCAGTCACAGCACTAGAGAATTAGCTAGGAGCTTATATCTTTTTTTTTTTTAATGGTGATTATCTTTTTTTTTTTAAGATTTATTTATTGATTATATGTAAGTACACTGTAGCTGTCTTCAAACACTCCAGAAGAGGAAGTCAGATCTCGTTACGGATGGTTGTGAGCCACCATGTGGTTGCTGGGATTTGAACTCCGGACCTTCGGAAGAGCAGTCGGGTACTCTTACCCACTGAGCCATCTCACCAGCCCCTAGGAGCTTATATCTTAAGATACAAACACAGAGCCGGGCGTGGTGGCACATGCCTTTAATCCCAGCACTTGTGAGGCAGAGGCAGGCGGATTTCTGAGTTCGAGGCCAACCTGGTCTACAAAGTGAGTTCCAGGACAGATACACACACAGGACAAAGAGAGCTAACTGGAAATCTCCAGCAAGGCCACATCTGCTAATTCTTCTCAAACAGTTTCACCAACTGGGGACCAAGCATTCAAATACATAAGTCTATGGGGCCCATTCTCATTCAACCCGCTATACTCCGCCTCCTGGGCATTGAGATTACAAATGTGTGCCACCACGGTGGCTTCTTACTGTGGGTATGTTATCTCACTTGGTATGATGTCAAGTCTGAGTTTCTAGAGCTAAGGAAGCTTCATGAACAAAGTATTGTGACCTGGTGAATCATCTCTGGGCAGGGACCTAGTGCTGACTGCCTTCCCAGGTAAGCCTACATCCACCCTCCTCTCTCCTCTGCACAACAGCCCTCCTCTGTCCCACAGAATGCCTTTCCCCAGAACTTGTCATACGAGAAGCCTAGTCTCATTCTACCTGTCCAAGCTTTCCTAAGTTTTCCCAAGACTCACATTACTTTTCACTGACTTCTTTGGGGTCTCTGGCTCCACAGAGAAACTCATTCCTACCTATCAAAGTGTTTCCCTGAGAACTCCTGAACCTACAGCCACTTCCTGGATGCTGGTGTCAGCTGTGGCACAGGGCTGGCCACTGGCCACCTTTGCTTTAAAGTACGCTATACTCCCTCCGTCCTGCCCTCTTCTTCTATAAAACAAAGGATGCCAACCCCAGTGCCTCCAACTCTACTTCCCTCGGCTTTGCCCAACGGCCTGCATCATGTACATCATCTGACATCACTCTATCTCCCTGCACTGTCCCCAAGACCCCCATCTGTCCATCATTCCTGAGGGTGGAGCCCACCAGCCCCTTCTGTGTCCCTCACCAGCTCGGGTGCCTGCCTGAGGTAGCCCCTCCCACTCACCTGAACACAGCAGCCCTGGATTGCAACACTCATACCTTTAGACTGTGGGTGCCACATGGGCAAGGACTCTGCTGTTTGTCTTAGCTCCACCTTTTTTATTAATTCCCTTCTGTCCTTGTTTAGGGCCCCATAAAAGGATAGAATTAGAAAGAAAAGGATCACCCACTGGCCTTTGGTGTTCGATTTTCAAAGTAGACGTTGGGAGAAGCCCTGCTTCCTAGTTCAGAAGTGAAAAGGTCACCTTTCACCTATATATGAAGAGACACCCAAAATGCCCTGCAAAGCTTGCAAGGTGCTGCTGCAGGGCCAGTCCTCAAGTTGGGAGAAGTCACATCCCAGAGTCTATAGTCCTACCTCATCCCCATTTCCCACCTGACTTCTGGTTACCTTGACTCTTGAAACTGTCCAGAGATGTCCCAGCCCCCTCCCTGTGCACCGTGCTCTTCGCAGAGTGCCTGTCTCGTGGATCACTTGTTCCCTTTTCCACAGCCTGACTTTCTGGGAATATAGTTGGTCAGTCTGCTCTCGAGTCCCCAAAAGCTTTCCAGACCTGTGGTCTCCATACCATGGTCTGAAAATTGTTGCCCCTTAGAAATTTTGCAAGGATTTATTCTTCAGAGCTATCTGTCAGCAGTCTTGACAAGGCGGGCCTCAATCTGACTGTGGTGCTCAAAGTGAGACTTCTGGCAAGGAATCATTAGAGGAGCCCGTAGGGTAGAACACACACACACACCACCATCACCACCACCATCACCACCACCTATCCATGACTGAACACTGGTGACTATGTAAGAATAGTCACAGAAATAGACACAGGCTCCCTGTCTCTTGCCACGTGATATTGCAAGTGAGAAGGTCATTGTCAGATATAATCTTCCCCTTATACACCCAGAACCATGGTGCCCAATGAATGTCTTTTCTTGATAAGAAGCGCTGCCCCAAGTTTCCATTACAGGGATGAGAGGCTGCCTCGCACAGTCCGCCAGCACCTCACCTGGTACGCAACGGTCAGCATAGCCCCACAGCTCTCTCACTGCGGGGTCCTCTATCTCAGAGAAAGCTGCTTTCCTCCACGGTTCAGAAGCCACCTTGGTTTTCAGTATTTTTCTCCTCTGGCCCCACTAAAAATGGAAGAGGGTCAGTGGGTAAGGCTGCTGGCCTCCAAGCCTGACAAACCTTAGCATCAAGGCACCTGGACCTATCCCTTCCTCCTCCTCCAAACCTCAAAACAGTAAAATGCTTTCCTTTTGCACAGAAAAGAAGGCATGGGGAGCCCAGCTGCCCCACCCGGGGCCTTGATGTCATATTTCACATACTGTATAAGTACAATTCTGACCCTTCACAGAACGCTCATATTCTCTTTCTCTCACGTTAGGGAGAATGTGAAGTAAGTAAGAGAGAATTGTGCTTTCTTAAGAAGGGGGAGATTATGCTGTCTCTAATGGTGGGAGGAATGATGGAGATGGGAGGAAGGAAGGAGGGGAGGGAGGGTATGAAACACAGAATAGCAGCCCTGAAAGCACATAGCTAAATACAGCACAGCCAGTGATAATGAAAATGTAAACCTGAATATGTACAGAGCTCTGTCTCTGTCTGTCTGTCTGTCTGTCTCTAACTCCCTCTCACTATACATCTGGAAAGGATCC
The DNA here is from genome assembly GCF_000001635.26 of Mus musculus. Taxonomy (NCBI): domain Eukaryota; kingdom Metazoa; phylum Chordata; class Mammalia; order Rodentia; family Muridae; genus Mus; species Mus musculus. The sequence continues at coordinate 63,285,876 of NC_000080.6, read as the reverse complement.
CAGCAGGACATGGTAAGAGGCTACAGCGAGATGCAGAGCTACAGCTGGGTCCCAATTTTTTTTTTCAGATTTTTCTAAATGTTGGGTGGGAGGGCAGATTCCCTTCCCAGATAAAACAGACATTTTCACAACAATGATGACATGACCTAGAGACTGGCATGAAGTCAGAGAGGATTGACTGACAGACAGGCTGAGAACCACACAAAGGGAGCCAGCCCTGAAGAGAAAAGGTGAATTTGGATTCAATCACCTTCTTTCCCACCTCACCACCACCTTCATCCTCCCCGTCCTCACACCCTCAGGAGAATGTGAGGCTGTGACCTATTGCTCTTCCACAATCTGTGTCCATGGAAGTCTCCTGTCCTCAGTATTCTCTCCAAAGCAGTCTATGTCTTACAACGTCCAGTCAACACCACAGCAACTTAAAGTCATCTCCAAGTCCACTTCCTCAGAAGGCACCTGGCCGAACAGTCTAGAAAATTGAAACCTTGAGAGAGAGAGAGAGAGAGAGAGAGAGAGAGAGAGAGAGGAGGTATATTACTGATGTAAGATGGGTGGGGCTGACCAAGGAGAGAGAGAATGATGTCAACAAGGATCCTCAGAGATGATCCATGGTTGCTGAAAGAGAACCCTCCTGTCAAGGCTGACAGCATCCAGTCACCCAGACGTGTAAGAACATTTATATCCTCAGCCTGGACCAGTGTTCCAATCCCAGGTTTCCTATATTAAAACTAAAGAGCAATTAACCTCAAAAGTACAAGCAACAACAGGAAATATAGATGAATTACATCATATTTTACACTTAATAACAGCTGTGTGAAAACCCATGTAGTAGAATGGGAGCAAAAGCCTGCTCACTAATTGTCTAGAAAGGGGTTAGTGTCAAAAATACATAAAGAACCCCTGTGACTCAACTCCAGAGAGACACAGCACTATTGAAAAGTGGCCAAAGGATTGGAACCTACATTTCCAGAGAAGATATATACATAGCCCCTGGGTGCACAAAGAAATGCTTAGCACAGCCATTAGGAAAATGCTAGTGAAAATAAGGGAAAGCTATGGTTGGATTGCTGGAGGAGAGGTCTGCAGAAGCCAGGGCAAGACAAACATGGATCTCTCAGGGACAGCACAGCATCCCTGCCATTTGGGTTATTGGTATAACGGATGGACACTCTTCTGGGGGATGGAAGAACTGGTGAAGGTGGCATGCATGTCTTCACAAGATGGTACACTGACTGGGGTTGGTCCCAGAACCTTCATTCTGACCAACTACTGGCTTGATTCTAAAAGTTGAGAGGACTAAGGAAGAGAAATAACCAACTTCTGGCAAAATCACATTCCCCTGCCTACAACCTTACCCCCTACTGGGCAGAGGAGGAGTTGGGACAGTGTGCCAAGGACTGTTCTAGAGGGACAGCTCTGGAGCTTGTGAAGCAGAGACATAGCCTAGGTAGACCCCTTTGGCAGGTAAGAGGACAGAGCCTTGCCCAGTTTCTGGCTGCACCTCCCCGTGTCCTCCAGTTGCCACATGCCTGCCATCAACAAACCTCTACTGAGGCCATCATCTTTTCCAACAAGCAGAACAAAGCCCCCTCAGTTCCTTGAACCCTGTTTAAGCTTCCCACCCTCCTCTGACTGTTCTCTCCTTCCCCTCTCTATCCCCATCCTCATTTCCTTATTCCCTGACCAATACTTCCTACTTTCCCCCAGGCCCCCTGCCTGCAGGGATTGCTTCTGGAATTTTCCTTCCTATACACGCTTGCAGTCTATGTCACAGGGAGCCAGCTTCCCCTGAGGATCTGTGCTTTTTGTGTTGCACCTCCCAAACTGAACAGCTCAGCAGACATCTGTAGAAGCTCAGCTCCTAAGGACCCCTCCCACTGAGGGAGCTGGTACCTGGCCTTCCCCTGGGGTAGTCTAAACAAGCATCTTCAGAAAAGGGGGTTTATTGCCAAGACAGTAGAGATAAGCAGGGCTCATCTGTCTGCCACAATGACTCGGGCTGGGCCTGGGTTGCACATTGTCAGAGTGATTTCAGCAGAGCCTGCAAGCCATGAAACTCTTACAAGCTCCAGATAAGGCCCTTGTCTTTAGAGAGCTTGGAGGAGAGGGGAGGGGGGAGTTGTAGTGATAGTCGCCACTGGAGATAAGGAGAATATATATTTTGTTTAACCAAACCTGTCTATTGGCTAGAGACACCAATGAGCTGGCATCCATCAAATCCTTTTCTGATTTACACGAATACCTGATTCCCTCCGATAAGGAAAAGCGTAAGTCAACACAGCTCTGTTGTCATTGGGTGTTACCTGCCCAGATACTGGAGTTTTTATCTACAGATTCATTCACAGGCTTCCTTCAGCTTTATCTGCAACTTAGGTGTGACCACACTGTCTTGCATGCGTATGTGCGTATGTGCCTGTGTGCATGCGTGTGTGCCTGTGTGCATGCGTATGTGCCTATATGTGTGTGCACGTGCGAGAGAGCGCTCACGTGTGTATGCTCAAGTGTGTGTGTGTGTGTGTGTGTGTGTTCTAAAGGCCTGTGGATGACCACGTCATGAACAAATGCCGCAGGAAAATGGTGACTTGGACACCAAAGAGGAAAAGAGGGAGGTAGCAACACCATGATGAATGTGTTTCATAATCAGCTTAACGCCGCCAACTGTTGTCTACTCCAACAAACTCTGGCCTGCTATCCATCAGCCCTAACTCAGGGAGGACGAACCCCAGGGCTGCCCTGATAAGAGGCAAAAAACTGTGGTCAATCATCCTACACCTCTGGACTCAGTTTCTCCATCTATGAAGGAGAAAATTATATCCACCACGTGCGCATCCATCATGAGGATAAATGATCCACATTCCGCCAAGTGATCCTAAGGCAGGAAGGCTGGTGGATTAAATAAAGATTTACAAAGAATCATGTCCGAATGAGGCTTATTTATGAAGTGCTTCAGGAAGGTAACAGATGGCAATGAGGGGGTCCCCAGGGAGAACACACTTTCTGCAACTCCTTTTCCAGAAAGAGAGAGAGAGAGGGAAAGAGAAAGAACCCCCGTTCCTCCTCAGGGCTTGGGAAGGACATATCTGATAAATCACTGATGCCATCAAGCCAGCTCTCCAGCCTAAAGAGTGACATTTGGGGGCACGGAGATGGCTCACCAGGTACAAGTACTTGCTAAGCAAACCTGGAGACCTGAGTTCAATCCCCTAACCCCACTGTGTCAGGATAGAAGTGACTGAAGAGATGCCCACATGCATGAAAACACACACACACACAGATTGTGGCATACACACCCTCACTCACATACATATACTTCAAAAACATCTTCATCAATCATCAGCATAAATAAAAGGTTTTTAATGCACCATTTGGAAAGAAGATTTAGCAACAGAGAGACAGTGGTAGGAAATGTTAAAACCACTCAGCTGAATACACTATTAAAGTTCTTTATAAAGTTCTCTTGCTTTGTATGCAGCATAGACGTCTATATATGTGAAAAATTAAACCACGCCCCAACTCTTACCTCCCATGCCCCTCAGTTCCTAAGCCCAGGAAACAAGCTTAAAACTTAGTCTTTTCAGGCCTTTCTAGGCACAAACCTGAACCCATGACTTTGTGCTTAACAGTTTGCACACTTGAGAGGGCCAGTGGAAAGTCATGGGTACCACTCTTCAACTGACACTGAAGCAGGGAGGATACACTTCCCACTGAGCCACTAGGAGATGTGCATGAACATCTATCTGTAGGAAGACTGACTCACAAGAGGTCACTAACTCAACATGGCTCCTTATGCACAGCCTTCCAGGTCACTGGCCTCGTGGACACAGCCGGCCACCTCTGGCTTAGTCACAGATCTGTGTGATAGAGGGAGGCTCTGAGACGCCACTGAGTCAGTGCTTGTGTGGGACCTGATAAAACAGGAGTTACAGGACAATGGGTGGAGTGGGCATTGTGTCTACCCTTCTGATTCATAGACAGTATTTCTGCTATGCAGAAATCCACTGCTCTGCGTGACCCCACCAAAACCTGTACCTGTAAAACCTTGACAGTTTCACCTCTGGGTATTGATAATTTCCTGACCTTAACTTTGGAACAGACTATATGAGACAAGTAAGCCTATACAAGACCCCACACAGCTCTTCACTAACCTCATTGGCAGGTAATTGAACCCCAAAACATACCTCCACATCTAGGATTGCAGTCTTAGCAACCAGTGGGTCGTATATCTTAACTGATGTTATATGGAGGCTAACTTTTTATATATGTGTTAAAACCATCTGCAGTACTGAAGGTTCTTGTGAGTCTATGCCAAGGACCAGTGCTGAGAAGATAACTGTGTGAGTTGCTTTAACAGAAATGACTTAGTGAAGGAACTGTTAACTAACATTCTAGTTAACTACCTTTCTAGTATCTCTGTGTTAGACCTCATGACCAAAGCAACTTGGGGGAAGACAGGGATGGCCCTTCCCTATCAACCAACAATTAAGACATTTCCTCACAGACATGGCCACAGGGCAATCTGACCTGGCAATCCCCCAGTGGAGACTCTCTCAAATACCTCTGGGCTGTGTCAGGTTGACAGCTGATGCTAACTAAGACAACTAAGTTTGAAAAACTAAAAAGGCAACATAATAACCCTGAGATACCATCAAGGCAGAAACCCAAAGGCAGACATCACTGCTAGGGTTGAGCAATCTCTACAGAAAGGCTGAGATTGTTAGCATTTAGACGCCTAGAGGAGAGGCTGGTAGCTGATGCCACACTGCTGAGGAGATGTGACTGACAAGTGCCTGCAAGCAGGGAAGCACTAAGACTTCGCTGGTGTGTTGCCAGGACTTAGAAGCTGGAGAAGACACTGACAGAGCCAGGAAGCAAAAAAGAAGGACTCCCCTGATCCCCACTAGTGCTGAGCCCCCTCTATAGCCCCAGTCATGGGTGTCCTTCAGTCTGATCCAGAGCACCCCAGGGCAGACGAGAGAAAGGTAGGCTTGAAGCTCAGAGGCTAGAGCTTAAATCTGCATCACCAGTGCAGATTAGTATGGCTATTTTGCTTTCTCCTTTCAGTCTTTTGTTTTGTTTTTCGAGACAGGGTTTCTCTGTATAGCTCTGGCTGTCCTGGAACTCACTTTGTAGACCAGGCTTGCCTCGACCTCAGAAATCCGCCTGCCTCTGCCTCTGCCTCTGCCTCTGCCTCTGCCTCTGCCTCTGCCTCTGCCTCTGCCTCTGCCTCTGCCTCTGCCTCTGCCTCTGCCTCTGCCTCTGCCTCTGCCTCTGCCTCTGCCTCTGCCTCTGCCTCTGCCTCTGCCTCTGCCTCTGCCTCTGCCTCTGCCTCTGCCTCTGCCTCTGCCTCTGCCTCTGCCTCTGCCTCTGCCTCTGCCTCTGCCTCTGCCTCTGCCTCTGCCTCTGCCTCTGCCTCTGCCTCTGCCTCTGCCTCTGCCTCTGCCTCTGCCTCTGCCTCTGCCTCTGCCTCTGCCTCTGCCTCTGCCTCTGCCTCTGCCTCTGCCTCTGCCTCTGCCTCTGCCTCTGCCTCTGCCTCTGCCTCTGCCTCTGCCTCTGCCTCTGCCTCTGCCTCCCGAGTGCTGGGATTAAAGGCGTGTGCCACCACGCCCAGCCTTCTTTCATTCTATTTTTTAAAGATAGTATCACTTTGTAGCCCAAAGCGACCTTAAACTTCCTGCCTCTGCCTTCTAAATGCTGACTGAAGGCAGGCACCACTGCATCCGACTTCTCTCTAATTTTCCTTCCATTTTCCCTACAGTAGCATGTTGACTTGCACCTAGAGAAGTGCCATCTTTCTTTATTCTCACCAAAGCTGAGAATGAACCTTCTGCTTTTCAGCCTTAAATCATGCACTTAATGCTACAATTGATTCAGGTCAGACTCTCTTATCACATTATAAAACTACAGTCTAACTTCTACTAAGAGGTTAATTTTAACCAGGAAATGATGCTACATTTTATTACATGTCTTTCTACTTTTCCCTAATATTAGGCCACTAAGTCTACTCATAGTTTAATAACATATCTCTTTTTTTAGTGAAATAGAGAAGACTGTTAGGGCATAGAATAGTGTGCCTTTTCCCTTTCAATGTGTAGAATCTTAAAGGAATGTCTAATTACCAAACAGACGATCTAAGCAGAAAGAAGATTCAGGATGTGCTCATGTGTACAGTTATCAGCCATGGGTTATTTTTGTGTGTAGCTCCATGTTAGTCAATACTCTTTCTGTTTTAAGTATCAAAACTGATTTTCAGATTAATCTAATAGGGGGTTAAGGATGTAACTCCATTGGTGGAGCATGTGCCCTAGGTAAACAAGGTCATGATTTGATCCCCCAGCATGTATGTGTGCGTGTGTGTGTGTGTGTGTGTGTGTGTGTGTGTGTGCATTTGAGTGTTTGACCTAATACCAGCATTGTCGATTTTAAGGATTTTAAATATGCCATTGTCCCCTTAAAGATGTGCATTCTACCAACTTTGCAATCCCAGTATACAAAGTGATTTAAAAAAAAAAAAGATTTGATTGTTTTTATTTTATGTATGTGAATGTTTTAACTGTATTTTATGTCTGCATTACCATGTGTGCGACTTGCACTGTTAGAACCCAGAGAAGGCACTGATCTCCTGGAATCGAAGTTACAGATGGTTGAGAGCCATGATGTGGGTGCTGGGAATCGAACCATGTCCTTCCAAAGAGCATCCAGTGCTCTTAAAAGGTGAGGTGCCTCTCCAGCCCTGACAGATGGAGTTTATTTTCATACTTATCTTTGGTTAGAGTCCGAAGAATATTCTGCATTCATCTTGAAATTCTCCAAATGTAGGACACTTGTCCCTAAGCCCAGAGAAGGATGGAGATGATCACACTACTTGAAAATAGCAGAAAAATCATGTATAGGGAGCAGTGTCACCCCCAAAAGAAGGTTTCTTGGTTATTAACATGGAAATTTCCAGCTGGATTTTGCCCCTAAAGACCTTGTGTTCCAGGAGAAGTAACGAGATGAACCCTAGTGCAAAATTTGTTCATGAACACACGAGACAGGAGGCTGGAAGCTTTCATGGCTGAGCCTTTACCTTGGAAAGACATTGGCCTGCCTGGGATGCCAGTAGAGTGGGATCATTGAGATGCTGATCTGGTACCCCAAGTGCCTGGAGGGAGGGGCTAGGATAGAATGACTTATGCGGGGAGAGTCCCAGGATCGAGTTCAAAGGAAGGAAGGCATAAAAAAAATCTCCTGCTCAAACGCATGGGTCTTGAGGAGGATCAAACGGGATGAGAGATGGGAACACCATCCGCTGCTGCACAAATCGCTGTTCCTATTACTCAGCTGAAAGTGTTACTAGAGTATCCCCGACACAGTCGAGAACACGAGGGGCAGATCAGAGTTAGCCATGCACAGCACGAAGGCAAGAGTGGTGCCAAAAGATCTGAATGCAAGACCTTCCTTCAAAGTTAGGTACAAAGGTCAGAGAACATACATGGAGCTAGGCGATGTTAGTGATACAGCCCTTGCCTGGTATGCACAGGGCCCTGGGTTCCATCTCACACACACACACACACACACACACACACACACACACACACGGGGTGGGGGGGGGGCAGGCATTTAGTAAGTTCAGTTATGAAGTGTCTCACAACGCTCATGTTTTGGGGTTGGTTCCTATCAGTGGATCTAATCCTTGAGAGATGGTTTGCACATTTGATGACGTTACTAGGAAACGACTGGAAAGTAGAAATTGGAGTCACCCTCGGAGGAAGTAGTCCACTGAGCCCTCGAAAGACTTACCTTCTGTCCTCCTGAGCCCCTCTCTCCCTCTGCTTCCTGGCTCCTATGAGGTGGGCCACCATGCTTCTATGACCTCTCCATGCTATGCCACAACACAGGCCCACAGTGGTCAGGTCAAGTGGCCATGCGCTGCAAACCGAGATCCAAGGTAAATCATTCCTTCTTTTAGATAATTTCCTTTGGAGTTTATCACAGTCATGAAAAGCTTCCATAGCACCAGTCCAAGGGTCTCCAGTGTCAATGATCAGAAGCAAGGATTTAGACATTGATACTGGCCCCATAATCTCGGGCATACTAATACTACTTCACTACAAATGTTAAAAGCATGAATTGTTATCTCAGTTCTAAAACAAAAACAAAAACGAAACAAACCAAAACACCAGTGTATGACGGTGTATGACGGGCTACAACAGAGCGCTAATGTCAGTCTCTGCAAGGCAGGCATAGAGTGGAGTGAGACCTAACCCTGACTCTGTCCTCAAGTGCGGACTTCAGGGACTTTAGAACGTTCTGGAGCCACTGATTTCTTCCAGAAGCACAGGAGCCAATAAAGTGCCACACACTCAATTTAGCCACTCAAGGCACCCTGGTCATGCCGCAGCCATGTCAGCAGTTCAGAGATGACTGTCAACTACACACAGAACAGCCTGATCCTAGACCTTCAGACATCGTGACCCACTGACCCTTGCCCAGCAGCTAGCTATGCATGGGTTTCCTGCCTTGGACACAAGTTGACGTAGGTGCAGCAGGATCCCCCATACCAGTGCAAACTTAATACTATTCCTGTTGCTATGACTGGTATCCGACATGAAGCAATTTAGGGGAGGGAGGGTTTATTTCAGCATACAGCCTAAGAAGGGATACAGGTCAGCCACCATGGTAGAGAAGGCATGGCTACCGGAGCATGAGGTCCACAGCCAAGAAGTAGAGAGAGAACAGGAAGGAGGATCAGGCCAGAAAATTTTTTTTCTAATGTTGGCTTTAGCTCTTATTTATGTTATTTATATACCTTATTATCACAAAGTTGCTTGCCAGTTATTAAATATTTCCATGCCCCACTTTTCACATCTGTATGGCAGAACAGTATCAGCTAATATATAACATTGTAAAAATTGGACCCTCAATAATGCTAAGTCATTTCATCCTTTCCGATTCTAGTACAAAACCTATTGTCTTTTCTATTTATTATTATTGGATACAGGCAAAAAAAATCTTAAGGCCGGTCTCCAGCGATCCACTTCCTTCAGCAAGACTCCACCTCCTAAGGATTTCGCAACCTTCTGAAACAGAGCCACCAGCTGGGGACCAAGTGTTCAAACCATAAAACCCATGTTGCCCATCAATAATATTCATGATAATAGCCCAACTGTCCATTTTTAAAGATTCATTTATTTATTTTATGCATGAGTACACTGTCGCTGTCTTCAGACACACCACAAGAGGGCGTCGGATTCCATTACAGGTGGTTGTGAGCTACTATGTGATTGCTGGGAATTGAACTCAGGACCTTTTTTTAATGTCAAGAACCACAGACCATGAACAGTAAAACTTACTACCATACCTATTTTATAGACTTTAAAACTGGGGCTTAAAGATATACATTAATGCCAAGCATGATAGTGCACGCCCTTAGTCTCAGCACAAGTAGGTCTCTGTGAGTTTGAGGCCAACCCGGTCTACATAGTGAGATCCAGGATAGTAAAGGCTTTGTAGAGAGATCTTGTCTCAAAAAACAAACAAACAAACAAACAAACAAACTAACTAACAAAAAGTTATCCACTAACGAGCTCATACAGATGAAGAAATGTAATTTCCAGAGGCTGTCTCTTAAGTCTGAGACCAAGGTGAGACCTTCAAGGGTAAGGACAATCCTGTTAGGGACATTGAAACTTAAGAGCTGTCTAGAGAGGGGGAGAGGATAAAAGGCCAGAAGGTAAGAATAAGTCTCACTTCCTGCCTACTCTACTTTTAAGCAATGAACATGCAACATGTTGATAAGATAAACCAATAAAAAGTGTGTGGGGGTATGCAAGTGTGTGTGTGTGTGTGTGTGTGTGTGTGTGTGTGTGTGCGCGCGCGCGCGCGCGCAAATGTGCTCATGTATGAACGAAGGTATGTTTGTGTGTAAAGGTGTATTTGTGTGTGGATGCAGGTGTGTGTGTGTGTGCATATGCAGGTGTGTTCATTTATATATGTGTGCACTGGTGTTCTTGTGTGTGTTGAAAGAACACGGAAGAAGAACTTTTGATGGGGCTTTCTAAGTCTCTCTTGCCTCTCATTTGGGTCTTTGTCTTTGGATGGGGGTCTCATTATAAAGTCTAACCTGCCTAGAATTCATTATGTAGACCAGTCTGGCCTTCAATCCACAGCAATCCTCCTGCCTCTGCCTCCCAAGTGCTGGAATTATAAGAGAGCACTATCATACAGGCTCAGATGTGGGTCCACATGACTAAGTGTCCTTAGTACCAACATACAGCTCTGCCAACCTCATGGTCCTCCACTTCTGGCTTGTCCCTCTGGACTTAGGGGGAAAGCACAGATTCAAGCTGCCTTCCCTGGAGTCAGGCAAAGGGAGTCTTATCACAACCTCATCTAGACATCACTAGGCAATGACTTCCCTCTTCTCCTCAGAATCACACTGGTCTAGCTGTGGCCATAGAACCACAAACTTAACCAAAAGATAGTGGAATGTCAGGACTTCCCAAAATAGGTGTCATTAACTGACCCTTCTTCTTTTGACAGGATCTCATTTAGTTCAGGGTGGTCTCAAATTGGCTAAGTAGCTGAGGATGGCCTTGAACTCCTGGTCTCCTGCCTCTACCTCCCAAGTGCTGGAATTACAGGATAGGCCACCACACCCAGTCTTCATGGTTCCCTTAAAAAATAATAATATTTTTGGAGCACAAAAAAGGGTATATTTTTCCTGATTATTGTAAGGCCTGCAAGGCTATGGAAAGCCTAAATTCCTGTGGTCTCACAGAGATGGCAGGGCTAACAGCTGAGCCTGGGGTCTCTGGCTGTTTCCTGTGGGAGTTCTCTCAGCTCTGACAACGTTCTGGAAAGAACTTCACATCTGACCACCTCCTTGGCTACCAAACTTCTCTCTTCCAGAACTCCTCAGAAGGTCTGCCGTCTGCCCCTCAGTGGGACACCAGCTGAAGTGAGTGTGTACATTGCTGCTCCCACTAAGGAAAGGAGAGACCCTCTCCAAGTTTAGATCAAAACTCTATAAAAGACAGAAAGTATTGTAGTAGTTATTTACAAAAGGAGATACAGAGTTACCAGTGGAAGGGCAACTCTGCTTCTGGGGATAATCACAAAAGAAAGGAAAGCAGGGCACAGCAAAGATGTTTGTGCAGTGTTAAGAGAGTATCTGTCTCAATGGTTACAAGTAGCAAGATCTTCCCCAGGCAAGAACACCAAGTGCTGACTCAATAGCAGATGCTCAGTCCTGAAAACATATATGCAAGGAACATTATACAGACGATGCAGGTTCTTACTATTTAGGAATAGACATAAGTAGATATATATATACATACACTTACATACACACACACAGAGACACACGTTTGCATGTAACAACAATTAATGAAAAAAGGGTTATGACTGTGAAAGAGAGCAAGGAGGGGAATATGGGAGGATTTTGAAGGAGGAAAGGGAAGGAGGAAATGATGTAATTATATTATAATCTCAAAAAGTAAAGGAAACCATTTTTTAAAGTTGGCGACAGCTCAAACATATGTCAACAGATGGATAGAGACATAAAATGTGGTCTGCACACATGGGCTAGCACCATTTGGCCTTCAAGAGGATGGAAATGCTAGTGTGCGCTGCAATGTGGATGAAGTATGAGGATGCAGTGCTAAGTGGGATGAGTCAGTTACAGGTGTCTGTGGTTATCAAACTCATACAAGAAGAAGGCAGAGGGGCTGGGGATGTGTTGTGCGAGTGCTTACCATAGAACCACAGGCTGGACTACAGAATGGTGGGGTTTAGATCCCCTCAAAACAAAAAAAAAGCTCTGTGTTTCTTGTATGAGGCTGAGTTTGATCCCCAGGGCTGTCAGTTTGATATGGTGACATGTGCCTATAATCACAGCTGGTGGCTGAATCAAGAGTTCCAGCTCAGCCGGGCGTGGTGGCGCATGCCTTTAATCCCAGCACTCGGGAGGCAGAGGCAGGCGGATTTCTGAGTTCGAGGCCAGCCTGATCTACAGAGTGAGTTCCAGGACAGCCAGGGCTACACAGAGAAACCCTGTCTCGAAAAACCAGAAAAAAAGACCAAAAAAAAAAAAAAAAAAAAAGAGTTCCAGCTCATGTTAAAGCCAGCCTGGGCTAAAAGAGACCTGGTCTCAGGACAAAAAAAAAAGAAAGGAGGGAGGGAGGAAGGAGCAGGGCCAAAAAGGTGCATGCCTGTAATTCTAGCACTTGAAATGAGAGGCAGGAGGATTGGATGTTCAAATCCAGCCTGAGCTCCGTAGTAAAATCCTGTCTCAAATTAAAACTGGGGGACTAGAGAGATGGCTCAGCCGTTGAGAACATTTGATGCTCTCTCGGAGGAACAGAGCACCCATGTTGGTGGTTCACAACCACCTGTAACTCCAGCCTCAAACAAAGATACATACACGGACACATAACAAAAGCCAAAAATAAATCTATTTTTAAAACGGTAAAATGGGGGCGGGGGTGGAGTTTAAGAGTAGGGCTCTTGCTTGCTTGGTATGTTCCTGGCTTGGGTTCAACTCCAGTAATGAAAGAGACAGAGACAGAGACACAGAGAGAAACAGTGAGACAGAGATAGCAGGCAGAGACAAAGAGACAGAGGAAGGAAGGAAAAGAGACACACAGACAGAGAGGGAGGAAGGGAAGGAAGGAGGGAGGGAGAGAGAATGTGTCTGGAGGGGGATATGGTTGTATAGAAATGTCCTTAATGCCACTGACCCCTGCGGATTAAAGCAACTGAAGTAGTAACATTTGTATTGTGTTTATTTTATAATAACCACAGTAGAACTCACGTGACCAAAGCACTGGGCTGGTGACAGTTAGCCGGCTGGACAGAGAAGGCCTGTGCCTCATCATGTTCAGCTCACTCTTCAGGAATTTTAATGACCTGACGCTTCAGGGAGTTTTACATGGACATCTTCCTATTGAGTAGTTTCTGCAAGTCATATGGTAAGGGCAACACATAGAGACGGAGGGCCATGGTGGGCACCTTATTCATCACTCTGCAAATACTCAACAAACTTCTTGGAAGGGAGGGAGATGCGGTCCTGTCTCTTTCACATCTCCCCCTTTTCCTCCAGGCCTTCCTTCATCTCTCTCTTCCGGCGCCTATTTTCTCCTGGTAGACACCCCTGGCTTTTCAATTCTAGGTTCTTGTTCTGCATTTGGAGATCAGTAATAACTTGTCTGGATTCTCTCCACTATTCAGGGACTGTTTCAAGGACCCCGGGAAACTAAGAACTGGGAAATGCATTAAAGTATGCCGGCAATATGTTTATTCTTCTTGTTATTATTAAGAGGTTCCTCTGGGAGTCACCAACTCCACAGGGGCCATCTACCCTGAGTAAAACCAGAGGGATCTGTTTGCCTGGTTCCCACGGCTCACTCTGTGAACCTTTCTCTGTGCCTAACCCTGCGTTCCTGGGGCACTTGGGGGGCAGTGGAGATCCACATCCCTAGGAGTATTCAACAGAGCTGACAGTCACCTGGAAGAAGATTCCTGCTCAGGGAAGGAATAATTCCAATTCTCTTCCTATGCTAAGAGGCCACTGGTTATCACATGTTTAGGACTCAACTGATGGGGAAACCAAAGTGGATTCCATAGTTCCCTTGCTCCATGACTTGGCCACCTCTCTGAGTTTGGGGTACCTCACTCAAGGTCTTAACCTACACGCTGGAGGATCTGCTGCCCCTGGTGCTAACCAACAATGCTCTAAAACATCCACTGCTTTTCACTGTGCCATAGGCTAGGCCATAGGAGGAGACCCTCCTCCCCTCTGGCCTGTAGGACCACTTTTCTAAGGGCAAGCCTTGGGTACAGCAGCAGGTTGGGGGAGGAGCATTCTCCCAGTAAATGATGATGCCCTAGGAGTGTTCCGCCTGTGTGCAGTCCTTCTGAGTGACCTTGGGCAGACTCGGCAGAACCTCCTGGATGTGGATTTGCTTTAAAGAGAGAGAGAGAGAGAGAGAGAGAGAGAGAGAGAGAGAGAGAGAGAGAGAGACCAGCCAGTGCTTATGCCCCGACAGGGCTTTCTTCCACTTCCACACGTACCAAGGAGAAAAAGCCAGCCACCAGCCACGGGACTCGCTGAATTAATGAATCACTTTTCTTATCTATTTTTTGCTGTTATCTAATTCTGAGAGGGAAGCCGGGAGCAGAGGGAGTTGGGAGACGTAGCTCACAACGTCTCCCTCCCACCCGGCTCAAACAGGCTGGAATCTCTGGGCCTAGAGGCTGATCTGTCCCTGAAAGCTGGCCTCCAACAAGCTTGGAAGAGCTTCCACCTAGGGTGAGTCACCTCCAAATGGCCCTCCTGTCAGGAGGCCAGGAGAAACAGCCAGGGGATGGAAGCCACAGGAGCACTGTGCATGGTGGAGAGGAACCTGGGAAAGAGGGAACAGAAAGGCTTCCAGGGCGCCCACCCAGGCTTTGTGGGATAGGTGCTGGGGGCTCTTCAGCCTCTGCCTAGAGGAAAGAGAACAGATTATTTCTAGGACAACCTGCTGAGGTTCTCTCTCTCTCTCTCTCTCTCTCTCTCTCTCTCTCTCTTCTTCCACCTCTTCTGTTATTCTTTCTTACAGTTGGCTGGCATTTTAGTTTCTCTATTTCCTGGTTCATTGCCTGATTCCTGTAGTTGGAAACTAATGGCAATGGTTGGTCGCCACCCCACCCAAAAAAACCAGGGGAGTGGATGCAGGCTGACCACAGAAGCCAAGCAGATTGAAGCAGGTGCCACTGGGCCTTTGCTCCCTCCAGCAAACCCAGATCGGTTCGCTGGGGTCCCCTATGGTCACCCGTGTCCTCTGGAGGACTCAGGCAAGTCCTTTCCAGCCAGGCCACAGTTCACTCTGGAAGCGTTGGGCCAGGAAGTGTGCAGCCGATCCCCACCGGGCTGTATTGGTTAGTTGTGAATGGTTCTTTCGGGATTTGCGCCTCCTTTCTTTGCTCAAGCAGGGCAAGGGTCAGCCAGCTGCTGTGTGGGTTTGATTTTCATTGATTCCAGGGTCGTGTCTAGCTGGGTAGAGATGGGTCCTGTAGGTGTATGGAAGCAAGCATAAAGCATGCTTTCCGTTCACTCTATGTGAGGAGAAGCCTGGGGCTGTGTGGACTTTTGCAGCTGAGTCAAACCTACCTCTCTTTCCTTCTCAAGACAGAGGTGGTGGGTGCCAAACTTTGAATCCTATTATCCTAGGAAAGAGCTGAATAAGGGGAGTCAAGACAGCAGTGGTCTCTTTGAGAACAGGACTTGGAATAAGGAAGCCGGAGGCCTTGGAAGAACTGCAAACAACTCAGGTCCTTCCAGGCTGGCAGCGTTGCTGTCCAGACCTCCTCTACTTGCTCAAAGGCTGACAACAGACATCTGGGCATTTTTGATACTGGTACATCTTCTGGCACTGGGTAGGCTTTGGTGTCCAAGTGTCTAGATTCCCTTGTACCGGTGCAGGACACATTGCCTCTGCAAAGTAGAGATTATATTCCCCTGCAGTCAGTCCCTCTACCCCGGAAGCTAGCATGGACTTCCAGCAGTAAACTCAAAAGCTACCTGGAAATTTACCCTTCCCCTCTACCCTGTACTGTCAGCACACCACTTATTTCCTCCTATTCTCATTCCCCAGTACTCTCAAAAAAATTTTTTTTAATTAAAAAAAAATAAAGCGAAAAAGGCATAAAAAAATACATATACCGATTAAAGGAAAACCTTACTGTAAGGCTTGTATAACTTATGGTCACTTGTGTCCATTGTCCACATTGTTGGTATTGCTGTTTAGTAGTTGCAAATGGTTAGTTTCTGCTATCTTTATTTTGATAAATCAGTCTAGGGCAGATGGTATTTGAAAGCTCCCCTTTGTGAGCTTGTGTTTTACGGGCTCATTGCCACGGGTTTCGCTCTTCTAGGAACATGTTCTGAACATGTTTTTTGTAGTTTTGTATCGCATTTAGTGGGATCTTAAAAACAGTGTTCTGTGATTGGCACGAAAGAAATCCTCAAGAGCTGGTCCCGTTGTGTCTCTCGGGGCCAATCAAATACCCATTTCCAACGGCTTTCTAATGCCTGGTTCTGTTTGCACAGGAAGGGAAGTCACGGTTTGCACCCGTGAAGTCTGGGGAGGTTCAGAGCTGGGAACTGCCCAGAGGAAGGGGTTCGGGGCTACAGCCATCAATCTCCAGTTGTTTAAACATAACGCTAAGTGGAGACTCGAGGCAATTATCCGAATAATGGGGGAGGGGCACTTTCACCTGCATTATCCGGATCGAAAGTGCGGTGTGGTGACAAATCCGGGGCTTTTTAGGCCCTGGTGGTTCTCAGCGGTCTTGGGAATTTGAACGGCTTTTCTGTCGGTTCTGCAAAGGAAATTAAGGGAGATTTCTAGAAAGGCTTGACAGGCTATCCTGCAAGGGGGTGGGGGGAAGGCTGGGGGGCGCCGCGGGACTCCCGGATCTTGGGTGATAAAGGCAGGGGGCAGATCTAAGATCAACAAACCTAGCGGCGTCAGGCTTGGGCAGAGGGTAAGAAAGTTCAGAGATGGGCGCCGGGGAGAACCACAATCCAATCGGTCGGTCAAAAGAAAAAGAGGTGGGGGCGTCAAGCAGGGAGGGAGTAGGGGCGCGGCCGAGAGTCTTCTTGCCTGTAGACCGAGGGCCCCCAAGTGTCTGGCGGCGGGAGGTGGGGATAGAAACACCACCACCAGTTAAGTTTCTCAGGGGACAGAAAGTGGCACTCTTTAAAGGGGTGGATGCAATGTGGGTAAGGAGGTGGGGACTCTAAATAACACGACCTCAGAAAAAGCCTCTGTACTGCCCAACGAGACAGAACTGTCTCCAAGTGAGAGAAGTTACAAATGAAGACAGTATTATTAATGTTGTCTAGTTAAATCCTTGATGTGTGTCGCTAGGTAGCTCACAAACTCCTCTTGCGTCCTTGATTGGCTTGTTTTCCTCTCTCCCCGAACGAGGAGGAGAAAGATGGGAGAAATATGCCCAAAGTCTAGCCAAAAAGCTGAGACTAGTCGCTGAGTGACTCCTCTACAGATTAAGTCTCCTCGAGGCCCCGCGATCCGGGCAGCAGCAGATTGCGCGGATTGCCTGCGGAGCCTGGGCTTCGCGGACCTCCTCACACTGAATCTGAGTTGTGGTGGCCGGGCGGCCCGGTGGAGCAAAGTGACAAAGGCTTGAGCAGGGTCCCTTTCTCAAGGCTGGGAATGTCCCCGCAAACGGGTTCGCTACCACTTTACGTGCCCAGCTCACCACTTAGCTCTGGGTAGAAAATTCGATACCAGATTGCTCCTTTCAACCCTGGTGGCCCAAGTCTCTTTGGGGAGGGGGTGGAGATGGCGAATGGATGGGTCGTGGCTGAAGAATAATAGCTAGTCCGCTTCCTTGCTCGCAGGGTTGATGGGCTCGGACGCTTGGTCTACGGGCAAGAAAGTTTCAGCCGAGACCACTCTTGTGACCTACCTGGGCCATCGTGCTTTGCGCCTGAAACTCCTTGGCAGAACAAAGCCCATGAGTCGGATGACCTGGGACCGTAAGAAGAGCGGTCTGCCTTCTCTGCCTTCTCTTCTACCTGCTGCCCTCTCTTGCACCTCTCCAGGTGTCCTAAGTGGTACCCAAGAACTCCTCTCCAGGGCAGTTTCCTTTTCCCGCTTGGGGTTTAATAATAAAGACACTGAGGCTTCTGTATAGTATAATGCTGTTGGCCTGTTTGCCGGGGCAGTCCCTCCGCTAGCTCACCAGACTCAACCCGACTTCCTCCGCCACCGTGGCTCTCCACGTGGCTCTCTGCTCTACTTCTCTGCCCTGCTCCCGAACTCGTAGGAAACTTGGTACCCATTTCTTCCTACTTTGCGTCCGCCCTAAAAAAATTCCCAGCCAGAGTTGCTCGGTGGTAGCCCGCTTCCACAGAAAGGAAGGAGAGAAGCGTAGGTTTAGGGGTGATTTAGGTCAGTGTAGTAGCTTTCCAAGCTTTCCCTCAAATGTGCCCCCAACTTCTCAATACCCCTATGGAAAAACATTCAGTGGAAGGGACTTAGCCACCCCAGATCCATGACGCTATACACATAATCATTCAGGTCTTTCTATGGCCGAGATTAGTGCAATATTGAGAGAGTCACGATTAACACCTTAATACTAGGTAAGGTAAGGAGCCGGTTGATGAGTGGCCAGAGAAACTGGGACTAAGGAAAATTTCTTCCTTCATCTGCGTTCTTGGTTCCGGCCTCCTGCAAATCAGAAATGTCTTTGAAGATGTATATTTCTTGAACTTCGGGGAGTCTGGCTTGTCTAGAAGAGCGGAGTGACTTGGCATCCGCGTGCCGACATTCAGGGAAGGACACTGTCCCTCCATTCGCAACCCGATTCTTAACAAAACTCCGATCTTGGTAAAATTTCGATCTTAATAAAATTTCTGGCAGAGTCTCACAGTGCCGAGCATAGTGAAAAACTAGAGTGGTGGCTGCAAACACACACACACACACACACACACACACACACACACACACACACACACACACAGAGTTACCCCTAAGCAGCTACATCACTGAAGTACAGTGAAGGCTTGAGTGGACGCCGGCGCTGGTCCCTGGACCCAATGCTGTTGTTTCATTGGATACCGGGAAAGGGTGCTTCTGCCCTCTGCGCATCCTCCACCCCCCCCACCCCACCCCCGTCAGTCAGTCTTAGGAGCGTCTTTATTCATTCTGTACAATCTACTTAGCCTGGTTTTCTCCTTTCTCTCCCCATCTCTCCTTCTTCCTCTCCCTCCTCTTCTCTCTCTTTCTCTCTCTCCTACTCACCACCCGTCCCTCCTTTCTTCCCCATCCCCTCTTCTAACTCAGCTCAAGAATTTTCCTCCTCTGGTTTAATCGAAATTGTCTCCTTCATTTGATTCCCTTTCCTCCAGTTTTGCTCCTTAACTCGTTTACTGCCTGCCAGTTACCTTCAAATACACATTGCCTGCCTTTACATCTCCCTCCGGAACCGACCGGGTCATTCCCCTTCCTCTGGGACATCATCCCCGCTCTTTACGATAAATTTGTCTTGTTCATTTTCATGTGTTACTCCCCTTGCATTGGATGAATCAAAAGCTTTCTTATGGTTAATTATCATCTCCATTTCAATTTCTAAATATCAAACTACATCGTAGCTAATTCGTTTTCTCTTAAGGAGTTTCTGAGGCTTCTCCTCCTGCCCAAATAACTAGAACACTATAATAACTTTCCGATGGCTCCTCAGTAGTGTTTTTTTTTTTTTTCAAAATTGGGTAGTAATGTGTAAAAAAACGAGGCCAGATGCTTTATCCTGCCAAGGTATTTATTATGGCTTCCCACTAACTCCAGAGATTTACAGGAAAATGATAGGATGCAAGTGGATAATAACGACCCTTGTTCACCAGCTAAGATTGTATTTGCTTTCTGTTAGAGCTCTGTAGCTCTATCATAATAATGATAGAACAATTAGCTGTTCCTTGTAGATACATAATGATTTTGAGTGCTTCTTATTTGCTTTATGTGGGATTTGTTGTTAGATCACACATGAGCATTTTTATAGAATAGTCTTGATAGTAGATGAGTTGTGCTCTCAGAAAGTGACTGGAGGCAGAAACATTAGCCTCTAAGCTGAGAAACGGAAAACATTTTCTCTTAAGAATCAATCAAACAACAACAAAAAATCATTAACTCTTAAGAGAAATCTATAACAAATTTTTATATAACCAAGATCATTAGCCAAGCTCGGCGCCTCCCTCCTTTAATCCCAGCCCTGAGGAGGCTGAGGCCACAGGGGCACCAGGATTTGAGGCCAGCCAGTCTGGGTTACAGATTAAAGACCACCCCAACTCCAAAACAAACAAAAACCAGAAAGAAAGGAAGGTAGAAAGGCTGCTGGCGGGTTGAAATTTGACGTAGGGAAATCAGAAGGGGAGCCAAGCATGAACTCAGAACACTGTACTCTGCTCTCTCATGATCTGAAACAGCAAAACGGAAGGAAGTTGAACCCGACTCTGGAATTCTTAAACACTGTTCAGGCAAAACATGAAGGGTTATTGGAGGGGGCGATGTCTCAAAGTGTTTCTAGACCCTTAACATTGACAAGCAGAATTGAAGAGTTCTTGTATTTAGACTTACTCCTGAAGTCCCACAGACAGCACCAACCCACCAGACCAGGAACTACTGGGGGCCGGGTGGGGAGTGGGAGAGACTTGGGGTTTAGGGGCTGTTCTGGGAGCCCAAGTGAATGGGCCTTGGTGTTCTGCACTCTCTTAGCAATCTCTTTGGGTTTTTTTGTTTGTTTGTTTGTTTGTTTGTTTTTGTTTTTTTTTTTTTGGTTTTTTTTTTTTTTTTTGTGCCTTCCTGGTTCCCTTGTGTTCGACCACCACCACTCCCGTCACCACTACTGCAGGGGGTTTACCTCTACTGTTGATAAAGGAAGGGCTGCTATCTAATCTGGTCCGCACCAAGAACAATCCATTAGCCCTCAGTATTTAGCATTTATCCGGGGTGGGGGAGGAGGAAAAGATTATGCTGCCTCATCCTACTGCAGCCTGAGTTGTGCCTCTGAGGAGAGAGGAACGAATGAAACTCAAAAACTCACCAGGAAATCTGTGTCCCCTCGGGCTGATAAATTATATTTTCACCCGTTGCTATACCCCTTTGAGTTGGAGGGGTGGTTTTTCTTTTAAAGAGGTGTATATGCTCTTACTTTAGGTGTGAAAGATTCCATTTTTCACCCAATGTCCCTTAGGGCGGCAGAGATGGGAATCCGTCCAGTCATTCATTCTTTCGTTCATTCATTCATTCAGCAAACATTTGCAAAGCTTCACTCCACGCCAAGCCTTGTGCCTTGTACTGACAGGTTAAATTATTTGCCCAAGATGAGGGTTATGCTGACAACTGGGGCGGGACCCTAAATCAACTATTGTAGTCCTATGACTGACCGCTTCTCTTCCCCCAAGGCACACAAATCGGAGCCACGGGGAGTGGGAAGGGCTCCAGAGGTTATCAGGTCCAGCCTTCCATTCAATTCAAGAATCCCCTCCCCAGAATGCTAGTGAGCAGGCCGCTGACTCTGCCCTCCACCAGCTACGAGAGCAGCTTCCTGGGGTTCCCCTTCCAGAAAGTGGTGTAGCAGTCCAAGGTCCTCAGCTGCGCCATAATCTAGGCTTGCTCTTGCCTAAGTTCAGAGAGCCAACCCTCGTCTACTGCTGTGGTTCTGTGTGCCTGGCTCCTCCAAGAGCCAGAGGTTACTAATTCTCCCACGTAAGCATCCTTGCTTCTCCTCTCCAGTCCTGGAAGTGGGGATTCCAGAATTGATGGCACTTCCCCCCCTTGAAACCTGAAAGTGGGAAGGGCCTTGGCCAAGCTGCTTTTCCTTAGTTGCCCACAGGGGATGCATGTTGCCTGGTCAGAGAAAGCCCCAGGCAGTAGCCAAACAATGTCCAGAGGCTGGATTCTAGATCCAATATAGCTCAGTGACAGGCTAGGTGACCTCAGAGAGGTTATTTTTGTAGCATATTCTAGAAATAAGATGCATGCATGTGCTCAGTAGCTGAGCTTGCCACCTTTTGCAAAGATAAAATTGATCTCTAGAAGTAGTCTGAGATTACAAAAAAAAAAAAAAAAAAACCCAATGTATAGACAACAAAGAACATTCTGGAAGCTTTTCTACCACTTTACTGACTGGTTATCTTAGGCAAATTACCTTTAAAAAAAAAAAAAAGACTGTGTTTCAGTTTCCTGTGTTTTAAAGTCCTCCTAAACCGGTCTGCAGACAAGCCTCTGGGTCCCCAAAATAGTCAATAGTTAACACGGTGACATGGTAAAAAGCCTTCAGCTAGACATTAATAGCCTCGTTGATTTTTTTCTTTCTCTCTGTTTTTTTCCTCTCTAAACTTATGACTTACAAATTCTTCAGATATCAAATATGTTCAATAAGAAGCAGACAATATCCTAAGTCCACGAGCATTATCTTTAACTGTCTTATCCAAAATTGGGAATTGAGCCCTGTCAGAGGCAGACCAGGAGCTGTGGCTGTGGTCTTTTGGGTCAGTCTCCATGCAAATCCCTGTGACTCTTTGCTTCGCTGTTTCCACAGAAAGAAATGTACCCAAAGGAATTGCTGAGGCTCCTATAAGAAAATGCATCTATAACCAAATCTGAGGACTTGACAATTACACTTCAGAAGTGTGGTTAGTGTAACAAAAATTGGTAGCAACCTAGTAAACAGCTAGGATTTACTATTGTTATGCTTTCTTGACATATTTAATGAGATAGCAAAGTCTCAAAGTAGCCTTTTATTTTTTATGTTTTTAAGGTTTTTCTGATTGTTTGCTAGCCGTGATATTCCGAGCCTCCTTTGTGCTAACAATGTGCTTAGCACTGAGTCCAACTTTTAAATTAACAAGGATTGAGAGCCACTCTTTAGGAAATAAAACTCCCCTGAGAAGACAAAATAAAGCGGTTATGTTCTTCATGGTTCTTTTCATAGGTGTAGTTAAGCGTCCGGGTTTTTTTGTTGTTATCCATTCTGTCTTTTCAAATGAGCTATAAAGTGAATGTGTTTCTTTCAAATTAAAAACAAACAAGCAAACAATTTTTTGAAAGAAATGGGGAGGGCTGATCAGATCTTGAGTGGGTCTGCCTCCCCAAGATCTTTATGGCTGTTTTCAAGGTAAAGGCTGTATAGGCTCCTAACTCAATATGTATGGTCAGACTGTACAACAGCTGCGGGGATACTTCCTGCCTGGGGAGGTTGCTGCCTGAAGCCACGATTTCTATAGAGTGCCTCCCTTCCTCCTGTGGGGAGCTTCACCACCCTCCAGGCAGTCTAAAATCTCTACTGCAGCCTTGAATTTCTGAAACTGAAAGCTCTCTGTTCTGCAACGCTTCCTCCCCACTCACACTCCCTTCGCTGGCAGAAAGGTTTGGGATTTCTGAGCCAGGTGCTGGGCTAGCTGGGAAGACAAGTTGATTATTCCAGCCTGAGAAGAGGAGGAGGGTGCATTGGGGGTTAAAGGAAGTCAGACTTTCAGCCATGGCCAAGAGGCCAGGGATGTTCAGAAAGAAAGACCTTGGTAAGAAACCCAGAGAATTCTAGCCAGACCTTCAGAGAACAAAAGCACTTCAGGATAAACTAAGTGCCAGGTGCCTTTCTTTTCTGACACTGGAAACATCTCTTAGCAATTTCCAGAGGTCCTCTCACTCTGCAGGCAAAATGTAGGAGGGAAGGGGGAGATGCTAACAGAAAGAATGAGCAGTGGGCAATGCAAACTGTACACAAACAAACTGCAAAGCAGATCTAGCAGCGCTAAGGAGAGCTTCCAATGAGCTTGCTCTGTTACTTGTGTCAAAGCAACACTTGCAAACGATGATACAAGCAGCAGGTGCTAGCCCTTTCCTGGTTCCTTATTTAACACATTGCAACACACTTGCTGCCCTGAAATACCACCCGGATCATCTTTCTCCAAGTCCTAAAGGATTTTTTTTTTTTAATTCAGGATCAGCCTTGATTATCCCAGTGGGTAGATGGTTCCTGCAAACTGCAGGATTTTAGGTTTCTGTAGTGTGATATCAAACTCCTTCTGTGTTCACCTCTTCCAGTCTCTGCTGAGGTAAGCAGGACCCAGCCAGGCACCTTAGTCACCTTCAAGCTTCCTCTCTCCACAGCACTGGCGTGGTGGCAGGTGCTGTCTTGGAGAAAGAGTCTCACAGGGGGTAGGTCCCCATGCTCTTGTTGACAACCTGATTCTCTCCTGTATTTATGAAAAGAACCAAACCCACAGCAAGGAGCTGGCCATTGATATAACCCTGTTATGGCAAAGCTGCAACACAGGCAAAGGAAACCAAGAAGCAAAAAGAGCAGGGCTGGGTTGTTTCTCCCTAGCACTTGAGGAAAGACAAAACCAAACCTCATTCCTATAGATGAGAGTTGCTGGGTCAGTGAGTTGTGTGACCCTGGCTGCTTTTCTCACTCAGGTATCATTTGGCATTTCCAGAAGTGTCTCTTCACATAGCTTTTTAATCAACCAACCATAGGCCTCAGAGAAACTTCCTTAGGCGCTCAGTTTTGATTTATGTGATATAAAAATAATTTTCACTTGTAATCCAAAGGGAGCAGAAGACATCAAACAGCCCTGCTCCTGGTTCTGCTTCAAGTGCTAGGTACCAGCCCCTCATCTCTGTATTGAGAACGGACTGACCGGCCTTCTGGTGTATCCAAGCGCTTTCAGGAATGTGTTATATTTGCCCCTCCCAGGAGCCCTCTGGACTAATCAGTTGTGAGTATTGCTGTGATGGTCGAGGAAACTGAGTTGTCCTGCCGAAGGTCACATCACTAATAAGTAACAGAATTAAACTCTAATGCCTGCTTTAACTACCCCAAGCTGCCTCCCCACCCTCCCGATGCCCGAGATCAGATGGCCCTTATCAACGGCTCTGTAATTGCTCTAATAGGGGTTATCAGGATCCCTCATTTTGCCTATCCCAAAATCATGGAGTTAAAGAACAGCTCTGGATTCTTAGGGTTCGTGGAGCCCCGCCCCGCCCCGCCCCTTTCACAGGTGTGGCCCAGAGGGGTTAACGTGAACTGCCAAAGGTCAGTCATGTATAAGTGGAGAATGACCAATGTCATTTTTAAAAATTAGTTAAAAGAACTGCCTACCAAGCCCATTTTTATGGCTTATTTTAAGCAGGTTAATGAGTATACCAGGCACAGCTTTAACTCCCAACTGAGTAAATGCTGACACTAGTTTATAGATTGAGCAGATAAGTGGCAATAAGGAATTATTCATCGCTCATTTATCATCCAGCCTACTGCAAGTACAAGGTATAAAGTGAAGCAAATAACAACTTTAGAGCCCACACGTGTGGAGCAGTCAGAGCAGCAAAGACTCCATGCTCTACAAAGCTTGTGCATGTGTCTGAGCCCCACGTCTTCTGAGATGAGAAAAAGGAAAATATTCAGGGAACATATGTGCATTTCACAAACAGGCTGTGAACGTTAGACTTTTGGAGCGCACGTGCCATGCCACACATGTGGAGAGGTTGGAGTCACCTTGAAGGAGTCAGCTCTTGCTTTCCACTATGCCGGTTCTGGGTATGCAACTCAGACTAGGAAATGCTTTTACTAACTCAACTATCTAGCCATCCCAGGCATATAGAGCTCCTATTTGGTCTTCAGTGAATTCAGTCACTAATTTGTTCTTCTGAGTGATATTAAGCACCTACTGCTCCCAGAGTACGGTGGGGAATTACATTATTAAACACCAACTCTTTCTGCTACTTTTCTAGTTTAATGAGGTAGAAAGCATACACACACACACACACACACACACACACACCTAAAAATCTCAATCCCATGAGTCTTTGGGATGACAGCGTATATCATGGGCAGGGTCAGCTGGAGTCAGAAGAAAGTGTGCCTGGGAAGGAATGGGAAGAAACAGAAGGCTATCTATCAAGTCTAGGAGAGATACAACCTTGTTACAAGTCCTCTGTCCCCAACAGTGTGTATGAGAGGGCTGAGTGACATCATAGCTAGAAAAGACACTATGAATTGATAGCCTCAGCCAAGACCCTAACCCCAAAGGCCATGAAACACCAGCAGCCTGGTAGATAGCTGATAGAATCTGTCCATTCATTATTATCACATTTGGGGCATATGTTGAAAAACGAATAAATCAACAGACAATGTGCTTGTTTGGGGAGGCAGGGGTAAGTGCTAATGAATTTGCATGTGCTATTCAGAAAGCTAGCTAGCTTTTTTTTTAATTTATTAATATTTTATCAGTCCCCGTTCATCAATGGTAGACCTCAGGCACAAAGTTCAACATCAATAGCAGAGCAACCCACAAATCTAGTAAGCAACTTGCTCCCGGCAGCCCTAAGACCCTACCTTGAGGCACCACCACGTGGTTCACTGTCCAGTGTCTGGCCCGTGTCTTCAGGCACATGACCACTGACTCTACTGGAAAGAGAACTGGGAAGATATTTACTCAAAACTCCAGACTCATTCGGCTCAGCAAATTCAAGCAACGTATGCAGAGCGTGAGAATAGGAGTGTGTGCTGGTGGTGCTACACAGGACAGCAGGTATCCATTGGCCCTGTCTCGGGTAACACAGTCCATTGTGTTGCCTATGGGTCAATAACAGAAGCAGAAGAAATGTCCAGATGCCTGGGTACTAGTGACCTCCCAGGACCCTTCTTATTCATTGTGAGCACTGGAATATATACAAATCCACAGGACTGTTAGGAAGGTAACCTGGAAATACAATACTGGACCAATTTTGGAATGGTTTGTCCTTGGTCCAAGATGGCCATAGGATGTCCATGTGCCTTTACCAAATCATCAAGTCTCCACCTGCCTACACCCATGCCTAGCTGGGCAGATCACTAACCCAGCTCTCTATAAGGGGTGAAAGCTAAACCAGGTTCCCTGGCCTGCAGACCCCCATCTCAGAGGCTGATTGCTAGCCCTCCTCCCCTGGAGATCACATTAAAGTGAAGAATATTTACCCTTGAGATGCAGCAGTGAAAAGCAGGTTGATGACCCCTGGAAACCCCTAGTCTTGGCCAGCTACAGTACTAGGTATGACACTCAAAACTCAGTGACTCACGAAAGCCTGTAACCCTTTGGGTGCTAATTACATCATTTGTATTGCCCCAGCAATGACAAAAAGGCTGGCCCAGAACTGATATGTGGGCCAAAGGTACCTGAGGTCATGGTCACCACTAACAGGGACTCTGCTTATGGTATTGATGAAGCATCACATGGCATTGTCCCTAATTGAGCCTCTCTGAGCTGGCATACAGTGGAAAAGACCATTAGGCAGATGTCTCTGCTATACCCCTGACAGTGTGTAAAAGGAAGATTTACATAGTATAGGGATGGGTTGAAACTTCCAATTTTCTGAATTAATCAATTCAG
Organism: Mus musculus; assembly: GCF_000001635.26. Classification (NCBI taxonomy): domain Eukaryota; kingdom Metazoa; phylum Chordata; class Mammalia; order Rodentia; family Muridae; genus Mus; species Mus musculus. The sequence continues at coordinate 63,258,953 of NC_000080.6, read as the reverse complement.
GGTTGCTTGGATCCAAGGGAGGTTGGCTTCAAATTCACTATAATAGCTGAGGGTGACCTTGAACTCCTGATCTTCCTGCTTCGATCTCCTAAATGTAGGATCACAGACCTTCATCCCCACATACAGTTTGTGTGGTGCTGAGAATAAAAATCAGGGCTTCATGCACACTAGGTAAACAGCCCCAATTTTTAAATTTTAATTTGATATTTTTGAGGATTTATTTATTTTTATTGCATGTGTGTAAGTGTTTTGTTTGCATGTATGTATGTGTACCATGTACATACCTGGTGCCCTGAGAGGTCAGAAGAGGATGTGAAAGTCCCTGAGATTTGAGTGACAGATGGTAGTGAGCCACCATGTAGGTTTGGGAAATGTAACCTGGGTCTTCAGCAAAAGCAGCCAGTGGTCTTAACTACTGAGTCATCTCTCCAGCCTCTTAATTTAAATATAAAAACATGAACAAGAACTATTATATATGCCATATCTCCAGCCCCTTAATTAAATATAAAAACATGAACAAGAACTATTATATGTTAGAAACTATGGGATTATTTTTCTTACAAGGAAACTGACATTTAGGGGAGAAGTGTTCACATGCAGTTAGTTAGGTGTGGAGAAAATAAAGAAATAAAGTATGCTAAAGGCCGTGGAAGCAGAGACAGAACAGAAATTGACTCTGGAACAGGGATGGTAATTTTAAAAGGGGGATGAACAATAAGATCATGCTTGCCTGCTTCCCCTTTGTGTCCCTCACAATACTGACACATTGCTCAGAGGAACAGTGTCTAGACACCAGGATCCAAGCACTTGAGTTTCGATCTTTATCTTGCATATGCTCATACTAGGCTAGACAAGGTACTAGATAGCTTCTGCTGTCCCTTTCTTTGCCTGTAGAATGCCAAAGCAGGCTGTGCAGAGTGAGCTGTGTTTGTCTGGCAACATGCAGAGAATATAGCATACCCATAGTACTCAATGAATGTTTACCCAGGGAATGGTTAAAAGTTCCCATATGCAGTCCAAGCTTTTCATTGCCACTCAAATGGGTCTCCAATGCACATTTTTGTCCTTTATTTTTATTTTATGTATATGGATACTTTACCTGCATGTATATATACACAACATATATGCAATGTCTTGTAAGAGATCCAAAAGAGGATGTTGGATCCCCTGGGACTGGAGTTGGTTGTAGGATTTCTTGTGGATGCTGGGAATTGAACCCAGCTCCTCTGGAAGAGTAGCCAGTGCTCTTAACCACCAAGGTATCTTTTCAGCCCCCTTTCCTTTGTGTTTGAGACAAGATCTTTCTATGTAGCCCTGACTGTCCTGAAACTCACAGAAATCCCCATGTCTCAGCCTACTGAATCCCAGGATTAAAGGCATGTACTCTGGGCAGTACTTCCCATTTTGAGTTCTTTGTAGAAGACATTTATTATCTATGGTTAAGACTGACTGAGCCCGCCGGGCCTTTAATCTCAGCACTCGGCAGAGGCAGAGGCACTCGGGAGACAGAGGCTGGCGGATTTCTGAGTTCTGAGGCCAGCCTGGTCTACAAAGTGAGTTCCAGGACAGCCAGGGCTACACAGATTAACCCTGTCTCAAAAAGCAAAAAAAACAAAAAACAAAAAACAAAAAACAAAAACAAAAAAAAAGACTGACTGAGCGCCCCAATGGCTGGGGGTTCCCACTATGTGTGAGGCCAAGATCATGTCCCTCCTATAGTCACTTGACTGCTTGACAGGATGGTAAAACTTGGCAACATCAGTTTATAGAGCTCAAAGACACACACAAAATGTTGCTTTGTAAAGGGATGCTCAAAATGACTTTCTATGACTTTCACACTCATCTGGTGACCTGAAGCAGACCCAGGAATCTGGACTCTCAGACTGCCAGTTGTCTCAGCCCTACTGTCCTTCAGCTAGGCTGAACTCTTCCAGAGCTCTGGGCCACAGCAGTTGAGTTATGAGGAAGGAGTTCTTCCTCCCTCTTTTTCACTGGTCCCAGAGAAAAGCCTATTTTCTAGTTCTTGCGTGGCATGGAAAGTTCCCACAACTGTCTGGGAATTCAATGTCAGGGCTACTGGAGTGGGGCATAAGCCTCTAAATCCCTACCACCACCACCACCACCACCACACACACAAGGTGGGGAGGTTCCAGCGCTGAGTTTCTCCATTAGTTTGCCTCAAGTGAAGGTGCTCTGGAGTCTCCCATTAGTGTGCCTCCCCCACCCCGCCCCGTTCCCACAGAGAAGGTACACCTAGGGTGGGGTTTGGAGACTTTCCATAGAAAACGCTGCATAAGCAGGGCAGTGGTGGTGCACGCCTTTAATCCCAGCACTTGGGAGGCAGCAGAAGCAGGCGGATTTTTCTCGAGACCAGCCTTGTCTACAGAGTGAGTTCCAGGAAACTGAAAAAAGAAGAAGAAAAAAACAGAAAAAGAAAACGCTGCACAGGTGAGGCTCGCAGGAGCTGGGGCAACTGTTTCTCCCGTGGGTTGGTCCTCAGATAGCAAACAGTCAGGCAGCTTTCTTATTCATCTAAAAGGCCAAGAGAAGAAAACACTGGGTCTAGCCAAGATGGAGGAAGGCGCAGCCTGAGGAGATTGGAGGTTGGGACTGAGGTGAGGCCCAGTGCACCTTTTCCATCTTAGTAACCCAAGTGAGTTAAGGAACGCTTGCTCTACTGGAAACCGAGCCGGTACCAAAGGGACCTTACTGTCCTCATCTGCGGACCGGCTTGTCTTTAGTTACCGGCCGGCCTATCTTATCTGTCATCTGTGACTGTATACACACGCAAGAACTGGGCTAAAATAGTCCAAGAGCTGAGCACTCCACGCCGCGGAGTCAGCCTTGGCCGGGGGTGGCGCTGCGGAGCGGTAAGAGCGGAGGCCAGGGCGCACGGGGCCGGGAAGGAAGCGCGGCCGGCGAGCGGGGCGCCAGGCTCGGCCTTCTGCGCCCCCGAGCCGGGCCGGGACGCGCCAGTAGGGCGCTGGCGGCGGCCGGGGGCTGACCTCGAGCGCCGGCGAGTCTGCGCCCTCCCACCGGCCCGCGCTCGCCTCCCGCCGCCTCGGGTTAGGCGGCGGCGGTCAGTGCGCACCTCATCAATAAGACCTGACAGGCCGCCGGCTCCGCGGCCATCCATCAAGCCGGGTGGCGAGGGCGGCGAGGGCGGCGGGCACGCGGGGTGGGAGCCGCAGCCTCCCGGAGGCTCGCGATGCTCGCACCGCTGGGTGGCGGGCAGCGCTCTGCTCTCCAGCAGAGTACGACACCTCACTCGGCTCCCCAGGACTTAAAGATAGATCAGATTACTTAGAAATGGTCGGTACAACCCACACATTGTGTGGGTAGGGAAACAGGCCAGACTGGGTGTTGGCACGCCTGGGGCCTCAAAACTAACTGTTTGGAGAATAAGACTTGAGCTGAACCGGGCGGTGGTGGCGCACGCCTTTAATCCTAGCACTTGGGAGGCAGAGGCAGGCGGATTTCTGAGTTCGAGGCCAGCCTGGTCTACAGAGTGAGTTCCAGGACAGCCAAGGCTACAGAGAAACCCTGTCTCGAAAAACAAAACAAAAAACAAACAAACAAAAAAAAAACCTACGCGCCATCCACGCCGGCACCCGGTACAGTCAAGAGCCACGTAGGACTAGTGGGGCGGGATAAGTCGAACCTGTCAAACACATTAAGAATAATAGGCTCCAGGAACTTGAGGTGTAACTTAGCTGGTAAAGAGCTTGCTTGGTGTGCCAGAAGCATTAGGTTCTATCCGCAGCACCCAGGACACTAGTCATGATGGCCTGTGATCCCTCCACTTGGGCAGTAGAGGCAGGAGGATCAGAATTTCAAAGCCATTCTCCATTCTCAGCTACATAGTTCTAAGCTAGCTTGGGCTACATGAGACTCAATTTCAAGGGGGAATAGGAGGCTCCTTGAATTGATTTAGCATTTCCAGTTTCACTCTCCTTTTCTACCAGGAAGGGAGCATGCTAGCCCCTCATAGTTTATCTGTTCCTTATGCTGTTTACAGAACTCATTTCTTTACTGAACAGGCCAATCAGAGAAACTTAAGTTTGGTTTCACACCAACAAAGTTTTCATCGCACCTAGCAGACACTTAGCAGTTTTCATAAGGGAATTGTTATGAAGCATATTTGCTGGGGGGGGGGTGGCATGGGGGTAGGCGGGGACAATGACACTCTGACTCAAAGTCTGTAAAAACCTTGTAATTCAACCTCACTCCACCTGATTTTTTGGGGGGGTGTGGTGGGGGTAGACGGTTTGAGACCGGGTTTCTCTGTGTAGCCCTGGCTGTCCTGGAACTCACTTTGTAGACCAGGCCGGCCTTGAACTCGGAAATCCACCTGCCTCTACCTCCCAAGTGCTGGGATTAAAGGCGTGAGCCACCACTGCCTGGCTTACAGACCTGATTTTTTTTTTTTTTAAACTCAGGCCTTTCTAAGGCAGGTGGAAGCTGTTTTGGCCTGGCAGAGATCCCTTCCTTTTTCTTTCCCCAAAGTGTGTCTGGACCAAGGTGTTCCAGCTGCAGACCCCAGCATCTCACTACTTGGTTCTTCCTTTCCCACCTCACTCATTATTTTCCTACTGTTTCATTAGCAAGCCCCCATACCCACCCTGCAACCACCTCCTCCCACCCCCAGTTTGGACAAAGTACCCCAGCCCAGAAACTGACCAAGCTAGACTGCTTTATTTCTAACAGGAAATAGGATGTTTTGTGAAGCTTGGAATTGTCTTGGGTACAATTTCTCATAAACATCACCTGAGTGTAATGACAGTGTCAGGGCATTGGAGCACAAGGAGAACTTTGGTCTTAGGATATCATCTTGGGCTCGAAAGGCTGAATTTCCAGTGGTTTTCCTTAGCCCACTCAGCACAGCTAGCATAAAACCTGTTATTCCCCCAAGCTTTGAACTTGGCTTACACAGAACTTGACTGCACCAAAAAAAAAAAAAAAAAAAAAAAACACCAGTCTTGCTGACTGTCCAGGCTTCCCAGCCCCAGTGTCCTTCTCCCAGGTAGCCTAGCAGTTGCTGCCTGAAGACTTCAAACTAAGGAAGACCAAAAGTTACAGGCTTCTCGGGAGGCTAGGGTAGGATCACATTTGCTCCTTTGTCAACCTCTATACAGTTTCCTGTGAAGTGTGTGTGATGTTGGCAGCACACTCAGGATGGAGCTCTGTGAAGCCAGGTTGAGCAATGGCTGAGGGACAAGGCTGGAGTCTGCATCTCTTAAATAGAAGCCCAGAGCTTCCTGGGTATCTAAATCACCCTCCTGAGTGGGAGTCAAACATGTGTCGGGGTGGTGGAAGCTCCCTGCAGTCTTGAGAACCAGGCAGAGAAGAGGGTGAGGGGACTGAAGAATTTTATCTTGCCTCACCAACATCTTTTTTTACTGTTAGATTTATTGACATGTACTTTCCAAATTGTAAACCTACTCCTTTTAGTGTACAGTCCTACATCTGTTGGCAAACACCAACACAATCAAGATGTCAATTGAATAATCCTAACACTGCTCCTAAATTCCTGCACTTGCTCCCACACCCTCAAATAACTCTGCCTCATCCTGTGGTCCTGGCTTCCTCTGATTTGACTTCAGCACTATGGTTGTGTCTTTTTCAAAATGCCATGTATAGATGGTTCTTAAACATGGTCTTTTGAATCTGAATCTTCTTCCATGGCACTGATCACGTTACATATTATTCATTTTCTTGGGTGTTGTTGAAATTCATTCATTTTTGTTGCTGGCCATTATTCCATAGTGTGGTTGGACAGTTTATCCGTCTCCCACTTGAGCTTCCTAGTTTAGAATAATTATGAAAGAACCTATAGGGTTTGTTTGTTTTGTTCTGTTTTTAAGATACCTGTGATGCCTTTTAGTACATGAGACAAAACATGGAGAACCTAGGCATGTGGCTCAGCCCGTATTAGAGTACTGCCCTAGCATGTGTGAAAACCCTGGGTTCAAACCCAGATCAGAATAAAACTGGATGTGGTGGTGGTAATTCTAGGACTCTAAAGGTGGAGGCAGGAGTATCTGAAATTCAAAGTCATCCTTCATCCTCAGCTGCATGGTAAATGTGAGGCCCCCTTGGGCCACTCTGATCTTGTTTAATTTTTTTTAATTAAAATTGCCAGGCCTTTAGTGCCAACACTCTTGGAAGGCAGAGGCAGGCGGATTTGAGTTCGAAGCAAGCCAAGGCCTACAGAATGAGTTCCAGGGTAGCCAAGGCTACACAGAGAAACCCTGTCTCGAAAACGAAACACAAATAAATAAATAAATAAATAAATAAATAAGCAAAGCTACTCCATCTTACATTGCAAATGTGAGACCTGTTGGACGACCTTCAAAAGAAAGAGCAAGAAAGACACCGGCCCTAACAAAGTAGCTGGTGGAGTAAGGGCAGGGGACGCTACTTTTTTGAGGAATCGATCGCTCTTGATTGATTGGTGGCATAAGTTACCAGTTCTGCGATCCTCCGCCCCACTCACTGGAAAGTAGCGTGGACATCAGGAAATAGGCATCTCTGGAGACTTCCTGGTGGACGGGTTCTGCCCCTCTCCCCAAGGAACAGCACTACTCTCTGTGTTGCTGGAAGTGGAAGGAGAAGCTGCTTGGTTGAAGCGGGGCACCTTTCTACGGGTACCCATCAATCCACTTCATTCGGGGGTTTCTTTACTCTTCCGTTGTTCTCCCTTCAAATCCTGGGGTCTTAGCAATTCGTTATTCACTAGCATCTCTGGGGAAGAACTCAGGGTTTAAAGAGAGTGCACCCTGTCCCTGGTGTAACCAAGTATGAGGCTTGTCTGTCAGAGTTGACTCAGTTCTGAAAACTATTATGTGTGCTGTGATGGCAACAGGAGTCCTAGTCGCCAAGGCTCCATGCTCCCCTTCTGCCTTCTGTGGAAGGAGGTGCTTGAACCAAGGGAGGGGAAGAAACAGCCACTCCAAAGGCACCTGCTACAGTGGTGGGAATTGGATAAGCGTAGGCTTTGGTGCTAGTCCTTGACTGGAAGGCAGGGCCAGACAGGGTGGTTAGTCACTTCGGGAACAGTGTTACCTCCAGCCTCCTTCGCTGCCGCCCACCCTCTCACCCCCATCTCCCTCCCCAAGCTCTAGTTCAGACGCTGTTTTTGCACTTGGTCTTCGAGCTTCCTTGACATTTTCCTGTCTCTCTGGGCACGCCAAGTCGCGGCGCCTACTTGGGCGTCTCTGGCTCGGGGTCACCTCTGGCTCCGCGCGGGTGAGGTGAAGGGTGCTAGGGTCGCAGGCTTTCTTTCCGGCCACCTCGGTGTGAGGCAGTAGGCCTCCTATGCGGAAGCAGGGCCAAGCTGACGCTTAGAACAGTAGGTCTCTGGGGTCTCTCCGGGTCGTCCCTGATGTGTGCGTGTTCGGAGTCCTTCAGGGGAAAGCGCTGGTGTCTAGTTGTAGAGTCGGAAGAGGGAAGCCCAGCAGTTCTGTAAAGCCCTGTGACTGACGGGGACGGTGGTGGGGATCCAAAAGAGGCAACCCACCAAGGGCTGCTGCTGGGTAGCTCTGACATCTCAGAAGGCTCAGGCCGGTATAGTTCTGTTCGGGAATGGTCTCCTCCTTTGGCACCTAGCCCTAATCCTTCTGACCAGTTTTGTGTGTCTGAAGCCTCCACTCTCAAGCCGACCCCCGCCCCCATCTGCCATTTGACATTCTACCTATTTGATGTGTTTTCATCTGTCTTCATTTTATGGAAAGAAGCTGGCTAGGGCAGCGCCAAGTTTTCACCCTTGGAAGTTCTGAGCACCTTTCTGCCTTCCCCCACTCCTGGTCTCTATTTCTGTCTCTGTTCCTTTCTCTCTTCTTGTTTTGCTGTGGTTGTTGTTGTTGTTGTTTGTTGTTGTTGTTTGAGACAGGGTTTCTCTGTATAGTCCTGGCTGTCCTGGAACTCACTCTGTAGACCAGGCTGGCTTCGAACTCAGAAATCCGCCTGCCTCTGCTTCCCAAGTGCTCTCTCTCTTTCTTCTTGTGTTCATGCTCTCCACTTTCCAATTTTCTCCGGTCCTGATGTCTGACAGTCTCCTGTCCTCCCAGGATTTAATAGATCTGGACCCTTTGAGAAATCAGAATCATGCCGCAGTATCCCTTGGTGGGCTGCCTCTCTAAGATCCCCACCACATTCCCTGCCATTCACAGCCTCATTGGTACTGAGCTAGCTTCGCCAGTTAAACTTGACTTCCAGCATCTGGTCTGCATCCAGACATCCATTCTTCTTGCTCATCTCGAACTTTTAGCGTTACCTGAGATATAGCCTAGATGTTGATGGGCAATTTGTAGACAGGGATATGCACAAGCTGGACTGGATTAGCACTCTGCAGATCTGTCCCTGGCCCCAGTGCCTTCCTCTGCGACTAGATGGAAAGATTCTCATAGACCAAAACTTTTTTTAAAAAAAGAGCTTTGCGCTCTCCCAGCAACACCAGAAATTATTATTCCTCTATTAACATTCCTCTTGCCTAGTAATATGTGATTTTAAGGAAGGAAAAGGCAGAGCCAGGGGCATGTACAGCTCTGTGAGTTTAAGATCAGCCTGGTCTATATATAACAGGACTCTGCCTCAAACAAAACAAATAAGCAAATCTTTCTTGCAAATTCAACCATTCAGCAAACACTCCTTGAACACCTACTGTGCATTAGCCTCAGTTTTCACCTCCTCGAGCTTTCTGGAGGGTGTGGTGATGTGAAAATTAATGCCAGCAACCACAGACAAATGAATTTCTAACCTCAGGGACAAAAGACCTAAGGATAAATCAAATGGATGTTTAATAGGGAATTAATTAATGGCACTCTATCTCTGGGCAACTTTAAAAGAATAAATGAGGAAGGAGCCCCCCCCGCCCCCGCCTGTGAACGAATTGAATCCAGTGCCAGTCCACCAGGAATGATGGCAGAGGTGGCTCATTAGATCTGTAAGAGACCAGCCCCTACAGAAAATAGTCTCAGAGCAGATGATCGAGTTCGTGTGGGACCTCACCTCCAGAAGAGGGCAACTCCCTCTCTCTGTAGCTTCCTTTACCCGCTTTCTGGACGGGCGCCCTTCTCTACAGAAGAGTAAGGGAGTCCTTTGGGAAGCAGGAAGCAGAGTGTCTGTGGAGAAAGGGGTGCCAATATCAGGACTGGGCTCCTGGGCCACATGGTGACCTTGTCGAGACTGGTACTCCGGACTGAAGACCGTCCCTATTCACAAAGCCTCTGCCATCATTCATAAACTTAGCAAAAAAAAAAAAAAAAATCTTTTTTTTACAAAAAGCTTTTTGAATTTTCTTAGATTGTGAGGCACCGTTTTGTTCTAAATTGAAATTGAATTTTTAAATAAAAGAAACAACATTTAGAGGCTAAAAAAAATTAAAACGACTGTAACAGAGAATATTTTACAGCTACTATTAGGATATTAAGAAATAAGGTGAGAATTTGGATTGGAGACCCGCTGCCTCCACCCACACTTTACCACGTAGACTCTGAGTCCCAACCTTTCTGTGTCATTTTAAAGATGAAGATAATAGCTTTGTCTTCCTCATTCTTCCTTTGCAATGTGTCCCCAAAGAAAAATTGTGGGGAGCTTTTCAGGCCTCTTCTAGGAATTTGACAGAAATTTGAAGGCAAGTTTTATCAAAAAAAAAAAGGTAAAGTAGGAGAGTGACCTGTAGTTTAGAAGTGACTATGAAATATGCCACCAACTGGTCTCCAGACCGGTAACACTGGGAAGCATTTTCTCAGATCTATGAGGAAGGCACCCCTTCATTTTGCAACATTGCACAATTCTTTTTTTTTTTTTTTGTAACATTGAACAATTCTTTAAAAGCTAAACTATTAAAGAGGGCTATTTTCTTTTATGGTGAAACCTCAAGATTTGACTCTAGGTGTGGGGCTAGTTCTGGGATGTGTGGGCACAGAGAATTCACAACCATCCCTCTTCTGCCTGGAACCCCAAGAGCTGAAGGTCCAGGGCTGGGGGAAGAATGGGTACATAGACTTGGCCTTGCAGGTTCTTTGTTTTTTGTTTTTGTTTTCTTTTTTCTTAAACAAGATGTGGTGTGTCCAGTTGCTCTCTTGGAATTTTCTGCTTTGAGCAGGGTAGTCTCGAGATTCGGGCTGACAGTCACAGAGGAAAGGGACGTGGTGTCTGTGGTGTCAGGCTCCGTTGTTAGGACAGGAGACCGAATTCGTTCAGTGCGGGTCACTTTGTGCATCTAGCCCAAGTCCTTTGTAGATCCAGAGGCACGGCTGCACCTGAGGTATCTGTTCTATAAGACCAAGCTGGATTTCTGTATCTTACCTCTGGCTCCCTTACCAAACACTGGAAACTGCCCAAGCTCCAAGCTCTAGTTTCTTTCCGGAACTCGTTTCTTCTCTCACTGTGCGGCTTGTGAGTTGATTCCCGTTGAATTCGGAGGGGCATCTGCCTCCAGAAATGCGGACATTGTGACGACCAACATTGACCACCGTTTAAACCAAATCACAGAGGTCCCAGAGGGCACTTGCTGGTGCCCAATTCCTGGGGGGGGATCTCTCTTGGTCTCTGTGTGAAATCCAACATCTGCTGTTTGTTTTGTGTGTGTCGTCGTCACCCTCCCTTCGAGGAAATTCAAGTCTCAATTCCTACGTACATCGTGTTCATCCTACAGTTTCGTTTCTGCTAGCTAAGAGGCCAGCTTAAGTCTCAGAATCCTTCGTGAAACAAGAAATAAAATGTATTCTTTTGTGCTGCAAAGATTATTTAGGAATACGGCTCACCTAAATCAGTCTTATTACGGAAAGCTACAGACTTAAGGCTGGATCATTAGACTCTCCACCTTCACTCTGAGCAAAAAGATCTAAGAAGGTTGAAGGTGAGCCTGCCGCCTCTGCCCAGAGACCATGGGAAAGGAAAGTAGAAAGGGGAACGTGAGCCGGGTTGAGCCACCCCCACCCCATCCTAGTGACATAGTCCTTAAAAATAGCCAAGTCTGATCCTCAGCGTTGCCCAGCCCCCCTCCTCTCTTTGGCCTCCCTAGTCTGAGAGGAGCCGATAACCCCCCTCCATCTCCAGCCAGCAAGGCCTTGAAATGCTCCCCGCTCCTGGCAACGCACAGAGGTCGCCTAGTTCTGGTTCCAGCAGAGGAAGGGAGCAACTGAAGGACCGGAGGCAAGGGGAGGAAGGAGGGAGGGAATGAAGAAAAAACCAAAAGCGCCCAAGAAACGCGTCTGGTTTGACTCTCAGCCCACACACCGGGAAAAATTTGTTGTGTGGGACCCAAAGTGTGGGGGTTAAGTCACAGGAAGCTGAAACAAATGTCTCTGTCCCAGGCGCCTTCAGAGTCAGAGATCTGTCTCGGGCCTCCCGCTCGCAGCAGTCAGCTCAGCGGGAGATGCCTGGAGACTCCTGGAAAGGAAAAGCGGTCTGGGATGGTCTTTGGCTGATCTTAGCAAGAGCGAAGGATCACCCGATTCCCTAAGAGACTTCACTGAGTCTCTCAATCGCACTGAGCAAAGTATCCCCAGACTATCTGGGGTACCCTCCTTTAAACCGTTAGAACTTGGTTTTCAGGAAGGCTGTTGGGTGGGTAGAGGTGGGGATGGCTAAGACACAAGGAGAATGTCGCCTGGCAGCTGTTGGAGACCTTGGCGACACAGAGGCGTATCACACATGGCTGTTCCCCCAGACACTTAAGCCCCGAGCTTCAGACTTCATGGGTAACAAAACCAGGAACGCTAGGTTTGGCCCCGGAGCTTAGCGCATTTTGGTCTATGAGGGACACTACAGTGAGGCAAATCTGAGATCTAAGGCACACAAGTCAGAGAAAGAGAGAGGGGGGGGGGAGGGGGAGGAGGAAGGGAGGGAGAGAGAGGGAGAGGGAGGGATAGAGGGAGAGAAAGGGGGAGAGGAGAGAGAGAGACAGAGAGACAGACACGCCTCGTTGGCTTGGGCTGTGGGCCTTTGGCTTCGTTTCTCTTCTGCTCACCAGGTAGTTGAGGGTTTCTTGTAAAATAAAGCAAGGGCCACGCCATTCTCTGCATTCATCCGAGAGTCTCAGAGGAGATGTTGTGGGAGGGTTCCTTGATGCTCAGCGATGGCCTCTGAAATCCTCAGAATACCATCCCTAAAACTTTACCAGATCTCGAACCTGCAGGCCCTGATTCTGACTGGCATTGTTTAGGATTGGGGGGGGGGGCTGGAGAAGGGACCCTAATCATGGGGCCCCAGCTTCCGGGGCGCCCAAGGGCTCAAACTGGCGGCACCCGGGGCTACTTCGGTAAATCAAGCCAGAGTGCGGGCAGCTCAGCACCCCTGACGGGCCTCAGTTTTCTCTCCTCTAGAGCCGCTCTGGACCTCGGGCCCCTTCGGTTTGGAAAAGAGAATTCCCCCGGCGCAGCCGTGCTCAGTCCTTCCTCTGGGATTTTCCTGAGATCCCCACGGGTTGGCCAAAGTCCCACGGGTTTTCCCTTTCAATTGGCTCGGCGTCCCAGCCTGTTCCTAGCGCCTGGGTTGCTTTTGCACTGGCGGGGCAATAGCAATAGCAATCTGCAGTCAGTCCTCGAACTGCGGGAGCCGGTGCCATCCCGAGCCTTCTCGGGCTGCACAGGGTTCTTACCAGGTGGTATTCCAGCCCTCTCCTGACCCCTCTAATCTTGTATTGGAAACCGGTGCCGGGGAGAGAAATGAGGGCTTAAAAGAAGAAAAAAAAAAGTTTAGCCCAAAGCGCGAGAGCCACCAGAGAGCTGTTATCTGCAGCTGAAGGCTGTGGTAATCGATGGGTTATTTTTACGCGGTAATAGGGCCCTGTGATTGCTCTATTAACCTTTAGACCTGTCTGAGGGACTCTCCCCTCACAGCTCCACTGCGCCAGGGCCTACAGGCACTGACGCCGACTCCAAACTAAGGTCTGGCACCCTCCCTACCCCCACCCTAGGGAAGGAACTACAGTCCTTGAATGGGCTCTAAGGTTAGAGACCAGGCTCCCCACCCCCACTTCATCCTTTTGATTGGACCCCAGTCGGTGAGGGCTACAGGGAGTGATGAGAAGGGACGGGAGACCGCAGGAGTGGGAAGAAGTGTCGGCGGCGAGGGGTGCGCGTTTTGTATAAATACATAAACTCCTGGGCTGGTGGAGGTTCTCGGCGCCTTGCAGTCTCCACCGGCTCGTGGGAAGGAGAAAAGAGCGCTTGCGTCTCTAGGCACTGACCTTAAGGGCCAGTTCAGGTTTTAGTGCCTCCTGACCCTCTCCCGAGCTCACTTCAAGGGCCCCGTAGATCTGAGGCTAGCAAGGCATCCCGGGTGACCCAGTGCCCCACCGGCGACCATGAGCCCAGTGTGCGAGGTCACCTTCTCCTCTACCAGCCCCGCCCCTTGAACAGGGCGCTGGACGTGGACCACTGAGAGTAGGGAGGAAAGAGAAGGAGAATAAACACGATCCTTGGCAGAGCAGCAAACCGCAAGGACGTCGGGCTGCACTGAGGGCAGAACGGAGCGCCCGGCACTGAGTGCTTTCCTTCCCCGAGAGTTCCGCGCGCATGGACTTTGCCTGTTGGGGGAGCTTTGGGAAGAGTCCTGCGGGCGGGCGCCGGGCGGAGGTGCTGCCGGGTCCGGGCTCCCCCGCCCCCGCCCTTGCACGTGACTCCCTTAGGCCAGTCAGCGCAGGCGATCGCTACGCGGGGGCCCGGGGAACCGCGCCGGGAGCAGGGGACAAGCCGGAGGCCCGCAGAGTGGCCGCCCGAGGCTCAGCCGCAGTTGCAGCTCCGCGGACTCACGGAGATCGCGCCGGTTTTCTGGGAAACTGGAGCTGGCCAGGTAGGGTTCCCCGAGTCCCTGCTCTTTTCCGGGGCAGGAGAAACTCACAAGTCCGCCGCCCTAGTTTGCCTGGAATAGGGAGGTAGGTAGCTGGGAAAGGAGACGCCGGTCACTCCAGTGCCCCCAGATTGGCTAAAAACTGCTCCGCTTTTGACTTTGGCCTAGCGAGGACTATTAAATCAAGTGAGACTGATTAGCAGCAAAAACTGATGGGTGCTGGAGAGGTGCGTTTGGATTGTTTGGGAGGGAACATGAATCCTTTTAATCCGTCCTGTTTGCAGATTCTCCAACTCTGCCTTCCATCCCACTGGCCAGGGCCCGTGTAATCTCTCTGACCGACTGACCCTGGACAGGCCGCATAGCCCACACTTTGGGGTGCAGATAGGATAGTGTCTCCAGCCTGCCACGCAGGGAGTGCAGAGTGGCAGTGGCAGGCAGCCCTGGGACCTGGGGGAGGGCTGGAGGCCCTTGGAGATAGGCTCGGAAACTTGCGGATCTCTTCTGCTTTCTGTCCAACCTCCTCAAACTCCTCTAGGGCTCAGGAATTGTGTGTGTTATGCACTGCTGAATACTACCCACATACACCGCTTTCGGGGAGAAAGCGACCCAGGGCCAAAACCCCGGCGGAAATCAGGGATAGTCTTGGGTAGTCGGCTCAAGCTCCCCTGATTCACGTATTCTATCGCTTGGATGTGACCCGGGAGAGTTGGCAGTTGTTACTCTTGGGGAAGAGATGTCTGGGTGATGAACTTTCACCAGGTGGAAGGAAAGAGGGGCTTTTCGGTTGAAAGGAAGAGGATAGTGAGGGACCCGAGGCAGTAAAGGATCCGGGGAAATAAGGCCGCGCTGCTGGGAAGCACCTCGGGAATTTATTTCCTGTACCTTTGGAAAAGGAAGGCAGCCAGGAAGGACGCTTCGGACATTAGAAGAAAGAAAGGTTACCTGGGGAGATTACGGAGGGTTAGTGTATAAGTTGGTTAGTGACCATTCTCAGTGTGGCGGGGACCGGAGAGACCCGCGGGAGCCTAAAGGAAAGACCTGTAAAAAGACACATTCCAGCGCGGTGTATTTTCTGACTCTCAAAAACAGGTTCCAGAAAAGCTGTGGACTAAATCCTGAAAAGAGAAATAATTTTCTTTCTGTTGGGGAACTTGGGATGAACGTTGTAGGGTGATTTGAAAGAGAGAGAAAAGTCTAGGCCAGGCCGGACTAGACTTAAGTGAAAAGATGGAGGTTACTGGGCCCCAGATCATAGATAGGCAAGAATCCACCCAGGAGAATGGTTTCTGGCCTTTCCAGAAAAGAGGGATATCTTCTCCACCTTCTATTGTTCTAGAAATTCAACATCAGGTTAAAGCATCACTCATTTGAAACTTCAGAGAGCTTCTGCCCACAAGCCTGCGATCCCAAACGGATTTAGTGCTTGCAGTTTTTCAGGCTTGCACATTAACACCACACGTATACTGTAAGTTAGATTACAGAATTCTAAATCTCTTCTTTTAACTGCTGTTAGTCAAGAAAAGAAAACGTGTATTACCTTAAAAAAATAACTTCCTGAGTTGACATTATAGAAAGTGTAATTAATTAGGACAACTACTTGACTTAAAAATTGAATGGTGGATTTTTTTTTTAATCAATGTAAATCTGCATAGTTGCTTATCGGAGTCCAGAGATTTCCAGAAAGTTTAAAACTTTATGCCTTTCTTTTTAAAGGGAAAAGTTGGTGATCTTAGGTCAAGTTTCTTGTATCCATCCTCCAGCCAAATTTGCTAGGAGGAAATGTCCAACCACTAAGCCGACAGTTTATTGTATTGCTAGAAGGAAATATTCAACCACCAAGCTGGTAGTTTATTGCACATTTTGAAGAAGTAAATATAAAACAATTTATCAGTCACCGTGTGACCGCACACTTTGTCATGATTTCCTTGTTGCTAGAGATGATGCAAAGATGGGGGAAACATTAGTGCATATACTAAATGCCCAATTCCAGAATTTTACAGTAATAAAGATGATGATTTATCGTAAGTATAAATTACATCCCAGGTACTCTCTTGTGGTGTAACCTGGAGATCTGCATTCATGGCTGTTGAATCATGTGTGTGCCTAAGGCTTCTAAGATCTGGTCATGAATGTTTTGTGTGTATTGCATTATAATACAGCCATAATCCTCCAATGACTGTAAGACACCTATAATATTTGCACTTTACAGATGAGGGACTGAAGTGTCGAAAGTTATTTATTCAGGAAGGGGACAGGCCCCAGGGTTTGTATCTAGTTCATTTAATATTACTGCAGATGCATCACTGACTAAAATAGAAACCAATCAAAAGTAGCTGCCTCTTCTCAAGGGGAATTGCAAATACTCAAAGTCCTCCAGTGCCCCACTTCAAGTGTCCGTTGATCTTCAACAAGTTTCACCTATACTGCAGTCTTGTCTTCAGTGAAACAATGAATGTAGACACCTTTACTTAATAGAGGTTCAGAGAGGAAGGATTGGAATTAACAGGTGTGTTAGGAAAATAGAGGGACACCCCCCCCCACACACACACACACCATAGTCTCTGGTAATGACAAAACCCAGGATGCCAGGAAGGATGCTGTTAAGCATCAAGAATCAATTCTGGTTTGGGTGGATCTTCAGTTCCACAAGAAAAAGTCATGTAGGGAGCACTTCCCAGAGTTCTGTAAAGTGGCCTTTTTCAACCCGCCTGCTTTTCTGGTCCCCATATATAGTCTGCAAAGTGTTTAAAATGTAACTATTTGCAGAAACGTGTGACTTGTCTGATTTGACACCCACATGATGCACAGTACGATTAAGGAGTTTCACAATCCTTTTTATGGTTTCACCAACACTTGCTCATTTATAAACATTTAGATTCTACCTCTAGGCGTTCGGTTTTTGGTTTTTTTTTTTTTTCTCTTCTTCTTTGTTTGTTTGGCTTTTTTGTTTTTTAGATTACAAACAAAACTTTCACGGGTTGCTGGTTTTTTTTTTATAAAGTTTGTTATCACCTCCGCCCAAACTACAGTTCTTGTTTGGTCAAGAAAATGTTTGAAGAGAAGAGGGGAAACAATTAAAACTTAAAAAAAAAAAAGATAGATCTTTTGAGTCCTTACCATTCTTCAGAGCTCAAAACCCTGTGTTTACAGAATACTCAGGGAAAAAAGAAAAGAAAAAGAAAGAAAAAAGAAAAAAAAGGAAGGAAAGAAAGAAAGAAAAAAGGTGAAGAATTAAAATTAAAATTAAAGTACTTTCTGATAAGCAATATCAAAATAATTGGCCCAGAGCTCAACCAAGAACTTCATGCTGGAGACTTAGGTCTCCCTCCGGGACCAAACGACCAAACAAAGGCCGCTACTTTCGGCTGTACTGGGCGTCCGTTGAACCCAGGCAAGAGAAGGGTGGTTTCATTTGCTGTGTGGAAGAAATCTTGGAAAACAGGAACATGGTTCTGAAAAACCGTGTGGTGAGGTTCTCTCACATTTGTTGCCTTTTCTCCTTCAGGACTGCCGCTTCGCTTCGAAGGGACCGGGCCCTCTTTGTCATTCTTCGCTGGAGCCGCTCTGGAGCTAGCAGCTGCGCCTGGGTGTGTAGCAGGCAGAAAGCAAGGACTAGGCTTCTTTAGCCGGTGGGTGATCCGAAGGCCTGCTCAGGGTGTTCGAGACCAGCCTGGACTGCGTCTGGGCACCTCCAGCCTCTGGGCCCTGGAATAGAGTCCGCCCTCCCGCACGATTTCTGGAGCAACCGCAAATCCAATTTGGGATTTTCTTTTTCCTGAGCAAACCAGAG
Organism: Mus musculus; assembly: GCF_000001635.26. Classification (NCBI taxonomy): domain Eukaryota; kingdom Metazoa; phylum Chordata; class Mammalia; order Rodentia; family Muridae; genus Mus; species Mus musculus. The sequence goes on along the minus strand of NC_000080.6, from coordinate 63,241,360 downwards.
CCTAGAGGTTTCTGCTTTGATGCTGGATTTAATTCGTATATATTTTGAGCGAGTTGGGCCTCTCCTCGTTTTTTGATCTCCGGTTGTTTTTTTTTTGGGGGGGGGGTTAGTTTTTGGGTTTTTGTTTTGTTTTGTTTTGTTTTGATTTTTGGTGACAGTTCCGCACACCCGCATTCTAGTTCTTGTCTGCCTCGTGCTCAGAGCTTGGGGCGATGTACCAAAGCCTGGCCATGGCCGCCAACCACGGCCCCCCGCCCGGCGCCTACGAAGCAGGTGGCCCTGGCGCCTTCATGCACAGCGCGGGCGCCGCGTCCTCGCCCGTCTACGTGCCCACTCCGCGGGTGCCGTCCTCTGTGCTGGGCCTGTCCTACCTGCAGGGCGGTGGCAGTGCCGCTGCAGCTGGAACCACCTCGGGTGGCAGCTCCGGGGCCGGCCCGTCGGGTGCAGGGCCTGGGACCCAGCAGGGTAGCCCTGGCTGGAGCCAAGCTGGAGCCGAGGGAGCCGCCTACACCCCGCCGCCCGTGTCCCCGCGCTTCTCTTTCCCGGGGACTACTGGGTCCCTGGCGGCCGCTGCCGCCGCTGCCGCAGCCCGGGAAGCTGCAGCCTACGGCAGTGGCGGCGGGGCGGCGGGCGCTGGTCTGGCTGGCCGAGAGCAGTACGGGCGTCCGGGCTTCGCCGGCTCCTACTCCAGCCCCTACCCAGCCTACATGGCCGACGTGGGAGCATCCTGGGCCGCAGCCGCTGCCGCCTCTGCCGGCCCCTTCGACAGCCCAGTCCTGCACAGCCTGCCTGGACGGGCCAACCCTGGAAGACACCCCAATCTCGGTGAGTTACCTTAGGGCCTTGAGCCCAGTCTGGGACATTCAAGTTTCCCAACTCTGTTGGGGTTGAGGAACATCCTTGATGCAAGGAGCCTCCCAGGAAGGCAGCCCAGAAGTCAGAGACTCCAGGTGGTGGTGGTGGTGGGCCACAGTGATGATGAGTAGCCTGGTCACCAGGATCCAGCAATGTCTGGGTAGCCTACTGGTGGCAGTGGGAGGTGTTGGGTTCTCTAGGGTCAGCTGGAACAGTCTGGATGTGATATCTGGGATTCAGCCCTTACTTCCTCCATCCCTTCCTCTGAGACCTCAACAAACTTGAGACCTGCGCCATTTGGCAACTAGGTTAGAGGATCCCCCAGGGTTGCAGATGACTTTCCTGTAGGGGGTTTTCACGCCGGAAATAAATGAGGAGATCAGCAAAGGAGACCGCCAGAGGTGGGTTAAACTGGAGCCTAGCCCTGCTTGAGTCCTCAGGCACACTCTGGGGTCTCATGGAGCCACTCCCTTGTCAGATACTTTAGGTCAGTGTCTGGGGACAGTGCAGAGGGGGTTTTTTCTAGTGCCTGGATTAAATGGAGAATTTGTAGGGCTGCCTCTTTCTCAGGAAGCCAGATTAACCTTAACAATGGCCAGTATGCCCATCCAATGTCAGACTCGGAGGGACAGCAACTTGCCCACTTACACAATCTACACACTGAACTAACTTTCAGAGGGGCCCTAGCCACTTGGGCCAGGGGAAAGAAAGGAAAGTGGCTGTCCACTCGTACAAAATGCCAAAGAGCCTATTTCTGGAATGGAATGGAGGTGCAGTTTGGATGGAGCTGGCTCTAGGGGAAGAGAGGAAGCACAGACTTGAGAAACAAAGTTAATGTTTATTGACTACCTACTAAGTGCTAAATCCTCTTGCATTTGCTGTCACTTTGAAGAGTAAAGTCTATCCCTTGCCACTCCCTGGGTGGCCATGGAAGGTCCCTCAAGAGGGGGGGGTCTAGCCAAACATACATCTCAGGTACACTGATTAACAGGAAAAGTGGCGCCAGAGATGGGTTTGTGGCTACCAATGTCTTCCTCCCCCCGCAGGGCCAAGAAGACAACACCCAGAGGAAGGAGCACAGAGCAGGGTGGTAGTTTCCATCTGGTTGAGGCTGGAAGTTAGTTTGTGGGGTGGTATTGGCCTGAATCCTTAGTAGCTGGGTTCCCTTCAACTCCACCCAACTCCTAGCTTAAAATAAGAAGGAATAACTGGGTGTGATGCCCCATGACTGAAATTTCAGAGAGGGGGAGGAGAGCCTGGGATACATGGCAGACCCAGTCTAATTTAAAAAAAAAAAATCCTAGAATCGGGATTCAGTGTTTGGATACAGCAAAGAGTGAAGTCCCCATTCAAAGCTGAAGAAGACATTCCTGTATTCAGTATAAAAGCAAAACAAAGTGACATTGTGTGACTGTACCCGTGAGCACGGGAGCTGAAGAAGGTTCCCCAAATTCCAGGATCCACACAGGGCAAACAAAACAATAGGGTACGTGCATCCCCTCTCTCTTTAAGAGACTATATGTTGGGTTCTTGTGTCTGCCCTACAAGTCAGCACATGAGACCCTTTGCCAAGTCTTTAAAGAAATGATCTGGGATTGTCATGAGGGAGCACCAGGCATGTTGAGAATCTATTGTCATGCTTCCATGTGTTTGGGAGATATACTTGGGTATTTTTGCTTGTTTGTTTTGTTTTTGTTTTTAATCACATAGCCCTTGGGACGATCTGACAGTCTGGTGGCACTGTTCAGTTAAAAGTGTTCTGTGTGAAGATGTTTTCTTCTCCAGCCCTACCCTAGGACAGAAGATTAGACAGTCTCTGACATAGGTTGGATAAAGGCTCTACCACTAAGAGATAGTCCTAGCTGCTTCCTTCCTACCTGTTTTGTTTATTGCCTGCCTATTCTTGGACATTAGTCATGCTTGGTAGCTTCAGTGAGAATCAGCCATCATACTAGCTGATGGTACCAAGTGCCTGAAGGAGAAAGGTTCTCTGGGCTAATTGAGAGGCCCCCTTTGGATAGATGTTATGACCATTGAGGTCTAAAACGGCATATAGCATACGGATGGGATCAAAGGCATTTTGGAGCCACCAAACCTCAGTGCCATGTGACCTTGGGCAAGTTGCCTACCTCTGTCCGTCTCTTCTCATAGTCTGTAGGGTGGCTTCAGTTCAGCTCCACTTCTCTTAGATGACTTTGGTAAGCTATGTGATGTCTAGTAATTGCTCTTTTATAAATGATAGCTCTTTTATTAGTTTTTCTACTTTTTCTGGGGCTAAAGGGCTTCCTGGGACTTGGAAATTTTAGTATTAAACCTGGGACAGTCTACTGAGTAAGAATAGTTGGTTTACCCTAGTTAGATATGGAAATGTATAAATAGTTACCCTAATTAGATATGAGAGGTTTTGAATGACTTGTGGTAAGGGGAGATGAGCTGAGAGCCAAGCTGAGACCGCAGGAGAGGAGCTTTCCTCTGAAGCCCCGGAAGTCTCCACCGAAGGCACCACAGCAAAGAGTCTGGACCTGCAGTTACAGCATGAAAGAGAGAAACACAAGCTCACGTACCCCACGCATGTGTAGAACTGTGGAATGGTACAATATAGTTTGTGTTTTGCTTTAGTAACAGATTCATCTCCAAAGGTAAATCTCAGAGACCAACTCCTAAGTCTGAAATATTTTTAGTTTGTGTTGAGGAAAAAATAAGCAAATGTCATTATTCCTTTTTATGAGGTTGAACTGTTTTGGTATTAATAGCTAACATCTAGTAAGTTCTTGGGTTGGCTATTAGAATAAGGCAAAACTAAAACTAAAAATAAAAATGATAAAACCCAACAGGGTCATGTGAAAATACCTGAAGTTGGCAAGGGATAAATTATTCTTCCCTGACTGTAATATATGTGAACTTTTGTTCATTCCAAGTTCAACAGACCCAGGACCCTGAAGCAATTGTTAGAAGCATTAATTAGGCACAATAATGGAATTCTGTGACCTTACTGAGACGGGTACAGAGTCTTACTCATACATAGGTGCCTGGCACATGCTGGGCAAGTAGCAAATGTTTGAGTAAAGATCTGGGAGGTAATTGCCCCAGGACTCTGCCCTGCCCTGGTCAAGCCGCACAGAACGACTGCCTTCGTCCTTTAAGAAGCAAATTAGAACTGGGTGTGGTGGCATACACCTGTGACCCAGCACTCAGGAGGCTGAGGCAGGAGAATAGAGAGCTCAAGGCTAGTCTGAGCTCCATAGCAATCCCCTGCTTAAAGAAGAAAAAAAAAGCAAAGATAGAATTAGAGACTCGGAGAAGAGTGAGCAGAACTGGCGAGGACACTAGAAACCTAGGACCACTGCAGACAGCTGGGCTCTGAGCCTGTGCTGCTCTCTGTGAACAGGTGTTAGAGTTAATAATACTGGAGTGTTTGGCTATGGCTGTCACAAAGTGTGGTGCACACAGATCGTGGCTTGTCTTCGTGTTTGAATGGGGTCTGGAGGTCCAGCTTTCATGCAGGCTGCATGCACCGCTGCCAAGACAGCTAGCCATGTCTAGTTCTTACAACTTCAGGGCGGCGCATGTGCACTGTGACATTCCTGCAGCAGAGAAAAACAGCCATCTCTTTTTAAAGGACACAGTGCCATGAGGACCCTGCTGGAGACATTTGGTTAAATTCATGGAGATGTACTCTTTAAAAAATTGCTTTTAGATTTATTTATTTTGTATGTATGAGTGTTCTTCCTGCATGTGTGTACAGAAGTGCAGTGCAGAAGCCAGAAGAGGGTAGCAGATGGTCTGGAACTGGAGTCAAGTGTGGTTGTGAACCATCGTGTGGGAGCTGGGACTCAAACTCATGTCCTCTGCAAGGGCAACAGGTGCTCTAAACTGCTGAGCCATCTCTCCATCCTGAGATATATTCTTAAAGTAGGAGACTTTTATTGTGTGTACGACACATCACAGTCTAGTCAATTTTGTGCCCATTAAGGCTTATATAGACCTAAAGCCAAAAAAGAAACCAAAAGAAAAAAAGAGGAGACTGAAAGAGATTAGATATAAAAAACAGACCTTGAAATGTATTGCTTGTAGCTGTTACTGGGATGTCTAAGAAATATAGCTTACTAAGGAAGAGCGATTCTTTTATGTCTTAAAGAAATAAGTAACCGTACTATTTTTAGAGGATTTGGGGAAAAATATGGAGTTGTTTGAGGGCTCAGTGAGAATAACAGAAGGAAACAAATGTGTGCATTGCTATGGAAATAACCCAAAAAGGGAAAAGTATTGCTCCATCTCGAGTGGGGTGGGGCGGTTCAAGGTGTTCAGAGAGTTGAAGACTGAGGTCAGCGGAAAATGCTGTAGTGTTTGTTGGGTCTTTTGGGGACTGCTTTATCAATTAGGCCAGTTGCTTTCAGAGCTAGTTCGCTTAGACAGGGAACTCTGTGATCCCTGAGGTAGCCTGTTGGGCTCAAGAACAATTTGTTAGTCTTAAGAAAATCAAAGTTGTTTAATTTTCCGGTTACCACCCTGAATAGGCCAATCAAAGTGGGAACTGGTTTGTGGTGCTAAGTGGAGAACCAATTAAGTAAGGAAGGTGTGTTGGGGTAGCCTGGGGTGTGTCTCGACCTCTAGTGACACCTGTCACTTGCCCGTTTGTGTCCCATGAAAAGGTCAGGCCACATTTGCTGGTGGAATATGCTCAGGAGACAGTGTAGATAATGGCTTCTTCTGTCCCCTTCCCTGTTATTTATTTTTCCCCCCTCTTTAAATGCACTAAGAAGACAAACAGACTGTGAGGTGTGGGGGACAGGAACTCTGATACCTGTGGGTGGGAATGTTCATCGGTACAAGCTTTGTGGATAGTCGTTGGTAAACCAGTCAAATTACAGAGTAGATAGCCCTTGACATTGAACTTTTGACTCCAAATCATGAAGTCTGAGGTACATATTTGCCACTTTGTCACCCATAATAACAAAGCTCAGAAGTAATACAAATGTACACCACCAGGGTATACATTTCATATGCTGTACACCCACCTAGGCAGATATGATGGCTGTCATTATTAGGCCACATAAGATCCTTTCTGAGCCACTTGGAAATACTATGTTCTTGGTGTTAAACATGGGGAAATACATTGTATTTCTTTGAAAATACACAATTATCTATCTCTAAAAGCCTTCATTGGGCCCTAGGTAAAGAATTTGTAACATTGATTATTTATGGGGAGCCCAAAGGGTAGAAAAGGGATGAAGTTGGAGAAGCAGCTTGCTACAGCCATGTGTGTTGCAAAATTGAAAATGTGCTTTGGTCGGCTTAACCCTTTTTGTGCTTCATAATTCTATCAAATAATAAAAATACTCATGTCATGGGTAAAGGAACTTGTGGCTGACACTGACAGCTTGAGTTTGATCCCCTTGGGCCGACATGGTAAAAGGAGGTGCTCTGACCTCCACACATGCACTGTGGCACACAAATGCACGTGCACAAACACACACACAGACACACACACTAAATAAACATATAACTTTTACCCACTGAGCCATCTTTCTGGCCCTGATACTGATACTATTTTCTTCCTCGTCACAGGAAGTTTTACGCATGCGTGGTGTTAGGGCTCAGCATTGCTGGACGATGGATCTTGAGAATGTCTCTCATTCTGTAGAACAGCAACAGTTCCGCAGTTCCCGCTCTGTCCGCTTAGTCTGCTTTCCATGGCTGTGACTTTGATTGTTCTCCTTACATCCTATGAGCAAAATTATACAATACTTTTATCTCGTGTGTCAGGTGTATTTCACTCAGTATCATGTCTTCAAGCTGTACCATGTAGCAGTTTCCTCCTTTAAGCTGAGGGGTAGGCCATTGTGTGACTACATTGTCTTTGCCCCTTCCTATGTGTGTGGACACCTAACTGGCTCCTACATACCACTGTGCGTCCTCATGCCCTGAATGTGCAACGGAATCTTTTGAACTTTAAAAACAGAATGATGGTTAATCGCTTTTAAATACTATAAGACTGGGTGGCCAAGTTGGCTCAATGGATAAATGTCCGCACTGCTGCTTGGTGCAATTGTGACGGCCTGAGTTTGATCCCCAGGGCACGTGTGAGGATGGACGCAGAGGACTGACTCCAAGGTTGTCCCCTGACTTCCACACTTAGCATGGCACGTGGACCCCACGTGATAATAATGATGGGAAGAAAAGATAATGAAGCTTTTAAAAACAGACACATCATTCATGAAAAATTTTAATGGTGTTTATAGCCAGGCAGGAAAGGCACATTGATTTTTATTTTTTACTTGGTTTATTCCTTTACAAACTCCTGGAATTCCCCCCATGCCCTATTTCAAGATCCTGATGAGCAGCTTGATCCATCCTTACCTGTACCCTGAATCTGTCTTTCAACTTTGCTCCTTAACTGAGGACAGATCTCGTGCTGTGGCAAGTCAGTCTGCAGCTGTGGGGCACCCCTAACCCCTACATCCCCTCCTGGGCACAAACACTTAGATCTGGTAGTTAGTGACCACTTCTGGTGGACAGTTCTCCTTCAAGTGATATTAAGATCAGAACTTGCCGGAAAACCACCAACCTTTTAAACTGGTCACCTAAACTGCCCTTTAAAAATAAAGGAGTTGGGGCTGGAGAGATAGCTCAGATGGTAAGGTGGCTGCCATGCTAGCATGAGAACCGGAGTTCAAATCCCTAACATCCCTGTAAGATGGCATTGCAAGTTGCAACTGTGGTGCTGGAGCAAGAGGAGGGGCAAAGATAAGCTGATCCCTGTAATCTACTGGCCAGTCTAGTCAAACCAGTGCGCTCCAGGGTTAGCAGGAGACCCCATCTCAAAGATGAGGGCCAGCAAGATAGCATTTGACGCTAAGCCTGACACCCTGAGCTAAGTCCCCAGATCCTCCATGGTGGGAGAAGTGAGCCCACTCCCCGGGTTGTCCTTTGACTTGCACGCATGCACCATGGCATATGCATCTCCTCCCCAAAATAAATATACAGTTTTTTAAAATTAGGTGGCCAGACGGTGGTGGTGCACACCTTTAATTCCATCACTCAGGAGGCAGAGGCAGGTGGATTTCTGAGTTCGAGGCCAGCCTGGTCTACAGAGTGAGTTCCAGAACAGCCAGTGAGCGATACACAGAGTCTTGGGGGGAGTAGGTGAAGAGTGACTGAGAGAAACACTTGAAGACACCCTCTGGCCTTTCTGTCTCTGTCTGTCTGTCTGTCTATCTCTCTCTCTCTCTCTCTCACACACACACACACATGCACATGTGTGCACTCTGCAGTTAAATGTGCTGAATTTAGAACAGAAGTCATTGCAAAAATTGTTGCTTCTGCTGAGTTGGGGGGTGATGGGAGAAGGGGGGACTGTAGGAGGGTCTCGTTGGGTTTTCTAGAAGCCCAATTCTTTTGAAATGGCCTGCTGCCCAAAAGACGTCCCAGGGAACTGGTTGACCTTTGGTAGATCATGATGAGGCCTCGTGCAGCATTCTCTGAGTGGATTACTCACACATTTTATTGGCTCTCTATACAGCTGCTCTCTTGTCAGCTTCTGAAGAAAACCAGGAAAATTGTATAAGCAGGGATAGCAGGAATTAACCTTGAATCCATTTTAATCTATGTAAAGTAAATTTATAGTCTCGGTCGGTGAACATGCACTTAAGAACAACCTTTTAGAGATGGCAGCCTTACACTACACAACAACCCACTGTGAGAAGGAAGTTGGAAGGCTGCCGCTGACTGCTGACTGGGACGGCTAAGTCGGCCCTGGCAGGAGTAGGGTGGGGTGCTGGCCTCTGTTTGCTGGAAAGAAACGAATGCTCAGAAAGCCTTGTGCTCCCCGTCCAACACTACCAGCAAGCAGGAGCTCCTGCTTAGCACAGAGAGAAACCTCTTTAGGTTTGCAGCTTCCTTCTCCTGTAGACTCTGCTACACCGAGCCTTACAGAATTGTTAGGCTCATGGCAGCTAACAGGCTCCCTTCTGCAAGGTAGCTTTTCAGCTAGGCCTCCTTGCTTCTTGTGGGCTAGTTAGTGTTTCTGCAGGGTCTGGGTCTTCCTGAGTCCTCATCGCGTCCATTCCTTCCCGTTTACGGAGCTGGCAAGGGGGTGATCACATCGATAGGAACCTCAGATGTGTATACCCTTCTCAGCCTCCTGAAGTTGATCTCCAGAGAATGATAGCAACCTGCCGAATTCAGAGCTAGGTGTTCCCCTAACTTTAGACGGACTGTTGGCTGTTTAGGAAAATCAAAACCCCAGGATTCTCTTTAAAAACTTCTAGAGGCATCTGTTCCCTCTTCTCCAATCTTCAATGACTGTCTCAGATGTATCTGTGATAGGTAGAGAAGGAGAGGAGCATAGCAGACCAGCTATGTTTTTAATAAGGACAAGTACGGGATATGTATGCAGACCAGGAAGGAAAATGCAACCTGCAAAAGGTTGCTCTGCATGGAACCCAGCTTCCAGAGATGACTTTCTCAGGGTTGGCAGGTGGCCTGTGGTTTTATCTATTGCTGCTCTCTAATCAGAATTGGGCCAGGATATTCAAACTTCTTATCTCAGTGAAGAGAATTTGGTTTTCTGGCTTTTGGCATTTTTACAGTAAGTCATGTACTGGACTCGATACACGACTTACCGTAGTTAAAATAGCCTTCTCTACTGACAAGTCTAATCAAGGCAGGTAAAGCAGTCTGTATTTAAGAGTCATAAAAGTGCCTCTGTGAGTGGGATCTGTTGCTGTCTTACCCTGTGCTGAACAGCCGCAGACACACTTTATTTTTCATGAGAAATGAAGAAGTCACACATCTAGGATGGGTGGGAATTTTTATAGGTTATAAGCGCCACTCTGTGGGGTCTCCCAACTGTGGATGACCTTAGCTTCCTTTTCCTTCCCCATTTAAACATCCAGTTCTACTTCCAGAAATCCAGTCAAACTTTATCACCTTCTCTCAGAACTGATCGATAGCAACTGGTGAGCAGGTTAATTATAATCACAGAATAAACGCAGAAGTCTCAAAGTTCACCACTTTGCAATGTTTTCAGACCCCTCCGGGACCATGCCAAGAGGTGCTCATTGACCCACTGGAGCAGGTGTGGCAGTTTGAAGCAGGGGCAGACAATCGGATCTGATTTGGGACAATTCAATTGTTTCTTATCTGCGGCTTCCCCTATCCTATGAAGTCTGTCATTTCAGATAAAAAGGCTCATCCATTGAGCTGCGACATGGCAGGCTACATTCTCCTCTGATAAAGTTTTCTGGTTGTCTTATCAGATTAGGCTAAAATAGTTATGTGCCTGCGTCAAGGTCTACAGGGACCTATTCAGATATTTTATCAGGTATTAGCTCAGGGGGACGACGCGCCCCGCCCCCCTGCCCCCTTTCTTTCTTCGACCTAGGAAAGAATGACCTGACTTCCAAGCTCATAAATCAGTCCCGGCGAAGAGAGGTAATAATACAAGTTGTCCCTCAAAATTGAGTAGGCAGAAAAGCGAACGACAAATATGACCTTTCCCTAGCTTGTAAGAACTTCACTTGACCCTGCATGAAGAATGTGGTTCCCATGATTGCAGTTAGCAGGGGCCGTCGCTGATGGGGAGGAACAAGAAAAAGAGAAGGATGTTCTCCAGATAAAGATGACTTCAGAAAGTCACATATTTATTTTTCCCATCTCAGGAAAACTTTAATTATCTTTCTTCTGTACAACTGAATGTATAAGAATATGGCAAAATGAAAACTCCCAGGGTACCTGTCAGAAGTCTTAGCACACCGAGCTCGCCAGTGCTAAGCAGCAATCCCCGGCGTTTTAGTTGCTGTACACATATATAAGCATGTATATACACATGTTTTTTAATTATCGTAAAAGTTACTGTTTAAAGGCACTCATCACTGGGACAGTTTTTTAAGATTCATGAGCCAGCCTAGCTTCCAAGCACTGGTCCCCTCGATAAAGCAAAGTTAGAGGATTAGTCGCAAGGACAGGCATTGAGAGCCATCCAATGCAAGAAGAGACTCTGAGAGCTAGCTGATGCAAGGCTAGAGCGGATTTACTCTATATTTTATTATTTATTGTTGTGCTAGGGACTGGATGCGGTACCTGGGACCTGCTAAGCACGTCTTCTAACACAGCTATCTTCTCAGCGTATTTATAAGTTCTTAATTGCACCCTTTGAAATGAAGTCCTTCTTGCAAGCTGTGTTGATTTATGAGGCTGGAAAATGTGAGCCAGAGTTGTCAACTTGCAGCTAAAAAGGGTTCCAGGAGCAGATACAGGGAGGTGACAGTTCATGGGCCTGGTATCCCAGAGCTGCGAGTCTGTGGATTGTTTTCCTGCTGGGTGACTTTGAGCCACTTACACGACTTCTCTTTGCTTGCATGTCTGCCTGCATTGTGAAGGAGGCGGTCAGGCAAAGGAATAGTGCAATGGTTCTAGGAGCTGCCTTAGGGCCCTTGGAGGACTTTTTAAACATTTAATTCCATTTTTAATTATACATATATATGTGAGGGTGTACATGTCAGTAGAGGGTGTTGATCACCAGGAGGTGAAGTTACAGGGGTTTGTGAGCCCCCTGATATGGGTTCTCTGTAAGAGCAGTTAAGAGCTCAAGACCATTGAGCGGTCTCTCCAGCTCCAAGGGAGACTTTTAAAAAATCAACATGCCAGCCGGGCAGTGGTGGTGCACGCCTTTAATCCCAGCACTTGGGAGGCAGAGGCAGGCGGATTTCTGAGTTCGAGGCCAGCCTGGTCTACAGAGTGAGTTCCAGGACAGCCAGGGCTATACAGAGAAACCCTGTCTCGAAAAAATAAAAATAAAAATAACATGCCTCATATGGGTAACTCGGACCATGTCGTGTAGACGATAGGTACCAGATAGCAGCAGATGTGCCTTACACTGGTAGATTCAAGAAGGTTTCCATGGCTACCTGTCTCAATACCCAACAGTGTATTTGAAATGACAGATTATATGCCATGATTCAGGTTTTTTTTTTTCTACATAATAAGCCACATGACCCACTAAAATATATAAAAATCAGCTTGTGGGAGCCATGGGTGGCAATGTCAACGTAGATGCATTGTTGGTTTTGGTTTATTAATGAACCCACTCATGGGCTGGAGGGATGGCTCAGAGGTTAAGACAGTTCTTCCAGAGGTCCTGAGTTCAATTCCCAGCAACCAAATGGTGGTTCACAACCTTCTGTAATGGAATTTGATGTCCTCTTCTGGTGTGTCTGGCAGCTATAGTGTACATATATATAATAAATCTTTTTTAAAAATTCACTGTTAGAGATCCTAGGAAGCTCCAGAGAGTCACAGAATGTAGAGTGGGTACCAGACACAATCCTTTCTTCCTAGGTCAGCAAGCCAAGAAGCATCTCTGCAGACTCTCTGTGAGCCCCACAGCTAGGCTCTGGAGATAAAAACATAAGCAAGACAGTCTCTAAGGAGTTAGTGCGCTCTGGCTGGAGTGCCAGTAACACACAATATGTACGGACACTAAACAGCAAGTGTGGCTATAAAAGGGAAACTTCCATTATGCAGGAGCCCATGTGATACCTCCACCTGTGTTGGTACAGGAACTAGAGGCCAGGCTTCCTAGAAAAGGGGATCTGTGAAGTCCTACAGGCTAAATGGGTGTTAGAATGGGGAAGATCCATACTGCTAGGCTATACAGTTACAAGTTAGGGCTGGGGCTGGAGAGATGGATCAGTGGTTAAGAACACTGGCTGCTCTTCCAGTGTTCAATTCCCAGCAACTACATGGTGGCTCAAAACCCTCTGTAATGAGATCTGATGCCTTCTTCTGGTGTGTCTGAAGACACATTAAATAAATAAATAAATAAATAAATAAAATAGGGGGGAAAAAAACAAGTTAGGACTGGCTCACAAGCAGAGGAACATTGAAAGAGTCAAGACAGGGAGGGCCCGGGGGAGTTAGTAGACTTGAAAATAGAGCAGGGTTTGAGTCATTCTTGGGTCTTAGCACTTTGGTTTTGATGAGGAAAGGGTTAGACTAGAGAGTCCTGCTTTTGTGTACTTCAGTCCTGCAGAGTGATAACTGCCTCTCTCCATTCTGCACCCGTGAGAGACTCCCGTGAAGCCTCTGATTCAATGGAGCCTCATGGTCATGCACACTGGGAAGTTTCATAAGTATTCTTTTTTTTTAGTAATTAGTTTTAATTTATTTTTCCCCCTAAGATGGGTTTCTTTGTGTAGCCCTAACTGTCCTGGAACTCAACCCTGTATATGAGGCTGGCCTCAAACTCACAGAGGTCTGCCTGCGTCTGCCTCCTAAGTGCTGAGATTAAAGATGTGTGCCACCACACTCGGCACAAAGGTATTCTGAAGCTGTCAAGCAAAGGCAGCCGTGTGGATGCACTCACGGGGGTGCACTCACAGTGGCCTGATGTTAAGGCTGAGAGGGTAGGGGCAAAAGGGAACCAAACCCCAATCCTCCACCCAACTCTGGGGTGCAAGAAAGGCAGTGATCTGACCCTAGGAGGCAGTCTGTCCTAGCCCTACCTCCTTGCACTTTGTGTAACACCATCCACCTGTGTTTTCTGTAATGTGGTAAATGGTGGGAGTGGCTTTACACAGGAATGGCAGTATTTGCATGGGGAAAATACTGGTTTGCTTTGCAGCGCAAAGAGAAACCTCAGGGTTTGCATAAGCGAGGAAAGCACTAGCCACACCTCCAACACGCCCCCATTTCATCTTATTATTTTATTAATTTTGATGTAGAGTCCCAATAAGTTGTCCAGGCTGGCCTTGAAGTTCTTTGGTAGCTCAGACAGGCCTGGGAATTCTAGTCCTCCTGCCTCAGCTGGGATATAACAGATCTGTACCAAGAGCCTTGACATGTATTTACACAAGTATCAGTGGACCCTGGGAGTACATTTACTAACATCCCTGAACATCTCTGCATCCAGAGGAAGGCTTAGAGATGAAGCTGAAGGAGTCTGGTTAGCCTGCTTTCCTGTCTTATTCTGAAGGTTTCTTTAAAATACATCACTATAATGTTTGTTTGTTTGTTTGTTTGTTTGTTTGAGATAGGCTTTCTCTGTGTTGCCCTGGCTGTCCTGGAACATGCTCTGTAGACCAGGCTGGCCTCAAACCCACAGAGATCCTCCTGGTTCCTGTATGTTGGAATTAAAGGTGTGGGCCAACGCTACCCTGCCCCAGCATATCACTATAATTTTAATTTCAATTCTCATTAAACTACCCAGGCTGGCCTTGAATGTGTTACATAGCCTAGGCACGGTCTTAAACTTAGATCTGTCTGTCTCAGCCTCCTGAGCGGCTGGGATTGCAAACCTGATCAGTCCCTGCTGCAAACGCTGCTGTTTTAACTCTGTCTTTCCTTCCTCGTTTGTTACCTGAAATTCTTCATAAGAAAACAATTTTCAACTTACTGAATGTTTGGCCACCTAGAGTAGCTTGGCAGGGAGAGACAGAATAAATGATTTCTATTTTATTTTTCAATGTTCAAAGTAACAAATCCCCTCCTCCAGCATCCTCAGAGATCACTTATTAAACTAAATAACTAGAGTTCTTAATATCCCTTTTAGACATCTTAGACACCCCTGGTGTGTTTTGGTTGTGTGTCCTGATTGTTGCCCAGATGGTAGCTTTTTTTTTGGGGGGGGGGGTCGGCGGGAGGGAAGGGGGGGGGGCTTGTTCAAATTGGCTTCTGGGTCATTTGACAAAATTGAATAATTTTCTGCATCACGCTACAGAAAGTCCCAAGCTTCTCCAATGCATGTTTTTCCTCCCCCACCTGAGTTTGATCAATTTCTTGGGAAACTAAGGTTGTCTCCTCTGTGGCAAAACCAGAGACCAGTCAGAGCCAGCTCAGCCGGTTGTGGGTTGGTTATCCAACATGCTAAAGAAACAACCAAGCAAGCAAAACCACTTCATGCTGGTGAGATGGCTCAGTGGGTAAGAGCACCCGACTGCTCTTCTGAAGGTCCGGAGTTCAAATCCCAGCAACCACATGGTGGCTCACAACCATCTGTAGCAATAGCTGACGCCCTCTTCTGGAGTGTCTGAAGACAGCTACAGTGTACTTACATATAATCAATAAATAAATCTTAAAAAAAAAAAAGAGTTAAAAAAAAAAAGGTTAAAATATCTGTATGTTCACACCCAGTTTCATCCCTGTCACTGTGCAGCCCAGGAATGGTGTTACACGTACCCTAGCCTTAAACTTCTAGGTAGAGGTAAGGGGATCAGAAGCTTAAGGTCATCTTTAGCTGCACACGGAGCTTAAGGGTAGCCTAGGCTACATGACCCTATCTCAAAAAAAAAAAAAAAAAAAAAAAAGGAATGTGAATGTCTTCTGCGGGCATGCTAATTTACCACAGTGTGTCCATTTCATGGTCTGTTTGTTTTGTTTTTTTAAAAATATTTGAGCCGGGCGTGGTGGCACACGCTTTTAATCCCAGAACTCTGGAGACAGAGGCAGGCAGATTTCTGAGTTCGAAGCCAGCCTAGTCTGCAGAGTGAGTTCCAGGACAGCCAGGGCTACACAGAGAAACCCTGTCTCAAAAAACCAAAAAAAAAAAAAAAAAAAAAAAAATTGAAAATTTATTGGACGCCCTGGAACTGGAGTTACAGATGGTTGTGAGCTGCCACATGGGTGCTGGGGATTGAACCTGGGTCCTCTAGGAGAGCAGCCAGTGCTTTAAACCACCGAGCCATCTTTCTATTACCCCCATCTCCTGTTTTTAATCTTCCCCCAAAGTCCCAACTCAAAAGTAAATTGTCCTATGTCAGCCCTTAGTCTGCTTTCTGTCTGAATGAATGGCTCCAGATATCTTGTACCACATCTATGTGCTGGTGACTGGCTTCTGTCACCGGCTTAATTCTCTGAGTTTGTCCTTGATTGCAGCATGAATCAGCATTTCCTCCCTCTCAAGGCTGTGTACTACGCCTTTGTATGTAGAGGCCACATTCTGTGTGTCCAGCCATCCCTTGGTGGGCTCTTGAAATGCTTCTGCCTTCTGGATATAGTAAACAACGCTCCTACTTCTATATGGATAGTCTATTGGAGTCCCGGATTCTTCTTCTTCTTCTTTTTTTTTTTAAGATTTATTTATTATTATACATAAGTACACTGTAGCTGTCTTCAGACTCACCAGAAGAGGGCATCAGATCTCATTAAGGGTGGTTGTGAGCCACCATGTGGTTGCTGGGAATTGAACTCAGGACCTTTGGAAGAGCAGTCAGTGCTCTTACCCACTGAGCCATCTCACCAGCCCGAGTCCTGGCTTCTCTTTCTTTAGCACACACGGCAGAAGTTGTATTGCTGGCTCATGTGGCACTTCCATGTGGCTCTGAGGACCAACCCATTTCCCAGTGCATTGGCACCATGTCACATCTTTCATGAATTCTCCTATTTAGACAAGTAGCCTTGTTTAAAGCCCTTTTGTACTTATTTATTGTGTGTGGAGGGATAACCTGTGGACATCAGGACAGCTTGCAGGACTCGGGTCTTTCCTTTTACCATGTAAGTCTGGAAACTGAGCTCAGACATCAAGGAAGTACCTTTTATCTGATGAACCATCTTTTATTATTATTATCATCATCATCATTATTAATTATATGTAAGTACACTGTAGCTGTCTTCATCATTATTATTATTAATTATATGTAAGTACACTGTAGCTGTCTTCAGACACTCCAGAAGAGGGAGTCAGATCTTGTTACAGATGGTTGTGAACCACCATGTGGTTGCTGGGATTTGAACTCAGGACCTTCGGAAGAGCCATCTTTCCAGCCCCTGATGAGCCATCTTATGGGTTCCAAAATCCCATTCTTTTTTTTTTTTCTTTTTTTTTTTTTGTCGAGACAGGGTTTTCCTGTATAGCCCTGGCAATCCTGGAACTCACTTTGTAGACCAGGCTGGCCTTGAACTCAGAAATCCACCTGCCTCTGCCTCCTGAGTGCTGGGATTAAAAGCGTGCACCACCATGCCCAGCTTCCAAAAATCCCATTCTTGACAAGTGAGGCCTTTGATGTTCATTAGTACCCACATATCCCATAATACCGTTACCGACCCTTCCACTGGGGAAGATGACTGCTGTATGCCTGTCTCAGCTAATTCTTGCCTTTGCTTTCACCTTTAATTTAGTTTTCTTTTGCAGTACAAAAGGCAGGTCCAGGACCTATGTGTGCTGGGCTGCCTGTGGGCTGCTTTTCTTTTGGACTTTGGGTTTGCCCCCAGTGTTTCTAGCTCTTGGCTTTGAGGTCTTTTGTAACAACACCCACCTCTCACCTACAAGTAGCAAGGTAGCCATGGTGGCTCGTGATAAAGAGGGCCTTAAAAATCAGTTGGAGGAAGGCTTTATGCATTCAGGGAAGGTGTAACAAAAGCCATACACTGGAAAATGGGGCGGGGGGGGGGGAACCGGGGGGGGGGGGAAGGAGAGGTGTTCAGACAGAATCTTCAAGAATTAGTACATGGCCTGTGCTCTGCCACTCTGTACCTCATGCTATTGGATTTGCCTTCTTGGTTTGCTTGTTTGTTTGTTTGTTGTTATTGGTTTGTTTGTTGTTGTTGTTGAGACACAGTCTCATGTAGCCTGGATAGCCTTGCACAAACTTGGTATGTGCTGAAGGATAGCCTTGAACTTCTGATCTTTCTGCTTCCTCCTGGGATTTAGGGCGAGCACCACCACACCCAGTTACTGCTGTGCTGGGGGTTGAACCTAGGTGTTTGTGCTTCCTCGGCAAACGCTAACACCTAAGCCACATCTCCATCTTGCTGCTGTTATTTTATTTGGTGTTTCATTGGACCAAAAATGTCTCGAGGGCAAGAATTAACACTGCATTTTATCTACGACTAGGTTATAGTTAACATCTGGGTAAATGTTCATTCATGAAACAAAGTATAAAATCAGCCTGAAGTTGGCAAACTCCCTCCATTCCACATTTATGCCACATGAACAGTCTTACTGAGACTGCTCTCATAGAGGGCCATCCTTGTAAAAGGGCCCTTGGAGCAGAGGTCTCATCTAACATGAGGCTAAGAGGCTGGAGATCACACAGGACTCCTGTGGCACATCTCAAAGGGAGCTGGGCACTGGAGATGGGAGCAGCATTTGGAAGAGGTGAATTTGAGGCCAGGGCACTAGGGCATCCAGGTGGTGTCCAGCAGACAATTGGTCATGCACTGGCCATTGCTGCACATTGTCTCCATTTGAAACCTTCAAAACCACAGGAGACTCCCAGGGCAGCAGATAGGAATGAAGAGGAACGAGGAGCCATCCCATGGAAAGGGTGGCTGGGGTGGAAGGTGAAAGTCACAGTAACATGCTGACAGACAGGAAGCCCAAATCTCAAGGGCTCTCCAAATTATGCCTTGAAAAACATAACTGGGCTCAAACTTTTCTCCCATGATGCTCCAGGCCTCCAATAGGCTGCCATCTTTCGTGGACTGTGTATATCAAGACATGGGGTTTGGGCCCACAGTTTGTCATTTTTCAATGCCGAGGCCCAAGTCCTCTCTCCCTCACCCTCCTCACACTGAGTGGAGTCCAGGTTCCACAGAGGGGAGGGAGCTGTGTCTAACAGTACCTGCCTCTCAGCCTCATCTTAACAAAGGGCCAAGGAGCTCTGAGATCCTCTGTAGACACAAACTCCCCCAGTCAGACTCTGTTTAAATCATGTAAGTGCCTGTTGATTCTGAAGGAGAGCTCTGCCTGCCTTCAAGTGCTTCCCAGAAGTGACGAGACACTTTGCTTTCGGGGAATGTTGATATTAAGTTTCCTGCCCTATGTAAACACACCTCCAGAAGTGGCACTCATAATGGAGACCTTTTCCCTGGACAGGACTGGACAAATAGTGGAGAGGAGAGGAAGAAGGGAGAGCTGGCCACATGGACAGTGTAACTCGCTATGTGTGTGAAGTGGGGGAGCCCTGTTGTCAAACTTTCTGTCTTCATCTGCAGAACTTCTGCTTATAGTCCTGGCCGGGACTTCCAGCTTTTCTATTACCTGGCCGCTGAAAGATGCGAGGCAGCGTCTTGTGAGGAGGGAGCTGGTTTGGAGAATGACACCTGATTTAAAGCCCTGGTTTTACTCTCTGCAATGTCCTCTACTTTTCACATCTATAACGTGGACTTGAGGGCTAGGGGTGTGACTCAGCAGAAAAGCATCTGCCTAGCATGCATGAGGCCTCGGGCTCCATCCCAACTACAGGAGTAGAGGGGGATTTGCTGCCTGTCTTGAAGGAAGTAGATAGGCCAGTCTCTGCTGCTGGTTCTTGGTGAAATGAGCTGGACAGTGTCTCCTAGCTATGTGGGCCTTTCTTGGCCTAGAGTCATAAAGTTATGGGGTGTAATCTTGGGATGTTACCATGACTACAGAGGTGCTAGAGCTCTAGCTCGGTTGGTACAGGGCTTACCTGGAAGGTATAAAGCCCTGGGTTTGAACACCATCGTCACATAAACTGAGCATGGGGACACACACACCCATAATCCAACTTGGGATAAGAGGCTAGAGAGTCAGAAGTTCAAGGTCACCCTCCATTACAAAGGGAGTCTGGGAATAGCCTGAGATACTCTACCTAAAAAAAAAAAAAAGAATAGAGTAGAATGTGGAAAGGAAGGAAAGGTAGATAACAGATATGTGCACATTTACCCTCAGTAGGAGTCTTTGTGTATCTATCTTCATATCTCGAGGGGTGAAACAGCAGAATCAACAGAGATAAATATTGCTCACTTCCCAGACCTTGGGCAGTCTTGAGTAGTCTGGGGAAGCTGGGACATGGGGTGGCATTAGACCCCCAGTACTCACTGTTCCTTACTTACTCATGGCATTTTTCCAGTGACTCCCATGGGCAGGAGCTGCAGTGACCATGGGTATATAAAGAAATCACAGTTATAGGACCTGAAAACACAAGAGGCCTGCCATGAGAGTGGCTTGGCTTCCCATTGCCCGTGTTAGCTGCCCTAGGGTCTCCTAAGCTGAGTCAGCAAAGGGGTGCGGCAGTAGTCAAGACTTGACAGATTTAAGAATACATTCTTTTTTTTGTTTTTGTTTTGTTTTGTTTTTTTGTTTTTCGAGACAGGGTTTCTCTGTATAACCCTGGCTGTCCTGGAACTCACTTTGTAGACTCAGAAATCCGCCTGCCTCTGCCTCCCAAGTGCTGGGATTAAAGGCATACACCACCATGCCCAGCAAGAATACATTATTGAGGGGCTGGAGAGATGGCTCAGAGGTAAAGAACACTGGCTGCTCTTCCAGAGGTCCTGAGTTCAATTCCCAGCAACTACATGGTGGCTCACAACCATCTGTAATGGGATCTGATGCCCTCTTTGGTTTTTTGAGACAGGGTTTCTCTGTGTAGCCCTGGCTGTCCTGGAACTCACTCTGTAGACCAGGCTAGCCTTGAACTCAGAAATCCGCCTGCCTCTGCCTCCCAAGTGCTGAGATTAAAGGCGTGCGCCACCACTGCCTGACTGGTAAATAATTATTTAAAATAAAAAGAATACGTTATTGACTAAACACATAGAAACACAATTGCCCAAAGGTGGCAGCAACCTCGTGTCCACCAATGGGCCAGTGGAAATTAGGTTGTTGCCATCTCGAGTAGAACTATTATTCCACCTTAAAAAGGAAGAAGGTTCTGGAATATGCACACCAGGGATAAATCCCAAAGGATATTATGTTAAGTGAAATAAGCCAATCATGAAAGAAACAAATGTACAGTTGCCCTTGTATGAGATATAAAGAGAAGGTAAGTTCACAGCGACGGTGGAGAGGTTTGGTGTTAGTAGTTGCAGAGTTTTGGCTTTGAATTAAAAAAAAAAAGTCAAGCTGGGCGTGGTGGCACACACCTTTAATCCCAGCACTCGGGAGGCAGAGGCAGGCAGATTTCTGAGTTCGAGGCCAGCCTGGTCTACAAAGTGAGCTCCAGGACAGCCAGGGCTATACAAAGAAACCCTGTCTCGAAAAACCAAAAAAAAGTCTCCAGAGATTGTTTGCACAATGGTGTAAATATATGAAACACTATTGGACTGTATCTTTAGAAATGCCCAAGATGATACATTTTATATGTATATTATCATAATTAAAAATGCAGAAAGGTAGAAAATATGGAAAGCATCATTTATAGAGAGCAATGGCTTCTCTTCCCAAAACCCTGTTCTCTTTCCTTCCCTAAAGATAGAGAGAGGATATGGTAGAACTCTACTCCAGAAATATTTTTTGTCTACATGGTTACTTTTTCTGGAAGCAAGGTCTTGGATATCCCAGGGAGGCCTGGGACTCCCTCTGTAGCCAAGGATGGCCGTGACCTTCTGATCCTCTTGAACCTAGGCACGCTAGGAAAGCCAACTGAGCCAACTGTCAACTGAGCGGCTTGCTAGCCCTGCAAGACTGTTCTTCTGTGGCTGTAACTGCTCCATGCTTTTCCTAGGATGTAAAAGGTGGATTGAGCTCAGGGCCTTTTATCATCAAGCTGCCCAGGTAGGATGGGCCAGGTGCCTAACCTCAGAGAGTGCACGGAGTCACTGAGTTGGGTGGATTCTGTGTGTCCTCCTGTAGGATTGTGGAGAGGCTTCACAGCATCTGGTTTGTTTTTGATTTTAGATGTTTGCTAGGCCTCTGAAGGATTCTGAGGCTAGAGACAAGTAAAGGAGAAAGAAAATAAATCCAATGAAAACATGAAGTATATTTAATAGCTACACACTTACGATTTAATTCAGCACCAAAATATAGTTTGGGAGAAAAGAGCAACTGTTAATTTTGATTGCCAATTTGGTTGGATTAAGATATGTCTAGAGGAGGTTGGAGAGATGGCTCAGAGAATATACTGCTTTTCCAGAGGACCAAAGTTTAATACCTGTTGCTCATGTAAGGCAGCTCACAACCACCCGTAACTCCAGCCCCAGGAGACCCAATGTTTCTGACTTCCGAGGGCACCTATACTCACATGCTCATGGGCACACACATACACACACACACACACACACGTAGGGGGCAGAGGCAGAGAGAGAAAGACAGACAGACAGAGACATAATTAAACAATGTTTAAAAACAAAAGTAACATTATTTAAAAAAGCAATCCACAGGGCACTGAAGACACACCTTTGAGTATGTTTGTGACTGTTTCCCTAGAAAAGATTGAATTAGGAGGGAAAAACTAAACTTAGTGTGGGTAGCACCATCCCATGAGCCAAGGTCTTGGAACACATACAGGAAAACAGGCAAAGGCAAGGTGAGCGTGGCATCACATAAGAAGCAGCTGCCACAAACTCCTACCACCACAGATGGAGCCCCAGCCTCCATGCCCCTGCCCTGTGATGGGACACTATCTTCTCAAACAGCAAGCCAAAATAAATGGTCCCTCCTTAAGTTGTTTCTTTGGGACATTTTATCCCATTGATGGGGATCTAAATGATATTTCAATGTGAGGGTACAACAGGTGACTTAAGAGAAACATGATCAGCTGCCATTTGAGCCCATGAGGACACTGTAGTGGCCTGAAGAGGAAGAACAGGTGACAATTGGAGTGAGTTGTATTCAAATTTGAGGCACACACAGATTTCCTGAGAGATGACAGGGTAAAGGTATGCCTTCTCCCCTTCTTCTCGAAAGACCACTCCCCCAAGTAAAACAAAACAAAACAACGTAAAAGTCTCATCACCAACGAAGTTAGAGGGCAACTCATGCCCACTATGCCTCACTGAGGGAAAAGCTGGGAGCCTGTCTCAGACCTCCGGCTGTGACTCAGTTTCCCTGTTAAGGAAACAAATGAGCTTGGAAATGAAATGTGGAAATGTTAGCTTCTTAGCTGAAAGACTGTCAGCTTGGTAAACAAGTGGGATCTGCCTGGGGAATGCTCATAAAACTCGTGGAGAGGCATTGAAAGACACGGGAGTGGGAAAGACACCAGAATCTTGGAGTAAGACACAGAAGATCTTCTATTCCACCTCCCTCACACAAGTCTATAAATTTAATGCAGTCCCAGGAAACAGCCCAATAGGATTTCTTAAATGCAACTTGTCAAGTTGATTATAGGATTTCTGGGGAAGAGTTATTGTACGAGAATAGCCAAGATAATTTTTAAAACAAAGACTTTTCAGAAAGGGGAAACTTTCCTTATCAGAAATCAAAACAAACTAAAGAGGTCCTGGCACAGAAACGCACGCAGAGATGTTCATTATAGCCCCGTTGTGAGCGAAAGTGAAAAATGACTTGTTGGAAGCCGGCCAAGGTGTTAGGTACAGGGAGGCGAGCACAGAAAGACTGGTGTTAGCACGGCTTCCTTTCGAGCACTAGGGACAGCTGACCAACTGTAGGGACTGAGAAACCAAATGTAAGTGCTATGAACCTTTAGAGTGTAAAACTAATCAAGTCCTCTTTAAAAAGTAAAGTTGGGGGAAGCTCTCCGGAGAGATGGCTCAGTGGTTAAGGACACTGACTGCTCTGCCAGAGGACCAGGGTTCTGTTCCGAGCACCTACAGGGTGGCTCACATCCAGCAGTAACTCTAGTTCCAGGGGGATATGATGCCCTCTTCTGACCTTCACAGGTATTGCATGCATGTACACAGACACACAGACACTCATACACACAAAAGAAATCTAGAGAAAGTATCCAAGGAGCTAAAGAGAATTGCAACCCTATCGGTGGAACAACATTATGAACTAACCAGTACCGCAGAGCTCTTGACTCTAGCTGCATATGTATCAAAAGATGACCTAGTCGGCCATCACTGGAAAGAGAGGCCCATTGGTCAGGCAAACTTTATATGCCCCAGTACAGGGGAATGCCAGGGCCAAAAAATGGGAATGGGTGGGTAGGGGAGTGGGGGGGGAGAAGGGGTGGGGGACTTTTGGGATAGCATTGGAAATGTAATTGAA
Source organism: Mus musculus (assembly GCF_000001635.26). Classification (NCBI taxonomy): domain Eukaryota; kingdom Metazoa; phylum Chordata; class Mammalia; order Rodentia; family Muridae; genus Mus; species Mus musculus. The sequence continues at coordinate 63,217,653 of NC_000080.6, read as the reverse complement.
GAAAATACGTAATAAAAAATTTAAAAAAATCTAAATAATATCTTTAAAAGAGTAAAGGTTCTCTGTGCAGTTGTGGAAAATGTCACACACTTTCATGAAAAATCTTACTATAGAAGAATGTGTATATATGCTTTTTCCTAAGACTAGTATGCATTTCTCTCTTCTGTCACCCTGGAGATAGGGACTTGGGAAAGGGACTTACCTTTGTGTCACCATACAGTCATCTAGGAGAGGGCTTTTGTGTTGCTCTGCCATGGAATGTATGATTCAACTTCATTCTAAATGCCAGCAGGCGGGTCAGCAAGATAGCCAGCGCAGTAGGTAAAGGCTCTTGCCACCGAGCCTGACACCGAGTTGGATCCCCAGATCCCACCTGGTGGGAGGAGAGAACTAACTCTTGAAAATTGTTCTCTGATTTCCATACATGCTCCACGGCACATGCATGGCTCCCAATAAATGAGAACATAATTAAAAATTAAAATTCCAGAAGGAATCACACATTCATATCAGAACTATGACTAGCTTACAGGTGATGCGTAATGTGAACAGAAAAAATGCCCTTAATATTATAAGCTCATTGTAAGTTCTATTGATATTTGGAGGATGCTTGCTACCACATAAGCTAATAATAGCTGATTGGTGTGTTTGTGAATTGTGATGTTCAGTGCCCTCAAGTGAGGTAAAGGAGAGGTATATTTTGTTTCCTGAAACCGTTCTCTTTTTAGGTTTTTTGAGGCAGGGTTTCTCTGTATAGCCCTGGCTGTCCTGGAACTCACTCTGTAGACCAGGCTGGCCTCGAACTCAGAAATCCGCCTGCCTCTGCCTCCCAAGCGCTGGGATTAAAGGCATGCGCCACCACCGCCCGGCATATTTTGTTTCCTATAAGGGCATTAATTCCATACATGAGAGCTTTAATCTCATGGCACAATCATCTCTCAAGAGCCCCATGCCTTCATGTTCAGGCTAAAGGAGCACAAAATATCATAATGAGACAATGGATAAGGAAAATGTGGTGGCTGGATGCAATGAAACCATGGGGCAGTACATCAACAGGTCCATACTGTGAGGATGGATCTAAGATAGGAATTGTGGCTTATGAAAGGGAAGGGGCTACATCCACAATGCTTTGTTTGTTTAAAATGAGGTAGGTCAGCACGTGTTTGGCATGCAGGAGGCTGAGTTCAATCCTCAATGCTGAAAAAAAAAATTCTGAGGCAAACACAAATATGGCAAAATAATTCAGATTTGACAAGGCCAGGCAGGGGGGGCCCTATCGTTTGCCACATTCTCATTTACTCAGTGACTGAAATAGTTTATGTTTTTCAAACATAAGTAAAAATTCACTATATAGCATGAAGCACTCCTTTAAAATTTTTTTAGAAAGCACAAAGTAATATTTACATTGTTCAGAGATTTATTTATATGTGTGTGAAAGTATAAAAGTGGACCAGAGAATTTATGTGCTGCCTTCAAAAAATTGGTTTTGAGATGGTAAAGAATAAAAACATTATTTTTTGTAGCTTCCTACTATTTAAAATTTTTCATAACAATAAAAATTATAATTAAGAAAATTGACATGTTGAAAAATAGGACCTTGTCGGCCACCATTACTAGGGATAGATAGTAGTGACAGTAGAGACCTTTAAAAATGTGACACTCTCCTAAAGGATGGTTTGGATTTTTATAGCAATTTTGATTTCTACAGTACAAACTTGTAGGAATAAATCAGGAAAAGAAAACCTAAAAGTATATTCACGAGGAACATTATAATGGAGCCTCTAGTCGGGTGGTTTGGCAGAGAGGAAGAACCTTAGCTAAGCATTATTTATTTTATATTATGAATGTTGTGCTTGCATGTATGTCTGCGACTGGTACCCTTGGAGGCCAGGAGAGTGTTAGAACTGTAGCTACAGGCACCACCTCTGTGTGGGGCTGCGAATCCTTCCAATGCTCTTAGCAGCTGGGCCATCTCCCCAGCCCCAAACTCAATCCAATCTCCAGACCCTACAGAAGAATGTCATTGAACTGTCTTTATTTATTTTTTGTTTTGTTTTCTGTTTTACCAAACTCAGAACTGGACAGAACCTTGCCTGCTCATATCAAGACTCTGCACTCAATGCAGAAAGCTTGCAGTAGTTCAGGGTACCTGGGTGGATTAGCGGGAGAAGATGTTAAGTGCAGGGGATGGGGGCTTAACCTTGGTTTGATTAAGTAATCCCTGAGAAACCCTGAGAGGGAAAAACAGACTCAGTGGATACATTTCAGCACTCTGGTCCCCTCCCCCTTTGAGAAGGCGTAAATCTCCCCTGAAACACCTCCCTAGTGTTCAGGGCAATAAAGAGGTCACATTATATCTCCATAAATCTCCCCTCTGGCTGGCTGGCTGCTGCCATTCTGTCGGAGAAAGGAAGTTGTTTTCCTTCTGACAGTGGCTGCAAGCCTGGAAGGAAAAGGCTTTCCCCAAAGACCCATTGTCTCATCCCCAAGGGAGCTACCCTGGTAATTTGTTCAGTATTTCCGTCTAGACTGCCAGCCTGCAATACTCTGGACGGGTGCAGAGGCAAATAGTCAAGGTGGCCTGTCCCAGGCCTCTCCTGGGAAAGTCCTGCCTCAGACTTCCTAGTAAAGTCAAGGAGCACTCGAGTAACTTAGCTTGAGATGCCAAGCAGAGCCAGCAGCAGCACTGGGGGCCCTGTGTACTCACCTAACTGTGCCATGCACAGGCGAGGAAAGCTGTTACATACTGGGGCCTGCGTCTGCCTGTGGAGCCAGCATGAGACTCTGGTGTGGAATGAGGGGGCGGAGGAAGGTGATGGGACAGCAGAGTGGAGAACCACTTAGAAAAGGTTGTGAAATAAGATGCTTTTGTGGGAAGGTAGGACAGGAGGGGAAAAAAATCAAAACACAAAACCTTCCTGGTTTCAAAATGTTTCTACTACATGGAGCAGGGATGATGCCAGATTGTGACATTATTCAGTCACAATCCTGACCATGCAAAATACTTACTGCTCATTGGAAATAAATTCACAGTATTATTAAAAAAAAAAAAAAAAGCTGTATTGGGCTAGAGAGATGGCTCAGCGGTTAAGAGCACTGACTGCTCTTCCAGAGATCCTGAGTTCAATTCCCAGCAACCACATGGTGGCTCACAACCATCTGCAGTGGGTTCTGATATCCTCTTCTGGTGTGTCTGAAGACAGCTGCAGTGTACTCACATACATAAAATAAATAAATTCTTTTCTTAAAAAGGCTGTACTGGGCTGGTGATGGCTCAGCGGTTAAGAGCACCGACTGCTCTTCCAAAGGTCCTGAGTTCAAATCCTAGCAACCACATGGTGGCTCACAACCATTCACAACAAAAATCTGATGCCCTCTTCTGGAGTGTCTGAAGACAGCTACAGTGTACACACATATAATTAATTAACTAATTAATTAATTAATTAATTAATTAATTAATAAAGGCTGTATTAAGTGAGAAGTCTCTCTGGGCTACTAAGATGTCTCTCTGGAAGTGACTGGTATTACTGTTCCCGCTCTGTCTCCCATAGTCTGCACTGTGACTACAAGCAGATCCATCTCTAGGCTCTTCCCTGGTGCTCGCTCTCTCTCTCTCACTCTCTCTCTCTCTCTCTTTGGTGAGAGGCAGTGTGTCTCTGTGTGTGTGTGTTTTGCCCTATACTTTGCTTCTGATGTTTTGTCATACGAACTAGTAAGACTTTCAAATCAGTACAGAGTTCTTCAGGCTTTCTGGCTGTTCTATGTGTTCTCTCACTGAAGCCACCAGTTCCCTAGGGAAGGATATTTGTGTTGTCTTTCCAGTCTCCTTCTATTGCAGAAGGTGACTCTTCTCCTCAGAAGCCATTTACACAAGGGTCTATACACTCACAGCACACTCATCTCTAGAAATGGCATAGTTGGATCGATTGCACACACCATTTATACTTGAGATATGGTATTACCAAGTCGCTATCCCCCTGGGCTGAGCCACACCTCCTGTCACATGCTTCCTGTCACAGGCTTCATTATGCCCCGGATGCTTTTCTCGCCTTCTCCCCAGGGCACCCCAAAAAGATGGAGGTAGGCTGGGAGGAGGCTGGGAAGGAACACTGGCACAGAAACCAGTGACCGGAGGAAACAGGACCAGTGCTGGACTTTGTCCACTGTGTGGGTGGCAGCATCCTTGGATAAGCTATATGTCATGCTCACATTTGCTGGGACTGTGCCCTGGAGAGAGAGCTTTCCTTCTCCCTCTGCAGAAAACACGATGCAATGGTAGATACTTGAGCCAGGTGAGGCTACTGCTCTTGACAGGAGAATCCTGGCCCTGAGGAGAAGGGACTTTGTGGGAGATGTTTAGTCACCCTTTTATTTGTTTTTTGTTTTGTTTTGTTCTCTTGTCCTTTCATGGGTGCACCATGGCACTCCTGAGGTAGTCAGAGGACAGCTTTCAGGAACTGGTTCGCTCCTACCATGTGGGCTCCAAGGATCAGGTCAGAAAGTGACTTTACTAGCTGAGCCACATCACTGGCCCCCATTTACTTGTCCTTTGAGACAGAGTCTCTTGTATGGTAGGATGTTTCAATTGAGATATAGCTTCTGGAAGCTGTCTCCACCTCCCGAGTGCTGGGATTACAGGTGTGCACCATCACGACTGGCTCCTTCCATCTATTTTGAGACGTGACTATCCAAGGAATTATTAAATGGGGGCAGGGTGGAGTAGACATCTCCCATCCTTCGCATGCTAAGAAGACTTATTGAGTTGCTTGCCCATTTAATTACTTTAAATCATGTTTGAGGAAGGAAATCTTAATATTTCTAATATAACTTATTTTTCTTAACACTACTCCAATTTTTATTTCTTGACTGAAATTTCTTTTTCTTCCTCCTGATCACTGAGCAGTTAGGTCATTTTCAGTATTTTGCCATGAAGATATTTAAAATAAATATTTTTCCTTTGGAGAATTTTCCAGGGAATTATTGGAGTCGTGGTTATGCGACGTGGTGCTCTTTCCCACAGGTACACATCCATGTTAGTTACATGTGCATGCACAGTTTTGTACACATGTGTACAGGTGTGTTCTTGCTAACCTCTCGTGCTGCGGAGATAACTCTCTTAGACCAGTATCACTGTGACTAGGGACAGAGTCCAGTCAAATCTGTATCACCCTCCTGGGTGCCCCAGGAGACACTTGGAGAAGGTTCAGATCTTTGTGGAGCCCCATGGGTCAGTGTAGATTGAGTTCATGTTGTGTGCAGAGCGCTACAGATGGAATGACCCAGAGGGCAGCAGTGTGGTGTGGGGGAGGGCAGGGTTAGGTCACTGGCCTTCCTGGGAGTGGCACTCTCAGGTCATGTGTCTTCTTCTCTAGACCTTGATTTCCTCTGAAGGTTCATGAAGATGCTCGTCCTTCACTGCTTGCTTTTAGGTCCACCTTTGCTGTAGTAGTCTCCAGGCGCCCCACCACCCGTGAGCCCACATGTGGGAAGGAGGGAGGAGCTGCAGAGCTGTCAGACAGCCAGGTGGAGGGAAGAGAGGGCACCATGGGGCAGAATCCAGCAAGGCTTTTGCTTGTTCATTCATCAGGACTCTATGGGTGCAGCCAAGCTAATGGCTGCTAACCTAAAGCCTGGAGAGCTCTGGCGTGTCACCACAGGAGACACGGTGATGGCGGGATTTACTGAACCATATTCTGAGCATCCATTGAACACCTTATCTGGGAGGGTCTGGCTGGGACAAAGGAAGTTGTGGGGTTTGTTACCATGGTACTTGCAAAGGCCCAAGCTGCAGAGCACAGTTGTCTAGGACAGAATCGTTGCTGAGGCACAAGTATTCTTCCGGGGCTTTATGGTGGATCCTGCACTCTGCATGGAAGCCTGTTCTCATCATATTCTGGAAGGTCTGCTCACAACAGTGATAGAGGCTGGGAAGCATTCTTCTAGTGGCTACACTTCAGGGCAATGACACGTAGTTGCCCCTAAAGCTTTGGAGACCAGACATGCTGGGAAGACAGCATGTTTGGGTCCTGGACTCTTCTTGGCTCTGTTGCTAACACATTCTGTTGAGAATAAGCTTCACATAACAGCCAGAAAGGGTTGGGTCAGGGCCAAAAGTCACAAGATCAGTAGTTAGCAAATGATGCCTGTTTTTCAAGCCATTTCTACAAACCATCCCTCAGTTGCTCCTTACCCTGGGCTGACCTCTAACACTGACTCAACAGTGACAGGCCAGGTAGGAGCAGGAGTAGTAGGTAGTTGAGACTGTGGGACTTTCTGAGGGAAGAACTTCTGGTTCTCAGAGGAAATAGAGTGGCAGGACCATGCCTACTTATAGTATGTGAGGCCTCTGAGTATTAGCTCTTGACAAAAAGCCGAAGATACTCTCTTTAGTCATCTGTTCTTCAACTTTCCTGTCTAATTCCCCCTCTCCCCTTCCCTCTTTTCTTTCCTTCCTGTCTTAATTAGGATTTCCATTGCTATGATGAGACACCATGATCAAGGCAACTCTTATAAAGGACAACATTTCATAGGGGCTGACTTACACATTCAGAGGATCAGTCTGTTAACATCATGGCAGGAAGCATGGTAGTGTCCAGGCCCACACAGTGCTAGAGGAGAAGCAAAGGGTTCTACATCTTGATCTGAAGGCCACAAGGAGGAGACTGGCATCCTTAGGCAGCTAGGAAGAAGCTCCCTAAGCCCACCCCCACAGCGGCACACTTCCTCCAACAAGGCCACACCTCCTAATGGCGCCCCTCACTGGGCCAAGCGTATACAAACCACCACATGTCCTCTTCACTGGGATGATGTTTTATCTCTCCCTCCCTTCTTCCCTCCTTTCCATCTAGAACATCCTTGCCCATATATGCTGTTTCAGAACCTGAGTCACGTTTTAGAGTCCCTATAGGCCTGAGGCTTGTCCCACATGGACACTGGCATTAAAGCGTCCCTGCACAGAAGTAGAGGTTAAGGAGGCCTTCACAGGGTATATGCCCAAGGCCTAGCTGTGTAACTACTTATGATCCACACTCTCTGAGTTTCTAAAATAGGTGCTTTAATCCCATTTGAGCACCATAGGAGCAGTGGCCCTCCTGGCCAGCCAGCCTCCTGTCACAGGCTTCTGCTGCCGCCTGAGAAAGCCCAGAGGGCTAAAGCTTGCTCAGCTGTTGCCAGAAAAACCCTGGGGTTTGTTTGTTTCCTATTCCCCAGATCCAGGCGCCAGCCACAGGGATAGACTGAGTGTGGCCTGTCAGGAAATCCAATGTACTAAACTTTGACTGTGTGTGAGACTGGAGTTCAGCATGGGATGTTTGGGTGGGGCTGTGGAATTCCCACTCCTGAAGCCCCCCCAAGCCCAGGGAAAAGTCCCTTGCATTCAGTTCAGGCTGTGTCTACCCTGTTCCCCTCCCACACAAAGATTCTCCTTTTTGGATTCTCTTCTCCTTCTGGCTCTTTTCCTGATAGCTAGCTACCTTGGGCATGGACATGATCACTGCATGGTGTGTCACCCCTCTTTGAATACATGGCACAGTGATGTAGGACAACAGAAGTGGAGAGAGGGTACTGAAGGCCAGATTCATGGCAGTCTGCCATATTTAATAGAATTATTTGCTTTGAGCTGTGTGTTCTCAGCTGGGTCAATGCACCTTTGGAAAGAGATTTTGCTCCAATTTTTCTCCCAAGCCTGTGTGTTCAGCACTTGCCCGGGGGGTGGGGGTGGGGGGCAGTCAGTATATAGCAGACAGAAGGTGAAGGTTTGAGCTGCAGACGTCCAGAAGAGATCACATCAAGTAGACACCCGAGCATGGAGCTAATGTCCCTCCAGCATGGGCTTTGTCTCTGACTCTGTTCTCCACCAACAGATGAAAGATGGAAGGACTCACCCACAGCAGGTTAGGGCCTGTGTGACCCTCAAAGTGCAAATTGGCAATGCGGCATCAGCTACTTGGGATTGTTTCTCAAAGGTCAAGAGACAAACCCTACTCTTCACGGTGCCCAGAAGGGTGCTGCTGGCATGACCTGGTTTTCTTCTCTTCCTCTCTCCTTTTCTCCTCCTCCTGTCCTTCTTCCGGTCCACATTTGCTTCCTGTGATTTGCCGAGCCTTATGGGTGAGTTCCACAGGATGAATAGACAGGTAGGGGTAGGTTGAGTCCCTACCTTTAATTGTATTAGCTTCAAGAAGTCAGGGCCCCATTTTCCTTCCAGGCATGTGGGTGGCTGTAACTTGCCATAGTTTCTAGGAATATCCATCCTGTGGCAATGTATTCCCATTTGAAAGAAACATGTTTAAAGTAGGGCATAGGGTGTTAAGGAGGAGTTAGGTGCCTGTCTCTGAGATTAGGAAAGAATTTCCCATTTCCTACAAACAGCAACTTTGAGAATTCCTACATATATACTGTTAACTTTTGCTTCCAATGTTCATAGCCTGCAGCTTCAAAGGAGTTAGGATATCTATGACTCTAAGTCTGGCCTCATCTATGCCTAGAGAAAGCATCAGATTTCTAAGTCTTCTCTTTCGTGTGTGTCCTCAACTTCTCCCTAGTTCCTCTGTCCCTTGCCTTCCCTGCCCCCTGCCCCTCTGCCCCAACCTCAGGATAATCCATCATCGGTATCCCACTGGGTGTTTACAGAGCACTCCACAGCCATTGTTGGACATTTTCTCTCTTGTTTGCAAAATGCTTTGCAGCTATTATTACAAGACTATCCTCTCAGAGTCTATCTCATCTCAGAGGGAGATGCTGACCCACTCTCTAGGGTCAATTCCCACTGCCCCGCCCCCCAGTGGGAGGACCAAACCTGTACTGGGGAGGGGTGGGAGTGTTAGGCAGGCTGTCACAGGCTGGAGCCACGGCTGAGCCCTCAACTTGCCCTCTGGGAAGGTACACCCTGCACTTTATGGGGTAAAGAGTAAGAAGTACTGACTTGTGGATCGTAGCTGGGGCACCCATTCTCCCCCAGAGTAAGTACTAAGTAGCAGAGATGGGCTGCATTCTTCCAGTTCCTCAGCTCAGAGGGAAGGGGGATTTATTTCTGTGTCCTACATAAGAGCATAAAAAGCTCCCCCAACCCAGGTGGTGCTTGCTTGGGAATCATATTTCTTCTCTTTCAAAATGAGAATTTTAAAAAGAAGTTATGATGTCATAGAGCAGCGCTTTCCTGAAAAGAGAAGCCCCCACAATTAGTCCCAGCAAAGCTGCTTTCTGGCCGCCTCTGTTGCCACCATGCTGCAGGGCACCTTGCATGTTCTGTTTCTCATTTTGCAAGTCAGAGTCAGCATCTTGCACCTCCATTACATCGCCTTTGTATTAATCACTTGAGGTTTCCCTATAGGGGCTGGAGAGACATCACAGTGAGTAAGAGCACTTTGTTGCTCTTGCAGAGTAACAGGGTTCGGTTCCCAGAATCCACACGGTAGCTCCCAACCATCAGTAACTCTAGTTCCAGGGGGTTTGATGCCTTTTCATCTTTGCAGGTACTAGGCACACACATGGTACATATACATTCATGTAGGCAAAGTGCTTATACACACAAAACAAGTCTTTTTTAAAAAATAAAATACCCATGTAACATTTCACCGAAGTGGTTGGGTAGTAAGATTTTGTGGTGGACTCCATACACAGGCATGCCTGGCTAGACGTCTTGAGGAAACATGGTCTTTGCTTCCTGCCCTGCCCCCTCCTTTGGCTGCTGAGTGGCACTAACAGGTCTATCTGGGTGGGACTTCCACAATTCCTATCCTAGGCCAACGGTATCTGCCACGAAGTCCACAGCCAGTTGACAGTTCTGAAAATGGAATGAGTCATCTTGTCGCTCACTATTGATTCTCAGGGCCAGTCTGTTAACCCCGACCACTAGCATTCTGAGACCTAGGCACCCTCTTAGCTCCTGTGGCATCTGTCAGCTTGTTTAAATCACAGATGTTTGCTAAATGTGTCTGGGTGATGAATGCATATTCATCAATGTCCAATGACTTCACCTGGGTAGGAAAACCACTGTTAGAAGGCACTGCCTGGTCTTTGAGGTGCACTCGCAGGGGGTTCCTCAAGTCAGCCTTTGTGTTGAGTTCTCAGAGCAGGGATGGATGAGTAGGCACCAGAGAGGACACATCTATGGACTCCGCTAATTTCCTTTGATATGCATGTACAGGAATGGGCAAAGTGTGAGGGAGCGCGGGAAAGCGGGATCTCCCTTCTCACAAACAGCAGTGGATCACAAGGGGTTTTTACCCTAGAGTTGAAATGAACCAGAGGGGGAAAGAAACTGGCATGAGCATCTTTAAAGGGAGAGTATGGAGTTGAACCTATTAGAGAAACATTGTGGTCTTGGTTACATTTAGAGACTGTAGTGCCATCTAGTGTTCATGGCGAACAAAAGCCTACTGCTAACTCCCTCTCAGCCCTGCTGGCTTCTGGCTCTGGGAACTCCTGACCTTTCTACTGTTCTCAGGAGAGGGCTTGAGAGGAAAGAGCCAGGCTGACAGGCTGCAGATGACAAGCTGCTGGTGCTGGTGCTGGTGGTGGCCCAGTAGAGAGCAGGCCATGGGCAAGAGTCACCTCTAGAGGCAGGTGACCTTGATGAAAGGCCTTCAGTGTGACACAGGTGTAAAAATAGCCTCTGTGCTGACTTAACTCCCTGGCTTGAGCAAACGGCCCCTCACACCTGTATATTGTTTGCTTGGCATAGACACACTGCTACCTGTTTGCAGGTGTAAATGACTGTTTATGTACCCAGAGTTATGAGGAGGGTGCCCTATCCGTTTCCAGCCAACGTTCTCTTAGTACGGATTACTGAACAGCAGAGCTGGCAAACCCCAGACCTGGGGCTAAAGGAGGGAAGGACCTTTAAGGGGTCCACTTTTAAGGGGTACCACTGGCTTTCCCGGAGAACTCAGCATTGCCTTTGGTATCAGGAAAGGGGTAATATGGAGACCAAGGTGGCTATGCTTAGGGACAAAAAAAAAAAAAAAAAAGTAGATGGCATGAGTCAGAGAGAATTCTGGAAGCTTTTAACTAGGCTTAATATAGGTCAAAGGGAATGAGAAAACCAACCCTACCTCTCTCACTTGGACAATGAGAAGGGACATGTGGGCTCCGCCAGTTGTAGAATTCTGCAGACATGGAAGATAAAGGGGAAGGTTTAGTGAATGGAAGGATGGCAGAGGGTGACAGCCTTCTTCTGGTGGAGGGCTGACACTTACATTTGATTGACTCTAAGGCACTAAGGATTTTGGTCTGTGTCTTTATTATATGCTCCATATACCAAGAAAAGGGCAAACAATAATATCAGATCATGCATATGGTTACAATGGGATCCTAGTTTCATTTCTGTTGCTGTGATAAAATACCCTGACAAAAAGAAACAGAAGAGAGAAAGGGGTTTACTTTACATTACAATTCCAAGTTACAGTCCCATCACTGTAGGGAGTTCCAGGAGCAGGAGCTTGAGGTAACAGTTCCCATCACATCCACCGTCAAGAGCAGAGAGAAAAGAATGTGTGCATCCATGCTTGCTTGCTTGCTTGCATTCCTTTTCTCTACTCTTGCACAGTTCAGGACTCCTTGCATAGGGAATGGTGCTGCCTACACTGGGCTGGGTCTTTCCACATCAATTAGCTTAAGACAATCTTCCATATGCATGCTCACAGCCAATCCCATGTAGACTCATTGAGACTCTCATTGAGACTCTCTTCTGAGGTAATTCAGTTCGCAATAGTTCTGTGTCAAGTTGACAGTTAAAGCTAACTGTCACATGTGGGAAAACTAAGAACGACTCATTTAAGAATGTAAACAAAACTCTAGTCTCCCTGACCTAGACAATCTCCTTCTAGAATAGAATTCAGAGTAATAAGCAGAAACTCATAGATTTACATACAAAGAGACCCATATTTACAAAACAAATGCCAGAAACTAGGCAGGGATTAAGCAGCTATTGAAGAGCAGAAGCGAAAGGTGAGGAAACATTTCAATGATGGACAATTACAGTGTGATGGGAGGAGTTTATAATACACTTCCAATGTGGTAACACATTAGGGCAGTAAGCAAACATAGCAAAGCAAGATAGGCTTGACCATATCAGCTTGACCTCAACTAGGCAAAAACATGTGTCAACACTGGAAGTCTTACAAAGGACAGAATAAAACGACACACCCACAACTCTGCTAGTGACCTGTACTTTCTTTATATGTTTCAGTATTAATTCTCCTACAGTGTAAATACCTCTACATTCCATCACACACACTCCAAAGGAACAATAATCAGCATGAGTTACTTTTGCAATTACTAGGACCACGAGAGCTAGGGAAAAAAATTGCTTAACAGATAACAGAGTTATTCTAGCTTATGATTTCATAGGGATTTGGTTCCCTGTGGCAAAGGAATCATGGAGGAGTGGGTAGGGCTGTCAGTATACTGTGGAGGTTTTAGAGTACCACAGACCAGAAAGCAGGGAGAGCACATGAGGAGCAAGGGTCCCAGTGTAACCTTGAGCTTCTGCCAGCCGGGCTCCACCTCCTAGCTGGGTTCCACAGCCTCCCAAAATAGAGCCACCAGCTGGGGACCAGGTGTCCAAAACAGAAGGCTGTGAGGACAGTTCATGATCAAATCATCACATGGCCATACTTTTGAAAAGGAAAATGAAGAAAAGAGTCTGAGTAGGTTAGGTGGATACTATAAAGATGTCTAGAGGCAAGACATGAACTCAAAAGGGTCCCCTAGAACCTGAGCAGCTGATGACTCTTATCTTAAACAGCCCTGGATGGCAGAGAGTGGAACCCACTGGCCATTCGGGCCTAAGTGAGGAAGAATCAGTCTCCCGGGAGACATCCTGCCCTGCTTTCTAGGTGAAAGGTCTCTGAGCAAAACAAACCATTTGTGTCTTTTCTCCTGTGTCCTCCCCCAGTAGATATGTTTGATGACTTCTCAGAAGGCAGAGAGTGTGTCAATTGTGGGGCCATGTCCACCCCACTCTGGAGGCGAGATGGGACGGGACACTACCTGTGCAATGCCTGTGGCCTCTATCACAAGATGAACGGCATCAACCGGCCCCTCATTAAGCCTCAGCGCCGCCTGGTAAGTGAGCATCTCTATAGCTTAGGTCCGCCAGCCTGGAGAGCAGTCAGGTTCTCCCCTCCTCCCTGAACTTGGCTTTGAGGCTTGAAGGATATAAGCTGAGGGGTTAGGTATGTGGGAGGAAGGAAGGAGCCTCTCACACTCTTAGAGTGAACTTGCACTCGCTCCAAAGATGCTGGCCCAGCTAATCTATCACAATGCAATAGAGGAAAGTGAAGCTCAAAAAGGTGACTGGCAACAGACACTGGCCATGAGAAGCCAGACCCAGGTCTCCTGGACTCCAGGCCCTTTGTCTCGAAAGCCAACGTAAACCAGGATCTGTCTTATTTTCAGTTGATCCCCTAGCACGACCCAGAGTCCAAGAAGGTAAAGCAGTAGGTGTGAGTCCTGGTTGGGAAGGCCTAGAACTGGGGCCAGGTATTTGCCACCTGGATCTCTGCGCTCTCTCTCTCTCTCTCTCTCTCTCTCTCTCTCTCTCTCTCTCTCTCTCTCTCTCTCTGGTGCCATCTGACTCTGACTAATACCAACCCTGGTGTATGGCAGGGAAGGGGAATAGAGAGCTACATTCTGAAGCTTCCTCATTGAAGCCCATCAAACTCCTCACCCTAAACACCCCAAACGTCAGGCCCTGGAATTCATGAATTCCACCTTGGGGAAGAATTTTTTCTGTTGACCGAGGCTCCCATCTGTTTCTATGAATTGTCTAGATACCCAGAGATAGTGCTAAGGCTAGCCCAGGGGCTCCCAAGGGACTATCCTGGCCTAGCCCTGCTAAACACAAAACACTTCCTTTCTATGTTGTAGTCCGCTTCCCGCCGGGTAGGCCTCTCCTGTGCCAACTGCCAGACTACCACCACCACGCTGTGGCGTCGTAATGCCGAGGGTGAGCCTGTATGTAATGCCTGCGGCCTCTACATGAAGCTCCATGGGGTGAGTGGATGCCCTGCCCTGCTGTGTCTATGCCCCACCTCCCTCATGCCCTCAGCTCTGCCTGAGAGGAGCATTCTCCACTCCCATTCTGCAGGTCTCACTGCTCTTCCCTCCAGAATAGAATCCACTTGCTCCTTCTTTTAAAAACCTTCATTTATTTGTGTGTGTGTGTGTGTGTGTGTGTGTGTGTGTGTGTGTGTGTGTGTGAATACTATAACAGACTCACAACTGGAAATCCATATTTAATTCCAACCCTTCAGGTTCCCAGGCCTCTTGCAATGCGGAAGGAGGGGATTCAAACCAGAAAACGGAAGCCCAAGAACCTGAATAAATCTAAGACGCCAGCAGGTGAGGAATAGATCTGTGTGTAAGCATGGAACAAGTCAGAAGTTCCCAGAGCATCTGAGAACCATGTCTGCTCTGGTAGGCGGCCACCCTCGGCAGCCAAGGTACGATGCTAACCCCCTCAGTTCTCTCAGAGCACAGTAATAACCCAGTAAAGAAGTCAGCACAAGGAAACCCTATGACGACTGCCCTTGCAATAGGCTGGTTCAATCAGTGTGGGGCCGGAGAGAGAAATTTTGCTCAGTGGTCCATTTTTCAAGCTTTAATCAAAGCAGACAAGTTCCCATTAGCCGTGCTCCTGACAGACTGATCTATAATCGGGGTACATGTGTATCACATGGTGCTCTGAACTTGTACAAGTTCCTTCAGGGATCCTCTCAAGACCCCACAGAAGCAGTGTCATCCTATCTTCCTGAGAAGCAAACTGAAAGTCAAGTGCAATGGCCTAAAATCACATTGCTATTGACTGGGATCTGGAATGTTCACTCCGGGATCAATAGTCTAGTCAATATACCGTTCTGTTGTCACAGTCTCTATGTAGCTCAGGATAGCCTTGAACTCACAGCCCCTCCTGCCTCAGCCTCCTAAAGTATTAGGATTATAGGCATGCGCCACCACGCCTGGCAGTGCCTTCTTAATTTCTAGATCAAGAAAGTCACTAATGTCCCCTACCCAGAGCCCTCTCTGCTGCACACTGCCAAATTACAGTTTGCCGGGCTTCAGTTGCAGAGGAACTGAACTGGCTACTAAGATGGACAGTTCACTTCTCACTGCAGACAGACAGACTCACCAAGTTGCCCATTGATACTACCAAAGGCATGGCCATCATTCCGGTTTCCTAAATTCAGCTGGAGCTGCTGGGAGACGTATTTCCTACCTGAACCTCCTCCCCCACCTCCCCCACCCCCAGGGTCCTGCCTCTTTCTGCCTCCCAGACTGTGACTACAGCAGAGCCCCTGGGTAACCTCCCTCATCCTGTGTGGCAGGCACAGGAAGAACAGGCACTGGGTTCAGTGGAGTAGCCCTCAACCCCTAAGTGGAAATCCAGAAAAGTAAATTCCATAGCAGAATCTGTTCTGGAGAGCACAGGGCATTTTTAATCTCGACTCATCCCAAGCAGTGTGGCTATCCACACTTCACTACAGAGAAATTAACACAGTTAATTATGAGTTGGCGTCCCAGAACCCTCTGGCAGTATCCTGCAATATATAGTATTTGCATTTAAGAAGCAGTATCAAGAGTGTAGAATCCCAAAATACAACGTGGTCTCCAGGATCGCCTCTCCTGGATCTAGGGTCGTGAGGGAATCAGAGACTTTTGAAAAGGTTCCCTTGAGGCTGGTGATGCAGCTCGGTGGGTAGGGTGCTTACTTAGCATGCACAAAGTCCTGGCTTCAGCCCCCAGCATTCCATAAACCGGGCATGGCGGCAGAGGCTTGTAAACCCAGCCCTTGGGAGGCGGAGGCAGGAATGTCAGTTCAGTGGCATCCTTACCTACACAGTGAGTTTGTGACCAGCCTGGGCTGCAGCGGTTTTTACAAGAAGGTAAAATGGTCTCCTTGGGATTTTGATGCTTCTGCCCTATTTTGAGAACTGCTCCACCCCCCAACCCAGCAAGTATAAAAAAGGCCTCTGTCCCTGTAGCTGGACTGGGTCTCCTGACTCTGCCTCCTCCTTTGCAGGTCCTGCTGGTGAGACCCTCCCTCCCTCCAGTGGTGCCTCCAGCGGTAACTCCAGCAATGCCACTAGCAGCAGCAGCAGCAGTGAAGAGATGCGCCCCATCAAGACAGAGCCCGGGCTGTCATCTCACTATGGGCACAGCAGCTCCATGTCCCAGGTGGGCAGGGGGACGGAGTTGATCCCAGTAGCCAGTCTTGCCTTGGGAAATGAGCTGTAGACTGGCCCTAAGCTATTGGCCTCCAAGCAGCCCAGCCTCTGAGCCCTTGGTACCTCTTGTCCAGCTCCACTGATTTAGACACAAAGAATATCACAGGCTTAAGGTTTAGCGCCTTCCTGTGCTGGGTGGGGCCTTTGGGAACAAGGAGAAGGACTCAGGGACTGCACCCGGGGTGCATGTGGCAGATAGTACAACTGCTCCCTGAGTCAGTCTTGAGTGTTGGGGTTGGAAGCAGATTTGGACTCTAGAGCTTGCAGAGCTTTGAGCCTAGCCTTGAAGGATTTTCAGAGGAGGAGGCAGGAAGACGGTGTGAGCATGTCATAGACTTGGGAACCACAGAGGGTGGGAAGCTGTTTTCATGAGCTCTAGGTTCCCGAGAGCCTCCGAGTGGCCCTACAAGGGACCGTGCCCTCTTGCAGGTCTGATGGCACCTCTGTTCCTCTGCCTTTTAGGGGATGAGGAAGTCACAGGTTCCCTTTCCCAGCACTGCCACCCAATGGTTGAGAATTCTACCATCAGAGTAAACTAGAGAGAACCTGGCTCCACAGAAGTGAGAGTGCTAGAACCCTTTCAGGTGGAGCGGGTGACCTCAGTTGGACCCAGAAGACCTCTATCTGACCAGGGAGTGGTGATAAGAGTGTCTCCTGTGGCTGCCAGAGCTTTCTGAGAAAGCACAGCAGCACAAAACTCCTGGGTTGTACCTCTGGTTACAGTGCTCAGAAGCCAACGTGGAAGCACACAGACCCTCTGCGGCTGGACCCTAGGGCCTAGGGAAGCAGCTAGTCTTACTCCCTCATTCCCTCCCCAACCCTGGTCCTCGGATCTCCAGGAGCATCCTATGGCTCACTGTGCTCTCTGCCTTCCAGACATTCAGTACTGTGTCCGGCCACGGGCCCTCCATCCATCCAGTGCTGTCTGCTCTGAAGCTGTCCCCACAAGGCTATGCATCTCCTGTCACTCAGACATCGCAGGCCAGCTCCAAGCAGGACTCTTGGAACAGCCTGGTCCTGGCTGACAGTCATGGGGACATAATCACCGCGTAATCAGCGCCCCCCCTTCCCTCTTCAAATTCCTGCTCGGACTTGGGACGTGGGGGCCAGCAAAGTAAAAGGCTGGGGCACCCTTGGCCAGCCCCTTTGTCTGGGAACAACTCCTGAAGAACAACTGGGTAGAACTTGAAGTTGTTGACAATCACTTAGGGATATGGGTGTTCCGGGTTGTTCAAACACCTTTCCAGGTGGAGCACTGGAAAAGCCTGCGTTCTTACAGAGAAGCCCACCTTGGCTGCAAGCACAGCACAGTGAGGCAAGAGACTTCTTCCTTCCTTATTCTCCACCTGCCTGTCCAGGACAGACACATAATCTCCTTCACCCCAGCTCCCCACCCAGTTGTGGTGGTGGGTTTTTCTTTGTGATCCTAGAGTGGCTGTAGGGGCGGAGGCTTCAAGACACCATCTACAGTCTGAGCAGGGTGTCTACTTGTTGTAGACTAGACATAGAAGCCCTGCCCTTGTCCAACACTCCCCTTGCTTGAGGCATGGCACATCTCTGCATGTCCCATACCAGATCTGACTCCAAAGTGCTGGGTTCAATGCAGATGTTACTGAATGCTTCCTGGGGAGATTAGGTGAGGGGAAGGCACATCACCCATCACACAGAATAGCTTCATCAAATCGCAGCCTGGCCATGGTGCCTTCCCTTCCTCTCCCAGGAACATCAAACCCCTTGCTCTCCAGCCTGAACATCTACCCTCTGCAAAAGTAGAGCCCAGTTGTGCAGCTAATGCCACTAGGTGCTATATCCCAGCATCCTTTTCACCCCTTCACACACAGGGGTTCCAAGGAGGAACAAAACCTGCTACCAAAGCAGCCTTGGTGACTATGGCTCATCTGCACCTCAGGGGGTGGGGGAGGGCCCTCTGGAGGTTGTGTCTACAGCACAATACTGTTCCCAGGACTCTAGCTTGCTTGCCCCGAGCCTGCCAAGCCAAGCCCTCTTAAGTCAGACAGTTACCTGGCTCTGGGACTTTCTCCAGCACAGATCCTTTGTCTAGAAAATACAGACTGTTTGCAAAATAAATTCAAAGCAGAAACAACTAAAGGAAATTTGTGAAAGGACAAAGGTGATAGACGGGAGAAGATGTCCCCAGGGCTGGCGGGACAGTCATGATAGCAGCTGTCCTAGGATTGGCCTCCCTCCCATCTCCCACCATTACTGGGGCTCCCAGAGATTCTTCCTTGTCCTCATCACCCACAGAGCTGTAGCCAACTGTGGCATTACTTTATTTTACCCAAAATTCCCAGCCCCACCCCTAAACCTTACTGGCCGTAGCAGAGAATAGCTTCGAACCAAGATTCTGTTGTAATCATTTTCGCTGTTTCTCCCTCAAGGCCGCCTTCCCCATGCCTGCCCCTCCTCCACAACCCGTTAACATTGTCTTAAGGTGAAATGGCTGTAAAATCAGTATTTAACTAATAAATTTATCTGTATTCCTGTTTCCTCCGAAGTCTTTTCTAACGGGCCTGGTGTTCTTGCCCTTTTTAGTGGACCAAATGGTGCAGGTTGCCTCTACCCAGTTTCCCCCTCATGGTTTTGGTAGTTAGCACCTGGGAACTGGTGGTGGAGGCTGGTGAGAGGTGGCACTGGAAGATCTTAGGATAGGGTTCAGATTGCTGGAGAGGACAGCTGCTGCCTTAGCTGAAGCTCCTCTGTCCCCACCTTCTCACACAGAAGTCACCCTGTGAGTGGGGACAGTTTTAGAGCATCTGCCCGAGTGCTTTCGGCTCCATTTAACTAGATGGTCCTCGATCTCTCCTGTCTACTGGTTTAGAACACATCCTGAATGGTGGCCCCCAAGGGGTAACTACTCCAGCGAGACAAAGACATAGCTTTGTCCCCTTTATCTATTTTGGCTTCACCTCAGGTGACAGGACTGCCTATTTGCTTCATCTGAGAAGTACGTGTGTGGCACACTCATTGGTCCTAAGGCTGTGTCTCATTTGGTCCCTGTGGTATTGGCAGGGCTTGCACGTCACCTTCAAAACCATCCTACCTTTCACTTGGCTTATGTCAAACCTACCAGGCATCTAGGGCCTCAGATCTCTTGGCACCCTGATCATTTCCCAGTAGTAATAACACACAGGGAGAGTCACACCTTTCTATGTAAAACCAGGAAATGTTATAAAATCCTTTCAAAATTATTTAGTTAATTGTGTTAATGGGCACACATGCCATAGGACCCCAGTGGAGGTCAGAGAACTACTTCCGGGAGTCCGTTCTCTCTTTTCCACCATTTTATAGCTTCCAGGGATCAAGCTCAGGTCTTCAGGCTTGTGTGGTAAGTGCTCTCTCTGCTCAAGTAACCCAAGAAAAACTTTTCAGCTCTCAAAAGAATAATAGTTTGGTGTATCCTGAGAGGCTCTGCCAGTGCCTGACAAATACAGAAGTGGGTGCTCATAGCCATCTATTGAACAAAGCACAAGGTCCCCAATGAAGGAGCTAGAGAAAGTACCCAAGGAGCTGAAGGGGTTTGCAGCCCTATAGGAGGAACAACAATATGAAACAACCAGTACCTCCAGAGCTTCCTGAGACTAAACCACCAAACAAATGAAACACATGGTGGGACTCATGGCTCCAGCTGCATATGTAGCAGAGAATGACCTAGTCGGCCAGCAATGGGAGGAGAGGCCCTTGGTCCTGTGAAGATTCGATGCCCCAGTATAGGGGAATGCCAGGGCCAGGAAGCAGAAGTGGGTGGGTTGGGGAGCAGGGGTGGGGGAGGGAAGAGGGGAAACTAGGAAGGGGGATAACATCTGAAGTGTAAATAAAGAAAATATCTAATTTTTAAAAAAGAAAAAAAAAGAAGAATAGCTTGGGGACTTGAGAGATGGCTCAGCATTTAAGAGCACTGACTGCTCTTCCAGGGGTCCTGAGTTCAATTTCCAGCCAGCACATGGTGGCTCATAACCATCTGTAATGGGATCCAATGACCTCTTCTGGTATCTGAAGACAGTGACAGTGTACTCGCCTACATAAAATAAATAAATCTTTAAAAAAAAAATAGCCAAAGCCATTAGACTGAGAGCTACTGTCAGCCAGGTAAGATGAGTCCTAGTAAGAAGACAGATCCCAAACTGTTAGCCAGAAGAGGTTCATGGTTTTGGATTAGGGCATTTTTGCTTAAAACATTTACATTACTTCTCTTTGGAAATGGGTTTCAGAACTCTTTTTGTGTATTCTCATAATTGGTACCTCCCTCCAACTAAGGTAACTCATCCTCCTGGATCAGCAGACTTGTTGCCTCCCCCAATCAATCAATCAACACTTAAGGAAGCCTGAGTTGCTTTATCCAAGAGACTATAAAAGATGAGACAGGCCTGGGGGCAGACACTGTGCATTATCAACAACGGCAAAGACACACTCCCTTGTTAGAACATGGTTGGGGTGAGGGGCGATGAAAAATGATGTCCTTAGAATAAATGGCTTTTTCAATGGGCAAGTGTACATAAGAAATCACACTGCATTATGGTTATGCCACCAGCACGAACGAAACTTCCTGCAACCCAGTTTTAAGTCGCTGTGCAGTTGGGTAAGCCTTGGCCCTGGCTTCTGAGCAGGAGGCAGCTTAGCTGTGCTTGTGTTTGGTTGGATAGATGTTAGTGGCCACAAGTTTCTCATCACCGAATATGCCCTGAATGTGGGGCTGCAAGACGATTAGGAGGAAGTCTTGGCCCCAAAGCTTGGCATGTTGACTGCAGTTGTCAACTTTCCTTTGCCATAACCAAACACTTGAGATAAGTAACTTAGATGAGAAAGGTTTAGGCTGGGGATGTACCTCAATTGGTAAAGCATGCAGGAAACCCTGGGTTCATTCCCCAGCACCGTATAAAGCAGGTGTGGTGGTACATGCCTGGTACCTCAGCACTCTCGAAGCAGGAGGATCGCAAGTTCAAGGCCAGCCTGAGTTACACTAGACCTTGCCTCAAATAAATTAATAAGAAAGCCTATTTTGAGAATCTGGTATAGTCTAGGTTTGGAAGTCTGTTAGATTAGCCAATTCAAGTCTGTCTAGGGTGCCCAAGTGCTTGGTGGGCCAAATGAAGCCTGAAGAAAGCCTTATGTAGCTTAATGAATACTGGATAATTTCTGACAATCACTCTATCCCCTTCCTGGAGGTACAAGTCTACACTCTATGAGCGTTTAGGGGTCTAGTTGCTAAGAATGTGGGAACTGTCTCAAAGGTCACCCATGGCCAGCCTGGGAGAGTTGAATGAGAACAACCAAGTTATGAAAAAGGAAGCACAGATCATAGTGGCCTCAGAGGTCACCTGAAGGACCAGATCCTCCAGTGCTGCCATCCAGTGACCTTCCCTATGGTTCCAGAGCCCCTCCACAGGACGAGGGAGAGCTCCAGGAAGCACTGTGCATGCAGTTCTTGCATTCACCACGTGGGGGCACAGACATTCGCTTCTCCCCTTTCAGCTCCGTTAGCAGGGTTTTCAAGCCCTTGATCTGAGATCAACACACAACCAAATTCTACTACTCAAAAGCACTAGTGTTTATTGAGCACTACTGCTGCCAGACACTGACAGCTTTAGCCAGCTTGAAGGAAACATTTGTACGTCTTTGCAAACATGGTTTGCACACAAAAGTACAGGTTTCAAGTCACATGTCGGAAATCACAGAAGTACTACGGAACCAAGATGTAAAACCTGTCTTTTGGATTCCAGAATTCCACTCCCGTGGAATAAGAACCTTACTATCTGTGGAGCCCCTGCACAGCCTGAGTTGAACAATCCTTAGCTTGTGAATGTTTCCTAACTAATATCTCAAGCATTCCCTCAACAAATGTGACTTCTTAGATCCATTCTCCAAGCCAGAGTGTGGTCTTTTAATAAATATACAAGCAGCATCAGTGCCAGAAAGGCACATCTCTGGTCCTGTGACAGATTTCTCATAACCTACACTTAAGCGTTTCTGGGTGACTCATATACGTATCAGGGTTTACAGAGTGTGGCTTTATGTCTGTAACACCATGACACAGATGTTCCATTTAAAGACCGGATTTAGATACTGTTTTCTCACAGCTAATGAAGCAGTCAGACTGGTTAAAGACTTTCCATGGTGACTTGCACAAGGTGTGTGTTCAGTAAACTGTACTTGTGATTATAAGTGACAGCAGCAAACTGTGAGCTGTTGGTTTTTCTCAGCTGCAAAGTCCCTTGGGCTCAGAAGAGATCTCTTAGGTGCACAGCTCCAATTCCACCAGATAAGGCAAGGCTTATCTTTAGGATATGGCTTATAGGTAGGTAGGAGTGTGTGTGTGTGAAAGCTGCCACAGGGACATACTGTATCCTGCAGAAGATGTGAGTCTCCCAAGATGCCAGATACCGAAAGTGGGAACACATGCCCCGGTCCTTATATACACAAAAAGAAGGGACCCCCTCCTGCAAATGTCGCACCTTCAAGCTCACCCTCTGCCTTGAGGGGAGCTTTGTACCTCTGAGATACTAGAGGCCTCCTCTCCTTACTTCCTATTCTTGCCCTACAGTCAGCGATATGGTAGAAGGCTAGCTGAACCCCTCCTTGAAGCAGGGCTGTCTCCCCCATGCCGGCCAAGTTCAGAGACTGACACCTTAGCCACTTCCGAAGGCCACGGAGTTCACCAAAGGTCTCTTGACATCCTGTACAGTGCTGGCTCCAACCGTTCTTGGCGACCTATTTTTTGAATAACCTGGTATCATCTTTAATCTCTTAAGAAAACACTTCAATACACAACGTTTTAAAAGCGTATAGTATAAACTCAAAGATGATTAAAATAATACAAAGCAAAAGTAAATAAATCTCACTCTTTAAAAGTGTTACAGGCCAGGTGTGCTAGCCGTGTTTAAAAATCCCAGTACTAAAGGAACTAACTTTGTCGGTTCATGCACGAGTTCAGGACTAGCCAGGCTTTGTCTCAAAAATACAAAACCCATACAAAAAAACCTTCGCGAAGGGTGTGGAGAAACTGAAATGTCTGCCTTGGCCTGAGCCACTCAAGACCTTTGGATTCTGAGCGCTTGCCTATTCTCAGTACCAGTCCACTCTTTCCCAGGCAAGCCTGGGAGAGGAAACGGGGAGACTTGAGATGGGGAGGGATAACTCAGAGGTATGGTGACTCTGGAGGGTAGGCGAAGGTGCTCCCAGAGTTATTTCCCAGAGAAAGAGCTTGAATCACGGTGGTGGTTTCAGGAGGGGAGAGGGAGGGGGCGATGGTAGGGGTGGGGAGACAGAGAGATGAGCCTCCAGTGGTCACCCCGGGAAGGAGACCGCAACATCCCTCCTACTTGCAGGGGGAGCCCAAGTAGAGATGCCTCCATCACCCATCCCGAAGTGAACCCCCACCTGCAGCGCCTCCAGGGAAGAAACCTGAAGCTCCTCATCAGGGATGTACCCCACCTTCAGCATCTAACAGGAGAGGAATCCGCAGCTCCCCACCCACCTCCAAGACCAGCTCGGCCCGGGGGAGGAGCCCTTGAGTCCAGGAAGTAGCTTCCGGTCCCCTCCGGGGAGGAGCCAGCGGAACCCCAGCTACCGGGCTACGGACCCCGTGCGCTCCAATGGCTGAACTCGTCCTCCCCGCCCTGGTCTGGAAGGCGCAGGTGGATGGTGACTCCTGCTGCGACTGCTGGGAGCGTACATCTTCCCGGGACCCACCTGGGGCTGCGTCAGCCTCCTCCCTGCCCTCTGTAGCCCACACGTGCACGTAGTTAACACTTGTTTTCACAGAAAAATTAAGCAGTGTCTCTTCTGGACATGCGCAGCCTGGTTGTAAGTTTGTTTTTGTTGATCACGTTGCCTTCCGACTCCCTGAGCCCTCGTGACCCTCATGTGTTCCCTCCCCCTTCGGAAGGGTTAGGAAACGCTGTGGCCTAAGACTTTCTCCTGGCTCCTGGAGAAAAGGGACCACGTCCTGCGCAGCCTGGCCACCTCACCCTAGCGACGAAGCCCAAGGTTCTCTCTCATCAGCTCTTCCCATTCTTTTCCTGTCCATCAAACCATACCTAGGGGCGGAGAGTTGTTTGTCTGTTTTGAGACAGGGCCTCTGTGTAGTTGTGTGGCTGGCCTTGAGGGATTAAAGGCTTGCCGGAGAGATTTAAGATTAGGGCTGCATGCTGCATCATACTGGCGGTATTTTCCAGAACTTTCTCTGCCGGTAGCCAGGAAGACTGAACTTAGAGGTGGTTAGGGTACCAGTGCCTGGCAAGCTGGCTTCCAGCCCGGCAGCTTTCCCTGAAGGTCAGAGTAGGTGAACTGTTACCACATTTCCGAGTGTGTGAATGGGAATCTAAGCGCAAATGAATTTAGTTAAGCATCGTTGAGGCCGTAGCCCAGTTGGTAAAGGGATGCTTGCAAGATGCCCTGGGTTTGAGCATAAACCAGGGGTTGTGATGTGCTGGAGACCACTCATACACAGTGGCCTCTAGGCCAGCTTGGCATTTGAAATATAGGCAAACCTGTCTCAAGATAGAAAGAAAAATCGCATAATTGATTGTGTTATTTATGAAGCTACGAGAATTTTCAGGATGTCTGGGGCATCCTGATTCTTCGATTAAAGTATATTTTAAATGTCTTAGTAGGGAGGAAGTTGTATATGGCTCACACTTGGGAGACTGAGGCAGAAGGATTGTTCAGAGTTCAAGACCAGCCTGGGCTACAGAGTGAGGCTTAACAGCCACCCTGGCTTTTAGAAACACTGCAATAATAACTACCCGCTGTATGCCTTTGTTGATTTTTACCTCAATTTATGAGCGTGGTGTTGGTAAGTGGCGGGTGAGGTTAGGTAGAGCTTTGAGTGGGGGATGGGAGGACAACGCCTGCTCAGTAAAGTCTGGGTGTAGGCTACCCAGGCGATCTCATCCTGGTGGCTCCCGGTGACTTTGGATGGTTGAGGACAGAGAGGGGAGGGGTGACGTGTAGACCTGCCTGGCTGCTGTCTACTTGTCATGCTTCCGAGTTCTGCCAGCACTGTGGTTACAGATAGAGAACCATTTCTAGAGATCACATAACTAGTTCCGATCTCCTTTACCTGAGGTGGTCCCGAGAGAGCCAGATCCAAGTATGGATCAGTCAGAAGAGAGTTGGAATGAACGTTTGAGGACAGCTAGGACTACGTAGTTTCAGCTCACCTAGAGCTATGGAGTAGCAAGACTCTGTCTTAACCAACCAAACAAGGAGTGGCTGACCACTGAGGTGGCAGCACCTTCGAAGTAGACAGTACCTGCTACGTGACATCTAGCACACTATAGTGATTAGTATTTGCTGTGTGGTTAAGGCTGAGGGGCCAGGAAGAGAAACCATTGCTGAGAAGCCCTTATCCCTTTCCCAGCTCAGTCTTCTCTGAGGTTTGACCCTCCCCCCCCATACACACACACACACACCACACCTCAGTTCAGCTGGTTTTTGGCATCTATATTCTTAAAGTGGGTGGCCCAAACTCACTCCTTGGGGTGCCACACTGGTCATCAGACATGCTGGGCTAAGGGAAGGCCAGGCTAAGTCAGGGGTCTCCTTTGTAGCTTTCTACCGGCAGAGATGCCAGAAGGGCCATCTGTGAGGAAGTTTCACCATCTTGTCTCCCCCTTTGTGGGCCAGAAGGTGGTCAAGACGGGGGGCAGCAGTAAGAAGCTCCACCCTGCCGCCTTTCAGTCTCTGTGGCTCCAGGATGCTCAGGTGAGTCTTGCTTCCCCAGGTCTCACACAGCTGTGCTGGTTCACCCCACCTCCCCTGGAGACATGTAGCCTTGAAGATGGCTAGTGGTATCCTTTCTTTAAGCATTGGACAGCCACGCTAGGACTGCATGTGGCCTTGCTCTTGGTGTGACATATCCTGTCACAATGGACTGGGGGCTGTGAAGAATGTCTGAAAAGGATGGACCTGATGACCCCACGCAGGATCAGAAGAACTCTTTTGACTTATGTGCGTCTTCGATGCGGTGCCCCGGGTCCCCGTAAGCCAGCTGTGACGTAAGGGCTGGACACTGTCAAGGATCTGAATTCAGACCTCGTCCCGAGTGGGAGAATTCCTCCAGGGCACTCAGGGACTCCCGTGGACCGACCCCTGCCCCAAGTTGTTCTTTGCTCGCACTAGTTGCCTGCAGCCTAGTTAATGCTTACCCAGGGTGTGGCCATGTTTCCCCTGCTTGGGCACATTGTTCTGTTGTTCTTCAATTCTGTTACCACTCCCATCTCTTCAGTTTACCATGGTAATTTTAGTCTCTCTTCAGATGCCACTGTGCCATCCTGTCCTGCCTTGCCTGCTTTACACTGGCTGAGAGATGAGTCCTCTGTCCTTCTGGGATAACCTCTACTTCCTCCTGTTGCATCCTTATTGCTAAGCCCGTCTTTCACGTTGAGTGGGGAGACAGGAACCGGGCAGGACTGGCTGTACTCTGGTATTCCTGCTTAGCTATGAGGATCTGCATGGAGGAGATGTGGGGTGAATTCTGGACAGTGATGTGTGGTCTCTGCTGCTGCTGCTGCTTCTGCTTAGCTGTGTGATCTGACTGTAGATGGGTAAAGGCGTGCACCACCACTGCCCGGCCAACCCTTACTTTCTTATTCATCCCCAAGATCTAAATGACTTTAAAAGTCCCACAGTCTTTACAAATTCTTACATATTAAAATTTCAATCCCTTTAAAATATCCAATATTTTTTAAAATTCAAAGCCTCTTAAGTGTGGGCTCCAATAAAATCCTTTCTTCCTTCAAGAGAGAAAAATATCAGGGCACAGTCACAATCAAAATCAAAATCAAACTGTCCAATGTCTGGGAACCACTCACAATCTTCTGGGCTCCTCCAAGGACTTGGGTCACTTCTCCAGCTCTGGCCCTTGTAGCACACAGCTTGTCTTGTAGGCTCCAGCTGCCTGCACTCCACTGCTGCTGCTGTTCTTAGTGGTCATCTCATGGTACTGGCATCTCCAAAATAACTGCTGTCTTCCACTGAAACCAGACTTCATCAATAGCCTCTCATAAGCTCTCTTCATGGTGCCAAGCCTCAACTCCTTTTTATGACCCTTTCAAGTCCTGAGCCATCATTGTAACTGAGGTTGCACCTGTACCAATGGCCTTCCGTGGCCTCTCACAGTGCCGAGCCTCGGCTGCTCAGCAGGACCCCTTCATGCCTTCAAAACTAGTACCACCTGGGTGACTTTTACACATTACCAAGTCCTCGTGCTGCAGCACGAGGTACAACCTTGGCTATCTCTGGAACACAGTCTCTGTCCTCTCAGAAAACACTTCCCAGAAGATTTCACCTCGATGATGCTAGTCTCCTCTCTCTCTCTCTCTCTCTCTCTCTCTCTCTCTCTCTCTCTCTCTCTCTCTCTCTTTCTTTATTTTGAGACAGGGTTTCTCTGTATAGCCCTGGCTGTCCTAGAACTCACTTTGTAGACTAGGCTGGCCTTGAACTCAGATATCCGCCTGCCTCTGCCTCCAGAGTGCTGGGACTAAAGGCGTGCGTCACCACGCCCGGCTAAGCTAGTCTCTTCTTAATCACCAGTAATTTCTTAGCTCCAGCTACCCAGCGTCAGTAGTCCCAGCAATGCAAAGGTTTCACTTTAGTAGTTCTGGTATCTTGTTAATCACAGCTGATTCTTCAGCCCCAGCTAACCCGAACCACAGAATCTTCACAATCAAAATAGCAACAGCTCTGATAAGAGTCTTTAATCTTCCCTCTGAAATTTCACAAGCCAGGCCTCCATCATCTGTACTGTTCTCAACATTGTCTTCTAAGCTCCTACAGAACATCCCACAGAGTTCTTAGCATCCCAGTAGCTCTTCTAGCTCAAAGTTCCAAAGTCCTTCCACAGTCCTCCCCAAAACATGGTCAGGTTGTCACAGGGATACACCACTATGCTGGTTCCAATTTGTCTTAGTCAGGGTTTCTATTCTTGCACAAACATCATGACCAAGAAGCAAGTTGGGGAGGAAAGGGTTTATTCAGCTTACATTTCCACATTGCTTTTAATCACTAAAGGAAGTTAGGACTGGAACGCAAGCAGGTCAGGAAGCAGGAGCTGATGCAGAGGCCATGGAGGGATGTTACTTAATGGCTTGTTTCCCCTGCCTTGCTCAGCTTGTTCTCTTATAGAACCCAGGACTACCAGCCCAGGGATGGCACCACCAGCAATGGGCCCTCCCATCCTTGATCCAACTAATTGAGAAAATGCCTGGCAGCTGGATCTCATGGAGGCATTTCCTCAAGGGAGGCTCCTTTCTCTGTGATAACTCCAGCTTGTGTCAAGTTGACCCACAAAACCAGTACAGGTGTGTTCCTGAAATCTTTGGGAACATCTCTCCTAGGTTGTTCTGGGTGGCCTTGCTGTCTGGCCTAGCTCATCATTAATCCATCTCCTGCGGCTGCATTCAGGCATTTGCAAGGCCATGCACCTGCTGCTCACACCTCTGGGACTTTTGTCCCAGCAAAGGATGAAGGGGGGCAAAGGATACAGAGAAACCCTCTGTCCCAGGGAAGCTCTGGGAGAGGGAAAGGAACAGACTGTTGGCAGCTAGCAGTTTGTGAAGTTTTGCCCCTGTGAAGGTCTCTTAGGGTCAATATGTGTTCTGTTTGTTTCTGTTTTTGTTTTTCACAGGTGCATGGAAAAAAATTATTCCTTCGGTTTGATCCAGATGAGGAGATGGAGCCACTCAACAGCAGCCCACAGCCTATACAGGGAATGTGGCAGAAAGAGGCTGTGGACCGAGAGCTGGCCTTGGGTCCCAGTGCTCAGGAACCCTCTGCAGGTCCCTCTGGATCTGGGGAGCCTGTTCCCAGTAGATCTGCTGAAACATATAATCTTGGGAAGATCCCCTCAGCAGATGCCCAGAGGTGGCTGGAGGTCAGGTTTGGTTTATTTGGCAGTATCTGGGTGAATGACTTCTCCAGAGCAAAGAAAGCTAACAAAAAAGGTGACTGGAGAGACCCAGTGCCCAGGTAATGGTGTGACATGTGCAGGGGTCCTAGTGGGGTCTATCACGTTTATGAGGCCCCCTCTGTGGCAAGGCATGGCTGAGCAGCCACACTTGGGGATGTCCAGGTCTTGCTAGGCAAAAAGGGTGCACATTCACCCCTAAGAACCGGACCTGTATCCAGATGATTGCATCTGCTTAGGTCCTGGAGAGGAGAGGATGGGTTCCCAGCCAACGTGGTACTAGGGGATGAGCTCTCTCGGAAGAAAGGCATCTCTAGACTCCAGTGCTCTGAATTTAGGGTTATAGTTTTCCCAGTTATTTAATTTGTGAACATTGAGGGAAATAATTTGGTGCATAAAGCTCTGCGTGTGTGTAGTATTCCTTCCTTAAAGGACAGTTCCCAATCGCCCCGGAAGATTATGCCTTTTTTTTTTTTTCTTTTCAAATTTGAATCAAGCTTTAATTACATACCAACCAGCATGGAGTTTGGTCAGGTTCACTCTGGGATCCTGGGGAGTTAGCAGCAATGCACATTCTAATGACTGGCTTTGCCCAGTGGCTGGCATTGGGCTGTTTACGTACATGCCAGCAGTGAACATGTTCTATTTTGTTATCATTGCATGAGTGTGTGTACCTCAGTGTGCATGTGGAGCTCAGAGGACAACTTTCGGGAGTTGATTCTCTTCTCTTACTGTGGATTGTGGAGATCAAACTCAGGTTAAGGTTTCATGGCAAACTTAGGACGTCTGGACAGCCTCACGCTGCAGTCTTTAAGCTTTGGGCTATTAAGTTTGATAATGTGCGTTGTCAGAATTGTCTCCAGGCCAGTGTGTATCCCTGAGTGTGTTTGTAAAGCATTTTGACATTCGGAGTTACTAAGTTTTGTGTAGTCAGTGGTCACTTCTGAATTTCCCTTGTAGCAAAGGATCCACCTTCTACTGAGACACACAGTATGTATAAGTGTGATGGGTTCTTCTGTGGTATTGTGCGAGACCTCTGAGCCTCACCTCCAGTCCTTGAAAGAGAAATTTTTATTACATGTATTTATGTATTTATTGACTTATTTATTTATACTGTGTGTGTGTGTGAGTGTGTGTGTGAGAGAGAGAGAGCACGCGAGTACTCTCCCTTATACTGTGTGTGTGTGAGTGTGTGAGAGAGAGCGCGCGTGCGTACCCTCCCATGCATTCATGCACATGCTGCATATGCCCCAGCACACGTGTTGAGATTTAGAGGACGACTTTCAGCAGTTGGTTCTATGGGTCCTGGAGATCACAGTCAAGTTGTCAAAGTTGATGGCAAGTGCCTGCTTCCTCTGAGCCATCTTGCCAACTCTGACAATTAAAAACAAAAAGAAAAGAAAGCAAGAAACATTGCTGCATTATTCTTGACTAGCCTAAGCTAGTCTCAAATTCATAAGCCTCCTGTCAGCCTCTCTGCACACTGGGATTACGGGCATGTACCTACCTCCTAGCTTCCCGAGGTTGTCTCTGCCCTTCCCGAGAACACTAACTAGGTCAGACACGGACTCCGGTTTTGCAGCTTCCAGTGTAGGGGTAGCTCTGGTTGGATAAGCTATCCCTAGAATGAATCCCATTATTTTCTTACTGAAGTGTGTTATATGTCTTTTCTTTGCTTAGGGGCACATACATGCAGGAGTTAGTTAATCTGGCTTGAAACTGGAAATGATGCTCTTTGCCGCCATTTCTTCATCTTCTCCATAATGAGCTCCTCCCCTCCCCCCAACTCCCAGCTCTGGTCCCACTAACCTTCTGGATTCAGATTTTCAGCTTTTCATTATCAGCATGGATTGCTGCAATGTATTAGAAAGCAATGTATATTCATATTTTACTTACTACCTCTTGGCCCTGAGGTATTTATGATTCTGATCATAGGACCTTAATTTCTCAGTTTGATCCAGACTAGTATAGAAACATAATGTGCAGCTGACCTGACGGCATATGGGACAAGTAACTGTGTGTAAATGTGACCCACATAGCAGTCACTATACACACATGTGACATGGTTATATAGCAATAATTATATGGTGATGTACATTGATAGTTGCATGTGTGAGTAGATTATGTTGTGGTAACTATATATACTTATGGACTGACTCTACAGAGGACTGTTTATGAATATATGCGTTGACCACACAGTGGTGGTTGTAATGTATGATCTCATTATGTGTGAGAACACTATATGTATGATCTCTTCTGTCTCCTCAGGCTGGTACTCCATTTTAGTGGTGGTGGCTTCCTGGTATTTTATAACTGCCAGATGTCATGGAGCCCTCCCCCAGTGATTGAGCCCACCTGTGACATATTGTCTGAAAAGTTCCATCGAGGACAAGCCTTGGAAGCTCTAAGCCAGGCTCAGCCTGTGTGCTACACACTCTTGGACCAGAGATACTTCTCAGGATTAGGTATGACCTGTGTGATGGGAGGAGCCCCACGGAGTTGATTAATGGTATAGTGACTCATCTGTAGGGCAGGCAAGACTTAAGGACTACTATCCCAGTTGTGCCAACACTGTTGGTTTTAAGGTTGGTTTATCCCTTGATCTTAGACTCGGGTTAGTTTAAGAAGATCCTCACTTCTTTCTGTGGTGTAATATTCACAACAAGATAGTGTTTTCTGCTCTAGAGGCAGTGGGACCTGGGAAATGGACCTGATAAATGAGGAAGATGAAAGTTTCATGCAATAGCCAACTTTATTCAAAGCATCAGACAATTTATACTCTGAGAGTTAAGAGAATGGTCACCTGAATAAAGCTCTCATGAGTTCAGTCTGTATACAATCATAAGGACAAGCTACATGTGGCAAAACACGTTTTTCCATAAAGATATTGTATTAGTCAGAGTTCTCTAGAGTCACAGAAATTATGGAATGTCTCTACATATTAAGGGGAATTTATTGTAATGATTTACAGTCTGTAGTCTAACTAACCCAACAATGGGCAGCTGTGAATGGGAAGTCCAAAAATCTAGTAGTTTCTCAGTCTCACAGACTAGTTGCTTCAGCTGGTCTTCTAGAATCCTGAAACAGTAGGTTCCAACAGATGTGCTGGCAAATAAGTGCAAGCAGGTGAAAAAGAGTGAATCTTCCTTCTTCCAATGTCCTTTATAGGCCTCCAGCAGAAGGTGTGGCCCAGATTAAAGATGTGTATCACCATGCCTGAATCTGGAATTTACTTTGTTCCTGGCTGACCTTGATCTCAGAGATCTGTTATTCCTAAATCTCCTGGGTTTAAAGATGTGTACTACCTTGCTACCTTGCTTAAGCTTTTTAATGGCCACTATGCCTTAAGATCTCCATGTTGAGATCCAGGTCAGAAACCTGTATCTTCCAGGCTCAAGATCACAAGTGTGCCCTCCATTTCTGGATTGTAGTAATCCCAGATGTGGTCAAGTTGATAACTAGGAATAGCCATCACAGATCTATATATACAGCCTGGTGGTGGTGGAGCACGCCTTTAATCTCAGCACTTGGGAGGCAGAAGCAGGTGGATTTCTGAGTTCAAGGCCAGCCTGGTCTAAGGGAGTGAGTTCCAGGATAGCTAGGGCTACACAGAGAAACCCTGTCTCGAAAAAACCAAAACCAAAACCAAAAATAAAAAAAAAACCCACAAATCTATTAATACATAACAGCCAGTTGTGTGAACAACAAAGTAAACTCTCCCCTATCTGATATACCTGGGAAGAGCATGAAAACATATTCCAAGAATAATACCACGTTTTGAAGAAACTGAGGTCACAAGACTCTTGTCTGGTTTTCTTGGAGTTTTCTCACAAGCACTCAGAATTGTCCTCGAATGATTCCATTCTTGGACCATGTTCTGACATGATAGGACTGTCACAGGCCTTCTGATGTGATATCAGTATGACCTCCTGACAGAGGGATCACGTTGTGTACCTGGCACACTCTAAAGCCTACAGAGCATCTAGAAGGTTCTGGGTTAAGTCATGCTGGGAATGGTTGTCCTGCAGGCCATTGGAAGAGAGGGAGGAGAATGCCCACTAATAGGTACTGCTCTTGGGCACTGGGGCTTCTGATATCGAAGCAGAGTCAGGTATCAGGTCAGCTCCAGGCTCTTAGAAGCCAAGAGAAAGAAGCAGGTCTCTGCTCTGGAGAATAGATTAGTGAAACTGTGAGCATTTCCAGCTGAGACAGGGAATGCTATAGTTCTTAGTACGGGGAGGGTTATTTTCTGCCCACAGGAGAGCAATAAGGGGCACCACAACTGGCTGTTAAAGCAGTTGCTATTGGCAAAGCTGTGTGCATATACAAAGTGTGACTTGCCTGCCGTGAGTATAGTTCATGCTGAAAAGATGTGAAAGTGCTGTGCTCTCATGGGAGAACCAGTGGAGTCTGTTTCTGTGCCAGAAGGATGAACAAGGTTTCCAGCAGTGGCTTTTGGATGTGCGCAGAGACCTGACTACACAATGATACTGGTGAGAGCCAGTGTGAGTCAATAACTCCAGGGACTCGGGCACAGTCCTGCCCTTATGCTGTTCCATGGGATAATCACTTGTTAGCTTTCCCTTTTCTTCAGATGAGGAAACTAAAGCAAAGGGCACCTCGCTGGTGAGCAGCGAAGCTGAGATGAGTCCAGGTAGGCCTCAGCTGTAACCGCAGTGAGATTATGAAACTCTTGGGGAAACGTCAACTGTTTAGACTGTGGCCCCCATGTACCATTGAACTTACTCTCCTCCGCTTAGCAAGGCCATTGCTCAGTAACCAGCAAGATGGACTGAACTCATCATCACCTGAGACAGATTGTGAGCTAGTGAGCTCAACACTTAGAAGACAAGGTGGGGGGGGGGGGCTCAGCAGTTTAGCCTAGGCTACATAGCAAGTTTGAGGCTTTCCTCCCCTCACGTCTCCCTTTGTTTTCAGGGAACATCATAAAGAATGAAGCCTTGTACAGAGCAAGGATCCATCCCCTCTCTCTCGGTTCATGCCTGAGTTCTTCCTCTCGGGAGGCCCTCGTGGATCACGTGGTGGAGTTCAGTAAGGACTGGCTTCGGGACAAATTCCAAGGCAAGGAACGGCACACACAGATCTACCAGAAGGAACAATGTCCTTCTGGTCACCAGGTCATGAAGGAGACATTTGGGCCCCCAGATGGGCTCCAGAGGCTCACCTGGTGGTGCCCTCAATGCCAGCCCCAGCTGTCCTCCAAGGGGCCCCAGAATCTCCCGTCCTCCTAAAACATGTGGCCTTTGCCGTGGGGCTTGTAGCCTTGGAGATCCAGGTGCTGTGTGTCCTGAAAGAAGGGTGTAGGCAGGGATAGCATTACAGATCAGGGTAAGGAAGTTCAGGAGAGTCAGTATTGCTGACATTCATCCGTAGGATTATGCCTCAACTGCAGCTTTCATAGTGGTTGATAGGTGCTTTCCTTTTCTAGTTAATTCTATGTAATCCCACCATGCTGTCAAAACCCTGACAGTGGACTGGGGAAAAACTGCCCGGAGCAGCCGTGAGTCTGAAAAGAGCATGACTGGTGGTGTGCAGCTTCTGGGGGGGGGGGGGAACAGCTGGAGGAGACAGCTGGGGGTGGGGCCAGCAGAGTGAACAGCTGGAGGAGACAGCTGGGGGTGGGGTGGGGGTGGGGCCAGCAGAGTGAACAGCTGGGGGATACTATAATCCCAGGCTAGGTTGCTTATGCAGTGTTTTGAGAACTGGTTGATTTTGAGGCCCTCTAATTTCTTTCTTCTTTTATATAGAGGGATCAAGGATGAGGGCAAAGCTTCAGGAAGGTAGTGCTAATCAGCCTACCTGGTGCCCTCCCAGTGGCTGGAGACCCCAGGATGGACAGGGAGGTGTGTCCAGGGTCTGAGAAAAGCTGGCTATTATTTTACCCCTCAAGTTGGGCATTTGTTGACTGTTGATGTTTGAAGAATTTGCGTGTCTGGGGATGTAAAGAAGCAATCTTTCAGGTTGTTAGTAACAGCTTTATGGAACTGGAGTAGCAAATGAAAATAAAACGGTGTGGTATTTTCTGTGGTCTTCGTTAGGCAAAGGTGGTGTTTTGTTTGTTTTTTCTGTGTCGTGGTGCAGAGATAGAACTTGGGGCTTCACTTGCGCTAAGCAAGGACTGTACCACTGAGCTGCATCCAGCACTCAGCTGTGGTGACAGTGGCCTTGCAGGGTAGGCTTGAGAAATCCACTTAGGAGCAGGACAGGAAGGAAGTAAAACCTGCCCTCTGCTTGGAGAACTTGGAGAACTTGGCTTCTGTTGCCCTCCGCTGGCAGATGGTGTGATTTTTGAGAGACATTGAAATAGCTCACGGTCCCTTACTTTCCTTGCTGGGAAATTCATCTCTTGATGGTTGTCAGTCGTGATCCAGTGACTGCTGATCAGGTGAACTGAACAGCAGTGAGTGCTCACCCCTCACTGAGGGGTCATCCCACACCCAAGTCACCAGCATGGAGGGCTCACCCTTCTTAAACGATTTTTTTTTTAATGTGGACACATATTTTGTCTGCATGTATGTCTGTGTACAATGTGTGTGCAGTGCCTATAGATGTCAGATGACATCAGATTTCCCTGGGGATTGGCTGGAATTACATTGTGAGCTGTCCTGTGAATGCTGAAAATCAAACCCTGGTCCTCTGGAAAACAACCCAGTGCTCTTAATCCCTGGGCCATCTTTCCAGTCCACTTTTTAAAATAGTTTTTTACTTTGATATCTATCTATCTGTCTGTCTGTCTGTCTGCCTGTCTACCTACCTACCTACCTACCTATGTATCTACTATGTGGACATGGGTGCTGCTGTGTCCTTGGAAGCCAGAAGAGAGTGTTGGAATCTCCTGATTTACAGGCAGTTGTGATCTGCCTTGTGTGGGTGGTGGGACTTGTACTTGGGTCCTCTGGAAAACATTAAGTACATTTAACCACTAAGCTCATCTCTAGCTGCTGGCTCACCCATAACAGCCTCTCACCTCGTAGGTCATATTCATGATCTACAGAATAACCCATGGAGACGGACACTTAATCATTTAAAAATTCAATTTTTGTCATTTTAAAGGAGATTTTATTCTCGGTAATGTGTGTGTCTTGTGTGGGGTTATCTGCACAATAGTGTAGGTGCCCAAGGTGGTCAGATCTCCTGAAGCTAGAGTTACAAGGGCTATGAGCCACCTGGCTTGAGTTCTGGGAACCAAACTTGGGTTCTCTAGAAGAGCAGTGTGTATTCCTAATCAATAAGCCATTTCCTTAGTCCTGAGCACCCATACTTACTGTCCTTACCTGAAGTCTGGGAAGGTTATGGAATTTAAGATCACACAGTTAAGCTGAATATGGTGACACACATCCCAGCCTCCGGAGAGGCTGGGGCCCTGGGATCTGGTGTTTTGGGCCAATGTAAACACTGCCTCAAAGGGAAAACAAACAATGAACAAGGTTTAATGCCACTGTCACACTTAAGTCTGCCATAGGGAAAAAAAAAACCACACACACACACAAAACAAAAACAATACCCCCCCCCCAAAAAAAACCCTCAACTCTCCCATCTGTGCCAGAGGTGTCCTCAGTGTGCCCAGATGACTGATGGGAGATAGTCACAGGGTGGTAGCAGAGGCCTCAAACATCAAGCTTTTGGGGCACCTGGAGCATGGATGATAAGCAGGCGACAGTTTCCTGCAAGACTGTATCCCTGCAGAGAAGTCTGACAGGCACTGGTGCAGGATGCAATGCCTGGTATTGTACCACCTGGTGCTTCTCCAAGGCTGGTGTCCCACTCCATGTGTGGAGCGTCTCTCCAGCAACCTGAGCTTACGACGGTGCACCATCAAGCATGCCTTTGAGGTCATCTACCTGCTCGCTGGAGAGAACTCTCTGCAGGGTTTCACTGTCATTAACAGTGGCCTCCCAGGAGACTGAGCATGCATTGGGTGAGTCCCACAGGAAGATGGTAGGCTGTAGTGGGACTCCACTGCACCCAGTGAATCAAGCCCTCTGGCTGTGCCTAGACGCGAGTGCCTGTGAGGCTGCCTAATATTAAGACAACAGGCAAAGAAGCTGGTAAGTGCTACCACGGGCTATCCTAATTCTTGGATGAACTGAGGTGTGTGGTGTGTTTTGTTCAGAGGGAAAGGTACCCTGGGACTTGGAAGCCCAGGAACCAGAGGGGAGAGGTATCCCAATGGAAGGATATCTTGAGACACAGGTGCCCAGAAACCACACAGCCATGAGAGGAAGCTTCCTCAGGAGAGGCACGGTAGCTCTCAGCTGAGCAGCTCAGCTTTGCTCCACCTCTTCACTTTTCCCCTTCTCTTGATTGCTTCTTGGCTTCTTTCAATGATGCACACCAGGCTGCAAATACCATGATTTATTGGAGGGTCCAGGAGAGGAGAGAGAAATCCAGGGATGACTGTCCTCTGCTCCTAGGAGTGGACAGCAGGGAATTGGACAATTGGCAGGGTTTATATCTCAGCAGGATAGGATATCTCGGGGTAGTGGGGCAGAGAAATCCAGATTGAAGATTGGTGGGATTTCAAGTCCTGAGCTTGGGGAACTCAGAGATTGGTAGATTTTTCTGGAAAGCCCAGTAATCAGTGGCTTTTTTTTTTTTTTTTCACCATCACCCCCCAATTCCCTGCCTCAGGCCCATGGGTTAGGATGGGAAGTCCTTCCTGGCAAACAGGTGGCTTTGGCTGAGGACCCATCCCCTGCAGCTGTGCTTTGCTAAAGCTGTAGGACAGCTGCGATGGGTCATTTTGACAAGAGCTACCATTTTTGACAGCTGGGAGTATCATAGGCTGGGGTGAGAAGGAGGGGCTGGCTACCACTCTGATGGGAACTGATGGGACCAAGTCTGACTTTCCAGCTGTTTCTAATAAACTGATATTTTGAATGGAAATTAGAATCAAAGACTGAGTGGTTAGGTAATCCTTCACTCCTCACAGATCTTCAAGATGGAAGTCTAAGAGTAAGACATATTCAGTTGTCTCTGCCCTGGAATACACCTTCTAGAACACTGTGACTTCACTGTGTGTGGTGGTGGTGGTGGTGGTGGGGCTTTTTTGATATTTTCTTCTTGTAGTTAAGGACACCAATTCCATTGGAATTAATTTTAAGGCCTGCCCTTGTGGCCTTGTTTATATATAATCCCTATGAAATTCCCATCTCTAAAATTCCCCATTTTAGACTAAAGCTCCAACACAGAAGTTTTCTATAGAAGGACTCAAGCATTGAGGACCAAACTGGCACATTTTAATAATTTTAATATGTTTTTACTAGCATATTCACCATATATAACAATGGGCTGTATTATGACATTTTATAACGTATATAATATATTCTGATCATATTCAACCCCTATTATTCTCTCGTCTTCCCGCCCCCACTCTTCTTGAACTTGTCTTTAAAACTAGTCATTTTTCTTCTTGATCTGTCAGTAGGTTTAATTAGGGTTACTAACAGAAGTATGGGCAACTTACTAGCAGACATACCACTTAAAATCTTTGTCTATCTTTAGGTGATACAAAGGCACCACCGAACTTGATGACCTGAGTTCTATCTCCAGGAGTCAAATGGAAGAAGAGAAATGACTTCCACACATGGTATGTGTGTGATAACACTTATGCTCACATCAAAATATAATAAAAAGGTGTAAGTAGAAATGAAGGCTAATTGGAACAGTAAGAATTATGACTGTAAAGGGGAATGTAATAAAAATACATTATATAAGTGTATGAAGACTTCATAATAAAACTTATGTATCATTTATGCTAGTAACTTTTTAAGTCATTCCACCAGCAACCATCAACTACCAATAGAACTGGGAGGGAGCCCTTCCTCGCTCCTTGCAATCCTTAACTGGGGAGAGCAGGAGGTATTTGTTCCCATCACATCCCTGGGAGGCCCAATCTCGGGCAGATTTTGCAAGCACTACATAAGTCCTGGTTCACGTCAACTAGAACATCGAGAGGTATTAAGAGCTCAGTTCCCTTTGTTTTTGCAGCTTTGAAAATGGGATCCAAGAATCATCGCCATGTCGTCTCACAAAAGACGGGTGGAGAAGTCTGAGAAATACTGTGCGCTGTCCCGCTTGGAGTTTCCCGGGGCTCAGCAAAGCCCCGGTAAACTCGAGCCCCTGTAAACTCCTCGGAGGAAAGCAAGACTGTTTTATCTGTTCTCAAGCCGCGAGGCGCGTTTCCAGTCCCTGCTACCCTTTCACTCTGACTCGGCTTTGCCAGCCAACCCCTTAGGTATATCAAGAGGTGAACTCAGACTGGAGGCCGAGGTCCCTAGGATCGTGCAAAGCTCTCAAGCCTTTCGCGGAACTCCAGAACGTCCACGCATGCGCCTCGCTCGCTGCCAGCCTACGACACGCAGGAACAAAGGCTCTCTGCTGGGTACCAATCGTGTTCGCTGGCTGCTTTCCAGCTCTCCAATCAAATTCTAGGGTGTGGTCATCGCGCCAGGCTCCTCCGGCTTCCGATTGGTTAACGTTTTCCTGGTGCGAGCAGCTCTGGCCAATCAACGTCCGTCAGTCCACTCCGCGCGTCCTAGCCTGGAGGCGCGAGCGGCGCGGCCGGTTGAGGAGGGCGGGAGGTGGGCGGGACGTCCGGCGCTGGCCCCGCCTCCTCGCCCTGCCCACTCCCCGGCGTCTAAACACAGGTGGGAGCGGGAGATCCCGACAGGTGAGCCCCGCGCCCAGCAGTCGCAAGGATGGAGTTCGTCAAGTGTCTAGGCCACCCGGAGGAGTTCTATAACCTGCTGCGATTCCGCATGGGAGGCCGGCGGAATTTTATACCCAAGATGGACCAGGTAAGTCGAGCATCCCTGCTCCCTCGCAGGCCTGTGGCGGCTTCCCGCACAAGAGGTCTCTAGAGGATGGATGGTCTCTGACACCCTGGTCTTCACGGAAGGCGGGATCCCTGCCTGGGTCGCGCACCCCCACTAGGGCCATGTCCCCCCCCCCCCCCCCCCGCCTTTCAAGGTTTCTGTCTGTTCAAGCCATTGCTTTTCTTGGTAGTTTGGCTGCGTATTTTGTTCTTCTAAGCTTGGAGTTATTTTTACCTAAATGGGTGCGTTCCAGAATTGAGATTAAAGAGAACACGGTTGAGAACAATTTTGAGAACATAAGGAACCCTGGAGGAGTTATCGTGCCTATTTTCACTGGAATGAAACTTACTTCGCCCCACCCACTCCTTCCAGTTTTCAGACATCACCTCCCGCATAAGCTTACTCACCTTTCTGCAGCCACTATTTTATTCCTGGGTGCTTCCTACGGTTTTTGTTGTGTCCAAGTTCCTACTAGTTATTGGCTGCCAGAGGCCAGAACATGTTTGTTTTTTTGGTTTTTTTCGTATTTCATTGGTCTGTTCCCTTTCTTAAACGCGTGCTTTTATGATAATACTTACTCTGACAAAAGTATGTAACTGTTGCATGATGACACATCCAGTTAACATCAAAAACTTAAACGTTTCCCCTTCACTGGAAACATCAGGCACTGTATTTTATTTAAAGG
This sequence comes from Mus musculus, assembly GCF_000001635.26. Lineage (NCBI taxonomy): Eukaryota > Metazoa > Chordata > Mammalia > Rodentia > Muridae > Mus > Mus musculus. The sequence continues at coordinate 63,176,979 of NC_000080.6, read as the reverse complement.
TATTCTTAATTGGTGCCCTTGCTTTTCTCATTCAGAATCCTCCCTTTTTTAAGATTTAGCTCTAACAAGTGCTCTCAGCCATTCAGCAGACCCTGGACACCTGTCAGTGATGGGCACTCTGTGGGGTAAAACATGGATAGCAGTGTAATTAAGGGCATAGACAGGGTCCACAAGGAAATGAACGCCAAGAGTAGGTTTCAGGGGAGAAGAAGGTACAGTTGCCAGATTCTTGCACGGATAAGTAATCAGAGCAAGAGCAAGAATCTGCTTTATAATCCAACTTGAGCTCCTGACAGCTCCAGTGACAGGTAGTTCATTCTGACCTGCAAGGTCTCCTTACCTGCCTTCTCTAGCACCCTTTAACTTAGACCCGTGATCCCAGAGCCACTTTCAGATGCAAGATTCTTTATTTCAGTCTCGCAACAACTTCAGGGTTCTCTTAACTCGGTTCTGAATTTTATTTTTTCAAGACAGGGTCTCACTGTGTAAGCCCTGGCTGTCTTGGAACTCACTTTGTAGATCAGGCCAGCCTTGTGACTCAGAGATCCACTTGCCTCTGATCCCCATCTCAGCCTCCTGGCAAATCTGAATTAGAAGCGGCTTGAAAATAATCTTTTCTTCATGTACAGGCCTTTACTGCCTTGAGCAAAGTAGCTTGTCAGAAATGTGTGGGGGTTGGGGATTTAGCTCAGTGGTAGAGCGCTTGCTAGGCAAGTGCAAGGCCCTGGGTTTGGTCCTCAGCTCTGCGGGGGTGGGGGGGGGAGACAAAATAACAAAAAGACAAAAAACAAACAAACAAACAAACACCCAAGGTAACTGGTACACAGAGCGGGGCATGGTGGCACACGCCTTTAATCCCAGCACTTGGGAGGCAGAGGCAGGTGGATTTCTGAGTTCAAGGCCAGCCTGGTCTACAGAGTTTGAGTTCCAGGACAGCCAAGGCTACACAGAGAAACCCTGTCTCAGAAAAATAAAAACAAAACAGAAATGTGTGAAGATGAATTAGTGAACAGACTGCTTTGGGGAAGCTTGTATGTAGCCTTCTAAGGCAGGTAGGTGCCTTTGCCTGAGTATAGCAGAATAGTGACTTTTCCTAAGGGGATTTACAAGAGTAGGAGGGAAAATCACTGCTAGTTAGGATGCAAGTTTAACCTTTGTAGGGTTGCCTGAAGGAAATAGAGCTTTCAAATGCCTCTGTGGCTTTTGTGCATAAATACTTGCTTGGCTCAGTATTAGTAAGATTTCTTTTGAGTGCTGACATGATGCCGTAGGTGGACACTTCCACACCACACTTGACCTTGTACATGTATTTGACATGTCGTTTTCAATATGTTAAAAAGCATTGTAGAAAATTCCCTGTCAGCTGTGTGTATAAGGCATATGTGAAACACAAACAATTGCATGTTTGGACATGGGTCCCACTGCCAAGATATCTCATTGCTCATTTACAAATCTTAAGAAATCTAAATACTTCTATCCTGGAGAAGATGTACATTTGAGCTTTTACGGGGTGAACCCAAGATAAAGAATTTCTGCTTACAGTCTAGGTTGTAAGTCTTGGTCAGGAGACCAAGTGACACCTGACACCTGGTGATGGCAGTTCACCACCTCTGGGGAGGTATTCGCTGTCTTCTCTCGGTCCATGATGCTCAGGTTTTAGGATGCTTTGGACTGAATGTCCACCCTTTCCTTCCTCTTTTAGAGCCAAGGGGAGATTTAGTCTTTGTTTTGGAGTACAGACCCTGAAGTATTAAGACAGCTCTCAGTCTTTCAGAATGCTGATGAAAGAGCCTGGCGTAGCGCCACACACGCTTTTAATCCCAGCATAAGGAGAGGAGAGGAAGGTGGCTCTCTGAAAGTTTGTGGTCAGCCTGGTCTACATATTGAGTTAAGGGCTAGCCATAGATATGTAATGAGACCCTGTTTTCAAACAACAGACCAAAAAAAAAAAAAAAAAAAGTATTGCTCTGACGCTGTGCCTTTTCTTTTGATTTTATTTTGTATTTTTTTGAGACAGGGTTTCTCTGTGTAGCCCTGGCTGTCCTGGAACTCACTCTGTAGACCAGACTGGCCTCGAACTCAGAAATCTGCCTGCCTCTGCCTCCCAAGTGCTGGGATTAAAGGCGCCTGCCTTTGCCTTCCAAGTGCTGGGATTAAAGATGTGTGCCACCACCGCCCGGCTGTACCTTTCCTTTGGTTATTTTCCTGTGGTACTCTTCCAAGCCGTGTGCCTGCTCCTCCTTTTTCTTTAAAGGTTGGTTTCTGTAATTGCACAATACTTGGCAATTTTAGCCTGGTTACTTCAGAAATTTACATTTCTTATTGATGTCTTTATTTCTAATTCCCATACTTTAAGATGGGCATTAACTTAAAACGCTCTTTGGGCGTTTTGGTTTCTGGAACTCGATTTGTGATTCAGACTGGCTTTGAATGCTGAGCCTCCTGGCTGCTGGGATTGCAGGTGTGAGCCTCCAAGCCCAATTAAAATGCATTTTCATTACAAAATACTTTATGCAGACAAGTATCGAAAGTTACATATAACAGGCCACTGCATCAGTAATCTGTCATATTTACTTCATTCTCTTCATATATATTTAAGAAGTTAAATATTCATAAACACCTAAAACAGTAGACTCCCTGCATCTGACATTGGCCTGCCTGCCCCATTCTCTTGTTCACCTGGCTTTTTCAGGCTGTCTCCTCACACTGTGGGCTTAGAACTGTGGACACCTGTCTGGGATCTTTTTCTCCGTCTTTATGTCTTGCTGAAAGCCTCTAGAAACTGGGATTGTGTGCCTTCCCTTAGCTAATGTTTATTAGTTCTTGGTGTGTGCCAAGCACTATTTTACATACCTCCCATCTGTTATGTAAACACCCAGTAACCCTTTGAGGATCTGTTTTCCTGTTTTGTAGCTAGGGCTTAGAGGTTAGTGAGTTACTTAACATCCCATAGCTATGGTGTGGCGCCCTGGAATTTGACTCTCACAATCTGACTACAGAGCTTGTTCAGTCTATCTTTTTTAAAAAGATTCAATTTTTTAAAATTTTTTTAAAAAATTTTCTAAGTGTGTTATGTGTTACAGTTGTCTGTGAGTTTGTGGCAGTGAGTGCAGTACCTTGTTGAGGCCAGAAGAGGCCATCAGATGCCCCTGGAGCTGGAGTTATAGGTGATTGTGAACTGCAGACGCTGGGAACTGAACTCCAGTCCTCAGTAAGAGCAGTACTTGCTCTTAAGCACTGAGCCATCTCCCCGGCCCCTCCTGAGCTCTCTATCCCAGTATGCTGTCCATCCTTAAGGTAGTGAGCCACAGAAGTACATTAAGCAGGCTGTCCAAGCGAGCTAAGAGGGGGACACATCTAGGCCTGGTGCACACAAATGCCTGTCCTAACTAGGACTACCAAACATCCTGACTGGCACGGTGGCACAGCAGGTAAAGACACTGCCAACAAGCTTGACAACCTGAGTTTAATTCCCAGGACCCACGTGGTTCTACATAGCTGTGGCACATACTACCCTCTATAAAAAATAAATACATAAAAAGTCATATATTTTACATATATGTATATGTGTGTGTGTGTGTATATATATATATATATATATTTTTTTTTTCAAACTGAGTGTGGTAGCACAGGCCATTAATCCCAGCACTTGGGCGGCAGAGGCAGGTGGATCTCTATTAGTTCTAGGCTGTGAGTTCCAGGCCAGATGCTGTCTTATAGCTGTTTATTATCTAAGTGTATCACTTAGAGTTTTTAAATTAAATTTTTTAGAAAATGTATTATTGTGTCTGTGTATGCCACTACACACATGCCACTGCACACACGCGACAGTCCTAGGACAGATTTGTGCAGTTTGTTCTCTCCACCATCTTTATGTAGGTTCCAGGAGTTGAACTCGGGTCACCAGTCATGTTTAGCCAGTGTCTTAAGCTGCTGCGGCACCTGACTAAGCTTCCCCCTTAGCTTTTACTGAGGACAAACTGTCGAAAGCTTCGGGCTGCACTTACGGAGTTTGGTTGTATGTGCTGCTTCCTAATACGTGTGAGCTGCCAAACAATGGCCAAGCGGTGCAGTAGTATATTTTATCCTACTTTTAGGAAGCCAGAGTTAGTGGTTTAAGGTATAACTGTTAGCTTAGTTCACAGTTGTCTGGGACAGCTGGGGCTTCTGATCTGGGACAGCTGGACCTATTTCTCCGTGGCCTGCTCAGCCCGCAGGCAGCTTGTAGCTAATGAAGGGATGGTTAGAGCAGGTTATAGCCAGAACCGGGGAGAGACACTCATCAGGCTTGTCCTGGGACTCATAGACAGTGGGAGGGAGCAACTCTATGTACACACTTTTCAGACTTCTGCATGAGTCACATCTGTTACTGTCCAATTGGACCCCAGATTTTTACCAGGGGAGCCAGGTATGAGGGAGGAGAGAAAGCCGCCTTCCTGATGAGAAGTCATAAAATTTTGTGGCCATGTTTACAGCTTACTATACTTTATCACTCTTAGTAATCTGATGGGACAAGTATTTTTGCTGTCGCTTATGTGAATTACAAGTCTGGTTTTCCTCACAACTCTTGGATATGCTTCCGGGATGCCCAGTCAGGCCTGGCCACCTCTGTACATTTGTTACATCTACAAGATGTAACATTTTCAAAAATTAAATTGAAATAACTTCTATTAAAAATTCGCATGCTTTTTAGCTTGGAGGTTGTTTGGCTCAGAAAGCTCAGGTATTGCATGAACCCTGCTAGCAGGCCCAAACTGGCTTTTGTCAAACTTGTGTTCTATTGGGAGAGAAAGGCAAGACAAGTACACAGACTTACAGACAGAAGTCAGCAGTCAGAAGAGGCTGGAGTGGCGAGGTTAGGGGAAGGCAGACTTTTAGGGTTGTGATCTAGAGCTGGGGACTGTTCACCGCTGTCCTCTATAAAAGAGGACATTGGCCCGACGAGACCCTTGGAGACTGAAGGCTTTGGTTTCCTCTTTGAAGGGGAGTGGGTGGCCGTGATAAGGGGCAGAGAAAGTGAGGCTTGGGCTATTTCTTCTCCCTGGGGGATTTGATAATCCAGTGTTTGCTGAGCACTTGCCAGCCCCCGTGAGGCCCCCACCCCCAGTCTTGAGAACTGAACCCAAGGCCTCATGCATGCTAGCCACGTGCCATGAAGTACGGTACCTGCTGTTCCAGAGGAGGCTCTTGTGAGCCCAGGGGTTTAAGAGCAGCCTAGATGCATGACAAAACTTCAGCTAAACAAGCAATCAAGAGTAGTCTCAAGTACCTCTAATTAGTGGAAACAAACTGGAAAATTCATTTCCCTTCATTTAATATTTAAATAACAACAATAATAATAAAAAGGAAACCGAGAGATATGTACCCTGAACTTTGTGGGTTTTCAAGACAGGGTTTCTCTGTGTGGCCCTGGCTGTCCTGGAACTCACTCTGTAGACCAGGCTGGCCTCGAACTCAGAAATCCGCCTGCCCCTGCCTCCCAAGTGCTGGGATTAAAGGCGTGCGCCGCCAAGCCCAGCAAGAGCTGATTATTTTTGTAACAAAAAATAAATATGGGTTTAGGCCAGGTATGGTAGTGCAAGGCTTTTTTTTTTTTTTTTTTTTTTTTTTTTTTTTTGATGTAAAAACATGAGGTAGTTTTAATGGCAGAGCTCCGTCTGGGTCGAAATGTATCTCATGCAGGAGACAGTGGATTCGACCACGAGGCTTGGAAGCTAGGGGTTTTTATAGAAAAGGGGCTGGGGCTGGGGCTGGGGGAGGAATTGGTGAAGTTTCACATGATTGGTTCATTTACACATCAGCAGACTGTACATGCAGATAACATTTAACTTAGGTCAGAAGGGTGGGAGATAGGGAGGCGCCGGGCTAGTCTGGACATGTCATTCTCCTTTCTGTACCACCTGCAAGTCTTTTAACTTAGCATACAGATTATTATTACAACAACATGTAGGTTTAAACACATCATTTAAGACAGTGATGGGCATGGGAGCCCCATAAAGGATCTTAAAGAGTAAGGCTGAATCAAAAGGGAGTATTTCTAGTTCTAAATAGGGCAAGGGGAAGGAGCACCAAGTCTGCACCAGTCTCTTTTAGAATTCTATTCATCTTTTTTACCTGTCCTTAGCTTTGGAGCCTGTATGCACAATGTAATTTCTAATCAATCCCCAATATCTTGGCCAGTCCCTGATTTACCTGGGCAACAAAGGCAGGTCCATTATTGCCCTGATTACCTTGGGTATCTCAAACCTCGGGAAGATTTCTTCTAGGATCCTCTTGGCTATCACATTGGCCGTCTCAGTCCTTCAACCGCAAGGCTACTGCCATCCGTGTACCAGCTCGAACTCTCAGGCCAAGGCTGATCTGATCCTTTAGATCATTTCGAGTACCAGTTTCTTCTGCCAGAATGTCAGCACAATGATGAGTAGGTGAAGTCTCGGGCAGTAGGGTAGTGGGAGTGAGGACAGCAGGAGTGAAAGTCACTCGTTCAATCATCCATCGGTCAGGGGGCTGTCGGATAATGCTTTTAAGAGCGTGGGGTGCCACTACAGTTATTTGCTGTCCCAGAGTGAGCTTATCAGCATCCTTGACAAGCAGAGTTATGGCAGCAATAGCTTTCAGGCAAGAAAACCACAGGGTGTAACTTCTTGGATAGGTAAGCCACTGGCCTTTTTTTTTTTTTAAAGATTTTTATTTATTATTATATGTAAGTACACTGTAGCTGTCTTCAGACACTCCAGAAGAGGGCGTCAGATCTTGTTACAGATGGTTGTGAGCCACCATGTGGTTGCTGGGATTTGAATTCTGGACCTTTGGAAAAGCAGTCGGGTGCTCTTACCCACTGAGCCATCTCACCAGCCCAGCCACTGGCCTTTTTTAAGGTCCCAAAGTCTGAGCAAGGACTCCTCTGGCGACCCCTGCTCTCTCTTCCACATAAAGAGTGAAGGGCTTGGTTGGGTCAGGCAAAGACCAAGACTGGCCGTCAGTAGGGCCTTTTTAATTTCTTCAAAGGCTTTCTGGTGATCTGGGGTCCACACAAACACCTTCCCTTCCTTGGTTAGGGGGTACAACAGGGCAGCTAAGGTCACCAACCCAGGTATCTAGAGTCTGTAGAAGCCAGAGGTGCCCAAGAATTCTTTTACTTGCCTTGGTGTAGTTGGGTTGGGGATCTGAGTTACAGTCTTTTTTCTGGCTTTCTTTAGCCACTGCTTCCCATCTCGAAGGGTATATCCCAAATAAGTAACTTCAGTCTGACACAGCTGAGCCTCTTTAGCTGAGGCTCGGTCTTCAGTTGCCCAGGTTTCCTGTCTAGATCCTGTCTTTTCTTTCTCTCCTACCACTGTGGCCAAGTTTCTAGTCAAATTTCTTTCTTGTCTACGATCCCTCCGGCTTTCTCTTTATTCTGCCTCTTGCCCCCCCCCCTCTCTCTTCTCTTGTAATACGCCTTCTCTGCCTCTTACTCGTTCTACTCTAAATATTTCTCATTCGGGGTATCATCTCGGACCTCTCTAATCTCTTTCATCTCTACTTTCACTGTCATCTATCTCTCCTGAGTCTGCTGAAGCTTTGCTCTTCCTTACAGTCTAAGCTCACCTTTTTCTGGACCTCTATACACATTTGTCAGAGCCTGGTGATTATACTCGTAGGTGCTCCTTACCTGGGACAGAAGTTTTAAGTGGGCAGATGTCTCCCTCGCTGGTTAGCAGCTTAGGGCGGGGCTGCCCTAGAAGAGAAAACACGTGGGGCAGGGAAGGGAAGGCAGCTCTCACAGCTGCCAACTGGGGGGGGGGAGGCGACAGAGGACGCCAGTGTCTCCCCCCCCAACCCCCCACGGTCTCACATAGTGCCGCGCCAGTGCACACCCGGCGGAAGTTCTCAGTCCGGCCCTGCGGCTGCATGCGGCCAGGGATGTGCGCTGAGTTGTTTTTCTTAACTATCACTGACAAATTCTGTCCTAACATCAGTCTAAGTCCAGTCAGAAACGAAGGGTTGACACACACACACAGTCTGTCCCATGACGAAAACCACAACAGAACAAGACAGTAACTGAGAAAAACAAACACACAAACAAACAAACAAAAACACCAGTATCTAAGCACACTCGTTCCTTGAACCCACAGTCTCAGAACTGTAAAACCAAGACATGAGGTGGGACTCGAATCCACGATCTCAGAACTGTAAAACCAAGACATGAGGTAGGACTTGAACCCACGATCTTGGAACCATAAAACCAAGGCACTGAGGTGGGACTCGAACCCACGATCTCAGAACCGTAAAAGCAAGGCACGAGGTGGGACTTGAACCCACAATCTCACAACTGTAAAACCAAGACACAAATCCACAATCTCAGAACAGAAAAACCAAGACACAAATTCGCAATCTCAGAACTGAAAAACCAAGGCATAAATTCAGCAGTGCCATACTTAGACAACAGACAACATGTAAGATGCACACAAACAAACGTACCTCCAAGGAGTCTTTTGGGGTTCCTGGGTGTCATGTAGGTCTTGGTAGAACCTCCAAATGAAAGAACCTAGTGGGGAAATCCCCACTCATTTCCCGATCCAGCGTGCACCCAAGAATCATGAACAGATGACCAAAAACACGAGGTAGTTTAATGGCGGAGCTCCGGGTTGAAACGTATCTCACGCAGGAGACAGTGGTTTCGACCTAGTGCAAGGCTTTTAATCTTTGAACAGGCAGGCAGATATTTGACTAGGCAGTGAGACTTTTTTTTTTAAAGTTCAAATAGTTTGTCTTTTACTGAGCGTATTAGCACATCTCAGTGCATTGCCCCTCATGCAAGTTGTGTGGCATTACTCAGGTCACCAAATGGAAGAAGCCGACCTTTTCTGAGGAGATCTGACTTGTGTCAGTACTGACTCTTACTACTTAGCTATGCATGTTCTGGTCAGCAACTTAGTATCTGTGTTTCTTGATCATCTGTAAGATAGTACAGAGCTACGGGGCCTTAGTCAAAACCTGCCAGCTCCAGGCTGGGAATGAAAGGGGTTTTGTTTCTTTTTGTTGGTTTCCTTTATGCTAGAAGGCCTTGGAGTTTAGCCTAGATCGCTTCTCTAACTTCTTCATCTTTCACCTCAGCTTCCCAAGTATTGGTAGCTAACTGAACATTATTTGGCAGCAGAGCCTGATTTGATTGAGAGCGAGGCTTCATTTGCCTCATTTGGTTTATATATTCATTCGGCTGTGTTGCTTAAGAATAGTTGCTAAGGAATCCTGGGGTCCTAATCCAGGCTTGTGGTTTTTGTTTTCTAAAACACTAAAAAGTATGATCCCTGCTCCCTGTGTGACAGCATGGACTGTAGCCTGTATACCATCCTTAAACATTTAGAAAAGGTTAAAGGTAATGTTTGTGTTGTGTTTGGCATGCAGTGCCTAATACGTTAATAGTTATTAACGTTAACCTTCTCAATGTCCAAGTCTGAGGTTCATGGGTTCTGAGGTTCTGAGTTACCCATCTTAAACAAACCTGGCTTATTAAGAACAAGGGCAGGACTGGCAGGGGTGGACCTGGTAGCTGTCAGCTGGAGCCTGGAGCCCCAGTCTGGGTGGGAGTCGTCTGTACCCTTGCCCTGAATTCAGCCCTTTGAGCCCTGTTGCCCTCACTGGAGAGTTAAGGGTGTGTACATAGCTTCAGGCAGCAGTGAAAAGCTGGGAGACTCTAGGGACAGTAGCTGTGACATACTGGGAGTCCCCGGCCATGAGAACTTTCCACTCAGAGAGCAGTCCTGTCCTCATTAGGATTCTTCTTGGTCATTCTAGGGACCTGTTGTTTAAGGTGACATGCTGAAACAGAAACGAAACAGAAGTGCTGCGGACAAGACCTGCTGCTTGTCTGTTTCGGGTGTTGGGGTGGAGAGTGCTCCCCTAAGCCTGTTCTTCAAACCCAGGGCCATTGTCCCTTTGCATACCTTGAGAGCAGACGCTAGACCAGTGGGTCCCGACCTTCCTAATGTTGTGACCCTTTAATACAGCTCCTCATGTTGTGCTGACCCCCAACCATAACATTATTTCGCTATTTCATAACTGTAATTTTTCTACGGTTAGGAATTGTAAATGTAAATCTCTGCTTTTTCAACGGTGTTCAGCAACTCCTGTGAAAGGGTCATTGACTCCCAAAGGGGTCAGGACCCATAAGTTGAGAAATGCTGCGAAGCAATTTGTGGGGCATGGTAACAGTGAGCTTTGCAAAGAGCTGCTCACCTTGGGTGTGGTAGATCACAGCTGTAACTTGAGCAGTGAGGAGGCTGAGACAGGAGAATTGCCGTGAGTTCTAGGACTGTCTGGGCTACAAGAGGAAGACTGTCTCAAAAGAGAACAGCTGTTCAGCTTTTTTTCCTGTGAAATCTTGTCTTTCCACATTTTAAAGGAGATGGTGACTTTTAAATTATCTTTGAATGTATTGCTTTATCTCATTGAAACTCTACAGGTTGTTAATGTGCTAGACTGAATTTTACGTATATGCTGATCAGTAAATAGTAGTTTTCACTAATATATTTTATTAGAAATGGCAGTAAAATGAAACTGAGAATTCCTTTTTTTTTTCTTTTAAAAGAAAGTCTTACTCTTTAGACAAAAGACTGTGTCCATATTAGGAAATGTAGGAAGTCCAAATAAACCAGCTCACAGGACCCTCGGGGTCCAAGGTCCTGTTAACATTGCAGCGCGGCTGTGGATTGCCTACTAGCAGAAACAACTCCCTCGTTAGATAATTGTGTTCCCTGGTCCTTGAAATGAGTGGAGACAGTGTGTAGGATCGTGCAGGGGGCAGGTGGGAACTGTACCTTCAGCTCAGTTTTCCTGAACATAAAAGTTCTTACAAAGCGCATACAGTCTCAAAATACCAAAAAAAAGGTCTCAAAACAAAACACACACACACACACACACACACACACACACACACACACACACAAACACAGAAAGGAGTTTTGTGTTGCCGTTTGTAATAAGACACCTTCCAAACCTGCTCCTTGCAAAGTTTTCCTTTGCGGAGAGCAGTTTACTGCACATCCCTGGTGGTGTGCTCCTGTGAACAGGGATTGTAAGGCTTCCAGCAACAGGAAACCTAAAGGGACTAGGGATGGCAGAGCAGTACAGCAGTAGTCAAAAGCCAGATTCTCTTCAGTCTAGAACTGAGCTCAGTCCTCATTATGCACAAGAGCTGGAGATTAACAAAAAGAAGCTTCAGAGGGTCAAGGGTCAGCGGGGTTGGTTGTGGTTGGGCAGTGCAAAGACAGATTGCTGCGTGTGTGTCCATATCCAGCACTCAGAAGGTAGAGGTAAAAGGGTTGCATCAGCAAGTTCGAGGCTAGCCAGAGCTACATAGTAAGATTGACCACATACAAAAAGCACTTAGGTTTGCTGACAGGACCCTGATATAGCTGTCTCTTGTGAGGCTAATGCCAGTGCCTGGCAAATACAGAAGTGGATGCTCACAGTCATCTGTTGGATGGAGCACAGGGCCCCCAATGGAGGAGCTAGAGAAAATACCCAAAGGGCTAAAGAGGCCTGCAGCCCTATAGGAGGAACAATAATATGAACTAACCAGTACCCCCAGAGCTCATGTCTCTAGTTGCATATGTAGCAGGAGATGGCCTAGTCAGCCATCCTTGGGAGGAGAGGCCCATGGTATGCCCCAATACAGGGGAATGCCAGGGCCAGGAAGTGGGAGTGGGTGGGTTCGGGAGCAGGGTAGGGGGTTGGGGGGAGGTATTGGGGACTTTCATTTGAAATGTAAATGAACAAAATATGTAATAAAACAAACAAAAAGCACTCTGGTAAAAGGAGTCAGGACAGATAGTTTAGTCTAGGAAAGACTGTCACAGGGAGGGGAAGCCAGCTTCTCAGAGCTGCGCCTGGGCACTCTTTTCTCCCCCCACAGCTTGTCGGGACGTGGGACAGGCTCCAGAGTAAATATAAGCTGGGGTTCGTGCTGCAGGGCGTGGCCAGAGGCAGCAGGGGGCGTGGCCCGGGCCTGCACGTGTTGCAGAGTGAGGCTTTCTCTACTCTGACCAGGGTTAGCCCTATCAGATCCCTGCCCTGCGGTGGGCGCCTTGCAGCTCAGTGGGGCCTATGGAGGAAGGGCTCTGTGCTGCGCTCCCATGGCAGCCGCCAGCAGCACCAAGGCCATGGCCCTGGTCAAGCGGACCTTGGTGCTGAGCCCGGTCGCCGCGCCCAAGACTCCGGGGTCACCCCCACGGGGCTGCTCCTGGCCCCCCACCGCCTGGCCTTTCAAGGACTGGTCCCGGGCACGGAGCCCGGCTGCCAGCTGCCTGCCCCAGCCTCACTCCTGCTCCACGTCTGCCACCGCGGTGTGTCTTCTCTGCCCACAGGACTCACTCAGCAGCAGCTTGAAGACCTGCTACAAGTATCTCAATCAGACCAGTCGCAGCTTTGCCGCGGTTATCCAGGCGCTGGATGGGGACATACGGTTAGTGGAGAGCCTGACTCGGGGAGGACCGCTTTTCCAGGAACTTTTGAGTCACTGCAGTACCGTTGACACACCACTTAGAATTATGGGCTCCTTGTTGTAGCTTAGGCAGGACTACCTCCCCCACACCTCCCCCACTCCGCCCATGTGTTTACTTGCAAATGCCCTTCCAGGCACCTGGCCATCTACCAGCACCCTTTTAGGCCAGCCCTTTCAGAGAAGGGGGTGGGGCAGCCATGTTGATTTTACCTTCTTTTAATCCTGGCACCTGCACCTGCCTGAGAGCAGGCCAGACATTTTTCTTGGCATTTGTCTGTCACCTTACATTTCAAGCATACTGAGTCTTAAAAAGTTTAGAGCAGTTACTGTGCCCACCACAGCATTCGTGCTGGAAAGTGTTCCATCTGCAAAAATCCTAGTGCCCTCTAAACATTTGCCTCTTGGCCCCTGCCATGCATTGATAAGGTACAAAGCATTCTTAGCTGCGTGGCATCCACCTGCTTAGGTTTCCATTTTACTCTATAAATAAGCGGGAGAGTTCATTACTCCCACTTAAGACAGAAAAACAATCATTAAGTGCTAAGTATGACAGACTCTGATGTCACTTCTAATCCCTTAAAACAACTTTAGAGAATGACCTGCCAAAAATTACTAAGTTAAGTCTCACTTTATGGTCCCAGTCATCCTGAACTCAGGATCTTCCCGCCTTAGCCTCCTGAGTTGAGATGACAGGCATGAAGTACCACCCTGGTTTACATGCTATTCAGAGGTACATATTTAAGAAACAGGCTGATGAAATGGGTTAGCCCACAAAAGTGCTCACTGCCAAGCCCAACAACTTGAGTTTAGGTCTAAGAACCCACAGGTGGAAAGGGAGGTCAGATTTCCTGAAGCTGTCCGTCTTCTGACCTCCCACATGCGCTGGGGCACACTCATGCTCTCTCACACACCACACACATTGATTCTCACACACACAAAATAAGTAGATGTTAAAAAACAATAGTAGATGCTTGGCGTCCTGTTGTAGCCTTTCCGTCTTTTTACAGGCACGCCATATGTGTGTTCTACCTGGTTCTCCGAGCCCTGGATACAGTGGAGGATGACATGAGCATCAGTGTGGAGAAGAAGATCCCACTGCTGTGTAACTTCCACACTTTCCTCTATGACCCAGAGTGGCGGTTCACTGAGAGCAAGGAGAAGGACCGACAAGTGCTGGAGGACTTCCCCACGGTACTGGGCTCTCTGGGCATAGGCTGTCGATAATTGCCAGTGCAGTTGTCGGTACTGGGCTCTGGGCATAGGCTGTTGATAATTGGCAGTGCAGTTGTCGGCCCCTGAGCTGAGAGAAAGGTGATGTGAACACTCTGAGGGCAGCTGAGAGTCCAAAGCCAGACTTTTTCTGCTTGGAATCCTAACTTGGTAATTGGTGGTGAGGCATATAGCCCCTTCCTACCTCGGTTTCCCTCTGTATGGTAGAGACGATAACAGCTCCCCAGTTCTGGTGGTGGTGATACTCTGAGGGCAGCATGGCTGTGACCCTTGCTTCAGGCTGTTATTGAGAAGTCCCAGGTCCATTCTTACAGAAGGATCTGAAATTCACACTTCAGGTCTGAAGAACTATCAGAACATTAAAAGACAAAAAGGTAGATCTCCAGACCGGATCACATGGGCCTGGTGACTGTAGTGTAGCCCGCAGTGAGGGTCGCTGCTCAATGTAGCTCACAGCTTTGGGCGGGGCGTGGGCTTCTGTAGCAGCTGAGGTGAGATCTTTGGCCCTTTCTTAAATAGGTTCTGACTCAGTGTTCCAACTACTTGAGTTGGATAATTTCTTATGTATAAAGTTCTTAGCGCAGTGCCTGGTGCGCGCTAAGTATTCTGTAGGTATCAGCTCTTGAGATGGAGTCTAGGTGGAGCCCCAAGCTTTAGGGCCCTGAAGTTCAAGGTGCACGTGGACCTCACTTCTAGAATTTGCATGTTCAGCAAAGTCACGTGTTTGCTGATACCCTAGAGAGGACATTTATCTTGTGCATAGTGTTCTAGAGTGTTGGAGAACAGTTTTTATGTAATTTTTACAATAAAGGAATGTAGTCTGTACTTCTGTGTAGGAGGGAGTTGATTGAAGAGAGGGGAGCCCAGCAAGGTTTGAGAAAGATGGGCTGTTTCCAACTTGCTGAGATCATGTTTTCAGGGTAAAGACTAAAATATAGTATGCTGTGCCCTGAAAGTTCCTAGGACGTCTGCAGGTTACTGAGGACCCTGAGGCTCTAGGGCAGGCACTGGTGCAGTGGTGTCCTGGGGTGCCTGATGGCCAGCGAATTCAGTTACTCTGAGGACCATACAGAAGCTCACTGGTGAGCCTTTGAGTCCTCCGAATGTAGATGAAGGGCTGGGACCCACTTGGTTAAGTTCTTAGGAACAGAAGTGGGTTTTGTTTTAGTTGTTTTTCTCTTCAGCACTAGGTGCGAAACCCAGGGCCCTCTGATCACTGGGTACTCTGTTACTGCTCTTTATCCTCAGCCTGCCTAGTTTTTCCTTTGGAGACAGTTTCTCAGTAATTTGCCCAAGCTGACCATGAACTCACTTTATTTTAGGCTGCCCTTGAACTTATAACCCTCCTACCCCAACTTCCTGAGTAATTAGATTTGTCTCCAACAATACATTTTCCTTTGTTTTTTTGTTTTTTGTTTTTTTGTTTTTGAAGCAGGGTTTTACTATGTTGCCCTAGCTGGTCTGGAGCTGACAGTGTATAGACTAGGCTGGTCTCGAACTCATAGAGCTCTACCTGCCTCTGTTTCTCCTGATGCTGGAATTGAAGGTGTGTGCTACCAAACTACTTTTCATGTAGGGACATTATACCCTTTAAAGACTTTCTGGTCATGGGATAATTTTATTATATGTATCATAAAAATTCAAGGTAGTGTCATCTACCCACCAGAAAGAACACAAACATGTAAAAATGCTAGTCATTTGGGGGAGCTAGATAAATTTCAGATCCCCATCTAGTAAGTTTGTACCGCCCACCTGCCTTTGCCTGTGGCAATCCAGTGGGAAGAGAATACCCTGCTTTGGAAGGTTTCAAAGGTGGGCAGTGAATTGATCTTGATCTCTTCCTGTTTGACCGAGAGTTTGGAAGTAGTGAACCGTCCCGGGGGAGAGAAAGGGAGCTGGAGGTACAGGCCAGATGCCGCTGGGTAATCGTTCATGTCCTGATGAGTGGGAAGCATTGTAAAGTCGTGTTTTGTACCTGGATGGGAGACCCTCTGGCTCTGGGGATCATCTTAACACAGGAGGACATGGAAAAGTGTGTTCAGAGAGGTTGTAGAGGAAGACTGGCTCTGGGATAGCTCTAGGAGTAAAGGGTCGCTCAGTGCTACACACAGAGCTGCAGTAGGAGGGGAAGGGGACTAAGTGTGCTGGTTTGGAACAAAACTGTAAGGTACCAGGCATCTTAAACTCAAACCTAGAGGGTCCAGGTTCTTGCAAAATATGCTTGTCCATTCTGGGTAGATAGAGTGTACTTTAGAGGACAATTTTATTAGCGCTCTCGCTTGCTCACTAAATATTGCATGTACTCTTGTTTGAACTCTGTTTATTTGATGCACGTCTGTGCCCAGAGAGCCCATGAATGAGCCTGTGCTGCCTCTTGTTTGTCTGCCTCAGCCTTTGAAATGTGCCAGCACCCCTGGCTTATACTTACAGTGCGTGTGGTAAGCCTATACTTTGTGCATTTTTTGCATATGAGGGAAATGGAGGTATGAGAAAAAAGTTCTTTGCCTAAATAGGGAGTCAGGATTGGAACCCAGGGTGCTCAGAAACCTCGTGCTTGACCCTTGTGTCTCTTTATTTAAAGATTGGCAGCAGAGTAAGCTGGAGCAGTGGAGGCAGGAGGAATAGGAGTTCGAGGCTAGCCTCGGCTGGGCGTGTTTTAGGCCAGGATATATGTAAACTTGTCTGGAAAACAAACAAAAAAGCTCAAAGGACGGGAAAAGGTTAAAACCTGCCAGGCATGTTGGCATCAGGCATGTTGGCATGCATCAGGGAGTCCAGAGAAGCAAAGGTAGGAGGACCGTTTGTCAGTATCCAGTATGGAATGAAAGCCTGTCTCGAGGGGGAGGGGTTAGAACAACAAAATGGCTTTAATCATAACTTTCCCCAGACCTTCTCTAAGGGGAGGAGTTTGCTTTGAGAGTCAATGGAAGTGCCATAAACCTCTTGCCTTGTTTGGGATTTGGTCTTTATTGTCCCAGGAGACTTATCACCATAATGTGCCTGCATGTTCTTGGAATGGCCAGCAAGTGATACAGGGAGTGTGCCTTTCTTGTGGCTTGATCCCCCAAGGGTGGGAGAAGCCCTTGTGGTCTGTGTCCCACTGCAGAGCCTGAAGGAAAAAGTCGTTTCCCTCAGGGTTCCAGCAGGACAGAGTTCCTGTTTCACTGGGTACTTCTTGTTCTCATTTGCTTCAGTTCTATAATTATATTTAAAATTTTGAAATTCTAAAGGCCACTAAGGATAATCAGGTGCCCTGTTTGAGGTGTTTGTTTTCCTGTCCTCACTGACCTGTCCCCTTATAAACAGAACTGCCCTTGCCACAGCAGTGTGGCTAGAAACATTTTTGAGGAGGCACAGGGACTTGACTCCCGGGAGAGTGTTAAATGGTTCCAGTCTTTGGCTCCAACTTGGATCAGCTGTCCTAGAAAGAAGAGAGTTCTGAAAGACCAGGCTGATTTTTATGTAATTTGAGGAGGGAGGAGTTAGTAGTCGATGTTTATCAGAGATGACATGGCTGCTCTGTGGCCAGCTGGTATGCCCTTGTCCCTTCCTGAGAAGTGTGTCTGGCTTCTCTTACACAGCTCTCTCACATGAGGTCTTAACATCACCTGTTCACAGTTCAGCTTCGTGATAACAGCTCAGCTGTTCTTTATAAACTTTCATGGAGGGGCCAGCTGTGGTGGAGCACACCTGAAGAGAGCCTGAGGCAGGGGCATTGTGAGTTGGATGTCAACTGGGGCAACATAGTGAGACTTTGCCTCAAAAATAAATAAAGTTTTGCTGTGTTTATGTTGTATGTTGATAACTTTTAAATGCTCTTCTGAGCTTGAGATAATTGTGTAGTAGTAATGTATTTCCAAACCAGTCAGTACTGCGTTTTTCTATGGATCTCGGGCTTACAAGGAAGACGGCGCTGGGCAGCAGACATAGAGTTAAACTGACCTTCTTGGAGTGAGAAAGACACTGGCTTCATGGGTCCTTGGGGAACCTGACTATCCAGGGAAGCGGCTGTCCATCCCTGGCCTGTGAGTTCTATAGGGTCATGCATTTCTCTCTGGAACCATGAAGTGTGTCATCCGGTGTGTCTGGTTGATTGTTTTTGTGGTCTCATTTCAGATCTCCCTGGAGTTTAGAAATTTGGCTGAGAAATATCAAACAGTGATCGATGACATCTGCCACCGGATGGGGTGTGGGATGGCAGAATTTGTAGACAAGGATGTGACCTCCAAACAGGACTGGGACAAGGTTAGTATCTGAGTCCACATCTGCTGTGTAGATGGCCAGCTGTCTCCATGGTGAAGCTCAGAACAAGGACAGAGTAGTCCTCAAAACCACTTAGCTTACAGTTGAACGCTCTGTCAGTGACAATACACGCCCCACAGGGCATACTCTTGCCAAGTGAATTGTAAGCTTGTCCCCAAGTTGCTATGAAAAGTTAGGTAATTGGGCAAATACTTTTCTGTAACACAGAAAAAGCAGTGCTTTTCAAAATTTAAAAACAATACTTTGTTATTGGCATTTTCCTTTCCATTGTAGAATACTGGATATGCACCTGCTTTGGTGTGTGAGTCATCAGAGGAGTGATTTTTTTCTTTTGTTTTTGGAGTAGTACAGTGGTTGAGTGCTTTCCCAGCATGCCTACAGCCCTGGGTTTGACCCCTAGCACTGCCAAAAGAGAAGGATACATGAGATGTATCCAAGTTTTTCACACCTTCCATCTCAACTGTCTGGGAAGTTTATCCATATTGGGGGGGGGGGGAGAAAGAAAGAAAAGAAAAGAAAAAAAAAAGAGATGGACGTCCTCCCAGCCTGAGGCTCATTTATGACTTTCACTAGTCCATTTGTAAGGATGGAGCTTTCATGGCCTCTATCTCCCATGAGGCATCCCTACCTTAGCACTGTTGCACTGGAAGTCTCCAGTCCCAGCAACCCTGAAACCATAGCAACTGCTGACGAATGGTGAGCTGAGCTGTCTCTGTGGGCCTGGTCCATCTTCCCTCTGTGGGCAGGTCCATATTCCTGGGAGAGTTGGGGAAGAGGGCATGAAGCCAACACAGTAATAGCTTGTCTTCCCAGAACTTGTTCCTTACCAGCAGTGTGGGGTACAAGCCAGGCTAGGAGTTGGTAGGCTGCAATAGATTGTTTATCGGGACAAAGAAGCCGACATAGGAGTGGCTTGCTCACTTATGTGCTGGCCTCTTAAAGGCCTAGAGAGTTAATGTGTTTTGTTTTTCTTACCATGCTTAGGTTCAGATCTGACATTCAAGTCAGTGTGGGTCTAGGGGATGTAGTCAGACCCTGGGCTCTCACACAGCACTGAACTGAACAAAACAAAAACAAAACCCCAAACATAGCCAGGTATGGTGGCACATGCCTTTAACCCCTACACTCAGGAGACAGAGATCTCTGTGAGCTTGCGGCTAGCCTGGTCTACATATCAAGTTCCAGGAAGTGAAGGGCTGGTTACATAATGAGACTTTGACTAACAAAACAAGAACCTCAGACTCAGAGGGATGTCTCTGGAACTGTGGCTGGCTATACTGTCTGAGTTAGTCACCGTTTGATGGGAGCTAGAACAGTTACCAGTCCTAGCCAGCTCTCAGCATGCTCATTCAGTACCTACCCCGCCCATCTGCACAGAGCTGGTTAGGAAACATTGTACTTGTGGAAGGAAGTTCCAACCAGATATAAGTGAATGTAATTGAATTATTTTCCCTTCAGCATTAAAAGACAGATGAATTATGGGTCTCTTCTCTAGAAGTGTTCCTACCCAAGAACTGTTACCTTGAAATGCACTTCTCTCAGCATTATAGATGCAGGTGTATTTTTCAATATCTGGTCTATAGATTGCATTTGACTGTCAGCAGCATGTCCCTCTTGGAGGACGGGGCCAGGGTGCTTTTCTCAGGAAGGAAACTTCTTTGGCAGTTAAGCATTATATTTGTCAAATATCTTAGTGAGACCTTTTCAGAACTGTTGGTAAGGCTGGATCCATAGTTCTAACACCTTTTTCGCCACCTATGACTGCCTTCCCCTATAACCTCAGCTATTCTAGGTGCCTAGGTGGAAGGGTCACAAGGTTGAGGCTTGGCTGGGCTGTAGAGTATGACAGGAGTAAAGTGAAGTGGGATCTGCCTTTAAAAAAAACAAAGCTCTATACTTTAAACCCTAATATGGAAAGGCAAGGAAAGGGAAGACAGACAGACAGACAGACACCTGTGGGTCATACCCCTAGGCCCTGCAGATGAGTGCTCCTGGACAAGGTCACTGGCCAGGGTTTCTCAGGTTCCTCCTGTGCAATGAAGGTGATGGCAGTAGTCCTCTGGGTGTTGGCCTCAGACTGCTCACATGGACTACAATGTTGCAACATCTTGCTTGTGTGTGTGCTTGTGTTTTCATCAAAAGTAGAACTCAGACACTCTTCTCTCAACTTACTGTTTTGTAGCTAAAGATGCCTAGCAAGAATGTTTCTGTGTCATTATTAAAGTGCTTTACATAATAATCTTTTGCAGTACTGCCACTACGTTGCTGGGCTGGTGGGAATTGGCCTTTCTCGTCTATTCTCTGCCTCAGAGTTTGAAGACCCCATAGTTGGTGAAGACATAGAGTGTGCCAACTCAATGGGTCTGTTCCTGCAGAAAACAAATATCATTCGTGATTATCTGGAAGACCAACAGGAAGGAAGGAAGTTTTGGCCTCAGGAGGTAACTGATAATGGGGTACTTGGGGAAAAACAGTTTTAGACTCTGAAAAAGCAATCACCTAACCCAGTGGTTTCAAGTGACTAAGTCATTTGCTTTGAGTAGACTGACTGCATCTAGGGATTCAGGGTCTTTGAATGGCTTTGACCCATTTCTCTTCTCTGGTCAGACTTCCTCCAAGCCACAGATATATCTCAGGCAAACCAACCTAACACCCTACTCTTGGGGCTCAGGTATTTCCCTGAGTGTATTCCTGTAGCCAGCCACAGCCTGAGTCCTCTGACTTCAGACCTGCATCATAGGTGTGCCAACACAAACGGGATGGATTGGACCAAGTCCCTGACAGTGAGGGGCAGAAGGTGCTGCAGTTGTGACTCATGGAATCCTTCATGCTAAGAGAGTGTATGCAAGGCTGTGGGTTCAAATCTCTAGCTCTTGGGGCAGGGGTGGAGACAGAAGGGGTGCTAGGTAGAAAAAACTACAGATATCCATTATATAAGAAGACGATTTAATAATTAAACCATGAGCGTCGAAAAATTTTTTTACTGTGTTCATGCCAGGATTTCCTCCTGCTTTTTATAAAATCCTCTCCTAAAGCCAAGTACTTTTAGATTAGAAAAAAAAAGTCACAGAGTGATGAAATTTGCAATGTATATAATGGATGCAAAATTTATATTCTGAGGCTTGAGCTCAAGATTCTCCAGCCTCAGCTTTGTAGCTGCTCAGATTGCGAGAAGAGATAAGCCATGTCACAGAAAAAACGAGTGGCGTGTTGACACGTCCCAGGTGACGTGGGCAGACAGATTGAGAAAGGCTCCTGCCTGGCTCTCTCCTTGTGATGCCTCCATGGTGGAAAGTGGAAAAGACCTTGTCAGATGACGCCCAGGTATTTATGGTCACCTAGGAAGAGGAGTCTAATGGCCCAGGCTCACAGACACAGCGTGAATCACATGGCTGTGACTCGTGAGCGCCAGTTCATCAGCCTGTGGAGTGAAGTAGAAGACCCCACCTGCACGACAGGCTGGAGGTGTGACATAAGTGAGACAAATGTCCAGTCCTCAGTGTTCGTGTCAGCTCAGACAGCCTGAAAAGGAAGACCACCAAGAAGCCTGGTCTTATTAGGCAAGACCACAGGCACTGTGCTGCCTGAGAGGCCATTTATTGTAGCATTATGTATAAAGGTAAACTTTCTCAACATTTCAAATGTCAGAGGAGAGTAAGGATAGAAAGGGCCACACTACTGTGGCGTCCTCCCAAGTGAGAAAACCAAAGTGCAGGAACTGCTGTGCTGTAGTTTAAATGGAAGGTTTTCTACAGCCTTTCTGTAACCAGGTTGTGGCTTTAGGGATACAGCTCAGGGATACAGCTCAGGGATGGTGCTTCTGAGCATCCATGAGGCTGTGCTTTAGATCCTTAACACCACCTGTGGGCTGGGCAGGGGGAAGAGGGTAAGACAAAAGCAAGTAGAGAAGAAAACGTAACCCCGTTATAAAATGGTTTTATAGCATAGCAGAGCTGGGTACGGTGATGCCATCTTGCAATCCCACAACCCTCAAGGTTGAAGCTGGAAATTTTTTGCTTAAAAGTTGGCCCGAGTAAACACTCAAGAAAACCTAAACAAATTGGTATTGAAATACTGAAATTGGGCAGGACCTGGGGATCTGCTTCCGAGGCAGAGCGCTTGCTAGTCCATGGGAGACACTGGCTTGTTGATACCTGGTACTGTAAAAGTGAACAAAAGCTCCTGCGATTACATAAGCCCGACAGCATGAAGCTGCTGGGTTTATAGGCAAGAGCCTGTGCTCCTGTGATCTTTGATTTATAGTAAGCGTGTGTGCTCAGTGCGTGTTTTCTAGCACAAACCTCCTAAAACCTGAGATGTTTTACTTTACATTTTTGGAGCAAGCTCTCACTGTATAGCTAGCCCAGACTGACCTAAGCTCAGGCTCACCCTGCCTTGGCCTCCTCACACCAAGATTGGAGGCTTTTGAAGACCTAAAGGAGTTTTGCAATCAGATTGCTAATGGCTGTGTGCCCCTAGCAGTTTGTGAGTATAGAGAATTGGGGCTCTCAGGGTGCCCTCTGTGACTGCAGTCGGTTCCTCCAAGGCAGACTGACAGAGAGAGGGCTGCTGCAGAGCACAGAAGGACTGGAGATGAATCTATGCCACCATGGCATAGGTTTCATTTATAGTGTTTCCATGATGAGGTCTCCATCCAAACCCCAGATGGACAGGGATTCAGTTTTAATAGCTGAGGAAGTAGAGGTGCCAGCACGGTTTAGATGGCATAGAGGAGAGGGCAGGGAGGCGCCATGCCCCTTCTCCCACTGCCTCACTCTCTATCTCTAGCCTGTGGTCTGCATCCTTCATGATGGGTACTGAACAGGTGGCAACTTGGGACTTGGCAGCGGACATCCGAGCTAGGAGAGCTTTCTTGTAGACTGAGCCCTCAGCCTGCTGGCTCTGATGCTTGATGGCTGTCAGGAATCCATATGAGCTGCGATTTTCCTAGGAGGCACAGCTTAGGCAAATGACACAAATCATTAGGGAAGTGCTTTTGCCAGACTTACCATTTACAAGAAAAGCAGGGTGAGTGAACACTATTGGGATTAAGTCGGAGAGACAGAAAAGTTGAGAAGGCTTCCAGGATGTGACACACCCTTTTCATCTTCCCTTCGATAAATTCACAGCTATGGTACTCGGTGGTACCCAGCATATGTTGGATGTGGATCTTGTTTAAATTTGAGCAAACTGGGGGGTGACGGGGTAAATTTGAAGAGTGTTTTATATTATTAATCATGTTTAGATATGACCTGATATGTATACAAGAAAGGTTTTAGGTAGGGAATATAGTTCAGTGATAGAATACTTGCCTAGCATGCATGAGGCCCTAGGGTTCAACCTTTGGGAATTCATGATATATTTATAAAACAATAAACCTACCTCTACTTGAAAATAATTTCACGACTAGGATATAGAATGAATAGACTTGTCCTGTGTCATGTTGGTAATTGTTGAAGCAGGTTCATTCATACATTGATTCATTAAGTTTTTGTTTGGTTTTGTTTTCTGGGTTCTGCAAAACATCTGGCACCTTTTGTCTGGGTAGATTTGGGTGCATATTAAGGATGGATAACACGGTGCTGGAGCAACGGCTCAACAGTTCAGAGCATCTGATGTGCTCTCACAGGACCTGAGCTTGTTTCCCACCACTCACACACATAGACACATAAAGTTTATATAAAAATAGATCTTTAATAAAATAGTCATGTTTCATGATTACACATTAAAACACATGAAACCAGGTCAGGTAGGGTGGCCACATACCTATAATCTCAGTATTACAGACATTGGGAGACTGGGAGTTTGAGGCTACTTAATGAGGTTCTGGTTTCAAGCAAACAATAACAAGTCAAAACAATGCACTCCCTATGCTAAAACAAACAACTGAACTCTTCACATTTTGGAAGTGAGGGCTCTGAGAACCCTGTTCTAAGTTCAGGTTTCTACAGCTTAGGGAGGTGATGGCCCTGCCCTGTAGTTGCTTATTTTTCTACACATTCTTGCTCAACAGCGTTGTTAGTGGAATTGGCAGTCTTGGGTTTGGAAGTCTGCTTGTATTGCTGGAGTTGATTTGTAGTAGCTGGGGGTGTTCAGTAATAGACTCACACCCTCCCTGCTAGCAGGAGACCTATGCTGCGGTCATTACAGTATGCTTGTGCATGCTGCATTATCTAGAAGAGAACCTTCCCACGGGCCACCCTGCCTCTCTTGTCATTCATTGGACTTTGACTGGGCACTGTGAATGGCTGCTACCTGAAGCCTAAAACAGCTGGATCTCAGTGAACAGTGAAATGATTTCACTGTACATAGCACAGCTCATTCATGTTTCGCTGCTGGGTTTTGGTGTTGAGGCTGGAACCCAGGCCCCCACACATGTTAAGCGTGCCTTCTAAATGGTCTACAGTGAACCCCTCCGGCCCCCACAGGAGATCTCTCAATCCATGTAAACTCTCCCTCCACCTGTTGACTTGTTCTGTATTTGTTGACTGGCCAGGTGTGGGGCAGATACATTAAGAAGTTGGAAGACTTTGCTAAGCCAGAGAACGTAGATGTGGCCGTGCAGTGCTTGAATGAACTCATAACCAACACCCTACAGCACATCCCTGACGTCCTCACCTACCTGTCAAGGCTCCGGAACCAGAGTGTGTTTAACTTCTGTGCTATTCCACAGGTATGCAGTGGGGTGCTAAAGGAGTGGGGTGCTTGGGCTGGTAGAGTATAGCTTCTGTCTTGCTCTGTTGTGTTGAGGGGCATGGTTTCTTGGCAGCACTCACTGCCTATCTCAGGAGTAGGTAGGGAGCCACAGCAGAGTCCTTGTGTCACATTCAGGACAAGGTTGACTGTTCCAGAACGTTCCTTCTGGGGTTTACCCATCAACTATTCTAAACTAGCTAGATCATTAGGCTAATAAGCCTGGGCTTCAGCCTAGATGACCAGCTGGCTAAACTGAGTAAGGCTGTTAACAGGAGAAAATGGCCCAGCAGGCCAGGGCTCTTGCCAGGAGTGGCCTCCTGAGTTAGATTGCTGGTATCCCGCATTGTCTACACACGTGAATGAATAGATAAATGCAATAACGTCTTCACTAACCTAAGTTCTGTGATCCTTTTTTTGTACTCAGGATAGCAATGTCTGGTCCTGGAGACCCAGCAGCTATATATTCTGAGACTTATTAATTTCCTTTACCAGTTATTTCTAAATTAACTCACTCAGAAGCTTGGCTTGCTCTTGTCCTGACAGTTCTAAACGGTCTCAGCTAAACCTGTATGGCTGTCCTAGGTTTCCATCAGCCCAAGAGCCGTTTATTGTGAGCACAGGAAGCCAGGACCCTCTCCCTCCATTGTTCTCATCTCACACCATCTTTAATGTATAATGACTATATCCATAAGAGGAGAAAGTTCACAATTCTCTCCAGATTATTATTTTGAAATGAATATTCAGTCTACTAAGTGCTCTAGTATGGAAAATGTTGGATTTCCTTGTGTTTGTAAATAAGACGGAATCTTTGTGGCTAAATGACAGAATAACCCTGTTGGTGAGTGTGGGGGAGCTGAAAAGGTCGAGCCTTACTGGCCTACTCCTGGGTACTGCTGCTTGCCTTGGTGCACATTGGCTCTTTGGCACAGAAAGGCTTCACTATTTAATTTGTGAGCTCTGTCTTCATGACCTGAGATTCTCCTCTCTCCTGTTGCTTGTAGGTAATGGCCATTGCCACACTGGCTGCCTGTTACAATAACCAGCAGGTATTCAAAGGAGTAGTGAAGATTCGGAAGGGGCAAGCAGTCACCCTCATGATGGATGCCACCAACATGCCTGCCGTCAAAGCTATCATATACCAGTACATAGAAGAGGTGGGTTTTATTTAATTTTCTGGTGATTTATAGCTGTTTTTATGCATTAAATCATGTCGCTGTTTAACCAGACCATGTTTGGGTAGTAGTTAGTCCTCACTACTTCGTGTTATAGCTTAAAGACAGTAGTTGGTATCCCCTATTGGAAAACACATACAGAGAGCCCTGCAGGACGCTAGTGATGACATGAAACAAGGCTGCATGCCAAAACCTCTAGGAAGAATCATGTCTTCTGGGCTGTGAGAGGATGTTCGAGGCCAGCCAAGCGTGCGTGCTGGGTGAAGGATGTGCCGTGGGGGCTTTTGGAAGCTAAGTCAGAGCATGGCTGAGGGAATCTCACTGTAAATGCTCGTGTCCTGACAGTCAGTCTGGTGTGTTCTAGCATATCACAGACCTCACTTGGAAACCCCTGTGGGGAACATAGACAAAGTGAGACTATGAAGTTGCAGTTAGCTCTTAAGTGGTTTGGGTTTTGTTGTTGTTTTATTTTCCTGCAACTCTTACTCAAATGCCAAAACCACTGTATAAAGCAAAACGTAGCTCCTGGAGTGGTGCCAGCACGCGTAGGTGGTGGCAGTGTGTGACTGGAACGTAGTCTGCTCAGGCTGCTCTTAAACACACTGTAATCCTGCCTCCTCAACCCCCAAGTGCTGGGGCTGCAGGCGAGATTTGGGAATTCCCTGGCTTACTGATCCCTAATTTTAGACAGTCGTTTTTGAAGAGTTCATGGGCACTAGAGTTCACGTTCTGTTTTGTGTCTTCCTTGGCTGTCAGGAGTAAGTGCTGCTGCTGGTGGCTGAGCTTGGGGGCAGAGGTGGCACGGTGTTTGTTGTAACTCAGCCACTGTGTCCCCTCCTTAGCTGGCTGCTTTTGCAACTTCAGGGCAGAGTTGAGTAGTTACAACAGAGTAGCCCAGATAGCTAAAAATAGCTTGCAACCCTTTAAAAGAAAGCTTGCCGCCCTCTGACCCCAGGATTCTAATCTTCTTTAGCTACTTCAGTGAAACGCAGGGTAAAGGTTGTATTAATGATTAAAGAAGAAGAAAATCAAAATTGTAAAGTTCAAGCATTACAAGCTTTCCTGACAGCCTTGTGGAGACTTTCCTAGTGATGCCTTATAATGAAGACTTGCTGCCTGGAATCTAACTTAGCTGGGAGAGTATTGGCCTAGCATGCACGAAGCTGTAGGTTTGATTCCCTAGCACCCACCATGTAAACCGGCCAGGGTGGGATACGGCTATAATCCCACTGTTGGGGAGGTAGGATCAGTTCAAGGTCACCCTTGCCTGTGCAGCAGCAGATCTGAGGCCAGCCATAGCTACGTGGCACTGCCTCAAGGTCAGTCAACCAGTCAAGACTTAGATCAGCATAGGCTGATCTGTAGGTGTCTAGATGCAGCTAGATCTGATCTCGTTTCTCCTCACAGATCAAGTCCGTACTTATAGGAAAGGAGGTTATATCTTTTCTGTAGTAGTCTCTGTCTCCTCAGTTGTTCTGAGAGAAGGCACCAGGAAGAGGCTTCTGAGAGGCCCCTAATGCCTACGGAGAGGTGCAGTGTGTGTAGGCTTGTGCCCTCCCATAGGCGGACAGTCCTTTCAGCAGTAGCTAGAGCAGCTTGCATATCTGTCAGCCAAGGAGCTCTCCCTGCTCTCTTGGGCAAACACCAGGAAACCTGCATCCCCTACTCTGTCAAACTGATCTCCTTGGCAAGGGCTGTTGTTTTTATGTTCCTGTGCCTTTTTTTCTTTTTTCTTCTCTTGGGGCATCCTTAACTGTACTTGGGTGTGTATAGCCCAGCAGAGGAAGAAATATTTTGATGGTCTTTCTGATGATAAGCCCAACAACCAGTTTGTTTTAAATCGCAATCTGCCCGTCCCCCACCCCCAAGTCGTTTGACTCCGCGGCTCTCTCCTCCTTGGAGCCCTGTGCTTTCCTGCCTTTGGCAGTGACTTTGGTGCTACTTAAGCTCTCCCGTCCCTGCTCCTGGGCCTTCCTGCCTCTTCCACTACTCCTTTAGGTGCTGGGTTGCTCTGCGTTCAGTCTTCATCTGCTTTCCTATCACGGAGATGTTTCATGGCTGTTACCCAAGTGACGTTGTCCTCTTCCTTAATCATGGAACCCTGAGATACCCTGGAGTACTCACATAGCCAGACCGGCCTATCTGTGCTTTCATAACTGCGTTAGCCTCTGACCCAGTCACGCAGGACTTGCATTCTGCAGAAGGGAGGGAGGACATGTATAGGAGGAAATGCAGGTTCTATAGCATTTTATTCTGATCTCATTGGCCTTCCATCACTAGAATGGACTACCCAAGTTACTTAGCTTACAAAGAGAATGTGTTATTTTGGCTGAGTGTTGGGAGTTCCAGCCTGTGACTAATCACCCCACTATTTGGAGCCTGTGGCAGGCAGCACATTATGCAAGTGCACAGTGAAGTAATAGCCTCCCACCCCCCACCCCCAGTATGCAGAGGGAAGGAAGAGACCAGGCCCCATCCCCTTCAAGGCATGTCCTGGCCTTTATGGGCAGGGAGAGAGCTGGAAGGACTGGCCCCAGCCTGTGGGTAAGAGGTGGAGTGTGAGGGGTTTTCACTCCTGTTTATAGTGCTGATATAAGCAGAGCTTTAAATTATTTTATTTGTTTTTGCATATGTGTGTATAGCTGTATGAGTGTCACATGTGAGTGTGGGTTCCTGTAGAGGCTGGAAGTGAGTGTCTGAGTCCCTAGAGTCCCTAGAGCTGGAATCGCAGGTGTTGGTGCCAGAAACTGAGCCCAGGTTCTCTTCACAAGCCACAAATACTCTTAACCACTGAGCCATCTCTCCACCCCCCTACACTTAACTTTAAAAAATAATAGGGCCTAGAGGGATGGCTCAGCAGTTAATAAGTACACTCACTTTTGTGGGTTCAGTTCCTAGCACCTAGCTCACAACTGTTCCAAGGGATTCAAAATGCCCCCTTCAGACTACCGCAGGCACCACACACACACACATGATGCACATACATACATACATACATACATACAGGCAAAACACTTACAGACATTAAAAATAACATCTTTACACACACACACACACACACCCCACCTATTTTGTACATGTAATCTCAACATGTGGGAGGTTGAGGTAGAAAGATCAGCCAGGCATCAAGGCCAGCCTGGGCAGTATATAAGCAAAGCCCTGGCTTTAACAAAATTAAAGAAGAAAATTTAGTATGATGTGTGTGGACAAAACATCCATTGTATAGTGAAAATTTGATATCATCATCCTTGCTGCTTTGTGTATTAGATAATTATGCGTGTGAGCACTTGCACACCATTACACAAGTACAGGCTGGAGGAGTTTGCAGAGTTGATTATCTTTCCGTCAGATTTTACCCACTGAGCTATCTCTGGTCTCGCTCTTGCTTACTTATTTCTTTTTATTGTTAACTTTTTTTTAGATTTATTTTGCTTTATGTGTATGTTTTGCCTCTATGTATGTATGTATGTATGTATGTATGTATGTATGTATGTGTACCATGTATGCCTCATAGAACTGGTGTTACAGATGGTTTTGAGCCACCATCTAGGTGCTGGGAATCAAATCTGGAATCGAGCCCCAGTCCTATTTACAAAGATGGACTTATTTTTTCCTTTATGCACATGGGTGTTTTGCTTACATGTATATCTGTGTACTATGTGTGAGCAGTGCCTGTAGAGACAGGAAGTGGGTGGTGGATCCTCTGGGACTGGAGTTTCAGATGTGAGCCTCCATATGGGTGATGTGAACAGATTCTTAACTGCTGAGCTCTTTCTCCATTGGAGGCTGGAGTCTTTCCCCATCTAACACATGCTTTTTGGTCAACCTGACTAAATCATGCCAACACACACAGGGCACCACTTCATGCCCGCCACTGTGAAGTACCTGGCATCTGAAGCCGTGCGGGGGCGGCTGCTCTCCAGGCACTTAGTGGCTCCTTGGTGAGGCTTGTGCAGTGCACTGTTCTTCCTTGCTCGCTGGGCCTAGGTGGTGCTTCAGCCTTATCCTAGAGTAGCAAGTGACTCCCGTTCTTAGAACCTGTTTTGTCCTTGGTGACATGACCTAAAGCCACCTACCTGTTGAGAATTGTTAGAGGAAACCATGAGAAATGTCTATAAAGTACTGGAGGCAGCGCTAAGTAGCCTTTCTTCTTTCCTTAACAGATTTATCACCGGATCCCCAACTCAGACCCATCATCAAGCAAAACCAAGCAGGTCATCTCCAAGATCAGGACACAGAACCTTCCCAACTGCCAGCTCATCTCCCGAAGCCACTACTCCCCCATTTACCTGTCATTTATCATGCTCTTGGCTGCCCTGAGCTGGCAGTACCTGAGCACCCTGTCCCAGGTCACAGAAGACTATGTCCAGAGAGAACACTGATTTTGTTTAGCCGGAAGTGGAAGTTCCCGTGGAGTGGGTTTTTCCTTTTCCTCCAGCTGGATTTTGACTTCCCTTGTTTTTCCTCCTACTCTAAAATCTTTGGGAGAACTGAGTGTGGGACCTTTAGGAACTGGGCAGAGGAAAGGATGCCTTGCCCTCAGCAGCCTGGTGCTGGCTGGGACTTGGTTCCTCTGCCTCTTGTAGCCACTGGCAGCGTGCCGACTGCTGCACTTGTGAGGCCACGTGTGATGGTCACAAGAGCCTAGTGAACCTGGCTAGAATGCTGATTGGATTTATTTAATTTGAAACAGCCTTTGAATACCTATGACAATAGAAAATGAAAGCAACTGGTCCTTGTCTTTCTCATGAGTTTGACAGTGGAAGTGTTAATCCGTGTTGTTCTGCGCGATGCTGTGAGCTCCCGAGACTGCAGGCTTGGCCTTCTCACCCAGGGGGAGCTTAAGCCCCCATCGGTGCCGTTGGCCACTTGTCAGCGCGTCCTCCAGGAAAGGCTTTTGATGTTGAGATTTTTTTGTAATAGCATAGAATGAATGCACACAGTAACATGCTCACATCCCTTGTAAGGACTGAGTTTGTCCGGTGCAGCTCACCTGAAAGCCCAGAAAGATGGCCTAGTGATCTCAGGACTGGGTCCTCCATCACCACAGCAAGAGTGTTGCTGATGAGGGTAAGGAAAGCAGGCAGTGCGGTCACCTCTCTGCTTTAGCCTGCCACTGCTGTTTGCCCCTCCCTCCAGTCTCCTCTACAGTCATTTGCTTTGGTTTTTCTTGAAGTCTCAAAAGACAAATGATGACAGGAAAACCAGTTCTATATTGGTAGGTTTTTAATTGCAGCGTGGTTAGTTGGCTACATTGTCATGGTGGCCTCTGACACCCTGTGTATCTGAAAACCAGTGTTTGAGCGGTGGAGAGGCTCTAGGCAACCACTCTGACTGTAGGACAAGATACCTGAGGCCAACTGCTTTACCAAGGAAAGAGGATTGTTTATGTAACAGCTTAGGAGGATGAAAGTACAAGATGAGGGGGGCCCCATCTTTAGCCCTTGGACGGCCTTGTGAGAAATGACACTACAGTAGAGAGAGGACATGCAGGAGAGAGCACGTGACAGGAAGCAGGAGTCGACGCCCTGGCATGCTGACACTTGTACACTGTAACTGTAGCTCAGGTTGGCCTGCAAGTCTATGTAGCCTTGAATTTAATGGTGATCCCACTGCCTCAGCCTTCTGAATGTACGAGTTATAGGCACGAGCCACCCCACTGTTGTCCACAGAGCTTGGTCTCTGGAGCCCTAACTCTGGAAGACTAGCATTGAGCCCTTTTGAGAACAGTGCCTCAGCTACCTGTCATTTTGTGAACCTGTATATGACCCTTTGGGGTACGCTCAGACCACAGAGACATGTAGAGCATAGTCTGCTCCCCTCTTAAGCCTGCTGCGTATGTTGACTTCATCACTGAGGTGCCTCGGCCAGTTCAGTGGTCCATTCAACTTTGTAAGCACAGATTCCTTGCTGGATTACTGGGGCATGGAGACTTCATTGGTCACTTGCTCTAAGCCTTGAACAAATACCACCCCGCTGAAACCGAAGGTTTTAATGTTCATCCTTTCTGGAAGCTACAACTCTTACCAGTAATCCCAGCATGTGGGAGGTGGAGGGAGGGAGGGAGGAAGGGAGGAGTTGGATTTTAAGATCCTCCTCAGTTGTGGAGGTGGGCCTGGACTACATAAGACACTGTCTCTAACATCAAAACCTGGAGGCTGGAGAGATGGCTCAGCACCTGAGTGTTCTTCCAGAGGTCCTAAGTTCAATTCCCAGCAACCCCATAGTGGCTCACTACCATCTATAATGAGATCTGATTCCTTCTGATGTGCATGAAGACAGAGTACTCATAAACTGCATGAATAAATATAAAGGGGTAGGGGGGACAGACTCTAACCCCCTGAAACTTATTTCCCTTAGCAAATAAGACCCCAAGTTCCACTTGAATTTCAGATAGTTTTCTTTATATTCAGATATTTAGCATGGTGCATTTCTATAAAGCCATTATCTAGAAATACATTTAGTCGGACATTATACATACTGTCTACATATGACACACCTCTTTCTCCTGTTATTGTGTTGCTGGGCACTGAACCAAGGGTCTTGCTTGGACAATATGCTGGACAAACACTCTACCATGGAGACATCCCTAGCCTGCTTTTGACTCTCAATATAATTTACACCATCTGTGTGCTTTCTCAGAGGCCCACCCATATCCAGACATAATTATTAGAAAGATGTGCTTGCTACCTTCCTCTGGTTATTTGCAAATCCTGTCTGGGACAGCCCTTTGAAGGCGTTCCCCCTGCTGTTGAGTTTCCCAGGCTCTGTGGTAGTGGAAGTGAGAGCGCTAAGGCTAGTTCTGTATTCTAATGGATCTGGAACAAGACTTCTGACCAAGTTGATCTGGCATGTTACCTAATGAGTTCCTGGGCAGCATGAATGCTGTCTGTCATAGGCCCTGTTTGAAGGCCATCGCCCAAATCTATCTGAAATGACCTAGTCGGGCTACAAACGACTATTCAAAGGCCTGGCACTCATACTGGCTCAGGTTTGAGGACCACACAAAGAACACACAACGGCGTGTTCTAGTCTAATGTGTAGAAAGGTAGGGATGTGTAAACACAGAATCATCAAAAGGCCCTGTGGGCAGGCTGAAAAGGAAATGCTCCTAGCTTCAAGGTCTATTGTAGACCAGTCTGGCCTCAAACTCCCAGAGATCGGCTTGCCTCTGTCTCCTGAGTATCCATTTCATGTACCCAAGGAAGACAGCTCTTGACTTGAGCACAGGAAACCACCCACAGGAGAATCTGGTTATGGAAGACATCTAGAGCCACCCCCAAGCATACGATAACAAAACGGGTTTCCTGGGCTCCATCAGAGGATGTTCAGGGTCCTCTTCTCTTAATTTAGCTCATCTTCACTGGCTATGCGAGGTAGGGAGGGAGTTGCAGGTGGGCATGTGGTGAGGCAAGAAAGGAAGTGTAGGAGGGAACTATTGGGTGTAGTTGAGACCGGTGGAACTGTCTTGCAGTACTAAAGCCCCAGTACCCAAGCCAGGTTGCCTCAAACCGAGTTACACTTCTAGCACTCGCCAGGCATCCAGAGCTTCTTTGATATAGTTCTGATTGCCGACATGGGAAGGCGGGCTTCCAGAGAAACCAGCCCCTCCCTCTCACTTAGCAGGAAGTAACAGATCCATAGGACAACGCTGATGAGTGAGGCTCCCTGTTCCCTTTGAACTGTACTTCACTATGATTTTTGTAAAATCCATGAAATCCAGTAACCCAGAAAACTTAAACATGGTGCGCAAGCTTTGGCCCCCACTCCAGGGAAATGACCTCTAAGAAGATGGCAGTCCGGGTCATATGTATGTGAGTGCCCGCCTTGGTTAATTAAACAAGTGTAGCTCCCTTATCTCTAAGCAGGAGGAAGTGCTCCGAGGTGTGAGCAGTTACAGGTACGGTTTTGAGAACCATTTCTGAGGGTGACAGGAAACCAGGGGGAGAGACAAAAGCCTTGAAACTGCAGCACAGAACCGTGCACCCTGCCAATGTCAAGCAGAGGGAGAATTGGTTTATTGGCACAGACATTCCTTGTTAAACTACAGGGTTAAGTGGTAACTACAACAAAAAGCAAGTTTTTTTTTCCAGACTAGTTTCATTGTGGTTATCTGTCGGTCACACAGCAAACCATGACCATGTAGCTTGTTTTAAGCCATACAATTGGGGGTGATCTATAAAACCAGTACAGCTCTTCATACTTGGTTGAGGTACACAAAGCATAAAAATCCTATTGAAAAAGCATCGGCTGAGGACAGGACCAAGGAGAGCTGGCCACATTACCAATGTCGATGGATGCAGATGCCTTGGGAAAAGGTAGCTTTCTCCAGAGAACTGCACTGGGCCATTGACGAATGCCTGCCACAGACCCAGAAGTGACCAGCTTCAAGATGCAGCTGAGAGGTGGCATTTGTCCTCTCGTGAAGTGTTCGTTCTTTTGGAAGTCCTGCAGTCAAAGCCCTTGGGTCCTCGGATGCTGGGATGGGGATGGGGGTGGGAGGTATGGCAGGCAGAGCCACAACAGCAGGCACTACAAACCGCACTAGTCTAGGGAGAGGCTAGGATGCAGACTGTGATCACTGTCGTGGGATGGGCTAGGAGGAGGCCAGGTAAGGACAGTGTTTGGAGGGTAGCTCTGATGGCAGGCAGCTCTGGTCCAGTCGTCCAAATCTTGCCAAAAGCTTCATGCATGTTAGATGAACTCAAAGAATCAAAGACTCCCCTGTCTACCTCATTCCCTGCCAGGGCCGCTAAATTTTGGAAAAAGCCCCTAAGGACTGGACAATGAAGTCAAAGCAGATTAGAATCTTCCCCAGTACTGGTCAGTGCGTGGGATTCCAGCCACAATTTCTGATTCAATGCCACAGTGGTTCTCTCCTCTGAGGATTTTAAAGAAGCCTGGGATGGAGAAAAAGTAGATGCTTTCAAAGTATGCTCTGAGCTTGGCCTAACCCTTACTATGTTCATAGGATGCCCCACTCTGTAACCCAGGTTGGCCACACACTCCACCCTTAGCCTCAGCATCCTAAGTGCTGGGACCACAGGAGCCAGGGTGAGCTACCTGACACCCAGCATCATCTGAAACTATCAGTTCTCGTCACATGCTGCTCATGTGATGGAGCTCTGGGACTCACAGATGGTTCTAGACCAAAGGATCTATACATTTAGGTAGTCAGGTCCACACCTCAGGCCACAGAGGAGCAAAGGGGCTATGATGCTCTGGCCCTTAGCTGCTTATGTAGTTTGAGGAGGGGGACTGCCACTCACCATTATCACCCCAGTCAAGGTTCCAAGAGTTGGCTGCCAGCCAGTAGGGAACTCCATTCTCTACTCCCCAGCCCAGGATGCGGATGGCGTGGCCACCCATCATATCACCGGCTTCATGCTTGTATACTCCTGAAGAAGAAAAAGGCAGTTATCACTGAACACAGCTCACTGCCTGCTCACAGATTCCCAAGACAGCTAGCCACCTAGTCAGAATAGGCTGACAGGAACCAACTGGTCTCCTACACTGAAATCTCTAGAAAGCTGGAGGAGGGCCTCAAGATGAGCACTTGCTAGCATGTCAAGGTCCTGGGTTGGGTCTCCAGCACCCATAGTCTTTATCAGGGAGCTTCGGTGTGTGGTTTGAACAAGAGTGGCTCCCACAGGCTCATGTTTGAATCATTTGTTACCAGGGAATGGCACCATATGGAAGGATTAGAAGTGGCAGAAGGGGGGTGGAGGGGAAGTTGCCTGGTGTGTCACTGCGGGCGTGGGGTTCCTCTATCTGTCTCTGTGGTACCCCTCGGCCCTGATACATGCACACACCTGTGCACCAAGGTGTAGTTCTCAGCTACAGCATGTCTGGGGAGCTACACTCCCTGCCATGATGACAGTGGACTAACCCTCTGAAGATGTAAGCAAGCCCATATTAAATGCTTTCTTTTTTAAGAGTTCCTTGGTTATGGGTCTCTGCAGAGCATCAGAACAGTGAGTAAGAAAAGAAGTGCCTCTTCACAGCAATAGAACAGAATCTATGACAAGGGTATCCACGGTATTAGGAGATTACATAGATTGTGTGTATGTATGTATGTATGTATGTATGTATGTATTATGCATGCATATATATATATATATATACACACACACACACATATATATATACAAACATATATATATGTGTGTGTGTGTGTGTGTATGTATATATGTATGTATGTATGTATGGAGGTTGTGTGTGTGTGTGTGTGTGTGTGTGTTTGAGATATGGTCTAAAAAGCCCAAGTTGGCCTCAAACCTCAAAATTCTGCCTCTGCTTCCTGAATGCTGGGATTACATATGGGTGCCACTATATCTGACTTAAATGTGTGTGTATATACTTTTTTTTTTTTAAGACAGTGTCTTATTAAATATCCCTAGCTGGCCTGCAACTCACTGTGTAACCAAGGTAATCTCAGATCTGCCTGCCCCTACCTTCTGAGTGACAAAATCAAAGATGTACTCTACCATTCCTAGCACTTCCAAAAATATTTCTGGAAGCCCAATACACTTAAGAATGCAAATTTTAAAAAGCGGGATCCTACAAAAATATTATTAGGTTGGCTTGAAAATAAAGGTTCTGATAAACTTTTAAGTTATGAAGCAAACTTAAAATCCAAAGGCCAATTATTTGTTTTACACCCTGAGATTCCATGTCTGGGTTCATCTGTGAAGCTTTAGATAGCTTTCAGAGTTCCTGCTTTGCTGGGGTTCACTGGAGGGGTAAGGTAAGGGCGCAGGCCACTGTCGGCTGATCGAAGCTTGGGTGTTTAGAGATCTGGTCAACCAGGCTTTCTACTTGCTTAGGTACAGGTGCTGTGATGGCTGTCCTTGGTTGTCAACTTGACTACATCTGGAATTAACTAAAAGCCAAATGACTGAGCACACCTGTGAGGAATTGTTTTCTTAATTAAACCATTTGAAGTAGGAAGACCCACTTCTAATGTGGATCTGAGGTGGGAAGATCCACCTTTAATTCTGATCTTTGCAGGTGAGCAGACCCAGCTTTACTCTGGGCCACATTTGTCTGCTGCAGTGAGAAAGAAACTCTGTTTGCCAGCTTGCTCTTGCAAGCTATTCCTTCACTGGCATTAGAGCCTACTTCTTGAGACTCCAGCATATGCTGAAGACCAGCTGCAACATCTAGCCTCATGCACTGAACTACTGGATTTTTGGACCTTCTGTTAGTAGGCAGTCATTGTTGGACTAACTGGACCACAGCCTGTAAGCCACTGTAATAAATCCCCTCCAGATAAAAGGATAGATACATACATAGACAGGCAGATCCATCAAACAGACTCATTATTTATGTTGTTCCTCTAGAGCAGTGGCTTTCAGCCTTCCTAATGCTGCAATACTTCCTTATGTTGCAGTGACCCCAACTATAAAATTATTTTTGTTTCTACTTCATAACTGTAATTTTGCTACTGTTATGAATAGTAACGTAGATATTTGGTATACAGGATGTATTTTCATTGTGACAAACTGACACAAAGGGGTTGAGACCGGCAGGTTGAATACCACTGCTCTAGAGAACCCTGATTCTGAGTTGTCATCCCAGCTATGTGGACAGCTAAGGTGATCTAGGCTTTTGCAAAGAGAAATGACCACTGTCAAATGTGGATGAGACAAAGGCAGGAGTGATTGCTGTAGAAGGAAGAAGCAACAGCAAAGTATGGAACAGAGCCAGGGTGGCAAGGTTGGAAAGGGACCCCAGAGAGGCTCTATGGAGACAGAGCCAGTGAGTACAGCAGGTGGGAGGCTATGCCGCCGCCGCCACCACCACTACCACCACCACCACCACCACCACCACCACCACCACCACCACCACCACCACCACCACCTGCCCAGAGAAGAGAGCAGAAGGGAGACTGAAT
Organism: Mus musculus; assembly: GCF_000001635.26. Classification (NCBI taxonomy): domain Eukaryota; kingdom Metazoa; phylum Chordata; class Mammalia; order Rodentia; family Muridae; genus Mus; species Mus musculus. Next base: position 63,139,235 of record NC_000080.6, on the reverse strand, counting down.
CCCCAGTCCCCTCCCAAAGCTCCTGCCTTTCTCACTGTGAGACCTGCTGGCTTATGTAGACCCTGACTCAATGAGCTCTGACTTCCTTCCACCCCTGGCTCTGTTGGAGCTGACTGGTACCTGATTTGTAAGTCAAGAAGTCAGAAAACACAGTGAAGGCACCCTCCACTGGGCCATTTTTGTAGATTTCTGCCATGATCTCCTTCACACTGTTAGACACGCTGTAGGAAGTGTACCCTGTAAAAGAAACAAAGCTGGTCAGGGTGAGAAAGTGCCTCCAGCCCCTCCAGGCCTCCAGAAGAGGTCAAGGAAGGCTTCCTACGTAAGAAGTTAAGTAGAGCTAGACAGTCCTAGAAGAGGCTAAGAGAACCCCAAGGTTTAAAACCAGGTTCTAACCCCTTGCAAAACGACCATCTGCCTGATCCCTTGGAGCTCAAATGGACTGAGACAAGACAGAGTGTGGACCAAACAAAGTATGCAGTGTGCATCTCTGTTCAGAGACAGGTTATGAATTACCTCAGCTTCCCTCCTCCTTACTGCTCCTGTTTTTTGTTGGTGTAGCCCTGGCTGTCTTGGATATCTCTGTAGACCAATCTGGCATTGAACTCAGAAAGCCACCTGCCTATGCCTACCAGTTGTTAGGATTAAAGGTGTGTAGCACCGCCCATCTCTGGACTCTTAACACTCAATGTCTTTGGCTTCTTCCTCCTTTACCAGGCCCCAGCCCAGGCCCCAGCTTACCAAAGTGCTTATCCTCTTTGTAGGATGGGGAGTAGCCAGCTTCACAGCTCTTGTTGCACCTGGGAGTATCTCCTTCTCCAGTGCATGGGGGACGGGAGCCATTGACATGGTGCTCGCAGGGAGGGATGGTGTATGGTAAGCAGCCTGACAGATGGAGGGGACAAGATAATGTCAGCTTGCAACCCCCACGTCGAGGCCCCCAGATTAGACCATGTCTACATCCTGTGGGTCAGCTCCTGTATTGAGGATGGCCTGGCTAACTAGCCATCAGCTGGCCCTCTATCCTTAACCTTCCCCTTACCATAGAAAAGGAAGCCACTAACACTTGCCTCTGAAATGCATCTGAGAGACAGGAGTTGTGGGCAAACACACTCACCTACATGAGAATTGTAGACTCCACCTGAAACCAGGCCTTTTTTTGTCCAGAAGCTCCATGCTCCAGAGGGATAGCCACCATTACAGCTGAAAAAGAGCTTTTGTCAATGGCAAGATACAGGAAGTCCCAGCTGTCCCCAGAATGCATCACTACACGGTACAAATGCCAAGGTCCCCTGGGAATATACTGTCCTCACAAGAATCCTCCCACAGTCCAACATCCCAATTCATCCTCTCTCCACTGGCGTCCCACCAGGGACTCAACCAAGCTCCATCTCTGGCCACAAGGACTCTCTCTCTCTCTCTCTTTTTTTTTTTTTCATGTCCACAACAAACTGAGCTAATTTCAACATTCCCCCCTTTCTGGAGCAATGGTTCTCAACTGCACAATCCCTTGGGGTATAGTAGCTCAACCCCCTTATGGTTTTCTTTATTTTATTTTATTTCCAAGGCAGGTTCTCTCTAGAACTTGTTATGTAGATCAAACTGAGATCCTCATGTTCTGCCTCCTAAGTATTGACACTAAAGGCACGCAACACCAGGCCCAGGCTAGTTTGATTTCCAAGGTTTTAGTTATACCATCAACTAAGGTCCAAACACATTAAGTGGAAAATTCCAGAATTAACAGAGTTTTAAATTACACACTGAGTGGCATGATAAAATCTCACACTCCCTTGGTCCATTCAGTATGGAACATGAGCATCTCTGTCTAAAATATCCATGCTGTATACTACTCTCTCTACTCAATCGAGGGCCATCTTGGTTATGGAACCCATGCAGCATGGGTTCAAAGAATCCTTAACGGCCAACTGTAAGCTCGGTGATGCTGGCAGCTCAGACATGTCATGTTCTGTGCCTTAAATCACGCAGGCAGGAAGATTCACGTTGCCTTCACTGCCACCTGTTGGACTCTAAAAACGACAGCCACAGTGAATATGGCCCTGGTTCAAGGCATCCACTGGGGTTGGGGGTTGTACTTAGGAGAACCCCTTGCAAAACAAGGTGTGGTGTCCCTTGCAGCTCCAAAGCATTAGGCAGAATAGAGATGCATGAGGCTCAGCCTGGCAAGAGATGGGCATTGCCCTTTCTCTCTCCCGCCTGCCGCTCCTAGGCTACCGGTGTGAGGCCTAGACACACACATTTTGGAACTCGCAGGAATGTCTCACCTGCACCACTGTTATAGAATAAGGGCCACACAACACTGGTGAGCACCCGAGTTATGACCAGTAAGCCCACCCTCCATCTGGAGTCTGTCATCCTTATGGACCAGACCCGTGTGTTTCCCTGAGCTGCGGCTTGGCAGTGAGGGATGATGAGGGCCAAGTAGGGATGAAAGTCAGACAGGGGACAGAAAGCAAGCACAACTTTTGGAGACGACAGTTCTTTCTGCCAGGGCTCTGTGCCCACCGAGCTGAGGCAAGACTGGCTCCGAGAAGCTCAACAGTAGCAGCTACAATAGAGTCTGCCTGCAGACCCTCAAGTCTCCCTCTGTTTCAGCCATGACAATGGCTCTCCCCTCCCCGGGGACCCCCGAGTTACTTAGCACAGGGGAGGAAGGGGTTAGGGTCTCCGGGAATAGGTGCCCAACACTCACCCGTCCCCACACTGGATACCACAGCAAGTAAGCAGGTCTTCAGCAGACACCTCCACGTTGACTCGGCCATTGGTGTGAATGCAGGTTCGGTCAGAAATGGCTTCCACTGCCCCAAATGCCTGTGGTAATATTAAGTCCTGCCTGGTAAGAAGCCCGTCTTGCCTGAAGCAGAGAGAGCCTTCAACCTTCTGAGTGGTTAGACCCTTTCAATGTCAGGAGAGTCCCCTGGGCTCACACTTATCATTAAAGAGGCAAATCCAGGCCTTCTGCCTGAAGACTTGGCTCACATGGAGCAAATTCCAAGGCAGATGGCAGATGGGAGCCCACATGGGCGCAGGAGGGCCACAAAGAAGTCAGTATAACTGAACTGGTTCATTTGGGGAAATGTAAGGACTATGGATGATCCACAGAGATAACCACTCAACACTGGGAACACATTTAATGCACTCAACTACGTGCTTCGTGAAGAGGGTTCCGTTTTCTGTTGTGTGTGTTTCGCCCCAATTCAGAAATCAGCTTGCTGACAGACACAGGACACTCGTGAAGCTCTGCTGGATCAGAGCCGCCTTGTTTACTGAGGGCAAGTAGCTTCACAGCCGGTGCACACAGACCCACCTCACGCCCATCATCCACTCCATTCCTGCAATAATTTCCGACCACGAGGACCACAAACCACAGTGATGGGAAGAAATGGACTGCAAACCCCTCCTCACTTGCCTTGTCACAGCTGGTCCCTCCCTAGATATGCCAATCACACCCCAACCAGTCTCTTCCAGGAGCCCTCCCCACCAGCAGGGTCTTACCCAACAAGAGCCGCAGGAGCCCTGGTCTCTAATCTGTCCAATGGTCGGGCAGTTGGACCATTGTTCCCGTGCATCAAAGGTTTCAGGTAGATCTATGTCCTCACCGAACGCAACCCTAGGCAAAAGAAGGACGATTACAAACTACAACAATTCGCTCCCTGCCCCTGAAAGACTCAGTAGAGTGTGGCTGTCCCCAGCCTGGGCTGTATCTCCCAGAGAAGTGATGAGACACAGACAGTGTCCTGTTACCACTTTTCACTGTTCAGAGTGACTCAGCATCATGTGCACTGGCTCTATGCTCATTTAATGGGCATTTTTCATCTGTCTAGCCTATGTCGGGTACAGATATGGTTTTTTTGCCCCCATCACAGATATCTGTCCTGGTACTTCAAGGTGTTGTTGTTGTTGTTTCAACCCCGTTCGTTCGTTCGTTCCTTCCTTCCTTCCTTCCTTCCTTCCTTTCTTTCAAGATAGGGTCTGGCTATGTAGCCCAAGCTAGCCTGGAATTCTTCATCCTACCTTGACCAACTCCTTAGTGAATGTCAGAATTATGAGCACATCTCATTGCGTCTCATTCAAACTACTTTAAATAATAATTCTTCAGGCTTATTTTTAGGTTGGTGTAGTGGCTATGCAAGGAAAGCATCAGTGACTCATCCTTCTCTTAGATTTATTTACTTTGTGTACGAGTGGGTTTGGGGTTGTTTGTCTGCTTTGTTTTGCTTTGTTTGCCTGCATGTATGTCTCTGCATTATACGTGTGCCTGGTGCCCTCGGAGGTCAGAGGGATTATTAGATCCCCTGGAACTGGAGCTATGGATAGGTGCTTGGAATTGAACCCGGATCCTCGCAAGAACAACAGGTGTCTTAACCACTTAGCCATCTCTCCAGCCCTGGGCTTTATTTTGTTTTCCTAGTACATTCCTGCAATGCACTCGGGTCAATGTGCCTCCCCTAGGTGTTACAGCTGTCTACAGGGAACATTCAAATTCCCTCATTAGATCTGCAGAAGTAACAACAGCTGAGCACCCATCAAGCACGTGGGAGTCCTCAGTTTGATGTCCAGGAGTGATATGGGGACTGGATGCAGAGGAGCATGTCTGGCAGGAAGATCATGAGTTCAAGGCCACAGGAAACCCCTTCAGGGCACTGTGTATCTGTGTGGCTATTACCAGAAGGGGGAGCCAAGAAAAGACCTGCAGTATGAGTCACTGCTCCCATGTGGATTCTGCCCTGATTCTAAAGCAATCTTCTCCCACCTTTCTTGGAATTTCTAAATTATTAAACTATGCCTTGCCTGATTTGATTAGACAACATTATCACCATCTTTGGATGGCCATCCTTAATCCTGGTTAAGAACAACTTCTGCATAAAAATGTTCAAGGCAGTCAGTCTTCCAGAAAAATAACTTCTATGGACTCTCCTTGTATTATTCACAGCTAAGTGTAGCCATGCCTCAACTGCCAAGTCTGGGGCCTCACATAGGATGTGACACCTTAGAGACAATCCAGAGTAAATCCACCTTGTCGTAAATCCAGCATTTGAGTCTCTGAAGGACACACCTAGGGAATCCAGAGAGGGCTTCTTCTACCTCTCCCTACACTCCAACACTAGCACCACTGTTCACAAGCCAGTATGTGGGGGCAGTGTCCACTCCAGGCTGTGTCACTCACCTTCCTGGCAGTTTGGGTCCACCCAGGACAGTGCCACACAGCTTCTTCAGATAGCTTATGTCAACATTGTAGAAGTTGCGTCCAGCCTGAAAGAGAGTCACACCAGGACAGTCACCTACCTACCACAGGGTTTCCCATGATGGGATGAGTGGATCAGGGGTTCTGTCCAATTCAGGGAGCTAGGGAACAGGCAGAGGGATTCAGGGTCAGAGCTCAGCTCTCAGACCACAGTGTCTTCTCTAATCTCCTTTCAGTTGTTAGCTGGACACCTGCCCCAGATCTGGAGGAAATGACGGCAGGAAGTAGTTTGGAATTTCCTCATCTCCCATAGGAGTTTTCCCAGGGTCCAACTCGCTCCAAAGCTCACTTATCCCCCCCATACGCCTCCATGTACAAGGATTCACATGTGTGTGCACTCCCATGCACACAACATGGAGACTGGAGAGCAATCCATGGTGTGGTCTATGAGCTTCAACTTGCAGAAAAGAATGCCTTACAGCCCGTTAGTCACCTCAGAGGCAGTGTGCACAAGGGACCTGCAAAGACAGACACACAGACAGACCGGAAAAAGCAGCGTGGCCTACCTGCCATGTTGTATTCTGTTTGTTGATATAGTTAATCAGGTCATCCGACAGCGGGTGGAAGGAAGGCTTGTCATGGGCACTGGTCAGTGCCAGCAGGCAAGAAAGAAGGATCAAGGACCACCACATCCTGGATGCTGGATCCTGCACTCACCTAGAAAGGACACAGGCAACATCAAAATGATTTCTACACACGGGCATGACTCGGGCCTCTTGCAGCCTTTCTGGCCTCACTGTGAAGCCTGGTTGGATGGGAGCAGATATCACACACAACAATATATGTATGTCCCCTCCTGGCTATTTTTAAATTGATGAACTAAGTTTAAGAGATTCTCTCCAGTGTTCTAGAAGAAGAGTCAGCGTTAAGGTGGATGTAGTATAAACTCTGTACTGGGAATTCTAAGGTATTAAGACAGAGTTCAGCCTGGGCCATGTAGCTACAGCCTGCCTCAACAAAACAAAACAACACAAAAAAAGATTATATGTGTGTATGGGGGGAGGGGGTGTGACTGGGAGGGGGAACAGTGAGCCAGATGTAAAGTAAATAAGTGAAAAAATAAAAGTCATTAAATTTAAAAAACAAAACAAAAATACCCAAAACCATCAAACAGTGTGAGTCCTAAGGAGAGTCAATCCATAAGGAAACTAAAAAGCCTGGTTTACAAGTCCCTCACTTAAAGACACGTAAAGGGCCATGTTAAATTCCTTCTGTTCGCCTGTACGTGTGACTGTGTGCAGGTTGGAGGACAAGCTCTATCTAGGAGCTGCCTCTTTCCTTTCATTTCAGGCTTAAGCCATCTCCCCAGCTGGGCTGGTGTCAGTTGCTGGTAACTAAGGAACCACACTGGCTATGCCAGGGACACCAGGCTCCCAGAAGCCCCTCTGGTTTTTCCTGTCGCTCAAGGGCTTTGCTTCCAGCTCCAGAGAAAGAAAACTATTACATCAATACCTTAGCCCTTAGACCTTGTGAACTGACTCAAGAATCAGGAGACCAGTCATTTCCAGCTCGACCTGTGAGTCACCCTCTTGAGCAAGTAGCTAATTAAGAGCAGGCCTTTCCTGGATGCTGACATGTGGTTTGAGTCTGGTGGGAGCAACAGTAGATGTGGGTAGGCTGGGACCCTGCCCTGACTCCAGGGCTTACAGAGTGAATGTGCTACATCAGGGTCAAAGGTCAAAAGGACACCAGAACACAGACTTACTCTTTCTGGGTGCTGGATCACAGACAGGAAATTGTATTGAAAGAAAACTAAAAATTCTTGATTAAGTTCAAGCAGCAGAGTTGTGTCCCCAAAGAGTCAGAACAATAGTCTGGTGTATGTGGTAGGTACACAGGAGGGAGTCTGAACAACAACTCATCTGTAAGAATAAATGTGTATGGACAGAAAGAATATTCTGGAGAAGATCCAAAGGAGGCCGCCTTCCAGAACAATCCCACAATATATTATAAAATGCCTGGTGACAGTGCCTCAGGAAAGTTCTATTTAAAAAAAGTCAGGCCACTCAAAACTCACTTGGGTGTGAGAAGAGTGTGTGTGGGCTAGGGAAAGAGGAAGTGACACACTCCTCCAGTTGTGCTTACACAGCTGGTTGCCTGTCCTGGGAAAACAAGGAGGGGCTAACTCTGTACACCTGGCTCCCCAAAACAAGAGTGCTACACAGAAGGCAGACAGACCTGAGAAACATGCAAGTCTGGGCTCCCTGTGGGGCATGCTTGTAACCTTAGGGCTCAGGAGGATGGAGCCTGGGGGGCAAGGGTCCATGGCTAGCCTTGGCTACACTGTGATACACAGAATGAAACAAGCAAAAAGTCCCAAAGGAAACTGACTCCCTAGAAAGCCTAAAGCTGGCATAAAACATAACCCTTTAGGCATCACATTAAAATTAAGTCTCTGCCAGCGAGGTGGCTCTGCAGGTAAAGGTGCTGGCTGTCGAGCCAAATGACCCAAGTTTGATCCTCTGCTTGATAAAGGAGAAAACTGACTCTTACAGTGGCCTAGGTATATGGGAAAAAACAAAGCCAGAGCTTCCATTAAAAGGCGCCGTGTCTTCTATAACACAAGACTTGGAGAGCAGAGCACTTGGGGCTGAAATGCATCTGAAATCGTGGGCTTAGCATACCTGAGACTCTGGTTGCCACCCCAGCACCACACACTCTCACATCAGAAACACAGGAAGACCACAGTGGGAAAATGGATACAACGACTTGTAATACATTAACAGTGGGAAATGGGCGGCCACACATAGACTATGTAAACCTTCAAATATACATGTTCTTGTATTTCAAAGTATTCTCTCTCCTCTCCTTGCCCCATTGCTCTAAGATTGGGCCTTGGGTATAGCCCCAACTGGCCTGGAACTTGCTGCATAGACCAAGCCAACCTTGAACTTACAGTGACTTTCAGGTTTCTGCCTTTTGAAAGGCTGTAACTGCCAAGTGCACCCCAGCACACCTACCAAAGAATCCACTGTGTGACCAAGAATCACAGCCTCGCAGAACAAGACCTTTGAAAATGGCCCTTGAATGGGTTACCCACCATCTATCTCCTGCCACCAATATAAAGCTTCCTCTCCCCCGGGGTTCCTATCCAGCACACTTACTGCTGCGTTTCCAGTGACTCATGGTCACATGACCATGTGTCAGCCATCACATGGCCTCCAATCATACAGTTTGGTAATTGTGTCTCCTTTCTTCTTTTTAGCAGCACTCTGTGCCTTGGACTGGGTCTTATCTTTTGTGTTGTGTGCCAGCAAGTACAATATATGCGTGTACCTCTGGAGACCAGGACAACCACGGGTGGTGGGGCTCAGGTGTAACCCAGCTTATTTCCAAACAAGGCCTGGACCTTATCAAACAGCCAGAGCTGGCTACCCAGTGAGCCTGCCTCTGCTTCCCCAGTGCTGGAACTACAAAGTGTGCACCAACATGCCTGGCTTTTTGCCATGGGCTCTGGGAATCAAACTCAGATCCTTATACAAACTCTTGTTCAGCTAAGCCATTTCCTATGTCCAGAAACTGATTCCTCCAAGACACTGATGCAGAAACCCTGGAGTATCCACTCCCTAGGGTGGGCATCTAGATGAAGGAAGGGGCTGATAAGTCTGTTAGGATCTCCTATGTTGAAGGACGAAAACCTTTGGGTTCACAACATACATATGTAATGTTATGTCATACATAACATTATGTTAGAGAATAAGAGTGCCCTGAGATGCCCCATAGAGACTTGGCATCTGCTGAGCTGTTAAATATAAGCTGGGTAGAAAGGTTCGTTTCCATGGAAACTTGAAATTTTAAACAAGTTAAACAAATTTTAAATTTTAAACAAGATGTCTTTGGTTTCTGCCATGGCAAAGAGCACATGCACTCCCACGGCCATCGCCACAAGGGTTCCCAGGTTCTGTAGCCTACAGACCCTGGCCACTGCCGCTGCAGACACAGGAGCAGACCCTGGCCACTGCCGCTGCAGACACAGGAGAAGCTGGGTCTCCATTGGTTCTGCAGCCTACCCCTGACCCAATGTCTAACCCTGCTCATACCAAGATGAACCCTGGGGTGGGGGAAGACTTCACCCCTAAATACCTAGATTCCCCACTCCTCCTTAAGAGGTTGGGGTGAGGGGTAGAATCAAAAGGGATTCACTTGGCCGCCAGCCACCAAGGCTGCAAGAGGAGGCCAGGCTCCACTGGAGACTGGATACCAACATCCAGATCTTGGTTTGTCCCTGTCATCCATGGTCACTGCCCTTCTCTGAGGCTCAGATCCTGCACTTCTGAGGCGGTAATGAGCAGCAGGTCTCCAGGTGATGTGAGGAGAAGAGGAGGGTAGGGAAACCCTGCATCAGTGGACACAGAAAGAAATTGCTGCTAGCTAAAGAAGGCTCATCCCTTCTTCCCCCTGAACTCCTGTCTTTCAGCTTGTGATGGCTAACTCGAGTTTGATCCAAACCCACTCTCAAAGCCTCCACTTGGCAGGACTCTGAGTTAAAACAAGCTTCTACCCTCAGTAAAATCCACAAGCATTGTCAAAAGGCTTGAGTCCTGAGACAGGAGTGTATGAAGCCTGCTGTCTCTATCCAGGACACCGGTAGCCAGTCTTCTTAGACATCACACACACAAGCACTTTGGTGACACAGCCAATAGTGACAATGACAAGCTAAGCTGTCCATAAACTTGTCAACCTGTCACGGGTTCCATCCCTTTGCCTTAAATAGCCAAGGGCTTTCACTTCCCCTAGTTTAATAAGCACTTCCTTGTATTTCCCAATTCTGTGATTTTCACTTTAGTTAACAGAAAGTCTTTATTTCACAAAAGAGGGGGGCCGGAACACACAAGTACACCCAGAGCCAACCAGCCTCCCCTTCCAGGTGTACAAGTAGAGGGCAGTTGTTGCGGGCACCATTTATTTCTAGCTCAAGTCAGCTGGTCCTGGGTTCCACTACCCTCTTCCGTTTCAAACCTTTGTAGCAATCAGTGTCTCAGAGTCCTGCTATTACTGTCACTGTCACATGAACAGAATGGCCAGTGAGTGGACTGGCGATCCCATCAACAGCAAAACCATTTCCCAAACTAGCTGGATGTCCTTCCTCAGACAAACACACTCCTGGGACTCTAGAAGAAAATGGCAGACATCCAAAGGGAAGATGAGGCCAGGGTGAAGGAAGCATAACGTAATGAACACACCAAACATGGGGGGGCCGGGGGGGCCACCCACAAGCCTGACCTTAGAAAGCTTTCCTGAGTAGTCACACAGTCTCAGACTAGAGTCTAAGTCTACATTCTAAATGCTGTAAGGAGACAGAATGTGTAGACTGAACGTGCCACAGGCCACCTGCCACGTCCTGGCACAGGATAAGTGCGCGCGCACACACACACACACACACACACACACACACACACACACACAGCAGTCTTCATCCATCTCTCCCTGACTGCGGTACATGGGGCGGACCTCTCACACACCAGCTCTAACTGTGCAGCCACGACTGTGGCTGTCCATCACAGATGTGCTGAGGGACTCTACCCTAGGGAGGTGGGAAGAGGATGGGGAGACTGGCTGGGGCCTTGATGTTACACTTTATGAGCGTCTCTTCCATAAAAACAAACTTGTCTAGGCTCTGCCTGTCATTACGGGCACCTGCTCCTCAAGCATTACCCACTCCAGTCCAACCACAGGACAGGACAGTGGGAACTGTATTTCCTTTGGACTGGTTTGCCCAGTTGCCCCCAATGCTGGGGTAACTATAGTGGAAGCAGACACGCTAATTTCAAAGGTGTGCAGAGCTGACCTGAAGGAGGCCAGAGACTCCCCCTTTTGCCAAGTCTGAATCATAGCCCAGATGTGGGTTTCCAGATTGTACATCCTTGTTCCTAGTAAAAACTGTATGATTGATTCATGGTGATCCTAAAGAACAAACAGCTTGGGGCTGCCCACAGCTACTCTCTGTCTACCCACGGCACATCTGGGGCTGCCCACAGGTACTACCTGTCTACCCACGGCACATCTGGAGAAGCTAGAGATGCAATTCAAGGGCAGGGCACTTACCTGCTCAATTGAGAAAATGCCTCCATAAGATCAGACTGTGGGCAGGACTATATGGCATTTTCTTAACTAGTGATTAATGGGGAAGGACCCAGCCCATTATGCATGGGGCCCCTTGGGTTGGTGGTCCTAGGTTCTATAAGAAAGCAGGCTGAGCACCCCATCACCTATGCATCAGTTCCTTCCTTCAGGATCCTGCCCTGTTTGAGTTCCCTTCCTGACTTCTTTCAATGATGAACTACAATGTAGAAGTATAATTCAAATAAACTCTTCTTTCCCTAACTTGCTTTTGGTCATGGTGTTTCACCATAGCAATAGTAACCCTAACTAGGATAGGCCCTCATTTAAGAGGAAACACATTTAATTGTTTGTAGAGATCAAGACAATTTGACTAAGACCTGCAGAGATGCTTCCGAGATGCAGGGGGTAGTCTAGTCCCAAAGTCTGCTCCTAAAATATATAAGAGTACAAGGCTTTTAAAGACCTTGAGATGTAAAATGAGATTAGTGATTTATGCTTCTCTGCTTGCTTCCTAATTCGATTGCAGGCTAAATTAAGCTCCAGGCTGGTCAGCCAGAGGACAAGGCAGACAACAGAAACATTTTGTTTGTGAACTGGGTACCTTCTTCTTTCTTGGGGCCCTCTCAAGGCTCACAGAAATGACAAGCAGAGCTACTCTTTGGGAAAGTGCCTCCCTGTTCCAGGCTTGGGACAGCCACCAGCAGGCAGAGCCACCAGGTACAACCTCCGGTCACGGTTAACTGACTATATAGTTCTCTATGTGCACAGCAGTCAACATTTATTATCCCTGAGTAATTATCTTTGTCTTAGAAAGTATCCCAGTTTGAGACCAAGGATATACTTCAGATGGCATGCCTGACTAGCATCCTGGGTTCAGTCCCCAGCATCACATTAAACCAGACACAGTAAGTGGTATATGCTATAACACACCTCATGGAGAGGCAGGATAGAGTTCAATGCCATCCTTGGCTACACTGTGAATTTGAGGCCAGGCTGAAATATAAGACTGTGTCTCAAAACATATCCTCTCCAGGTATCCTACTTGGTATAAAGAATTATGACTATCATACTATTTGAAATAAAGCCTTGTATGTGGATTCTACTATTTGATATCAAAACACAGCATAGCCCCAAACCCAGAGGGATCATGCTGAGAATGAGTGCCAGGCTACTTGAATTCTGATATGGTTTTATATACCTTTGACTGGCACAAGCTGGCCAGCACCTTATGCAAGTTGGAAAGACATGTGATCCCTGTGGGTGAGCATCACTCACCTGGGCCAGATCAGCAGGTCAGAGAGTCAGGAGGTTAGAGGGCAGCCACCTCTGATCTGAGAGCAGAGTATCTAAGAGTTCTGTGGTGCTCTGTGGATACTAACTTAGCATTTATCAACCTTATTCTCTTCCACCCTGCCAGCTAGAGAAAGAAGAGCAGTATCTTGGCCAGGTACTAACCCAATTAAAACAGGTTAACAGTTGAGATCACAGACCATAGGTCCTTCCCAGCACTCAGCTTTTATAAAACACTGGTTCTGGAAAGAGCCCTCCAGTCTTGTAGAAGAATTCTTTCTATTTCACAGGCGAGGGAAACTGAGGCATGAGACAAGACCATGGGTAGGCCCTGAGGATCAGTCACCTCCAGGAGATTGAATTCTAGGTCACATTCCATCACAGTTACCTAAGTGACTATGACCAAGTCACAGACTTGCAGGTGACTTCACTTTCTCATAAAGTCTCCCAATGTCACAAACCTCCTGAATTTTAAAAATGAGAAAGTAGGGCTTGCAGGAGATGGCCCAGTGAGGAAGGCATTGCTGTGCAGTCATTTCCCAGTAGGGAAATGCTGAGAGGACTTGGTGGCCTGCATTGGGAATCCCAGGATTTGGGAGTCAGACAAAGGGGTTCCAGAGGCAAGCTGGCCAGCCAGACCAACCAAATGCATAAGCTCTGGGCATAAGTGGCCTGGCCTCTCGAAGCAGAGATTGATTGTGAAAGACGCCCATAGACCCCTGGTACACACAAAACACACATACACACAAAAATATTTAGAAACTACATCCAACTACACCTAAACTTAGATACCCAGGCTTAGGACCTAAAGAACCCAATAGTTGTAGATGTGTGGTGGTATACATGTTTTAAGCTCAGCACTTAAAAGGCACTCAGGCAGGAGAGATCTTGAGTTCTCCTTGGCTACATATCAAGTTTGAAACCAACCTGGGCTATATGAGATCCTGTCTCAATAACCAAATCCCAAACCTAAACCCAAACTTGTTTTTTGGTTCTTGTTTTGTTTTGTTTTTGAGACAGGATCACGATGTAGCCCTGGCTAACCTAGGATTCATTAGACAGACCAAGCTGGCCTTGAACTCAGAGTGCTGGGATTAACTTGTTCACTACCCTGCTAAACTAAACCCTAACATTAAAAAAAAAAAAAAAAAAAAAAAAGGGTGGTGGTGGCACACACCTTCAATCCCAGCACTCAGGCGGCAAAGGCGGGTGAATCTCTGTGAGCTCAAGGCCAGCCTGGTTTACATAGCCCTGTCTCAAATAAATGAAGAAAAAGAAGACTAATAAACTAAGCTCGCTGGCCTGACAGGGTGCACACCTGTAATCTCAGCACTTGGGAAGTGGGCAGGAAGATCAGGAGTTCAAAGCCATCCTCTCCTATGTGGTGAGTTAGCTGGGATACATGAAGCCCCTGTCACACTGCCACCTGTCCCCAACAAATTAAAATAACTGTTAAATCTACAGGTATCAGTCAACACCAACAAATCTTATCAACTGAGTGAACAATAAGTGAACACACTATAAGTTACATAAACCAATACTTAGACATGGTATCTCAAGTGCAGAAGTAGGAAAGAATAAGGAAAGCAACAGCTGTCAAAGTCCCTGTGACAGACAAAGCAAGTCCTGGAGCCAAACCGACCCCAACCAAGCAAGACCCACCAAAGAGGAGCCACCCACTTCTACCCCAAACCTGAGCCTGGAAGGCCTCAGGTCTGCAGGAAGGGGGGTTCAGGCTTGAAGGTAAAAATGAAAGGATTGCTAGGTGGTGGCCCACGGTTTTAATCCCAGTTAATCCCAGCACGGGGGAGGCAGAGGCAGATTTATCTCTGAGTTTGTGTACCCCATCATGCCCCGGCCATCCTGGTCTACATAGCCAGTTAGTTCCAGGCTAGCCACAACTACTACACACCCCTGTTCTCAAAATAAATAAATAAACAAATAAATAAATAAATAAATAAATAAAATAAAATAAAAATATGGCCTAACCCAGGAGCATTAGCTATTGTTTGTAACCCTAGCATTCAGGAGGTTGAGGCAAAACTGTCCTACAGTAGGGTAAAACCTGCCTCAAAAAACTGAGAGGGCTAGCGGAGGGAGGAGACTGGTTAAAGCTGGCTGGGTATGATAGAGTGGCAGACTGCATGATTAGGATGCACGAGGCTCTGGGTTGGATATCAGTGCGAGGGAGGCAGAACTCCACCCCTAGAACTTCCACCATGTTCAGTGCTGGGTGGAAAATAAGCAACAAAAGGACTCCAGATTGATCCTTCTCCCACCCTTCCGTAGGCAGCTCCTGCAGAGTACCAGAGCAGGGATATGTTAACTAAGCAAAGGCAATAGAGACCTTTGTACACCTCACCTTACCTAGAGGCCCCACCACAACCCTTCACACCAATCATACTCAAGTTCCTGGTTTCCCTTTTGATTTTCAAAAGTTCTACTGCATAGAGTTCCACCTCACACATAGCTAATATTTTCCTTACATCAGTACATCAAAAGTCAGTGGCCAACCGGAGACTCCTATATCTAAAGGTTTCTACCCATACCATAAAAGGGCCGTAGCCTAGAATGCTGAGCCAGCACCTCCAGGGAACAGTTTCAACCTGGAGCCAAGAGCGCCAACCCTCCACTGCCTGACTAGTCTGAAAACATTTAGGCCAACGTCAAGGGGAATGCTGGAAATCTCTGCTGGCACCTGGGCTGGTGAAGCACAGGCGTGGGCCCGGCTCGCCCCACCCCACTAGCAGTCCCGTAGGCCTGGGTCACGTGGCTTTAAAGGAGCAGAGGTCATTTTCCTCCACCTTCTTTTAAGCATGAGTTTTTTTTTTTTTTAAGGAAGGAAGGAGGGATTAAGAAATGAAACCGTTTCCCTCTGTAGTCCCACTGTTGTGGAATCCATTACATAGCCCAGGCTGGTTTCCAATGCACAGCGATTCTCCTGCCTCAGCCTTCCAAGTGCCGTGATTGCCTTGCTCTGGTATGGCTCTGGGGACTCTGGAGTTTTAGGTCACCATGGCCAGAGCCTATGGGAAACAACTGTCCCCTGAACGGCTTCGAACAAAGATGACACCTTCACCAACATTTTGCAAATGCTACTCTGAATCCGGGGACTGCAGACCATACCTCCACAGCAGTCCCTCACAGGAAGCACCTGGAGATCAGTCTTCCCGAGACACTAAAAGGAGTTAAACTTCCCTTTCAATCCCACAATTTATCTCCCTTCCCAAACACGTGAGGGGATCTGGTTAGGTGGAGGTAAGGTGCGGATGGGTTTTAGTCCTTTACTCTTGGGCCCTAGGGGACCAAGTCCAATTTACCTATCTCTTGGTCCGCACGCCCAGCACTCTGGGAGAGGATGCTATCTCTCCCGGCTAGCAGGGCCCTGACTGAAGGAGGCTGTCCTGCAAGTACCTTTCCTCCATCACATTGGCCATTCCCCTCCAGAGAAAGGTTCTGGGAGAGCCCCTATCCTTTAGCTCTGCTTCTCTTCCTGTTTCTCGGTTTAACTCTTCGTGCAGGTTCCACCCCAGCCACCCACTACCAGGTTCCCATTCTCAATAGAACAGGTCTTTTAGGGTGCCAGGCACTGCGTGGGTTTGTGTGTGGAAAAGTTCCCGGGGCAGATTCTTTAGAATAAGCCACAAACCTGCACTAGATGCAGGTCGATACTCGCCCTGAGCACCCCTGAGACTTGCAATCTGCGAGCTGGAAGGGCCAGAGCTGAACCCTTCCCTTTAAGCTCCTCCCTCGGAGCTCCCCGAAGTCCCCACCTCCGCCCTTGAAGTGCGCCAAGGCCACTGGAAAGAAGCCGATCACCGCGGGGTCACCAGGCTCGGCCCTAAAGCGTGAAAGCTGGAGCTCTGCCGGTCTAGCCTGCGGGAGCCTAAGACCGCGATCCGCCAGGGCGAGCAGCATCTAGGGCCGCGGAGGAACCGCGCCTGCGCCCTGGGCAAGTGAAGGGCCTGTCTCCACCACCGCTGCTCAGCCCGCTCCCCCGACCCCAGCCAAAGTGACTTCCGCCATGGAGCCACTGTGCCCCGGGCAAACTCACCGAGCGCAGCGCGACAGCCTGGGCCTGCAGCCACCAAGCCAAACGGAGCCGCTCCTGGCCTCTCCCGTGCACTCCTAAGTACCCGCGCAGCTCCGCCCTCCGCTGGGGGCTGATTCGTCACGTGATGCTTGACCGCGCCCCCGCCCCTGCCGGCCCCTCCCCCTTCATCCCGGGACTCTGCAAGCTGTGTTAAACCCAAAAGAAACTGGTGGTTTGTCTGCTCTCTTTCCATTTCGCACAGAGATGCTCTCCAGGGACCTCTGCAGGTACCCTGCACTGGGAAGATACAACATCTTCGTGACATGCATTCCTCGGGAAGGCCCCGCTGGCTCGGGGACCTGGAAATGTCTGGAGGAGCCTCCTGGCCTTATATTCTGAAGCTCAGACTATAATGGCGTAGAAATACTCAAACCAAGGGAAGCAACCAAAAACTAGAACTGGGCTGGGATTGTAGCCCAGAAGTAGAGCTCTTACTTACCAAGCCCAAGGCCCTGGGTTCGATCCCTAGTTTAAAAAGAAAGAGAGAAACCAAAACCCCATGAATTTTGTCCAAGGCATGTTATGAAATTCAGAACTCCTGCCAGGCCATATGAACCTCCCCCCATCTTGTGTGGTAAGCTAGCCAGTGAGAAGCTGGCTGACCTAGTTGATCTGACAGGTCATAGCATACCCCCACCCCCACCCCAGGGTCGAGCACCCTCAGATCTCTCCAATCCTTAGGTCTATCCTGTAATATAGGAATGGCCTCATGTCAGCATGGTATCTTGTAGCCAGGCTTGTGACGATAAGAAAGGTTTGGATCTAGTGGATTCCAAGGTTCTATTGGTAGGCTCCCAGTTAAGGACAGGAGTGGAAGTGTAGTTACTGAACCCCAGTTAAGTGGAATACAGGAAGAACTCAGAAAACTTGCGGAAAGGCAGGTCCATGGCCATCTGTCCAAGGCCAGCTGTCCCAGCTGCTGACAACAGGTAGAAACTGGCTGCTTATTTTAGGGTAAAAAGTCCAAACAAAAATGAGCAGCCTTTCTTGGCTAAAAGCCCAAAATGTCCTCTGACATGCCCAGAGCCTGGCCCTTGGCAGGAGCTAGAGATGTTTAAGTGTCTAAGCCAAAAGTGTCTCTGGCTGCCAGGAAGGGGGTCTTCAAGTCTTTTCCACAAAGGAGTGACCTTTCCTGGAAGCCATACTGAGGCTGTGACCCAAACTGAAATGACTTCAACACCTGGAATGAAAACTGGACTGACCAGCTAGCTCAACCTTCTTCCTGCCTCCATCCCACTAAAGGCTACAGTCCTATTAACCCCCAGGCTTTGGGGGGCTCCAGGATGGGATCCGACTCCCTCCAGGGACCCCACGGGCTGCTCAAGACCTTTGCCTTCTTTCTCTCCCTTCAGCTCCCTACAGTCCTTCCCACCTTCCTAAAACTCACCTTCTGTGGTCCATGAATTTCCTTCCTCAAAACTGAGAGACAAGAACCCAGAAGTACCTGGCTTGGGCTGACTTCAGTGGTGCTGAAAAAGGCTTCATTTTAAAATGTTAGAATATTCCCATATCACTGCCTGCTCACCCCAGCCTGTCCAGACAGCTGCAGAGTCCAGCCTGCACATCAGTGTTTCATAGATCATCTTCCCCCTGGACACATAGACCGTAGTAAATCCTTCCTTTATAGCGCCTCAGATGAGCTGAGGGCTACACATGCATTATCACAGTGTGTTAATAAAGGAGAGGCTTCTGAAGCGAAACAATGATAAGCAGTCACATGTGAGATAAACCCGTAGTCCTAACACTTGGGAAATTTGGGGGCTATAGGGTCAATCTGAGCTACACAGCACATTCAAATCCAACCTGGGCTACAGGAGACCCTGTCTCAAATGACCAACATACAGGGCTGTGAATATAGTTCAACTGGTAGAGTTATCCTGACTTGTATGCTTAGAGTTCTGGGTTCCATCCCTAGCCCTCCATAAACCTGGCATCGTGGTTCTCACTATGAGATGGAAGCAGAAAGGTCAAAGTTCAAGACCGCAGCATCAGTTTGATGGCTCAGCTGGCAAAAGTGCTTCCTACACAGCCCAATGACCTATACCACTTTGATCCCTGGAAACCACAGTAGAAGGAGAGAACACATTCCAAAAAAGTTGTCCTCTAATACTCATGCCATAGCTCACGCACCCCTCAACTCTCTCTCCCTCTCCATCTCTCTCTCTCTCTCTAATAATAATAATAATAATAATAATAATAATAATAATAATTTTAGAAGCTCAAAGCTATCCATATCTCCCTAGTGATTTGTGGCCAGCATGGGTTACAAGAGACTGCATATCAAATAAATAACCAAATAACCAAATGAATACGACCAGAGTAGACTCTTCTGGAGAGTCCGTCTGTGGGAAACTTTAGGAGGAAGCTATCCCAGCATACTTAAATCCCTTCATGCACACTTTGAGTCCTCCGCCTCCTAAGGGATAAGAATGTGCTATGTTGTTCCTTGCTGTATTCTGCATGGTGCCTGCCTGTCACCAGGTAGAGGGCAGAGACAATGGGTGTGCACACGAAGTGAACCTTGAAGATTGAGTCCAGGTTCAGCTTTACCAGCTCACCTAGGGCTCAGGGCTTGTTCTTAGAATGTTTAGAGGGATCTTGCCCTGAGTGTGTAAAAGTGTTTTTCTAGTGAACATGTGGACAGGAGACTGGGCATACGCCCTGAAGAAATATGGTTGCTCATATTAACGTTACCAAATATGCACAGCGGTATTATTCACAGGCGCCTAGAGATGGAAACAACTTCTGTTTATCAACTGATGCTTGGATAAACAAAATGTCCCACAATCGCAAAACAGGGTGTGACTCAGCTATCAAAAATGCTGCGCTACCACATACACTGTGGATGAACCTTCAAGACTGTGTTAAGTCAGGGAAGGACCTCATGCTGTGTGCTCCCACTTCCACTTACAGCAAGAGAAAGCTAGCATAGAGATAGATTAGCAGGTAACCAATGGTGCCTTGGGAGAAGAGCTTTGAGTCTGGGAAGGACCCTATGGGGCCTCGGGGCCTCGGGGAGCACTTGTTAAAGTGCTGACAACTACAGACTCATGCACTTCATTTTATCTTTAGTATTTTGGGGATTCCCACCCCTCCCCCATTTTTTGTTTGTTTTCTGAGACAAGACTCACTCTGTAGTCCTGACTGTCCTAGAATTCACTATGTAGACCAGACTAACCTTCAACTCACAGAGATCTACCTACTCCTGCCTCCCTCACAGTGATCCCCTTTAATGCTGACACCTGGGAGGCAGAGGCAGAGGCAGAGGCAGAGGCAGAGGCAGAGGCAGAGGCAGAGGCAGAGGCAGAGGCAGAGGCAGAGGCAGAGGCAGAGGCAGAGGCAGAGGCAGAGGCAGAGGCAGAGGCAGAGGCAGAGGCAGAGGCAGAGGCAGAGGCAGAGGCAGAGGCAGAGGCAGAGGCAGAGGCAGAGGCAGAGGCAGAGAGGGAGCCCTGTGAATTTGGAGTTAGCCTAGTCAACATAGCAAGTTCCAGGATGACCACTGCTACATACTGAAATCCTGTTTCAAAATAATAAAGAACAAACAAATAGGTTATTCCATGGGTTGGTGGCAGCACTTATGGCTTTAGGCATCTGACTAGTTCTGTCCAGTTTTATCTCACAGGAATGGAGTCCATAAGGTGACTACTATAAGAGGAAACCCAGCATGCAGTAGACTGAGGCAGGAGCAGCTCAGACTTGAGGCCAGCATGATCCCAATAATACAAACAGCTGGCTGTGGTGGTACACACTTGTAATTTCAGCATTGAGGAGTCTGAGACAGAAATTCAGAGCCAGACTTGGTTACATCATGAGTTCAAAGCCGGCCTGGTCTATTAGGAGACACCCCCACCCCCTGGCTCTATTAAAAGAAGAGGAAGGAAAAGGAGAGGGAGAAAGAGGACTCTCCAGAGGTGAGGATATAGATCTTTGGTAGATCATTGCCTAGTCTGTATGAGGTCCTAGGTTGGACTCCCAACCAAATATTAATAACAATAAGCAAATATTAATAACAATGATGAGAATCCCCTTTCTGCCTTTTAGCTAAGATTGAGTGTAACGATGAAGATAATATTAACAACAGTGAGATGACAGCAACAAGACATAAAAAGGACACCAGAAGACAGGGAAACACTTTCACTACCCTACAGAAGATGACAGACGACAACAGCAGAACAGAACAGGTCAGCTTGATTTTGCATAACTTACTTGGCCTAGGTGGGAGAGAAAGAAAAGAAAAAAGAATCAATATTGATCATCTCCTGGGTAGGAAATTATGACTTCCCCAGCAACCAAGGGTCTCATTCTCTGTGTAGCCCTGGCTATCCTAGAACTCACTCTGTAGACCAGGCTAGACTCGAACTCAGAGCTCCATCTGCCTCTGCTCCTAAGTGCGGGGACTAGAGGTGTGCACTGTCACTAGCTCTAATAACCCTAGCCTCATATATATATATATATATATATATATATATATATATACACACATATATATATGTATATGTATATGTATATGTATATGTATATGTATATGTATATGTATATGTATATGTATACACACACACACACACACACACACACACTTGAAGAAACGTTTCCCCTATCCTGTGTAAGAAAGGCCCTGCTTCACTGTTTGGCAAAGGAGAGAAAAGGTGCCTAGTACAATCCTGGAAAGCCCCACTCAGTGCTTAGCCAGAGGTGAAGCCAAGGCTCTTGCAGGTCTCTTGCCTCCTCATCTCTTTCCATCTTCCCTAGTTCTGTGAATGTTTAAGCTCAGGCACTTGTTTGTCAGCCGGGCTCAACCTTGGTTTTCTCTAGGGCAGTGTTTCTCAATCTGTGGCTCGTGACCCCTTTGGGCACTGAATGACCTTTTCACAGGGGTTGCCTAAGACCATGGGAAAGCACAGATATTTACTTTACGATTCACAACAGCAGCAAATAATTTTTATATTTTATAGCTGGGGGTCACCACAACATGAGGAACTGTGTTATAGCATTAGGAAGGTTGAGAGTCACTGTTCCTGGACCATCTGAGCCAAGGGGTGGTTGGTTAATTTAGAACAAACTGCTACATGTGTGGGCTGATTCCTTTTACTACATGTGTGGAGCACACGTGTGTCTTTATGATGCAGAATATGAAGTGCTCCTATCTGTTCCTTCTGCACCTGTCACTTGTATTATGGAGAAAAGTTAGGCGAGACTGAGACATAGTGGGCCTCAAAATAAAAAGTAACATAAAGGCTGGAAATACAGCTTAGTAGTGGAGGTGTCTCAACCTGTTTGAGGTTCTGGTTGATCCCCAACACCACAAGAACACAAAAGAGGAAACAAACTGCTCTGAAGTATCTTTTCAAGTCATAAAACTCAGCACATAGACAGCATCATTAGCCAATGATACAAATGAAACAAAGACCTAATCCATCGATGTCTACAGTTCTGGGAAAGTCTTTCAATGTACTAACCTCGCTTTTTTAGCTTCTGGCTAACTATTCTTGTTAACTGAAATACGTCAACCCAGAATATGGCCTTTGTGCTTAAAAGCTCACCCCGAGAAAGGACCAGGAATACTCTGGGGTCCCAAACAACCAGTGTAGTCACTGGCCAGCTCATGCGGCTTCCCAGTGGCTTGAACTCATTTCTGAGCAGTCTTCTCTGGTGGGTACTCCACAGCAAAACTAAGGTTCCATATCACCAGGCTGAAACAAAGCTACCGAGCTGACCTGAGACATTTCTCAAAGGGCCAGTATAATTGACCTGATAATGAAGTTGACCCTGCCTTAACCCTTCCACAGAAGGCTGACCTGAACTGGCCAGCTCTCAAACCACCAAGGTTGAGCTATTGTTCAGTTTCCCTGATCTGGTCACACCCAGAGTCACCCTTTGTTTTGGTTTCTGCTCAAGCCATTGGAACACACTCCATTTTATGAAATGAAGTGCTGCTCAATCCTAGAATTATAGACTAAAGCCAATTAAGGCATCCGTTCTTCCTGTAATCTCAGAGCTAGAGGCTGAGACAGGAATATCAGAAGTTCAAGGCCTGCCTGGGCTACAAAGAAGACAGCCCATCCAAAACCCGAAAAACAAAGCAAAACAAAACAAAACAAAAACAAACAAACAAACAAAACAGCAAAATAAAAGCAAAGACAGCAAACAAACAAAAAATCCCTAAATGTTTAAGTTGTGATTTCTTTTTGCCATTGGTGTCATTGTCCTTTACCTCATCTCCTAACTCATCCAAACCCACAAGCCCAAAGTACAAAATCTTGTATGAACTGCCATCCCCACAGCCCTGCCCCCTGGGGATCATACTGGCCACTTCCTCACACGGGGGCTTCCCTTTCCAATATTCTCCAAAAGGGACAGGGAAAAAAAATCTCAAAACCAACCAGCCAACCCAAAGCATGGAGCCGGCAAAACTGCAGCTTGGATCCTATTTGGGGATGTGAGGAAAATCCTCAGACAACCATTGCTGGGTAGAGAGCAGAAGCTCCCATGAAGAAGAGCAAAGCCCTTCCTGGTTTCCAAGGCCCAAAGCACTGGGAATTCTGGTCAAATAAAACCCTGAAGACAGCCAGGTGTGGTGGCTCACGCCTTTAATCCTAGCTCACAGGAGGCAGAGGCAGGCGGATTTCTGAGTTCGAGGCCAGCCTGGTCTACAAAGTGAGTTCCAGGACAGCCAGGGCTATACAGAGAAACCCTGTCTCAAAACAAACAAACAAACAAACAAACAACCCTGAAGACAGGCCTGGATGGAGGGAGGCTCAGCTGTTAAGAGCACTCGCTGCTCTAGCAGAGGTTGGTTCAGTTCCCAGCACCCATGGTGGGTCACAACATCCTGTAACTCCAGCTCCAGAGAACCTGATACCTTTCCTGCCTCCAAGGGTACTCATGCATGTACTAATAACACATGCAGGCACACATCTACACATAAATAAAAAATAATAGATCTTTAAAGAACTGGGGGGAGGAGGACCCTCTGATGACATCAGGTGTTTGCCTGGATGGGAAGCAATGGGAGCTCTTGGGGATTGTTGTTGGGCCAGTGACTTGGTCCTAAGAAACTCTCTGCATCCTTGGCTAAGGATCTATTGGCTGCTGATAGAGAGTCACTCTGTGGGGCTATGGCTGCTGGCAGATCTCCCAGGCCCCAGTGGTTTAGTTTAAAAACATTTGCACATGGTCAACACTAACTTAATACACAGTTCTGGTGGCAAGGACCATTAAAAGAGAATATGAAGCAGGAGAGAGGTAAAGTTGGTAGGTTCTGAGTGGAGTTGTATGAAGAGAGGACAGATAGATAAAACCGAAATTCACCATATCCACACACGTACACTTTCAAAGAATAAAACAAATGTTGTCTTTAAAAAGATGACAGAGGCATGTCTACTTCCCCCAGAGATACCATAATTTAGTAATGAAAATTAGTCTCTTTTCGTAGAATTACAGTTTAAAAAAATACTCTTTCAATTAAATTTAAACACACACACACTATTGCTAGATTACTCTCTGGCCCAGAAATTCTGTTTCCATCTACTTAGTGATACAAAGGAAAGTGGAAACACGGCCACAAAGTGACCAGAAGAAGAGTGGTCAGCAGTTCAAACTCGCTCCAATTGCCATAATACCAACACTCAAGAGGTTGAGCCTACAGACCCATGCATTCAAGGCTAGCGAGATCTTGACTGAAAACAAACATAGCCCAAATTTTCAAAGATCAGGTGTTCTCCCTCAGAAGACTCAGTCAACCGGAGACGGTACCTTCATGTTACTTGGCAGTTACAAAAGGGGACAGCTGTCAGACACATTGAGGAGAAGCGTCTCAAAGGCATTTTACTGAGAGACCTCCTTTCAAAGAGTGTACAATGGGCCTATAGGTGTTTGTCTGAGGATAAAGACACTTGCCACCAAGCCTGACAACCTGAGTTCCATCCCCGGGACCCACACAGTAACTGCCACAAGTTGTCCTCTGATCTCCATACATACTCTATCACACACACAAACACGTAAGTGTGCACACCACATATGCAAAAAAAAAAAAGCAAAGCAAACAAACAAACACCAACCGCTGCCACCAATAAAACAGATATTGACTGACTATAAAAAGGCTCAGTCGGTAAGAGCACTTGCCAACAAGCATACAGCTCTTCGTACAGCCTAAGTTGGTCTCAAACCCGTCACAAATAATATAAAATATCTTGGCGTGACTCTAACTAAGGAAGTGAAAGATCTATATGATAAAAACTTCAAATCTCTGAAGACAGAAATTAAAGAAGATCTCAGAAGATGGAAAGATCTCCCATGCTCATGGATTGGCAGGATCAACATTGTAAAAATGGCTATCTTGCCAAAAGCAATCTACAGATTCAATGCAATCCCCATCAAAATTCCAACTCAATTCTTCAACGAATTAGAAGGAGCAATTTGCAAATTCATCTGGAATAACAAAAAACCTAGGATATCAAAAACTCTTCTCAAGGATAAAAGAACCTCTGGTGGAATCACCATGCCTGATCTAAAGCTTTACTACAGAGCAATTGTGATAAAAACTGCATGGTACTGGTATAGAGACAGACAAGTAGACCAATGGAATAGAATTGAAGACCCAGAAATGAACCCACACACCTATGGTCACTTGATCTTCGACAAGGGAGCTAAAACCATCCAGTGGAAGAAAGACAGCATTTTCAACAATTGGTGCTGGCACAACTGGTTGTTATCATGTAGAAGAATGCGAATCGATCCATACTTATCTCCTTGTACTAAGGTCAAATCTAAGTGGATCAAGGAACTTCACTTAAAACCAGAGACACTGAAACTTATAGAGGAGAAAGTGGGGAAAAGCCTTGAAGATATGGGCACAGGGGAAAAAATTCCTGAACAGAACAGCAATGGCTTGTGCTGTAAGATCGAGAATTGACAAATGGGACCTAATGAAACTCTGCAAGTTTCTGCAAGGCAAAAGACACCGTCAATAAGACAAAAAGACCACCAACAGATTGGGAAAGGATCTTTACCTATCCTAAATCAGATAGGGGACTAATATCCAACATATATAAAGAACTCAAGAAGGTGGACTTCAGAAAATCAAATAACCCCATTAAAAAATGGGGCTCAGAACTGAACAAAGAATTCTCACCTGAGGAATACCGAATGGCAGAGAAGCACCTGAAAAAATGTTCAACATCCTTAATCATCAGGGAAATGCAAATCAAAACAACCCTGAGATTCCACCTCACACCAGTCAGAATGGCTAAGATCAAAAATTCAGGTGACAGCAGATGCTGGCGTGGATGTGGAGAAAGAGGAACACTCCTCCATTGTTGGTGGGATTGCAGGCTTGTACAACCACTCTGGAAATCAGTCTGGCGGTTCCTCAGAAAATTGGACATAGTACTACCGGAGGATCCAGCAATACCCCTCCTGGGCATATATCCAGAAGATGCCCCAACTGGTAAGAAGGACACATGCTCCACTATGTTCATAGCAGCCTTATTTATAATAGCCAGAAGCTGGAAAGAACCCAGATGCCCCTCAACAGAGGAATGGATACAGAAAATGTGGTACATCTACACAATGGAGTACTACTCAGCTATTAAAAAGAATGAATTTATGAAATTCCTAGCCAAATGGATGGACCTGGAGGGCATCATCCTGAGTGAGGTAACACATTCACAAAGGAACTCACACAATATGTACTCACTGATAAGTGGATATTAGCCCAAAACCTAGGATACCCAAGATATAAGATACAATTTCCTAAACACATGAAACTCAAGAAAAATGAAGACTGAAGTGTGGACACTATGCCCCTCCTTAGAAGTGGGATCAAACCCATCATCTTCCCGCCTCAACCTTCCAAATGCAGAGTCCAGGCCTCAGGCACATGTACTATGCCTGGCCTCAGGTTAATACAGGTGTTAATACATGTTAATACATGTGGACTATACACGTGTCACAGATGCATTTTACAGCAGGGCAGCTATCCTGGAGTACCCAGTATAGTCCAAACAAGTAAAATTCTACCTCCACAAGGCGGAAGGGAAGAACTGATTCATGAAAGTTGTACTCAGACCTCCACAGGAGCACTGTGACACATGCATGCCTACACTCACACACACCACACACTCTGTAATGACTCACTATAATAACAACAAAAACCGGTGTCTGGTGCTGGGGAGACAGATGAGTGGGTAAAGGTGCCTAATGTGCAAACAAGACCACCTGAGACTGAATCCCTAGCTTCCATGTAGAAAAAGCTGGGCTTGGCCCCAGGATGGAGTGGTATCTCTGCACTGTCAGGGGTGGAGACAGGAGGATTGCCTAGGCCTGCTGGACCCCAGCGTGACTCCAGGCTTAGTTAGAGATTCTGTCTCGAGAGACTAAGGAGCTTATAGAACAAAGGGGCCCAATGTCTTCCTCTGATTACCACATGGGCACACACACACACATAGACACACTCTCATAAACACACATACAATCACACTCACATTCACATCCACACACCACATATACACACTCTCTCACACACATACATTCACACACACACTCACACACATACACACTCGCATTCACATACACTCACGCACACACTCTCACACACAATTGTGTCGTGCTGAACACACATAGAACATTGTCCTTGTTCTGATAACAATGTAGTATGACAAATACTTACATAGTATTACATCATTATTTATACAAGCAATCCAGAGATGATTTAACTCATACAGGAGGAAGTCCGAAGGCTTTATGAGAGTGGTTCTCTACCTTCCTAATGCTGTGACTCTTTAATACAGTTCCTCATTTTGTGACCCCCCAACCATAAAATTATTTTGTTGCTATTTTATAACTGTTATTTTGCTATTGTTATGAATTTTAATGAAAATTTCTGATATGTAGGGTATTTGATATGCAACCCCCAAATGGATCTCAACCCACAGGTTGAGAACCACAGCTCTATGAAACCACTACACTGTCTGCTTTGTGAGAGAGACTCGAGCATTGGAGAATTCACTGATCCTTGGGAGGGTGGGGTCTTGGAACCAATTTTTCATGAATACAGAGGGACATTATTTGGGAAAATTGCCCAACAACATATTGGAATATCGGTCTAGTCTTACAAGCATGTGACACAAAACACAACCTAAAGTAAAACCCAGTTGGGGGTGTGGGCCAGCAGACAGAGTGCTTGCTCAGTGCGCATGCCTGAGACACTGGGGTTGATTCCCCAGGACCACAGAAACATGACATGGTGACATGCAACTGTAATCCCAGCATCTGGGAGGTACAGGCAGGAGGATCACGAGATCAAGGCCATTTGGGGCTACATAATGAGTTCCAGGCCAACTTTAAAAACAAAACAAAAACAATAAAATACCCATGAAAATCCTCCTGCCGCAGCCACTTCCTGTCCCGGTATTCTCACGTCTGGTCAAGGTATGGTCACTTCCCTTCACGGTGGAGTCACTTCCTGTATCTATATTATGTCTATGAAATATAATGTATGTTGTATAGGTAAATATTTGTGGTTTTATATTTATCAGTTTTTATACAAACCCTTAAATTTGCACATATATTCACATATGTTCACTTATATGTTGAAATTTATGTATATATCATATGTTTATCAATATTAATATACATATTGCTTATATGTAAATATCTATAATAATTATAGATATAACATAAATAAGATAAATAGTATAAGTATGCTGTTTTTTTAGATCTATGGACTGTCCATCCCTACCCCACCCCACCCCACTTCTCCCCCTCACTACAGTACTAGAGACTGAACTCTGGCTCCGTGCTTGCTAAGTATGTGTGTCACTACAAGAACGACTCTGGAGGGGCAGGCTTTAATTTCTCTCTTCCTAAAACTTGAGCTAGCCAGCTACCTAATAGAAAATTTATTCCCGCCCCTACACTCCCAATGAAATAGCTTCTATTACTCGGTGACAGGCACATGTAAGGGGCCTGTGGCATGTTTGTCACCTCTACCGTCATGGTCATTAGGGTTATCACAGCCTCCAGCCTGCCCCTTGTCACACTACACGGTGTTTGAACAGGGCCCTCCCAGGGTGCGGCTCTAATTTTCTGTGACCATGCTACAGCCCTGTCATTTGTAGATAAGCAATAGCAGCACAGAATGGTTCTTGTGTTCCAAGATGGCCTTCCAGTTGGGAAGGCTTAGTGCCTTTCCTCCCACTGGGACACGGCTGCTTCCTGCTTCCCACCAGTGGTCATATTTCTGCCTTATAAATGTGCTTGTTCTTCAGTGTCCTTTGAATTAGCTACAATGCTTCCTAATGTTCATATTAATACTTTTGGGGGAGGGTAGAACAGAGTCTCATGGAACCCAGGCTGGCCTTTCTTTTCTTCTTTTCTTTTTTTCTGTTTGTTTCTTCTCCTTCTCCTCCTCCTCCTCTTCCTCCTCCTTCTCTTCTTCTTCTTCTTCTTCTTCTTCTTCTTCTTCTTCTTCTTCTTCTTCTTCTTCTTCATTTAGCCTTGCCTGTCTTAAAACTAGCTCTGTAGAGCAGGCTGGTTGAGAACTCACAGAGATCTGCCTGCCTCCCAAGTGCTGGGATTATACATATACACTATCTTACATGGCTTTAAAATATTCCTTTTTGAGACAGTTACTCTGACTGGCCTTGAGCATCTGGGCTCAAGCAATCCCCCTTCTTCGGCTTTCTCAGTGCTGTGACAGCAGGCAAAGCCCATTTCCATCTTACACATTGACCCATTAAAACATTTCAAACAGGTTTGTTTTTATATATGAGAACTAAAGTTTGAAACTTGTTATGTAGCCTAGGTTAGCCTGGAACTCATGGCAGCCAAGTGGGATTACAGGCCTGAATTGTTGTGCATTGCAGTGCTTTTGTGGGTTTTGTTTTGTTTTGGTCTGTTGAGTCCCTGCTCCCCTACTTTCTTCCCTCCCCGATAGTGCTGAGAATTGAACTTGGAACCCCCACATGCTAATCATGTGTGCTACAAATGAGGTACCATCCACAGCTGCCTTTATTCTGTGAAAGACTATGTTTGAACACTCCATCCACACTTCCACATAATATTTAACTCATTTAAGTATTTATTTGTGGGTGGGTGGGGGAGCACTTTCATACAGGCAAAGAGGAGCAGGGAGGGTAGATGTGGGATGGGGGCTTAGTGGAGGGCTAACCAGGAAGTGGGATATTACTTGAGATGTAAACTAATGGAATGATTAGTTTTTTTCTTCAAGATTTATTTATTTTATATATGTGAGTTCATTGTCACTGTCTTCAGACACACCAGAAGAGGGCATTGGATCCCATTACAGATGGTTGTGAGCCACCATATGGTTGCTGGGAATTGAACTCAGGACCTCTGGAAGAGCTCTTAACCGCTGAGCCATCTCTCCAGCCCTGGAATGATTAATTTGAAAAAAAGAATTAAGTATTTATTTATTTTTATTTTATGTGTGTGAGTGTTTCACCTGCATGTATGTCTGTGTACCACATGCATGCAGTGCCAGAGAAGGCCAGAACTGAACTGGAGTTACAAATGGTTCTGGGGCTGTCATATGGGTTTTGAGAACCAAACCTGGGACCCCTTTGCAGAGCAGCCAGTGCTCGTAACTGTTGAGCCATCTCTCAGCTCTCCTGACTTGGGCTTACAATTGATAGAAAAAATTTTCCCATTTTTTAAAAGAAACACACCGGTTTCCTAGTCAACTGTGGTGGCACACACCTGTAATCCTAGCACTCTGGAGGTGGAGGCAGGAGGATCAGAAACTCAAGGTCATCCGAGGATGACAGGTTGGGTCACATGAAACCCGCCTTAAAAAAGAAAAACAAAAACAAAAAGGAAAAGGGCCGGGTGCGGTGATGGCGCACGCCTTTAATCCCAGCACTTGGGAGGCAGAGGCAGGCGGATTTCTGAGTTTGAGGCCAGCCTGGTCTACAAAGTGAGTTCCAGGACAGCCAGGGCTATACAGAGAAACCCTGTTTCAAAAAAACAAAGGAAAAAAAAAAGAAAGGAGAGGAAAGGAAGAGGCCACACTTCTGTGTACCATCCGCACTGGATCAGGCCAGGAGTCCCCCACTGAGTGGGGCCAGGAGTCCCCCACTGAGGCCCAGGAATCTCAGCATTCACTGCCTCTCTCCTGAGTGTGGTATTAGTATAAGAACCTTTACTTCTTGGGTGCCTCTCATAGGACACTACGTACATGCTACCACACCCAGCCTGGTCTACACAGTCAGTTCCAGGCTAGCCAGAGCTACATAGTGAGACTCTGTATTAAGCAAAACAGGATAAGAAACAACGCCTCCTCTTGGAGGCCTGTCAGGCCTTGAAAAGTTCCTAGTCTCTGAGTGGCATTATGTAGTGCTGAAGTCACAGGTTTAGACTTCTGCATAGACAGGAGGCCTCCCAGAGCTTGTAGGCTGGAGTGCCATGGGCTCTCCTGGATTGAACGCAGAGGAGACTGCTCCCCAAGGGCTCCCCATCAACCTTCTCATCTGAGGAGACAGGCTGTGGTGGTGATGTGTGGTGTGCACCTGTCCAGCCTCAGAGTCACCCGCTGTGATCCAGGCTGTCCTCAAGCTGGTGAGTTCATCTCGGGTGAACTCTATGCAGTGCCTACCAACTGACTCAACAAAGGATACCCTATACACCAGCAAAACAGAGTAAGGATGAAGTTGCCTCAGGAAGGCTGGAGGCTCTGGCTTTGTCTTTAAGGCTGGGTGTGTCACCCTGTTAAGCCCATTACCCTGCATGACAGGTTGCCATTTCAGCTGTGCCAGTGGGATGTTTGCTGAGAGACACCAAATGACCAAAGAGGGCCATCTCACCAACTGAGATATGATCTGCAGGAATGATGAGGGATGGAGTTTCCAAATCCTTTCTCATTGAACCTGTCAGAACCAGATCCTGCCATGAAGCTGGACTGTGGGCACAGGCCTGTTACTCCAGATACTTGGGAGTCTGAAGCAGGAGGACCGCAAGTTCGAGTTGCGCAAGTTACCTGGGTTACATAGTGAGTTGCCTGGGTTACATAGTGAGTTCTGGGACAGTCTAAGAAACTTAATGAAATGCTTCCTCAAGATAATAGTAAGACGTGGACTGGGATGAAGCTCAGCTCAGAGAACACCTGCCAAGCACGTGCCCGCAGGCCCTAGGTTCAGTCCTTGGTAGCACAGGAAAGGGGAGGCAGAGGAAAAGACAGCTGGAAGGTAAAGTGCTTGCTGCACAAACAACTCACATAAAGGCTGGGTGTGGTGGTCTACACCTGTAACTCCAGCACTAGGTGGTCGAGACAGGTGGGTCTCAGGGCTCACTTAGCCAGCCAATCTGACAGAAATGGCAAGTTTTGGGCTCAGTGAAGAGACCCTAACTAAAAAAGGAAGGAAGGAAGATAGGAAGGACAGAAGGAAGGAAGATAGGAAGGACAGAAGGAAGGAAGACATTTCAATGTCAACCTGTGGCTTCCATAGCCTCCTCCCTTTAGCACTAGAGAACCCGTCCACTCGCGTGCGCGCGCACACACACACACACACACACACACACACACACATCTCAGCTGTTGTCGATGCAAATCCAAGTCATTGACTGGAGTACTTCCCCCTGCCAGCCACAGGGCAGGCAACCATGCACCCAGTATTCTTGGGGTTCTGGGTGAGTGCTCCTTCCACACTGGGGGACAGCACTTTGGGGACAGTTTAAGTTTGAAAAGATGCTTCTCCAGGAAACACTGTGGGGAAAGTTTCGCTCACTGTTGCTAGCAGGTGAGCTGGGCTTCCGAGAGAGCCCATGTTAGTCCACTCAGGCTGTCTTAGCAAACTAGCATGGATGGCAGGGGTGGAACAACCAAATTCATTTTGTCAAAGTTCGGAAGGCTCAGAATCAGGGTGGTTGCTCCCGAGGAAGACCTCTTCCCTTGGTTCATGGGTGGGGTCTTTTCCACTTGTAGATCCCTGGAGGGTCACAGCATCTGGGTTGCCCAACCCCCCACCATATGGCCTTGAACTGTGTTCTTCAAAGCAGACAAACACTGGATTTCCTATCTTCTTGCTTTGGGCTCTTAAGGAGCTGCCATTATAGAGTACCACTAAGCTTAGCTTGAATTTCCTCTTTGTATTAAGATAGTAGCTAGCGCTTGGGAATGTAGTTCTGTTGGTAGAGTGCTTGCTTAGCACCCACAAAGCCCTGGTTTGATCCCCAGGCATGGTGGCTCACAGCTATTATGCCAGCACCCAGGAGGGAGATGCAAGAGGACCAGAAGTTCAAGACTATCCTTAGACACACAGGGAGTTTGAGGTCAACCTGGGCTACATGAAACACTGTCTCAGGAGGGACACCTGTCACCTCAGATTGGTACCCAGTGGGCTGACCTCATGTCAGAGCTACCATCTTCAAGGAAAGTCACATTCTGAACTGCTGGGAGCTGGGGTTTTTAACACATCTGCTTTTAAGAAGGATCATAATTGAGTCCATAACACCGAACTAGCAAAGCTGACTGCCTCAGACTTTGGACAGACCAGAGAGAAAACCGAGTAGGGGGTGCTCCTAGCTATAAATATCTTATACGGCAGAGAGCTGAACAAAGGGAGCAAGGGCCTGCTAATCTGTCAGCAATTATTGATTGATCATTGGCCAGCCAGCCATGTGACAGGCAATACCCTGGGTGCCTGCAATCAGGAGAGAACTTTGCTATCGATCTCATGTGATAGGTGTTAGACATCAAAGCAAGTCTCCTTGAAGAAGGCAGCAGTAGCCAGTGATCTTTCCTGCCCTCATTGCAGTCCCACTGGGTGGTTTCTAGGTTGCTAGTTAGAGATCATATGCAGGGTTTTATACCAAGAGTAAAAAGCTTCATTACTACATGGAATACTATCTGGCTCCCTGGTTGACACTGATGTGACTTTAGAATCCTAAGCCACCCCAGATGACAATACATGATGCCTATGGCTCTTGTCGGAAGAGAGCTCAGTAGTCCCTGGTAAGGATAATGAGCACCTGTAACAAGTTAACCGAATGGTGTGTGTGTGTGCGCGCGTCTGGGAGTTTTACATTCAAGGCAAATGCTGTCCCACCGATAGACATCGTAGTGAGCCGGTCTTGGATTTGTGATCCTTCTGCTTTTCGCCTTTCTAGTAGCTGGGATTACAGGCATGGTGGACCGATCCTTCCTCCCTTCCCCCCTTCTTCCCTCTCTTGTTCTCCTGCTTTCTCTGCTATAGATAAAACCTCGAGCCTCTCACACACAAGGCGAGTGTAAGCCACCAAGCCACATCTCAGCCTCAGGACAGCTAATTACTTGTTCACCTGGAGACCCGTGAGCAGGCAGGCACTCTGCTGTGTCACCGAGGGACTTAGGTTGCCCTATAATCTGCTCCAGGTTGCAGGTGGAGTCTACAAAGTTTCTACTACATTCTATTGATGAAATCTGTTTGGATGTTACAGGGCAAAGAAACATGGCTTAGATGCAGACCTAGGAAAAAGACATGGGAGCACCGGGCGGTGGTGGCGCACGCCTTTAATCCCAGCACTTGGGAGGCAGAGGCAGGCAGATTTCTGAGTTCAAGGCCAGCCTGGTCTACAAAGTGAGTTCCAGGACAGCCAAGACTACAGAGAAACCCTGTCTCAAAAAACCATAAAAAAAAAAAAAATGACATGGGACCCCTACTTGGCCTGGCGCCCCCTCTTCCTTCTTCTTCTTCTTCTTCTTCTTCTTCTTCTTCTTCTTCTTCTTCTTCTTCTTCTTCTCTCTTTCTCTCTCTCTCTCGTCTCATAGCTGAGGTTAGCCTTGATCTCACTGCCTCCACTCCTCAAATGCTGGGTATTATAGGTATATATTACAGTGCTTAACTTATTGTATAAACCTCCCATCCCCCTCCTTCCTTTTCTTTCTCCTTTCCCGTGTCTTCCTCCCATTCTAGCACACAGATGTTGAGACACGCATACTCAGCTTGTTTAGAATGTTTCCATCTGTGGTTAGTTGAGCCCGGAGATCTGGCGCCTGTGGATACTGAAGGCTGCCCATCCTGAAAGCTGCACGGAAGAATGCTTACATTCAGGCAACTCCTTGATGTTTACAGCACATTGTCATCTTCATAATCAGGTTAATTTGAGCGTCTTAGCATCCCTGGGAGGTAGACACTTTACAGATGAGAAAATCCAAGAGAGGCTGAGAGCCTGCCAAAGTCATATGGTTCTTAGCTGCCAGGTCTGCTGATTCAGCTTGGCCCCTCTGCTGAGGTCACAGCAACATCTTACCATGAAGTGCTCTTTGGATGTTCTCCAAGGTTTTGGAGAAGCTGGCAGGGACGTTTTGGGTTACAGGAACTGAGCTAGTTTCTTTGGTCCTCTATCTGGAGCTCTTATAGAATGTTCCAGAGTGGTTTTGTTCTGGGTATGCCGTTTCCCCTCGGGACAGATCTATTGACTTAGCTCTCTGAAAAGCAGCTTTGTGCTTTCAGCAACTTCTGTGATCAGAAAGGATGACAAAAGGAAACTATGCACTGTGGTTTCTCTGTCACTTTGACCCAGCTCACAGGCCAGATGGGAGAGAAGTTTCTTGGTTGCGGGCCAGCAGAAAGAGTGTGACTGACAGCCATCTTAAGAGTAGGTGAGTTAACTGTCCCGTTTCAAAACATAGCTATGGTGGTGCACACCTACAATCCCAGCACTGGGGAGATAGAGGCAGGAGGATTAGAAGACCGGCTCCATCTTCAGCTACACGGAGTTTGAGACCAGCCAGAAGAACCTGAGATCTTGTCTCAAAACAAACAAAACTGAAACAACAACAGAAAGTGGCCCCTACTTTAGTGCGTAGTATTTCTTCTGGCTCACATTGGCACCTGTACCCTTGGCCTTGAAGAATGCTCTTAATGCTTTATCTAGTTTAGAAACACAGGCAGGCTTGCTGAAGAGGGCCAGTTAATAATATTCAGGAATTTATTGGTTTTAAGGAAGTGGGTTTGTAGCTCATCAGTAAAGCTCTTGTCCCAAGCTCTGTCAACAGCACAACAGCAAAAACAAATTATTTTGCTGCCGGTCTTTTATTATTCATGACTGTGGCGTTTGGATGTCTTTGGATGTTGGAAGTCCATGTTGGGACATGAAATCATATGTTTCACCAGCTGTTTGCCTGCCAGGGGCTCCTCATCCTTGTTTGTTTACCTAAAGTGCTGTGTAGGCAAGATGATTTCCGATAATTGTAATGGCTGTGACTGTGCATATAAGGCATTTTTCTGCTGTTTACCATCGCACTTGTGTCTGTGTAGGGCGGGGTGGAGCAGTCATCAGGGGCACGTGAGAAACTGGTGGGTATTGCAATAGGAGCTGGGCAGGGCTTGGGAGGCAGAAGGTAAAGGGAATATCCTTCACACCAGTCTTTCACTTCCTGTTCCTTTCTGCTTGTCAATCACATAGGAATGCTCTCCAGAGCCCACAGCCATACAAGGAAGGGTGGCTGGGGTTGCAGGCAAGTAACTCAAAGAATGCCTCCAGTAACAGAGGCAGGGTGCTATGAGCTGGGCTGGAGTAGGTATGGAGACAGAGACAGGAGGCTAGCTGACTTGGCACAGATGCAGACTCATGGACTTAGCGTAACACTAAGTCCTTATCTAGGTGAAATGTGCACAAGTAGTCCATTTGCATGGCTTCTAGGATTTTTTAAAAAAGATTTATTCATTTATTTACAAAATTCGTGTGTGTGTGTGTGCGCGCGTGCAATGCTTGTATGGAAGGGGGCCACGGATCCCCTGGAGCTGGGCCTACAGGCAGTTATGGGCCACACAATGTGGGTGGTGGAAGCCAAACTCTGGAGGAGCAGTAGATGATTCTAACTGCTGAGACATTTCTCTAGCCCTTAGTGATTTTTTTGAATAGTCATCATCACCATTGCCATCACCACCTCCTCCTCCTTCTTCTTTCTCTTCCTCCTCCTTGTCCTCCTCCTCCTCCTCCTCTTCATCAGTAAAGCATCCCAGGCTAACCTGAAACTTACTATATATCTAAGGATGTCTCCAGCCCCTAATCATCCTGTCTCTACTTTCCAAGGCCCTGACATTACACAGGTGCATCACCACACTCAGCCTTTGCTGCTCTTAATTTCAAAATGTAAAAGCTGTGCTGTATGTATGTATGTATGTAGTACAATCTACATATTAAATAAAACTATAAAAATGATTTAATATAGTTTTAAAGGGAAGAGAAAAGGAAAAATGTTCAGGTTATAGGGCCCTTCTCCTTAGAACAAATGCATAATCCTTTTAATCCCTTCTTGTAAGATGGTGAGTGGAACAGATGTCAGCAGTGACTAGTCATGTCTGGTTCCTATTGCCCCAAAGGTCAATGACATTAAAAAGAAAGCCTGACCGTCACAATAACCAACTCAAAGGAAGGACACAAGTTGTGTTCTTTTGGTCCTTTAATTGATTGATTGGTTGGTTAATTTTATGTACATTGGTGTTTCACCTGCATGTTTGTGTGTGCTGTGCTCACGAGCCAAATCCCCAGAAACGGGGAGTTATAGACAGTCGTGAGCTGCTGTGTGGGTGCTGGGAATTGAACCTGGGACCTCTGGAAAAGCAGTCAGTGCTCCTAACTGCTGAACCATCTCTCCAGTTCCACAAAATTGTTCTTGCTACTTCAACGCACAGAAGTTGAATTCACAGATTCATTACTAACTATGATGGGGCCAAAACTAGAAAAAAGTTAGCTTTCTATCCTGTTCACTGGGGCTGAAGAGGTGCCTCAGCAGGCAAAGGTGCCAGCTGCCAACCCTGAGTGCATAGAAAGGTGGAAAGAGGGAACAGACCTCTGAAAGTTGTCCTCTGACCTTTGTGTTTGCCCTGTGACACAACTCATGTACACACACACACACACACACACACACACACACACTCACACTCACAAAACCAACTAAAATGTAATTTAAAAAAATACAAAAACAGTCGTGAAAAAGGAGGAAAAGCTATTTTCATCTTCTATCATCTATCAACTATTATCTATCTATCTATCTATCTATCTATTCATTCTAGAAATTTTTGTTTGATTGTTTGATTGTTTGTTTGTTTGTTCGTTTGTTAGAGACCTGTAGCCCAGGCTGGCCTTGAATTTATGTAGCCAAGATGACGTTAAACTTCTGACTCTCCTACCTCCACCTCCCAAGTGCTGTGACTACAGGTGTGTTTGTAAGCCTGTGACTGGGGAAGCATCTTGGTCTGAAGGAGCAAGCCTCGCGTGTCTTGAGCCACCTCTGAACTCTGGCTTCTGAGCCTTGGGCACACGTTAATCTGGCCATAAAACTTAGCCCCTTGCTTGATTTCCACACACATCTGAATCATGGCAAGCTAAGCAAACTCTGAAGTTTGTAGGCAGAAATAGCCACGCAATGGAGCATGACAATATATCCATCCATAACACAGGACACACTCTCCCTTTCCCTCTCCCTCCCTCAGAGGTTCTCATTCTGTAGCCCGGGCTGACCTTGAGCTCATAGCAATTCCCCTGCCTCAGCTTTCCAAGCATTGGAGTTGCCCCCACCACTCCCAGGTCCTGGATTTTACTGATTCCTCTGTGGTTTTGACCTTCCCACCTTCACAGACCTTTCTGTTCCACAGCCTTGTAGCCCTTTGCTCCCCTGTTTCTGTACCTTGCAGACTCCTCATTCTCTGATGGCTCAGACTAAGGACCTCATCGGCACAAGACACCCCAAGACCAAGTTCTCACCACAAAGGAGATGCATTTGCCCCAGAAGAACAGAGGGCAGGGAATAAAAGACAAAGACAGGTGGTAGAAGATGAGAGAAAAGGGGAAGGGAACAAGGAAGAGGGTAGGGGATATACCTCAGGGGACAAGGGACTGCCTCTGGATAGAAGAGACAGACTTGGCACATAGGCAAACCTCAGTTTATAAAGGTAAAAGGGGGAAATCCTGTGTTAGGAGGAGGTGTTTAATTTGTTTTATTTCAATTTTGAATATTTTATTTTTGAAATATCAAACTGCTAACTTGAACATAAAAGCAAACTTTAATATGATAAATTACATCTCTTTCCAATATTCTTTTTCTCCCCAATAATTTATTTATTCATTTTATATCCTAATTGTTCCACCACCACCCCTTCCGGGTCCCTCCTTCAAACAGTCTCTCCCCCAACCTCCCCTCCCTTTCTCCTCTGCGAGAGTGGAGGTTCCCTGGGTATCCCCCAACCCTGGCACATCTAATGCAGCCCTATTGGGGAATGAGATCCACAGGTCGGCAACAGATTTAGGGACAACCCCTGCTCCAGTTGTTGGGAGACCTGAATGAAGACTGAGCTGCACATCTGCTACATGGAGCCTCCGCCTAACTCCTGCATGCTCTCTGTTTGGTGGGTCAGTCTCTGGGAGTCCCCAAGGGTCCAGGTTAGTTGACTCTGGTGATCTTCCTGTGGAGTTCCTAACCCCTCCAGTTGCCTCAATCCTTCCCCCAACTCTTCCATAAGACTCCCGGAGCTCTGTCCAATGTTTGCCTGTGGGTCTCTGCATCTGTTTCAAGTCAGCAGCTACTGGGTGGAATCTCTCAGAAGACAACCATGCTAGGCTCCTGTCTTCAAGTATAACAGAGTGTCATTAATAGTGTCAGGGATTGGTGCTTGCCCATCAAGTCTCAAGTTGCAGGTGTGCTCCACCACTCCCGGTACTGGATTTTACTAAGCCCTTATAGCTCTTCCCTGGGTCTTAAGTTGGGCCAGTTATTGGTTGGCCATTTCCTCAGTCTCTGTTCCATCCTTGTCCCTGCATCTCTTTCTTTCTTTCTTTCTTTCTTTCTTTCTTTCTTTCTTTCTTTCTTCCTTCCTTCCTTCCTTCCTTCCTTCCTTCCTTCCTTCCTTCCTTTCTTTCTTTCTTTCTTTCTTTCTTTCTTTCTTTCTTTCTTTCGAATGCTTCACAAATTTGTGTGTCATCCTTGCGCAGGGGCCATGCTAATCTTCTCTGTATCGTTCCAATTTTAGTATATGTGCTGCCGAAGCGAGCACGTCCCTGCATTTCTTGTTGACAGGACAAATTTGGGGTTGAAAGTTTTGTAGGTGGGTTGGTGTCTTTATCCTAGGGCCCTGCCTGACTATAGGAAGTAGCCATTTCAAGTTCTAAATCCCCACTGCTAGGAGTCTCAGCTAAAGTCACCCCCATAGACTCTTGGGACCCTCGCCATCCCAGGTCTCTGGCACATCCCAGAGATGCTCTCCCCACCTACCCTCATTAGCCACTAATTTCCACTCATTCTCCCAGCTCTCTGGACCACTCTCCTGTCTGTCCTCACACCTGATCCTGAAACCCCCATTCCCTTCCACATCCCCTCTCCTACTTCCCCTTTTGCCACGTCCCTCCCTCCATCTGCCTTATGTGAGTATTTTACTCCCCCTTCTAAGTGAGATTCAAGCATCCTTAGCTTCTTTAGGTCTGTGGAGTGTACCTTGGGTATCCTGTATTTAGTGGCTAATATCCACTTACAAGTGAGTACATACCATGCAAGTCCTTTTGTATCTGGGTTACCACACTCAGGATGATATTTTCTAGTTCCAACCATTTGCCTGCCAAATTCATGATGTCCTTATCCTTAATAGCTGAGTAGTAGTCCATTGTGTAAATAAATCCCATTTTCTGTCTCCATTCTTCGGTTGAGGGGCATCTGGATTGTTTCCAGATCCTGGCTATCAAGAACAAAGCTGCTACAAACACAGTGTAGCACATGTCCTTGTGGGACGGTGGAGCATCTTTTGGGTATAAGCCCAGGAGCGGTATAGCTGGGTCTTCAGGTACAAGGATTCCCAATCTTCTGAGAACCTACCAGATTCATTTCCAGGGTGATTTTACAAGTTTGCACTCCCACCAGCAATGGAGGAGTGTTCCCCTTGCTCCACATCCTTGCCAGCATGTGCTGTCACTTGAGTTTTTGATCTTATCCATTCTGATGGGTATAAAATGGAATCTCAGGGTCATTTTTATTTGCATTTCCCTGATGACTACAGATGTTGAACATTTCTTTATGTGCTTCTTGGCCATTCGAGATTCCTCTGTTGAGAGTTCTCTGTTTAGCTCTGTAACCCGTGTTTTAATTGTATTTTTTTTTTTTTTGGTTTGTTGGTGTCTAATTTCTTGAGTTCTTTATATATTTTAGATATTAGCTCTCTGTTGGATGTAGGGTCAGTGGAGATCTTTTCCCAATCTGTAGGATGCAGTTTTGCTCTATTGACGGTGTCCTTTGCCTTATAGAAGCTTTATCAAGGTCGGGTGTGGTGGCGCACACCTTTAATCCCAACACTTGGGAGGCAGAGGCAGGTGAATTTCTGAGTTCGAAGCCAGCCTGGTCTACAGAGTGAGTTCCAGTGTAGCCAAGGCTACACAGAGAAACCCTGTCTCAAAAAACAAAAAACAAAAAAAAAAAAAAAAAAAAAAGAAAAGAGAAAGAAAGAAAGAAAGAAAGAAAGAAAGAAAGAAAGAAAGAAAGAAAGAAAAGCTTCATCGGTTTCATGGGGTTTCATTATCAATTGCTGATCTTAGAGGAGGTGTTTAATTTTCACTGGACGTGTTCAATTGGGTAGCCACAGGGGCTTGTGATTGT
Source organism: Mus musculus (assembly GCF_000001635.26). Taxonomy (NCBI): domain Eukaryota; kingdom Metazoa; phylum Chordata; class Mammalia; order Rodentia; family Muridae; genus Mus; species Mus musculus. The sequence goes on along the minus strand of NC_000080.6, from coordinate 63,097,949 downwards.
TGGACTTCAATACTTTGATAGCTGGACCTTGGTGGTCACCCTCAGGAGGAAGGAGTAGCCAAATAAGGAAATGGACCTTGGTGGCTAGCTTTAGGGATATAATCTAAGGGGTTTTATCAAGGAACAGGGAATATGGCAAGGCCTGCCAGAGCCATGTTTGCCATGCTCTGGCCTACTAGAGTCTCTTCACAGACCTTTTGGACTTTGAACCCACAAAGGCTCATCTACCCCAACCTGCTATGTCTGGTTAAAGAGAGTTCCCTTATATTAGAGTTCTGGGCTAAGTAGGCCTCCGTCTTCACTTACGTGGTTCAACTAAGGAGGTTAGGCAGGGTAGGATGCTGTGGGGTTGGCTGTGCAGGAGATCTGAGCTGTGTCCCCTCTCAGCCAGCCTAGATGTGCCACCAGAAAACACCCAGCAGCTGCTGAGAGACAGGCAGGGTGGTCCAGCTCCCTGAGAAGGCAGTATCTGAAGGAAGTATCTACCTGGAGAGCACACTTGTCCCAAAGGAGGGCATCCTCCTCGAACTGGAATTACAAAAGCTTGTGAGTATCTGGCATGGTTGCTAGGGACTGATTTCAGGCCCTCTGTAAGAGCAGGACATGCTTTTGCCCGCTGAGCTACCTCCCTAGCCTTCTTTCTTTCTTTCTTTTTCTTTCTTTCTTTCTTTTTTTTTTTATACAATCTGATCAAGACAACTTGAACGGTTGCCAGCAAGGCTAAAGCTGACATTCCAGGAATACAACCTACTACAGGGCTGACAGGAGTGGACAATAAGTGTTCATCTCCTCCCTTCATCCCTTAGTCATGCACCAGTGAACCAGGCATTAGGTGAACTCGTGGTCCAGGCTAGCCTAGGCCTCAGCAATGGCTACAGTACAGTATGCGCAGAGTGAGCTGCACCTTGGCTTGGTCTCTACCAGGTACCACAGTGGGAAGCTGGTGATTAGCACCCTCCTTGAAGGTAGCAGGACAGCAGTCCACAAACCAATTCTGTGCTTGGAGCGGATAGTAGCAACAGCAGCAAGCACATCTTTGGGAATCCTGTCCATAAGGTACACAGGACAGTAAGCCCTGTATCTACCATGGTAGGGGTGGGATTTTACCATCAGGTTGCCCAGCTCAAAGGAGGTATTGGTACCTCTGTTACAGAAAGCTGCCCATGAGAGGCTAACGTGATACTTTTGTTTTTTCCTGAGAATATCTCTTGGCTTCAAAGAGACTGAATTCTGGGGCCAAGTGAATAATATGCCTTAGGATCCTTTACAAGTATGTAGTTAATGCGATATCCCACTGTGTCCTACAATGAAGCCAGCCTTATGCCTTGGATTCCCTGAGTATGCAGCTTTACAACCTAAGCTAAATGCATAGCTTTAAACTATGTACTCTTCTAGCCCCTGACCCAGAATAACACATGTGTTTCTTGTAATCATTTGCTAAAACCATTCAAGAGCTAAAAACAACATTAAAAAACCAAGTAACCCATAATTTTTTTTAATGGTTGATAACACCTGTTTGTAGTTTTGAGTGCTATTCTGGGTCAGTTGGAGTCATTAGGATAACTTTTTCCCTTGTAAAACTTTGTTGAACCTTTCTATATTCCTCATTGCCTTCCCATATCCCTTTAATGTGCTGTTCAGTAAATACATACATAGCAAAGCCCTTTGTTAGAGGCAGACATAACACAACAGGCAACTGGGACACACACAATGGGCTGACTCCAGGCAGACCAGTAATCACAGACTGTAGACAGATGGAAGACACAGGGAGGAATGGGGAGCTCTAATTCAGGTTCTTTCTTGATCAAACCACCCCTCATTGGTATAGTTTGACCAGGAGGTGTTGGTGTTCCCTCTGAGGTCTCTTTGATGCTTAGATAGACTTTCTCAGCAGAGATGGCAGGGGTCTATGTGTCTACATGGAGGTATATGTTAGGGTAGGATTTCAGGTTGGCATGGAATCTGCCAGATTGACACTCAAGCCTCCATAAAATCTGGTGTGAGTGGTGGTGGGAGATGTGTTCTTGCTAACACGCAAGTTGAGGTTAGTACATTTGGTATCCAGGTTCCTTGTCTACCACAAAGACACAATCTAAGCACTCTGAGGGTGTGAGTGATGAGGATAGACTTAGCAATACCTGTGGAAACCTGGAGATAGCAAGTGGAGAACCCCAGCTTGGCTTCTTGCTGTAACCACAGAGATTACTCCACTAGCAGACAGATGAACCAGGGTCAGTTTCCCCACAAAGCTGTGGCAAATCAAGGAGCCCTGGAGCCCCGTGCATTGGTCAGACGGCTTGAATTCAGTCTGAGATGAGGTTAGCAGCCTTCTTGCTGATGGTGTATCCCCCCACCCCATTCCCCTAGGAATAGCTGCTGGCAGCATCCTTGCTCTGGTGAGCTACCTGGGGTGGAAGAGCTAATGGGGATATCAGTGTGAATGTCACCACTGCTGTTAGTGCATGTTTGCCAGCACCTGTCTCATTAAGCATGCTACACAGAGAGTCATGTCTGTGGTGGTGTTGTCACTTGGCATTTGGGGTGCCACTGGGGTGGATGCCATGTTCTATGTGGTAAAGCTCGCAGCAGGTGTTGCCAGTCTGGACACTAGCCTAGGGCTGGGGGAACAGCTCACACCAGCTGTGATGTTTGTCTTGTTGCCTCTGGCCCGTGACACAGCAGAGGATGATCTCTATCGGGTGAACGCCACTTGTCACAGTCACTTGGGTGTGCCTCGAGGAAGGCAGCCTGGGGCAGGGGGATCAGAGCCACCATTCTTAGTCAGGCATGTGGGATCCACTCTGTTTTTATTCTGTTCATGTCATGTGATATAAAAATATTGAATTATGTGTGTATGTTTGTGTGTGTGTATGCATGTGTGTGTATGCATGTATGTGTGTATGGTATATGTAGCATGTAGTATGTATGTGTGAGTGTGTATGCACATGCCATGTTACACATGTGTAGCTTAGAGAACAATTTTTGGAAATTGGTTTTCTCCTTCCACTATGTGGGTCCCAGGAATTAAGCTCAGACCCTTCTTTAGGCTTGGCAGCAAGTGCCTTTACCCACTGAACTATCTCTCTAGCCTCTACGTAAAATTTTAAACCTAATCCTTCTGAACTCTCCCATGTGGGTTGAGTCTGATTGATTCTGGAGAATGTTATAGCACTCATGTTATTGGGACCCAGTTTTTGGATTTTTGAAAACTATCTAGAGTGGGTGCACCAAGTCTCCACATGAGAAGTGGGTTTGAACGCCATAATTCACTCATTTGCCTTTCTCGCAGTCACTTAGCCAATAGCTGCTTAGTGCTGTTGTGAGCCAGCTATTGGAAGGGTCTCAGAAAGCCCTTGGAAAGCAATGAAACAGCATCCAGCCAGGCCATGGACCACAAGTGAGGCTGAGAAAGAGCTGAGGTCTGGGTGTTCCTGGGATAGCACAGCTAGAACACCTTAGCTGTACATCTTTGGTCTTTGGCCTGGATGGGTGCTTTTGTTGTTGTTTGTTTTGTTTTGTTTTGTTTTGTTTTGTTTTGTTTGAGACAGGGTCTTTCTATGTCGTCCTAGCTCTCCTGAAACTCACTGTATAAACCTCCCTGGTGCTGGGGTTAAAGGCATGGGAAGATGAGGCTATTCATGACTTGAGTACATCTGGACCTCTTTGGCCTTAGCAAGAAAATACCTTCCCTGGGGACATCCCCCAATGGTTGATTCAGGATTGTCTGGGTCCCAGGGTATTTTCATTTAGACAGTCACTTTACGGGAATTTAAAAAAAAAAAATCTTTAAAGGCTTTAAATGGGAGCTGGCAGGATGGCTCAGTAGGTAGACGTATTTGCCATCAAGCTTGATAACCTGAGTTTTGATTCCCCTGGCACCCAGCCACCCCTGCCTAATAATACATACATACACATATACAATAAAGATCTCAGTTAGCTTTATCATTTCATCCTAGCACTGAGCAACATGTCACTGACTGTTTGTTACAGGAAGCCAGGCAGAGGAGGTCAGTTTCAAAAAAAAAGGACTTGAAGAAGCCAGGGACAAAACACAATGTGGCTTTCCTCGCACAACTGGGTCCAGAGATTGAACAATGCGTGAGCTGTTTGGTTGGCAAGCGTGACTCCAGGTGACTACCTTCCTGGTTTAATGATTAAGGCAGTGGGAAGTGACTACACTGAACTGGTAGAGAGAACCGCCCTTCGTTTTTCTCCTAGTTTGGAGCTGGTGTTGTTTCTTAGTTTGGAGTTGTGGAACTTCATCATGGATGACTCTGTTTAGGTTGTTAGTACAGAAGATAAGCCCCAAACTGTAGACGCTTTCTGGCTTATTTAGCTCAAGGTGCCACTTTCTTCCTTTTGTGTCCCTTCCTTTTGTCTTTCTGTTCTTCTTTCCTTCTCCTTTGACAGTGTCTCCTCTAGCTCCGGCTGGTCTTGATTTAGAGCAGAGGAGGACCTTGAACTTTGATCCTGGTGGCTCTACCTTCCAAGTGCTGCCATTACAGACATGTGAAGCCACACCTGGTTATGCAGTGCAAGGGATCGAATCCAGGGTCTCATGCAGACTAGGTAAGCCTGCTACCAACACCCCCAGTGTCTGCTTTAGGAGACAGGTCTCCTGTAGAACAGGATATGCACTTACATGGTACTACATACATGTGAAGATCAGAGGACAACCTTGTGGACTTGATTCTCTTTACTCTTGACTTTACTGGCATTTAGGGATTGAACTCAAGTTGCCAGATTTGCATGGCAAACTCCTTTATCTGCTGGGACATTTCTTATAGACGCCAGGACCATACTGCCCACAATGGGCAAATGTTCTACAGGTTTGCCTGCAGACCCGTCTTTTTTTTTTTTTTTTTTTTTTTTTTTTGACAACATTTAATTGGGGCTAGCTTACAGGTTCAGAGGTTCAGTCCATTACCATCGAGGGGGGGATATGGCAGCATCCAGGCAGGCATGGCGCAGGAGGAGCTGAGAGTTCTATGTCTTCATCCGAAGGCTGCTAGCAGAACACTGCCTTCCAGGCAGCTAGGATGAGTCTATTAAAGTCCACGCCCACAGTGACACACTTACTCTAACAGGGCCATACCTTCTAATATTGCTACTCCCTGGACCAAGCCTATAAAACCCATCACAGATGTCTAGATGTGGCTCTGTCCCTCTCCCCACTATTTAATAATTGCATTAATATTTCTTTCATATGTATGTATTTTAGAAGCTTCTACTATATCAGTTTTCCATAAAAGCCCACAAATGGCCCTTAGTTTTAGGTGCTCCTCCCAGTGTCCCAGACGACTAAAGATACTGAACATTTCTTTAGTATTTCCCAGCCATTTTTGTTTCAACTTTTTTTTTCCGAGTTACAAGCTTTATTGACAAGCTATAAACACCACAAGTAGAACCCTCCCACTCAGCTAGACAGTCGCCACAGCCGTCTCGGCGGCCACACCCTTCCACGTCCCTTTTACATCTGCAAAACCCGCTTTTGTCAGTGTATACGCTATACTCTGTGCTTATCTGCAAACCCAAATCTTCCCACCCCTACTGTCCCCGTGTCTCGTTTTAAGACCTGCTCGTTTATTTGAGGTAATTGTAATCTTGTCCCTTATCTGTCCCAGCAACCAAACTCTGCTCCTTCCAAGTCAGCACCAAAGGATCAGGTCACGTCCAGATGGATGACAAGGATGGGATTTATAGCCGCAGATGCGTTTGCAGAAGACACGCAGAGGGTGGAAAGAGGTACTGGCGTGAGTGAAGTTTCCTGCAGAGATCCCAGCCGGACCCGCCGCAGCTGACAGCAAGCGCAGCGGCTCTTGTTTCAACTTTTGAGAATTACCAATTTAGATCTCTACCTCATTTTTTTTTTTGAAGAACATGATTTTAATATTTTCAACTGTTAATATTCAAAAAACAGAATAATTATTTTAAGATATATTTCATTGTTATGTTTCCCTTTTCATTTCTGATTTTATTAATTTGGATAGTGTCTCTGTGCCCTCTGGTTAGTCTGGCTAAGGGTTTATCTATCTTGTTGATTTTCTCAAAGAACCAGCTCCTGGCTTTATTGATTCTGTGTATAGTTCTTTTTGTTTCCACTTGGTTGATTTCAGCCCTGACTTTGATTATTTCCTGCAGTCTACTCCTCTTGGCTGTATTTGCTTCTTTTTGTTCTAGAGCTTTCAGGTGTGCTATCAAGCTGCTAGTGTAAGCTCTCTTCAGTTTCTTTTTGGAGGCACTCAGAGCTATGAGTTTTCCTCTTAGAAATGCTTTCATCGTGTCCCATAAGTTTTGGTATGATGTGTCTTCATTTTCATTAAATTCTAAAATTTCTTTCTTTCTTGATCCAGTTATCATTGAGGAGACCGTTGTTCAGCTTCCATGTGTGTGTGGCCTCTGCCTCCCGAGTGCTGGGATAAAAGGTGTGTGCCACCACGCCCAGTGTTTTCCAACCTTTTACTCTGAGGTAGTGTCTGTCTTTGTCACTGAGGTATGTATCCTGTATGCTGCAAAATGCTGGGCCCTGTTTATGTATCCAGTCTGTTAGTCTATGTCTTTTGGGGGAAATTGAGTTCATTGATGTTAAGAGATATTAAGGAAAATAATTGTTACTTCCTATTATTTTTGTTGTTAGAGGTGGAATTATGCTTGTGTGGCTATCTTACTTTTTGTTCAAAGATTGCTTTCTTGCTTTTTCTAGAGTATAGTTTCCCTCCTTGTGTTGGTATTTTCCCTCTATTATCCTTCGTAATTCTGGATTTGTGGAAAGATATAGTGTACATTTGGTTTTGTCATGGAATATCTTGTTTTCTCCATCTATGGTAATTGAGAGTTTTGCTGGGTATAGTAGCCTGGGCTAGCATTTGTGTTCTCTTACGGTCTATATGACATCTGCCCAGGATCTTCTAGCTTTCATAGTCTCTGGTAAGAAGTCTGGTCAAATTCTGATAGGTCTACTTTTATATGTTACTTGACCCTTTTCCCTTACTGCTTTTAATATTCTTTCTTTGTTTAGTAAATTTGGTGTTTTGATTATTATGTGACAGGAGAAATTTCTTTTCTGGTCCAGTCTATTTGGAGTTCTGTAGGTTTCTTTTATGTTTGTGGGCATCTCTTTCTTTAGGTTAGGGAAGCTTTCTTCTATAATTTTGTTGAAGATATTTACTGGTCCTTTAAGTTGGGAATCTTTGCTCACTTCTATACCTATTATCTTTAGGTTTCATCTTATCATTGCATCCTGGATTCCCTGGATGTTTTGGGTTAGGAGCTTTTTGCTTTTTGCATTTTCTTTGACTGTTGTTTCAATGTTTTTTATGGTATCTTCTGCACCTGAGATTCTCTCTTCTATCTCTTGCATTCTGTTGGTGATGCTTGCATCTATGACTCCTGATCTCTTTCCTAGATTTTCTAACTCTAGGGTTGTCTCCCTTTGTGATTTCTTTATTGTTTCTATTTCCATTTTTAGATCTTGGATGGTTTTGTTCATTTCCTTCGCATGTTTGACTGTGTTTTCCTCTAATTCTTTAAGGGATTTTTGTGTTTCCTCTTTAAGGACTTCTAGCTGTTTACCTGTATTCTCCTATATTTCTTTAAGGGAGTTATTTATGTCCTTCTTAATATCTTCTATCATCATCATGAGAAGTGATTTTAGATCCAAATCTTGCTTTTCCAGTGTGATGGTGTGGCCAGGACTTGCTATGGTGGGAGAATTGGGTTCTGATGATGTCAAGTAACCCTGGTTTCTGTTGCTTATGTTCTTATGCTTGCCTCCTGCTATCTGATTATCTCTAGTGCTACCTGCCCTCGCTATATCTGACTGGAGCCTGTCCTTCCTGTGATCCTGGTTGTGTCAGAACCCCTCAGAGTTCATCTGTCTCTGTGATCCTGTGATTCTTGGATCCTGTGATCCTGAGATTCTGGGTGTGTCAGAGCTCCTGGGAGTCAAGCTGCCTCTGGGACCCTGAGGTCCTGGTGTGACCAAACTATTTGGGTCCTGGGATCCTAGGATCCTGTGGTCCTGGGCATATTAGAATGCCTAGGAGTAGAGCTTTTTCTAGGTGTTGTGGGACTGGCTGTGAAGTTCATGCCCAAGGTCTGCTCAGGGCACTGGCTCAGACCAGAAAGAACTTGTGCTACTAGTTGGGTAGAGTTCCTGGGTGCCTGGGTCCCATTGTTCCCAGTTACTCCTGGTGTTAGGGCAGATGTTGTGTCCTCCTCACCTCTGATCCTCTCATCCTGGGATTGTTAGAGCACCTGGTAGTGGATCTTCTGGGTGTTGTGGGACTGACTGCGGAGTTCACACCCAAGAACCGGACAAGACAGGAAGGTACATCCCCATCTTACAGAGGCATTTTCTGAGTTGAGGTTCCCCACCCCCCCACTCAGATGACTGTAGTTTGGATCAAGTTGACATAAAATAAGCACACTAGGGTATTGCCTATCTCTTCATGACTATTATCTATCTCTCTGTTATCTATTTACTATCTACTATCTATCATCTGTCTACTATCTACTATCTATCATCTATCTACTATATATCAACCTATTTATCAGTCATCTATCTATAATTATCTACCATCTATCTACTATCTATCAACTATTATTAACACACACACACCACACACACAGAGTACTCCTAGGACATAATGAACAAGACAACAGGAAATCAAACACAGAAGAAAACACTGTAACCAGGTTATGTGATAAACTCAAAATGCATGAGGCTGTGTCTAGGAAACATCACACTGTGTCTCAGTTGAACACACACACACACACACACACACACACACACACACACACACTATAAAATACTGTCAGTGGCTGGGCATACAGCTCAATAGCAGAATATTTGTTTAACTCCTGTGAGGCTCCAGATTCATTCCCCAAGACAAAACCAAGCAAAGCATGTTGGGCATGGTAGTGACTAGTTATCAAGGACAGAGTCTGACAGGCTCTCTGTCCCCAAGAAACTTTGCCTCTAACTTTGTCTCATATAATCTAGTTCCAAAAGGCTTACAGCTCAACAATGCTCTGTTTTTGTAATGCTAACCCTGGCCACTGGCCACTTAACACTGGGTACTGACTGGTGTGCTCAATCCTTTCCAAGGCCTTTCTGAATTTCCTGATATGGACTGAATCTTTAGCCCTGGCCACCAGCCTTCTCTGGTTTCCAATGCCACTCTCTGCCCAGGTGGGGCCAAATGGCTTAGATTCGTCCACTCAGGCTCTTGGATCAGTGCCCGGACCTCACATCATCTGGGCTACTTAGCATGAACTGATGTCTTCCTAAAAGCCTCAGAAGTGGGTGGAGTCTGGACTGTGGAGAGCAGGGTGTGAGGGCACTCAGGAGCTGCTCCCTGGAGAATGACCAGAGCTCATCAAGGCTAGCAAGGAAAGAGTCTTTTCCTCCACCTTCTGGTGTTCACACCCATCTGTAAGCTGCTGGCCGTCTCTCCTGTCCCACCTGGTAGCACACCATGGTCCTCCAGCTCCCCTCTCCTGTGCAATGGTCATGACAGTGTCACCAGGGTTGGCTGGCTTCAGCAGCTCTGATGGAGTGGAGACCTGCCCTAAAATATCTTATGGGTTTCTAAAAGCCTGGTATGTGGTTTTGGCTGCCAAGAGGATGTTGGGAATCCTTTCTCTTTCTAGAACAGTTCCAGGCCACTCTGTGCCTAAGGACCAATCAGTCCTTCTCAGTCAGTTTGTGTCCCTTGAAGTAAACTCTGTCCTCTGGGTGCAAGACTTTGCAGAGGCAGGTTTGACTGTAACCCCTTCCTCCCTTGCTGTCTGTAGAGATTGGTTTAGGTATCTCTTCCACCATAACCTTTGGATGCTCAAACTCCTTATATAAATGGAGCAGAATTTGTATACAGCCTACACAAGGACCTTTAACCTTAGATCATCTCAAGATGGCTTACTGGTGTGCTGTGTAAATGCTGGGCACACAGTTGACCTACTGAATTGTTTAAGGACTAATGACAGGAAAGAGGAAGTCTAGTTCTGATGTTCACCTGTGATGTCATATAGAAAAGCACTAGCTTTCCCTGCTCCCTGGAGGTAGCCCTTTCTGATCCCTCCTCTCCACAGCTTCCTAGTTTCTTGACTAAGTTGCTGAGTTTGTACTTGTAACCCCAGAGAGCTTACTTTAGTCCCTGGGCCTCAGTTTCTTCAGTTGCTACAAGGCCTTAGGAAGTTGATAAAAGGACTGGACAATGCTGTGTTTTAAGAACATGGGCCCTTTATCATGAAGACTTTACCAAAGGCCTCCGGGAGAGACCAAAAGACCACAGCATATCTGTCAATGGGAATCAAGCAAGGAGAAGGTCTGGAGGAGCCAGATGGGAGCCTGGAGAATAAGTGGCAGTGCTCCTGTGGGAAGAATTTCCCACACACCTTTCCGGCCACGCCTTTGGAAAAATCTGCTGCTGCTTGAACTCCGAACTCCTCAGAGCTCTTTTCAGAAGCAGATGGGTTCCTTCTAGGGAAGTAGTCTCCTTTTTCAGGCTCAGCTGTCACCTTAGGCATGGCTCTAATAATCCTTGCATTATCGTTCGTTCCTCTTGGGAGCATTGGAAGGGAGGGAAAGTGCCTTGCACATCTGTCCTCTGGAGGACCTGGATACTAGCCCTGTGGTGGCACTTTAATGGTTACTGGCTTGTTAAGGACAGGCCTGGGCAATCCCCTGGTAAGATTAAGACAACTTAGCACCCACTGTGTGACAGTGTTCTCTGGTGTTCAAGTGACTAGTTTTGAGCTACTTAGGAGAATTTATAGTTTCCTCTTACAATAAATAGGACTCTCCAGAGAATGAAGACTGCCTGATGCCCAACCTCATGTTGGAGTCCCTAGCTCTACACATTGTTTTTCAGCTGAAAAATTAAAATCCTGGGCTCCCACTATTGAAAAGGAACAAGAGATGTGAGATTGGATGCCTTTGTGTGCCCCCGTATGGACCAGTGAAAGGGAAAGGAGGCTTGTCCCATGATCTGGGGGCTGCCTTGGCCTGTGTGGCTGTGGGGTCCACGGTAGCCTGGTGATGCTCACCTGCCAGTAAAGGAAGGGTTCATGGGCTGGACCCCAGGCTGCTGGGCAATCCTGTTTGTCTAGTCTTCTGTGGACAGGGGCCAAAGAAACACACAGACACACATGCGTGCACACACACACACACACACACACACACACACACACACAAACATTCTCTCTCTCTCTCTCTCTCTCTCTCTCTCTCTCTCTCTCACACACACACACACACACACACACACACACACACACACATACACTCACATATACAGTCTCATGAAGCCTAGACTGACCTCAAACTTGCTATGTAGCCAAGGGCGATCTTAAACTTCTCATCCTCTGCTTCTGTTTCCCCAGTGTGGGGGAATTACAGCTGTGCGCCACCATATCTGGTTTTGTGTTGGGGACTGAGCCCAGAGGTTTGTGCATGCTAGACAAACACTCTACCCACACTACATTCTCAGCCCTGTCTCTGTCTCCAGACATCCAGAAATCTTCCCTTTATATGGCAGAAAGAACCAAGATGAGGCCTTGTCTAGCAAACAGACCCGTGTCTGTAGTCTTCTAAAAATCCCAGGCTAGGGATTACAGACTGTGCCAGGGTACCAAGAGGCCTTCTGTACTCTCTTGGCCCATGTGTTGTAAAATGAAAGCAGATGAGGGTTAAATATCTTCCTTTTCTTCTACATTATGCTACCATACACACCCACAACCCCAATCTCACTCTTTCTTCCTTCTTTCTTCAGAGAAGTTTAAAGAGTTTTGTTGACCATAGCCTGCCCACCCTTCTTTCAGGTCTGGGCCACATGGAATCTTTTTTTTTTTTTTTTTTTTTTTGTGCTTGCAAGAAGCCCTGCTTGGTGTGGAAACTTCTCATTGTGCCAGCCTTGGGCACCCCATTCACATAAGCAATGGAGTGAGCCCCTCCCATAGCTCATTAGAATTCATCAAAGGTTCCCTGGGTGGTTAGCACTAGGCTCCTTTCCCCTCCCATTTGCAGTCATTTCTGTCTTAAGAGAAGAAGTAAGGGACAAGCGAAGAAGTAAGGGACAAGCGGTACCAGCTGGCCTCAGAGCTGGGGAGACACTAAGGGAATAGGGAGAGACAGTGAAGCAGGAAGCCCTTGCATGGAGAGGGCGGCTTTTTTCTTGAGGGGAGCACAGAGCACTTGCTTGCCTGTCATGCATTAGACTCTGGATTCAACCCAAGTTCCACAGAGAAAGCAAAATGAAACAAGACAAGACTTCCATTCAGGCAGGTTCCCACTGTTCAGGAAAGCCAAAAGAATATTGCTGTCTTTTGGGTTATTGGACAGGAGGAGAAATCTCCACTTGATCAATTGTTAGAGATAAACTTTATTCCTTTCTTCCTCTTCCTCTCCCTCTCCCTCTCCCTCACCCTCTCCCCCCTCTCCCTCTTCTCCCTCTCCCTCTCCCTCTCCTCCCTCTCCCTCTCCTCCCTCTCCTCCCTCTCCCCCTTCTTTCTCCCCTTCTCCCTCCCCCTCCCCCTCTCCCTCCCCCTCCCCCTCTCCCTCCCCCTCTCCTCTTCTCCTTCCCTCTTCCTCCTCCTTGTTTGTTGTTGTTGATATTGACGCAGAGTCTCAGGCATCCCAGGCGGTTCAGTAAGAGCTTGCACTCTCGAGCCTCGGCCTCTATCTCCTACTGCCAGGATCACAGTCACACACCAACACATCTTGGCAGCCTCTGCTCTCCTGCTCTACTCCTCTGCTTTTGTGACAGCTGTCCCTGGAGCAGGTGTTTTCTGGACTGGAGTCTCCTGACCTTTGGAGGATTCAGTGCTTTCCGGCCACTGCTTTCTGGGCAGCAGATGTCCTACCTGCCGAAATTAACTGCCATTTTCTTTCTGCCAGAATTTTAGCCTCAGCAGTGGCAAAGATCAACTGCAGTCTCAGGAACAGGGGCATTGTGGGAGAAGCCTTCTGGAGAGTTGCTTTTTATTTTAAAATATTTGTTTTTTTTTTTTTTTCATGTATTTGTTTATCAAGACAGGTCTTGCCAGGCAGTGGTGGCGCACACCTTTAATCCCAGCACTTGGGAGGCAGAGGCAGGTGAGTTTCTGAGTTTGAGGCCAGCCTTGGTCTACAGAGTGAGTTCCAGGACAGCAAGGGCTACACAGAGAAACCCTGTCTCGAAAAACAAAACAAAACAAAACAAAACAAAACAAAACAAAACAAAACAGACAGGTCTGGTGTAGTTCTGGCTGATGGTTGGTCTTGAATTTGTTATATGACTGAATACTTGATCTTCTTGCTCTGTCTCCCACGTGCTGGGACTATAGGCAGGTGCCATCATGCCTAGTTGTATGTGGTGCTGGAGATGGATCTCTGGACCTCACACATATTAGGCCACGACTCTACCAACTGAGCGACATCCTTGATCCCAGCCCCGAAGCCTCCTTTTTGATTACTCTGTCCCTTGTTCTTCCTGCTTTCATGACTTTGAAATCGTCAAACTTTGTCATCGTGGTTGTATTCGTTACTTTTCTATTTCTGTGACAAGCTCACAGCAGAGGTCAATGTAAGAATTTATTTTGGGGGGCTGGTGAGATGGCTCAGTGGGTAAGAGCACCCGACTGCTCTTCCAAAGGTCCGAAGTTCAAATCCCAGCAACCACATGGTGGCTCACAACCACCCGTAATGAGATCTGATGCCCTCTTCTGGTGCGTCTGAAGACAGCTACAGTGTACTTACATATAATAAATAAATAAATCTTTAAAAAAAAAGAATTTATTTTGCTTTGGGGTTCCAGAGGGAGAGTCCACAATGGCATGGTTGGCACGGCAGCAGGCTGCCAGAGCAGGGTCACCTCTTCAGCTGCCATCTGTCACTGGTGGAACCTATTCACAGCTTCCTGAGCAACTGCCTGGCCTGGGGTCCTCTTACCCCCACCCAGACCCTGCCATCTGTTTTGCCTTCTTGTTACCATGGTCCTTTGGAGATAGCCCAGGGCAATACTCTGTTGGTCTTCATGAACACACTTTTGCCCTGATATCAAGGCTCAATGGTTTGTCTCCAGTGTGATGATCATCTTGGATGCAGGGATGCTGAAAACTGCCATAGTTATAGAGAACCCTCTGCCCATATCCCAAGTCCCACCGAGAACCAACATCCATCTCCACACCTAACCCTTCAGGGAGTCTCCGGGTACTATGTTGGTTCCACATTTTGTGGAAAGAAAGGAATTGTAGGGAATTACCTTAGTTTTGTCAGGACTTTTAATGATAGAACATGCAACTTTTAGACACTTTGGTTTGTAAAGACCAAACAGGTCTCTGGGTGCTCACTCAAGGTAAGAGAACAACACGGAGTGAAGGCAGAATGCAGGAAAGAGCACGTGAGCACACAAGAGGCTCACCAGGGCAGGGAGATGGTCTCTGGATTCTCCACATTTGCCTGTGCCTCCGTGCAGGTATGGAGCAAGGTGGGACCTCCAGTTTGAGGGAATGGGTGGGGTGAGAAGCCCAGAGTTGCCTAAGGGTTTGGGGAGATGGTGGGTTTCCCCATATCACTGAGGCACCCATGAAGTGGTCCCAGATGTTTTATTTGTTTTTACTTTCCCTGAACTGAGTATTAAATCTGGGGCCTTTCTTGCACTTGGCAAGTGACTCACCCGTGAGCTCAGATCTTCTCTTTTTATTTTTATTTTGAGGCAGGGTATGGCTAAGTTACCCAGGCTGACCTTGAGGTCCTCCTGCTCAGCCTCCAAAGAAGCTGGAATTATAGGTCCATGCCTTGTGCTTGCTGACGGAGCCTGTTAATGCCTTGTGCTTGCTGACAGAGCCTGATGCAGCTGTCTCCTGAGAGGCTCTGCCAGTGCCTGACCAATACAGAAGTTGATGCTCACAGACATCCATTGGACGGAGCACAGGGTCCCCAGTGAAGGAGCTAGAGAAAGGACCCAAGGAGCTGAAGACGTTTGCAGCCCCATAGGAGAAACAATATGAACTAACCAGTATCCCCAGAGCTCCCAGGGACTAAACCACCAACCAAAAATGGTGGGACTCTTGGCTCCAGCTGCATATGTAGCAGAGGCTGGCCTAATCGGACATCAATGGGAGGAGAGGTTATTCATTGGTCCTGTGAAGGCTCTATGCCCCAGTGTAGGGGAATGCCAGGGCCAGGAAGCAGGAGTGGATGTGTTGGTGAGCAGGGGGAAGGGGGTTTTTGGAGGGGAAACTAGGAAAGGGGGTAACAACATTTGAAATGTAAATAAAGAAGATATCCAATAAAGAAAAAAAAATATTGTCAAAGTCACAGCAAGTAGCAATTCAGTATTTATTGAGTGCCTGCTGTTTGCTAGCTGTCCTCACGGGAGCCAGGGATGTATTCAGAGGAGAAGCAAATTTCAGATCCACAGAGCTTAGAGTGCATAGCCAGAAATTGATGACTAACAGTGGTGTGTTAAGCTGGATGATAATAAGCAATGGAGCAGAGGAAAAGAGTGTGGTGTGAGCACCAACAAGGGCTGAGGGCTCTACACTTCGCTTTCGTTTTCCCCTTACAATTATAATATTCATGGGAAGGACCCCAGGAGGTGAGGAAGTGAGCAGCTGAGCCTTCCAGGTTCAGAGGGAGAACATTTGAGGTTGAGCAATTAGTAAGAGTGGAAACCCTGAAGGCCGCTTGCATCAGAACAGTAAGGAGGTACGTAAGGGAGAGGGTCCCTTGCCCAGACGGCTGGACAGTCAGGAGGCTGCCTGTGTGACTGTGATGCTTCACGCAGCCTCCTGACTGTCCAGCCATCTCAGTTAGGAGCTGGAGGTGGCTTTTGAGTCAAAGCCATCCAGGCATGGAGGCCCTGTCTAACTGCCTAAAATGAAGTGACTCTGTCAACAGCCACACAGGAGAACTCAGAAACAGATCCCGTCACCTTGGTCAGCACTATAATGGGACCTTGTGAAGGACCAAGGAGCAGAGAAGGCCCCACTGGTCCTGGTCCAGATTTCTGACCCGAGGAGCAGATCACAGGCATGTGTTGTATCCAGGTGCTAAGCTAATTCCCGTTTATAACCCAAACACAGCACAAACAGCAGCCCTACATCTCAGAGATGTAGCATTCATTCCTTAGATTTCAGTTATTCTTGGCCTAAGTAGACCACTGCCCCCTCACCCCTACCCCTACCCCGAGTGCCTCCCTAATGAATTGGGAAGAACAGACAGTGCCCCCATGATCTTTCAGTGGGTTCTCCCTGGGAATTGAACCCAGGGTCACATACACGCTAAGCAAAGTGCTGTATCTCTGAGCTACATTCTCAGCCCAAGGATGCAAGTTTCCTTCAGTGTGGCCAGCAGGCACGGAACGGCTTGCCTCTAACAGCCCACCTAAGGTTCACTTCAAAACCACCATTTGCTACTTCCAATTGCTGCATCCAAGTTGTGGGTTCAACAAGGTACCCCTCACTGTATCTTCGACAGAAGAGTGGACACAGAGACAGGCAGGGGCGGAGACTGGGTGTCAGCCATGTCCCATACCCCAGGGAGTTCCAAGGGCTGTCAGCAGAAGGAAGGAGAGAAGTGGCCAAGGATTCTTTTGATGAAGTCTTTGAAGGGAGCATGGCACTTTGATGTCAGACGTACTTCAAGATTTCAGAACGGAAAGAAAAATGTTTCTCTGGGTTCCACACATCCAGTCTGTGGAAGTATGCTCTGGCTGCCCTCTACAATAGCTTACTTACTTTCTTTTAAAATTGTGTACACTGTGCAAAATTCTCTGGGACCCTTGGCCTGCTGTCCCTTTCTTCTCCCCCTTTTCTATTTATTTATTTATTTATTTATTTATTTATTTATTTATTTATTTATTGTGACAGGCTCTTACTGTGTGGTCTGGTCTATTCTCAAACCAGTGTTGGACTAGCCTTGGCCTCTAAGTGCTAGGCTTACAGTATGTGCCCACCAATCCCAGCTACATTTCTTTTTATAGTCTGTCCTTAATTCCTTCCTTCCTTTCAATTATATAATTAATAAATTAATTAGCTACAAGATCTTCCTCAAACTCACAATCGTCCTGCCGCAGAGTTCTAAGAGCTAGGATTTCAGGTGTTTACCACCATGTGCAGTGGTTTTTCTCTTTAAAGTATGACATTATAAACACTGTATTCTGTGGTGCACACTAGGCATGTGTTTTAGGAAGTGCATCTTCACTTCCTGGTTTTATTTTTTGAAAAATAAAATGTTTTTCTTTACATATTTGTTTAGTGGAAAGTATTGTAGGAGAATTAAATTTAAAACTTCAGATTTTGAAGTAGAAGTTCACAGAGCCAACCTTTTATAAAAGCAGGTTTCAGGGCGTCCTATGATGAGATTATTTTCGCTCCTCTTTTGTCCCTGGTTTGCATAAGCCCTTATTGGCCATCAGGGAGTAATTTAAGAGGGTCACTTGCTTAATCTGACCAGAACCACCTCACAGGCCGGTCCTCAAGCCAGAGGGACTCCTAGGCAGAAAGGAGGAAGGAAGGTCGCTGAGCCTGAACTCTGGACTCAGGACTGTTCTGCCCAGAGACACACGAGGGCGATTTCCCAGCACAGCGGAGGTCAGCGGATTTCTTCTTTAGTCATCACTAAAGACCTCTCACTTCAGGATTTTTGCTTCCTTTCTTGATCACCCCCAGTTGGCTCAGTGTCTCCTGACTGCAGTCACATGCCTTATCTACATTGGTGTTTGAGGTTTCAGTGGCCCAGCTTTGTGACTTCAGATGGTCCCTGGAAAGGGGACCCGGCTTCCCGCTGCTTTCTACCTACAGTTCTGCGATAACAGCGGCAGAACAACCCTGGTAGACCCCCATGGTTAACCTTCTACAGAGGAAGTCCTGCTGCCAGAGTCCCAGGACCTAGGCCCTCAGATGCTAACTCCAGCACGTTTACACGGTCTTTCAGAGTCTACAAGTTGCTGACCGCAGATTCCCACTAGGCTCCCGCAGCAGCTCTGAAGGCAGATAAAAAAGACCCATTCTACAGTTAGCGTGACTGACAGTGTGCAGTGTGTGCTTAGCAGGACCAGTGCATGTCCCTTCCCTAAGCCTGGCGCCGCGTCAGGTTCATGTTTGCTCCATCCTTTAAGTATGTGCAAGGCATGTTCATGCCTCCTCCACCACACACACTAAGCATGAGCTTTACCACTGAACTACATACACCCACAGCTCTTTTATTTTGTAAAGGTAATGGAGGTTCAAAGGTAAAATGATATAGTAGTAGTGGAAGAGCGGGAACCAAAACAGTTCTGCTCCTGTCTGCTCTGCGCACCTGCATACGTGGGGGGCGGGGGGGGGGGGAGGGGGCCTTAAGGTTGACGCTGAATTTTTCCCTCCCTCTTGATGGCCCTGGAGACCACCCTTTTGATTACTCTAACTAGTTCATTGTAGTTCATTTGCTCCAAGGATTCCCTGTCTTTGCTAACAGGGCACTGAGATTGCAAACGCCCGGCTGGGTTTTTGTTTTGTTTTGATTTTTGGCTTTTGAGACAGGGTCTCTCTACATAGCCCTGGCTAACCTGAAAATCACTATGTAGATCAAGCTGACCTCAGACTCACAGAGATCCACCTGCCTCTGCTTCCCGAATGCTGGAATTAAAGGTGTGTGCCACCAAGCAGGGAGCCCCCACAGCTTTTACTTGGGAAATCGGAACTCTAGTTCTCAGGCTACTCGGCAGGCGCTTCTACTGAATTGTTTTGCTGAGCAACAACTCACTTACGACTGCATTGGATACTTTTCTCATGGCAATGACAAAATAACCCACAGAAGCAACTCAAGGCTCATGGCTTTGGGGACTGAGGTCCATGGGGGATGGTTTAAGAGGGCGGAGCCTGCGGCTGAGCTACTCAAGTCGAGCTGAACCAGAAAGCAGAAACTATACATGCTGCAAATGAGACTAGACAGCCCTGTGTCCAGAAGTTTCCACAGCCTTGGAGAACAGGGCTGTCAGGTAGAGCCCATTTTCAAATCCATGAGCCTGTGGAGGAGATTTTCTATTTAACCTGGAACAGCGATGGGGTGGTTCTAGAACATCTGGAACCCGAGAGAGTGTAGTGTGGAGGAGGGGGCAGGGGAGGGGGTGAGGAAAGAGGGGTAAGGCTGCTGTGGCTCAGGGTTCCAGGAATTCCATCATACTGCCTGTCCTGTGGGAGCATCAGTTCCCAAAAGGTCCAACTGAGGCTGGAGATCTACTTCCAAGGTGGCTCGCTGCATGGCTGGCAAGCTGGTGCTGGCTGCTGGTGAGGGGTCCTCAGCTTCTCCCCATCGGGATTGCTGGAGTGCTCCCCACCACACGGTGGCTGACTTCCCCACAGTGAAAGCAGGACAGTCTTTATGACCTTGTCTGAGAAATCAGACCATCATTTCTGAGACCAGTTTTGCAGACAGCTGCTTGCGACAGAGGCGTGACATCAGGAGGCAGGGTCATTGAAGACAATCCTGGGTGTGATGCAGTGCTCCCGTGCTCCCCAGCAATGTGCAATGGCAGTGTTGGTTGAGAAAAAGAAAAGCACTCAACACAGAGAGATAGCTGTTTCATAGCAGAAAGCAACAACGTAGCTCTTAGGCTTTCCTGATGAAAGTCCTCCCCCCCTCCCCCACTTCTTCTATTCTGTGGTTTTGGGGATCAAACTAAAGGCCTCACAACGACAGGCAGCCTCCGCCACCGAGCAACACACCCTCAACCTCCCTGATCTCTTTCTGTTTTTGCTTTGTTGTTTGATTCTTTGGGACAAGATCAAACGTAGCCCAGGTGGGCCTTGAACTTGCTGTGTAGCCAAGGGTGGCCCTGATCTCCTGATCTTCTTGCTTTTGTCTCTCTACCACTGAGATTAGGAGCATGGGTCTCCACACCCAAACTCCTTGAGTTTGTAATAAAAGTTGCACTAGAGCAGGGCGTGGTGGCGCATGCCTTTAATCCTAGCACTCGGGAGGTAGAGGCAGGCGGATTTCTGAGTTTGAGGCCAGCCTGGTCTACAAAGTGAGTGCCAGGACAGCCAGGGCTACACAGAGAAACCCTGTCTCGAAAAACCAAAAAAAAAAAAAAAGTTGCACTAGGGGATTTTCGTCATCAATAGTGTGAACATTGGAAAGGATTAGTGTAAACACAGATGATTTTGGTTTGTTTGGGGCGGGGTGTCTTAGGAAAAGAAAAATTTTAAAATAAAAATAATTTTTGAGAAAACATGTTTAATGTGATTTAAACACTGTGGAATGTGTATACATATCAAAATATCACACATTATTTCCTTAACATGCACAATTGTATGCCTTTATGTACCAGTTAATAATTTTAACTAGGGCTGCGGAGATAGTTCAGTAGGTGAAGTGAGGATGTTGCATAGACATGAAGATTTGAGTTTGATCCCCAGGACTCAAGTGGAAAAGCTGAGTGTGATGGTGGTGATTGTAACCCCAGTCCGGGAAGGTGGAGATAAGATTCCCTGGGTGTCCCTGGCCAGCTACCTACCCACCCACTCGACCAAACTCCATCTCTCTCTCTCTCTCAGAGATACCAATTTTTAAATATATTTTATGCTGCTCTGTGAATGCAGTTCCCAAGGAGGCCAGAAGGGGGCATCAGATACCCCTGGCGTTGGAGTTGCAGATGGCTGAGAGCCATCTGACTGGGGCTTGACAACTCTTCAGTGCTGGGCAAGGGACCTAACTCCAGCCCTTAGGCAGGGTGTGGTGGTGCACACCTCTAATCTCAGAGCTCGGGAGGCGGAAGCAGTCTCTGAGTTTGAGGCCAGCCTGGGTGTACATAGTGAGTTCCAAGGCTACACAGAGAGACCCTGTGTAACCTTGTTTCTCACCTTTTTGAAACCTATGGTCTATTATTGTCATTCATTGTCACCCTACTATGACACAGTTATCAGGCACGGGGTTCTGAGAAGTTGGAGAACAGCTATGCTCAATCAAGGCCTTGTCCTCAGCCCTTCCTAACAGGCTCTATTTTATTGTTGTTGTTGTTGTTATTTGTTTGTTTGTTTGTTTCAAGACTGGGTTTCTCTGTGTAGCTCTGGCTGTTCTGGAACTTGCCCTATGGCCTAGGATAGACTTGAACTCATGAAGATCAGACTGCCTCTGCCTTCCTAGTGCTGGGATTTTAAGGTGTGTTCCACTCCCACCTCCACCTCCACCCCCATCCTGCCCCAGGCCCTACTCCGAGTTTTGACCTGTAGGTTTCCCAGCTGTGGGTCACTTTTCGCGTCTTCCTTTTCCTTTACCGGAGGTCTGTTGGGGGCAGCTAGAGTTCAGCAGCTCTCTGTAGACTCCCTTCCCCTGTATTGTTTGTTCTCTGCACACATATGCCCTTTCCTAACCAAACAGCGCGGAGTCAAAGAAAGCTGAATAGGTCTCATAACCCCGTTTCCTGGTCACAAGACAGACAGTCGTCATCCCTGCCTTGTCTGCCTCCTGGTGTCTCGCAGGACCTCTCTATGTCCGTATTTGTTTCCAGCCGGGGTCCGGATGTAGGCTGAGCTTTTTACATTGCCCCTTAGACAGTCTCCAAGTCACACCTCCAGTCTTGCAAAAGGCTTATTGGCTACAGAGCCCGCTTTTCATGCTCACAGCGCCACCAAGTGGCTTACCTGGTGGAAGAACAGTCAATTATCTGGAGCGAATAGGATCCATCCAGGAGGAGCAGTCTCCTCACAGGGATGCCAGTGTTCCTGCTAGAACACGCCAATACAGACCTCCCTGACTTTTTCCGCTGTGACTTTGGTGTTTCTCCTTTCCTGTCTCTGAAGGAATGGGGTCTGTAGATAGGGAACTTAAGAAACTCTCTCATACCATAGTCTAATGACCCTAAGTTTGTATGGACCTGCAGCACATTCCCGCGGCACAGGTGCCTGGTTTCCATATCTCACCCCACCCCCACCTGCCCATCACCTGAGCTCGGTGCTACCTGCTCCTCCACCCGCGATTGTGCCTGCTGCATCTGCACTTTCCTGACACCTCTGCCTTCATCTCCTCCCGCGACTCCACCTCATTCTTCTTCATCAGCCCCTCCTTGCTGTCTGCACTCCACACCCCCTGCCCACACACCAATTCCGGAAACTATACCTCTCCAAACTCCAGGTGTCTGGACTCCTGGGTCCTCTAGGCCCAGACTGACCCACGGCCAGACGACTTTGGGCTAGATTCCATGTGCTTATCCTGACCATCTTGCCATCTGTGGAAAGAGATAGGGTGGGAGTCCATGTTGAAAGCAAAGCCTCCTCACTCAGGGCCTGCTTTGAAGCCCCGCCCCTGCTGAGCTTGTAGATTAGGGACCCAAAGCCTCTCCTGCCTTTTGACTCCAAGGCCAAGTTTCATCTTTCCATCTTAACCCAAACTATCCTGCATCTACGGAGGAGGACTCTCCTGTCCCCCAAATACTTCCATGTTCCTCATCTTCACAATGCAGAACACATACGCCTTTGACCCAGAAACATTTCATCAGCTACTCATCCTGAAACCCACATGCACTTCTGAAGGATGAGTGATAGACCCTTTCTCTCCCTCTGCGACAGATTAGAACAGATTAAAAATAGATAAAGGCAGGTTTATTAGGAGTCAGCTCTCCTGTGGGCTCACTGATCCCACAGGCGGAGGTCAGTGAAGCCACACACCTGGCCTAAAGCAAGAGGATTTCATAGAGTTTACTCGAGGAGTGATGGCGTGCCAGCGAGGCACTTTCCTGACACCTCTGCCTTCATCTCCACCAGCGAGGCACACCATGGACAAAAACAGCCCCTGGGCGGCCACTTTTAGGTGGGTGGTCAGAAAGGAGGAGAGATGGCTTCTAAGCCTGAGTTGTTTCCCTTGCAGGCTTTCCTTGGGTGAAGAAGAGCAAACAGGGTGTCTTAGTTTGTACAGGAGATAAGCAAGGGTTCCGACCAAACAGTGGGGATGAGATCTGCTCATCACCTCCACAACTCCTAACTGTAAAGGTGATGTGGATCTACTTCCATACAAAAGAGCTTGCAGGAAAAGTAAGAATCGGTTGCTAACTCCACAAGGGAAGAACTCCGGGCTTAGAAGCAATCGCTCCTCGTTCCTGACAACCCACCCAAAAGTGCCTGTCCAGGAGACTACTCAATTTTCAATGGATACATACGTCTAGAATAAAGACTCCTTCCTATGAAATACACACACACCTACACAAACATAACCACATACACACACACACACATACACACACACACACACACACACACACACACACAGAGAGAGAGAGAGAGAGAGAGAGAGAGAGAGAGAGAGAGAAGAGAGAGAAAGAGAGACCTACACAGACATAACCACAGACATACACATACACACACACACAGACACACACACACACACACACATGAAAAAGGGAGATAAGAGTTAGTTGCTCTAGATGTCAAGGATCCTATATGTTGATTATCTTTGAAGACAGTTGTTTTCTACCTCTAATCACTGAGCTTCTAGAAGCACGAGTCCTTATGTGTTCTTCAAGTCTAGCCCACATTACTCTTCCCTGCAGGACTCTGGCTCTCACAGGCTGAAGGGACTGCCCATGCTTTTTTGCTGAGAAAACACTTTAAAAAAAATTCTTTGACAATTTCATACATGCATGCAATTTATTTAGATCATTCTCACCTCTGACTCCATGTTCATATCCCACATATCCCCTCCAATCCCCCCCCCCCCCCCCCCCCGTCAATCCAGCAAGCACTGCCTGCTGGAGTGTTGCCCTGACCTGGTACAGGTGACCATAGCTACAGTAACTTTGAGAGTGTGATGTTCACACCCGGAAGACAGAATTCCACAGACTTCATTCCAGCCCTTCAGCTCCGACATTCCCTCTGCCTCCTCTCTCACAGTGTTCCCGGAGGGAGCTGGGGTGGACTGACACAGAGGCTGAGTACTCAGGTCACTTCTCTGTATGTCGATCAGTTGTGAGTCCCTGCATTGATGCCCACTGCAGAAAATGGGCCATCTGGCCCAGGGTGAGGGCAGCACTAACCTCAGAGGATAAAGGTAACTATTCAGTGGGCAGTTGGACAACATTTCGTTGTAGTAGAAGCAATTTAAGCTTATCCCCATCTAGCTTACAAATGAATGAGACTCAGACTGTGGTTGTTTTGTTTGGCTTTGGCAATTACTGGGATCACCCCTAATCTACTCTTCTAACTGCTGGCCTGGCTGCCTCCCCAGCAGTGTACCCCAGACACTTGCTGTTTCTCCTGGCCACGTGCTCACAGTCCATCTCCCCTCATGGAGGCGTCTTCTCTCTCCTCCTTCTCCTCCTGGTCTCTCTCTTCTTCACTCCCAATCAGGTAACTTAAAACCTACCTACCTCTAATCCTGCAAATAATTGGCTATAGCCAATTATTTGCAGGATTAGAGTTTTAAATCAAGGAACTAATAGTTTTAAATCAAGGAACAAGGTTTGCATAACAAAATCTTGTAAACATGACAATTCACTCATCGGCCTAGACCTTCAGGTACAGAATTTAGCATTACAATACATAGCGACAGACCAAACCACAACATGCTTTTACCATGCTCCTTGTGGTCTGGTATTTGCTTATTGACTCATGCATATGAATTCCTACTGATTGGAACTCTGAGGTAATAGATCCTGTCTAATTGAGTTTTAGATTCCTGTTAAAGGGAAATTGTTCTGACAATTGCCTAAACCTCAGAAAACAGTTTAAGACTAGCTCCGTGAGCTATGACTATTGGAGCTCAACTCCAATTGCAACAAGGCCAAAGGGGAGCATTTATAGCCAAGGACAGGATTAGGGAGCCAATGGATTGAACATTAATAAAGAACCTGAGGGGCATGGGGTTCTGGCTGAAGGCAAGCCAAAGACTTAGAAAGAACAAGGAACAGGGAACTTAATCACATATGGAGTGGGGTGGATATCAAAATACAGGGATTGTTGTTAAACTCACCCAGCAGGATTCTTTGCCAAGACAAGGTAGGCAAAGCTGAGGGGGGACAAAGAAGGGGGCTGAGGGGACTGGTTGAAGTTGGGTCACCATGGATATGGCTGTGTAGATGCACTGATGTGAGCTTTAGGCATGGGACTGCAGAACTCCAGCACATCTTCCTCACTGCCTTTCAGGAAGTAGATCTTAGTTAGAGTGTCCTTGATGGGCTTTGCCCATTCCAAAGGAGTTGTACCTCACTCACCGTATGGCCTTCCTGTCAGAGTTCTCTAGAACAATGAAACTTTATGCAGACACATCTTCCCCTCTCCTGGTTTCTCTCCTGGGACCTGGAAACTATCAAATCCATCATTCCTTCTCCAGGCATTTGATAAGCACCAATGTATGCCAGATCCTATTATGAGTGTAAATAACCGAAGAGTGTATCCATGAACAAAGTGTAAAATCCCCCATCTGTGTGAGGGTGTGCATTAGGCTCTTCTCAGGACCAGCAGTGAACTGGGCTCTAAGCTCACAGGGCAGGTCTAGGAAGTCAGGGGAAGGAATTTTGAAAGCAAGTAGGGTGGGGTGAGCTTGGAGGAGCTCTATAATTCTAAATAGGGTGATGATATAAAACATTGTTTAGCAGGTGACATGATGAATGGAGAGGAGTGGACATCTGCAGGGATATAACTCCAGGAAGAGGAGAAGCAAAAACAAACAAAACAAAAAAACAAATACCAGATGCAGCAGCACACCTGGAATATTCAGGAAACATAAACCCCGGGGGACAGGACAGACTACAAAACATACAGCAACAGCCCCTTACTAAAGTCCTTACTGAATGAACGAAGGACCAGCCTCCCTGATGAACCGCTCACAGAAGAACACGGAAACGTATTCCTGTGATTGTGTGATGAGTGGTGTTTCTGGGTCAGCTCCGCTCTGAACCAGATGACCTGGCACCGCTACTGTTCAGCAGCCCAGGACTTGCCCAAAGTCATCACTTTTACCTTTAATCACCTCTAACTTTCTGTTTCCATCTGCCCTCTCCTTCTGCACCCTCCGAAATCCAAGTCTTCCCAGGAGGCTGCCTGCATGGCCATTGGCCTGGGAGTTCCTCAGAGGCACCCGGTAGGGATGTGGCCACAGACTCTGCACCCAGGCAGGCAGTCACATAGCTGGCTGTAGGGATGGGGCTGGAGAAAAGCAGTGAGCACAAGTCTGAGGAACAGATGATTCAGGGGTCAATGGAGGGGAAGGTGGGATTTACAGAGGTAAGAGGAAAAACCACTCTGAAAAAGAGTCCTGGAGAAAGCATTCAGAGAATCCGCATGGGTTCTCACCTGATGCAGAGCAGGAGGGGTTCGTGGCTTCTGGGCTTGGTCCTTGTGCTGCTGCTGATAACCCGGAGCTGGTGCTGCTGTGGTCCCTGCATTAGTCCATTCTCAGTGCACCAGATGAGCACGGGAGGAAATAACTTTAGGAAGGAAGGATGGAAGGAAGGAAGAAAAAAAGGGAGGGAAGAAGGAAGAAAGGAAGGGAGGGAGGGAGGGAGGGAGGAAGGAAGGAAGGAAGGAAGGAAGGAAGGAAGGGAGGGAGGGAGGGAGGGAGGGAGGGAGGAAAAAAAAAGGTAGGGAAGAAGGAAGGAAGGGAGGGAGGGAGGGAGGGAGGAGAGAAGGGCTTATTTCAGCTCACCATTTAAGAGGTTGGTTCTTAGTGGTGAAGAAGGCAATGGCAATAGGAGCTTAAAGTAGTTGGTGGCTTAGCGCCGTCAGGAAGCCAAGAGCGATGAATGCGAATGCTCTGCTCATTGTTTTTTTGCCTTTTTATGTCCTGGGCATTCCGACCCATGCAGTGGAGCTTCTGTAGTGTGTGTGTGTGTGTGTGTGTGTGTGTGTGTGTGTGTGTGTGTGTGTGTGGTCTTCTCTCCTCAGTTAACCCAATCTAGAAGCTTCCTCATAGGCACACTCAAGGTGTGTCTCCCTGGTGATTCTAGGTTTTCTCTCGGTGATAATCGATACTAACCGCTTCTCTGTCACAATTACAAAGACAGCTCAATTCTTTCCCACCTCCGTTTGCATGGGCGGCTCTTCTCTCATGCCCACTCTTCTCTCTACAGCCATATCATTACCTGTGTTACATTTGGGACTCAGCCTAGGTGTCTCCTTCCCTGGGATGCCTGCAGGGAGGTAGGTACGGCAGCCTGACCTGATTTCTACAGACCTCGCAGTTTCTTGTTTTGAGTTTTGTTGCCCTGGGAACTCCGGCTGGCTAGTGAGCTGACTTTCCTCCCTTGGTGGCAGAGGCCACATTTCCATTGCCCAGCACAGGATGGCACGCATAGGTGCAAAGCAGGTAGCCAATGGTTGTTTTAACAGATCGATCAGAAAGATGTGAATTAGAAGCTCCCTGGATACTTAGTATATCCTAGCAGGCATCCAGGAGGAGAGGGACACTTTTCTATACAGGAAAAGACAACCACCAGGATTACCGTGGGGCAGGATTTAGATTTAAGCAGCGTTTCCCAGATAGACTCTGGGAGCCAAGGACAGTTTTGTGTTATTTGCTTTGGTGGGCAAGGAGAGACTCAATCCAAGTTTGGAAAATGCTTTAGGAAACCCACTTTCAAATTTGCCACTCACTAGGACTACAAATTGGTTTACTGGTGAGGGAGGCAGGGAAAGGGAGAAATGCCCATCAAAGATGAAGGATCAGGTAGGTGACTCTAGATCATGGCTGGGCCAGGGCCATTCCTTCTTAGCCAGGGCTCTGTCATACTCTCTCTGGGCGTCTTACCTGTGCATAGCTTCCTCTACTGTGCGGCACAGGGCTGTGTGTCAACCAGTTCCCCCAAACGATGTGTGTGGCCTCTGCGTGGCCGGAGGTTAAGTCATGTCTCCTCCTAGCTCAGAGGCTAAAGCCTCCTGCTTTTGAAACACCTTCACCAAAGTCAGAGGGCGACTGGAAAAGGTGATGATGGCGTTGGTGGCTGTCACCACTGTCTGCTGCTGGATCTCTCTGTGAATGCTAGTCTGACTCCTCTGTGATGTTGTGGCTGCATCACTGTTGTGGAACGCTGTGCTTCGAGCACATCAGCACATCAGCTATTACTATCTTAATCAGAGGAGCTGTGGTTACTCACAAGAGACCCTCCTGATTCAACCTGTGGAGGAGGGTCATAAGACCTTTACCTGAGACTCCAGCAACTCCATGTGGCTCAGAGTTAAGAGCACTGGCTGCTCTTCCAGACGCTTGAGTTCAAGTCTCTGCACTCACGTGATGGCTCACAGCTGTCTGTAATCCCAGTTTAAGGAAATTCAGTGCCCCTTTCTGGCTTCCATAGGTACCAGGCTACTGGAGAGTGTGGAGCTCAAGGAGACCCTCAGGCAGGATTAAGACTCAGGATGGTCAAGGCACATCCAGAGGCTGGAAAAACTAGGATTTTGCCAAGCAATCTATAAATATTTCAACACTGTATAGTGTAAGGCTGTGTGTGATGTGCGTGAACATTTTGCGGGGTTGGGGCATGGTTTATTATTCCAGTTTAAAGGCCAGAATACGAAGGTTCAGGGAAACGATTTGCTGAAGGTAAATCAACGATTGAGCAAGATAGTCAAGACTCTTGCACAGGCTTTGAAATGAAGTGTCTTCTAGGCAGAGAGGAGGTGTCCCATAGAACACTTCCAAGTCTAGGTTGACATCCAGGATGGACATGCCAGCAGTTTTGGGGGTCTCTGGGGGTCCCAGCTGTCTGGTATTCCCCACCCCATGAATTCCCTTGGTAGCTAGCTTCTGGTTAATTTAGTAACTGCCACAAGAGGGATGTCACTTCTGTGATTAGACCACAGGAATCTGACTTTGGTCTTGCTGTCAGACTGTCCCTTGATGGCTTTGACAAGATAAGATTTGAGGGCTACATGGCAAGCACAGGAAAGCCACTCTACCAAAGCCAAATGGGAGCTGAGCCACATTCCATCATCCCCCAAAGGAACCCCCTCCTCACACACAACGACTCATAAGGACACCCCTCCCTTGTCGAGTCTTCAGAGACCCCCTCCCCTTCTCTAACAGTCACCGTGTTGGGAGAACAAATTTTAAACCAAGAACATTCTCTCAAGTATTTGATAACAGTCATTATAAATATGAACCAAATCAGGACTGAACCCAGGTCTCAACAGGTCCCTAAAGATATTAATAGAATCTAGAAGCCACTTTTGCCTGGAGGACATTTGTCATGCCTAGCCAATTGGATTTCGTTTTGAGAGCCTCACAGAGAATGGGAGACAGAAATAAACCCGAGCCCAAATCAACCAAAAAACAGAATAGAAAAATGTCCCCACACTGCGCAGGAATCCTGAAGGGCTATATCCCTACAGTCAGGTCATCCCTACAGTCAGGTTAAACCAGATGTATGCCAGTTTCCTAGGGGTGGAAATCACATAGTCTGGGTAGTCCAGGGAGCATTTAGCTTTGAATTGGATTGAAGGTGGTTCTGTAGAGGCATTAAGCAAGCAGAATTCTCTTTGAAGGAAAGTGTTTTCATCTTGGTTTCAAATTGAAAAATAATTTCAATAAGTAACTTTTCCAGTAGAATGGTCCTGACACAGGAAAGATAACTTTGTACCCAAAGAGATGAAACTGCTTCAAGGGGAAGCTGTTTTGGGTGCTGGGGTACATATACAAGGGCTCTTCCCAGCGTACCCCACAAATTGTTTGCAGCACCAATCCAGGCAAGATCCTTTCAGCAGAAGTCTTGGTGCACGGGGGTTGCCATCAAAGGCATTTTTTCTTCCTGGTGCTTTAGCCTGGGTTCTGCGAGGGCTATGGACACAACATCTTCGTGTTGCTATGTCAGGACAGACTCTGCCTGTATGGTCGTGTCCATCCCAGGAGGACAGCACCAAGGCAGAGGGAGGAGGGAGAAGTGCTTTTCTGAATGGAGATTCGTCAATGTACTTCTGTCTGCTGTAGTTATCAGTGTTGCTATTTCAGTGAAGAATGGTGGAGCCTTCACCAGGCTCATGCCAGACGCCGTGGGGGTGGGTGTCTGGGCAGTGATAGGGCAGGGTCCCTCTCTGTCGTCAGAAAGTTTGAGCTCTCGCCAAGGTTTCCGTAGGTCGCTGAGATAGGGCCCCGGCTCTCTGGAGACAGGCATGACCTCGGGCGGGCCCCTCGTCATTGAACTGAGAGGGCTCCGTGTCAGCCTGAACTTAGTGGTGATAAGGGCCAGATAATGGTAGCCAAACTCCCACGGCCTCTCTAGGCCTTCTCAGGCCCGGAGGCCAGAGAAAGGGCAGGTCAGGGAGGGGCCAGGAGAGGAGGGGGTGCAGGGTGGCCGTGTCTCTAAGCTGTTGGGAACCCGAGGTCTCCAGGAACCCCAGGATCTGTTTGTGGGTCCATATCCCTTGTCGAGCCCAGACACCAGGACTGGGGGTATGGTCACCAGAAGCCCTGAGGGGTCATCAGGTTGTGAGCCCTTCCTTCCCTACCCTGTTCAATTTCCTCAATTTTACTGTATCTGTTAGCTATTTTCATGGGTAAGGTTAGGAGTGGATGCCTGTGTCCTGGCTGCCATGAATTTAGAGGCCAGAGATAATCGTCAGAAGAAGCCAAACTTGGTCACGTCGGCACAGCTCTGAGAGGTTTCTGGTGTCTATGCTCTCTGACTCCGAGAGTCACCTAATGCCTCACCTTACAACACACTCCTTTAATAACAGCTAAATCTGTGTGTGCCCAAGGGGATGACGCTCCAAAGCTCTGGGCTGTGAGTCTATCTGTACATCAAGACGGCAGGTTGTGGATTCCAAACTGAAGACCTTCAGAAATAGCTCCAGCTTTTCTGCTCATGTCAGTCGGTAGGGAGCCACAATCACGTGACAGGAGTCAGAGGTACAGTATGCAGTGATGATTTGTCCCTGAGCCACCTGTCCTTGGAGAAGGGCCTCTAATTCACGCATAGGTCACTTGAGCAGCTTGAATGGCAGCCCAGAAGTCCCACACCTCTGCTGGTGTCCTTGTCCTCTGGAGCCTTCTGCCTAGGGCAAGAATTGGAAGAAACGATTCCAGGTGTTATCGTTTCCGAAGCAGAAGACTGAAGCCCCTTTTCCGTTTCGCTAGAAGGTGTTTTCATCTGCACAACACAGCTAAATCTTTATTTTGTTTTGTTTTGTTTAAATAAAAAAATGCCTCGCTGATCGAGGCTCTAGTGCCATCTGCTGGAATTTTCAGGCATTGCATGGGTGTCTGTAGCGTTCAAATGCAGTCTTAGGTTAAACGTGCAGCTGTCTATTTATAAGTATATGCTCAGAAATAGCTCACAACATGACTGTAAATGATGAAAACAGCCTCCAGGTGGCAGGCTTACCTGGCTAGGTTAGAATAGAGGCATCGACAAAGATTTACGCTGTAGCTGAAATGATTTGCTCTTT
Source organism: Mus musculus (assembly GCF_000001635.26). Lineage (NCBI taxonomy): Eukaryota > Metazoa > Chordata > Mammalia > Rodentia > Muridae > Mus > Mus musculus. The sequence continues at coordinate 63,066,617 of NC_000080.6, read as the reverse complement.
TTTCCTCTTAAGGTATCTGAAGCCAGTGTGGCAAAATGCTAACGTTCACTAAAAGTTACAGGTGCAGCCAGGTGTAGTGGCTCACCCCTTTAATCCGAGCATCTGAGAGGTAGAGGCAGGTGGATCTCTGTGAGTTTGAGGCCAGCCTGGTCTTCAGAGTGAGTTCCAGGACAGTCATGGCCACACAGAGAAACCCTACCTCAGAAAACATACAAACAAACAAACACCAACCAACCAATCAAACAAACAAACAAAACTTATGGGTGCTCATATTGGGAATTGGTTTTATGTACTGTTCTTTGTGTTTAATATAGCCTACCATGGTAATAATTATATAGTATAGCAGTCTTTATTATGCTATAGGAGATTTCAATTCATCATGTGTTGTATACCTACATCCATATAAGGGTAATAGATAACAACAAAGTCATAGGTTGGAGCGATGACTCAGCAGTTAAAAACCACTTGCTGCTTTTGCAGAAGACCTTGGTTCAGGTCCCAGTACACGCAAGAAAGCTCACAGCTGTCAGCAACTCCAGTTCCAGGGGATCAGAGACCCTCTTCTGACCTCCTGAGACATCAGGCACACGTGTGAAACATATACATACACACAGGTATTCACATATCCATATAGAATAAAACATAGATCTTAAAGACCAACAGCGTCACAAAAATGTAAAATGGGTTGTCTGGGCTCCTGCAGGAGTTGGGTTTATAACAGAAGAGCTCCCTGGTGGCTGTTGCCATTCACAGGTCTCCTGGAGTGGATCCGGGTAACTGAGTAGCAGTCAGGCTCATGTATGGCCTAGAGAACAATGTAACTCTTCAGCAGAGTGACAATATGAAGACCTGTGTAACAGATGTGATCTTTTGTTGCAAACCACCCTGCTTTCCTCCGGGAACAGTCAGCAGGAACCATCAGAATGTCAGCAGCATGGAATCTGGACTCCGCAAAGAAGAACCCACAGAGAGGCAGAAGGAGGTTGCTAAGATGTTTACAGGTCAAGGTTCAGGTTGTAGACATGGTCACACACCTCACTCTCCCGCTGTGAGTCCTCAGGTCAGAGTCATCAGCACTGGGCACTGGGCTCGCAGGCTCTGACAATTCTGGTACAGGTTTGTGGGCGAGGGTTGGCAGGATCTTGGTCAGTACACAGTAAGCACTGTGGGGCTGGTGGTGGGTTGGGGTGGGGAAGGTGGGGAGGTGGGCATGTGTGTGGCTGAAGCAGCTCTCTTAGACTATATTTTGTGAAACAGCAGTTTTATTCAGGAGTAGCAAGGGCTATATAAATCTTGGGGAGTAGGCAGGAGAGTGTACATTACTGGGGCTCAGGAGATGGGAATGCTTTATTTGCATGAAGAGGGATTCCAGGTGCTTAAGTCTGTAAGGTGCCCAAGAGTCTATGTGGCTTCCTCAAGAAAGATAGAGGTGGGGGTCGGGGGTCATGGAACTATGTGCCCTGGGGCAAGCAGGCCAAGAATAGTGTAGGGGAATCCTTACTCCTGCCCAGATAAGATTTTGATCTCAAAGTGGGATTTTCATGGTTTGGATGCCTCTTCCCCTCATTCTTGTTCCAGGTCTGTTCTTGGTCACACTTGTCCCACACACGTTCATAATATAGTTTTAAAAAAAATACTCCAGGCACACCCTGTTCTTTTATTTACATTGTATGTGTGTTTTATTTAGGTTGTCTCCATAGATTTTAAAAATAAAATATGCTACAGATTTCAAAGTGATTGTTTTGAGGTTTTTGTTTGTTGTTTTTGTTTTGCTCTTTAATGTCTTCAGTTGCTTACTTCAAAGCAAGAACAGAATCCTGGGGTACCAGGTATGGAAAGGGAATTGACAGACAGTATTCAGTTTGTTTTGGTGGCTGGAGCTCAGGCTGGGCAGGTGGTTGTGGATCAGGAAGCAGAGCCTGCGGACCAGGACATAGATCCTGGTGACCAGGTGCCTGGGTTTTGCATCTCACAGTTTGTGTGTGTGGTGGGGTGATGAGTTCTGCAGCCTGTCAGTGATAGCTGGAGCCAGCAGCCCTTTTAAATTAGGACCCTTGAAAGATAGACTACTCAATGGAGGGAGCTTTCTTGGGAAAAACCAAAACCAAAACCAAAAACGAAAAACACCTGCTGGTGAGGGAGGCTTTGCTAGGGCTCTAAATGCGACAAATACCTTCCATGTAATCCACCCAGGGATGAACTCACAGACAGATGTCACATAGACATAAAACTATGCTACTTTGCCTCACAAAGAGAAGAGAGGATGGTTGGAGCTCACTGGCCACAGGCCTAGCTTCAGGCTCAATGAGAGCCCCTGCCTCAGGTGAGCGAGGTGAAGAAAAATAAATAAAAATAAAAATAAAAATAAAAATAAAAATAAAAAGGTTAGCTCTAACTAAGCTCTTTTCTGGATTAGTAGTGCTACTTTTCAGTAAACCCTTCTTCCATGTGCGCTAGCAAGGGCAGGTATCACGTGACTCAGAGCCTTCACCAGCTTATTTTCCATACTTGCTTCCTTTTTAACCTCTGATATACATTTGCCACGGAAAACAAGATCGTTTAAAAAGAAAGTCCTAGGGCTGGTGAGATGGCTCAGTGGTTAAGAGCACTGACTGCTCTTTCAGAGGTCCTGAGTTCAAATCCCAGCAACCACATGGTGGCTCACACCACTCTGTAATGAGATCTGATGCCCTCTTCTGCTGTGTCTGAAGACAGTGTACTTATATATAATAAGTAAATAAACCTTTAAAAAAAAAGAAAGAAAATCCTAATTGTGTTTAGATCATTAGATTTAAAATTAGTGAATTATAATATAGAGACATTTCCTTCCATTGTAGAACATCTCAGATCATGTACCCTATGCAAAAAGGCCACCTGTCACTTTGGGGGCCTTATGAGGTGTCATAGTCAGCATTTTTGGTTTTTTGTTTGTTTGTTTTTGTTTTTCGAGACAGGGTTTCTCTGTATAGCCCTGGCTGTCCTGGACTCATTTTGTAGACCAAGCTGGCCTCGAACTCAGAAACCCTCCTGCCTCTGCCTCCCAAGTGCTGCCACCACCTGGCCTTTAATTACCAAGTAGACACAGTCTCGAGTCATCTGAGTAGGGAGTCTCAATTGAGAGAATTCGTAGATTAGATTGCACTGGCCTGTGGCATGCTATGGGGAATTGCATTAGTTGACTTGGGAGAGTCCAGCCCACTGTGAGCGGCACCATTCCTTAGGCTCTGGGCTACAGAAGAAAGTGAAACATAAGCCCCATAAGGCAGAAAGCAGCTTTTCTACATTGTTTCTGCTTCAAGTTCCTGCCTAAATCCTGCCCTAACTTTCTCCAATGATGAACCAAAGCCTGGAAGTATAAACTAAATAATTTTTTTTCTTCCCTTGCATTGCTTTTGGTTCAAGTGTTTATCATAGTAGCAGAAAGAAGATTAAACGATATGTATAATCCATATAAATTGTGGAATCTTTCTTTGTGTATAAAGATGTTTTCTGTTTCTGACTGATACGCAGTGACCGACAGACCTGGTTTATTATACTTTAGTATACTTAATCACTCTGTCAATCGACATTTAGCTTATTTGTAACTCTTGCTGCTATGAATAATTCTGTAAGAAACTTCTCATGTCCACACAAAGGTTTTTCTCTTGTGTAAGCAGGGAAGGATGACTTTCCCCTGAAGGGAAGGAACATTCAGCTTCCTGACATTTAAGTATCTAGAGTTGGCTTTCCAAAATGACTAGGCTAACACACACATTTCTTTTTATGACCAATGAATAAATTAATCTAATTTGCCATCATCTCAAGCAGGACTTGTTGGCTCTTTTAAAAGTTTCCCCCTCTGATTGTTGTTTTCTTCCTTTAGTGTGGTCAAGAAGCAGGGGATCAGGCATGTGCCCACCCCATACCCCCTACCCCATACCCCCCACCCCATACCCCCCGCCCCATACCCCCACCCCACCTTCCTGTTTTCCATCTTCTCTATAATACATCACACAGGTATTCATATGCTCACAGTCCGTATCAAGTTATACAGTGACCCAGACATACATCCATATGGTCAGAAGTCATGGGATGAAAGGGACAAGAGAGAGAGAGAGAGAGAGAGAGAGAGGTGGGGGTAGGAGTTTGTAAGCTTACACCCACATGTCACTACACACAAAGAGCATCCTTTCCAGTGGAGATAAGAATATTAATGGGAAAAGTGCTGTTTGACTATCTCATTTCCCCATGTGGGCGGCCCAGATAAGTGGCAGCGGAGATCTGGACAATAACACTCAGCCTGACAGCCTCTGTGCAGCTTTCCCCATGCTGGGGCTTCTAGTTCAGGGCTGTGTGGGACAGGGATACAGTTTGGAGTAAGCCAGAGGGGTGGACAGTGACAGCCAATGTAGAAGAGCTAAATCTACAGGTGGGAGCACCTTGGAATTGAACTACCAAGGGAGGACAGCAAGAGACTAGAGTCTCTAGGCCGGTCGTTCTCAACCTTCCTGATGCTACATGCAACCCTTTAATGCAGTTCCCCATGTTGTGGTGACACCCAACCATAAAATGATTTTTGTTGCTACTTGATAACTGTGATTTTTGTTACTGTTGTGAATTGCGTTTTCCACAATTCCAGTTGAGCTGGGAGCGGGTGGGACAGAGATTCGCAAGCCCCCTTCCTTTCTTTTTGTTTTGTTTTTGTTTTTGTTTTTCGAGACAGGGTTTCTCAGTGTAGCCCTGGCTGTCCTGGAACTCACTTTGTAGACCAGGCTGGCCTCAAACTCAGAAATCCACCTGCCTCTGCCTCCCAAGTGCTGGGATTAAAGGCGTGCATCACCACCGCCCGGCGCCCCCTTCCTTTCTTTGTCCCATTTTCAAAGCATGTGAAGGACAAGGCCTGTTTCTCACTCCCTGCACCCTCTTTCCCGCATCTCACTGGCTTTCTGATCTGTCTCCTTCCATACCTCAGTGAGAGCGGCATCTGATGCTGTGGTCTTAGCCCCTTGTATCTAGTCCACACTTGACACAGACTTGAAGCCACCCCTTCCACATATCTGTGGGGAAGATACACTAGCAACCAGTGGTTGCTTGTGGGGCCCTGCTTGCTTTCTAAAGCTGGTATCCAAGTTCACCCTGAACTGAGGCACCACGAGCAGCCTGCTTCTCCTCTCTGTAGTCAGGGCTAGAGAGAAGGTTAGAGTCCAAAGAACTCTGCGTTATAGATGGGAAGCTGAGCCCAAAGGCAAAGGACTCTCTCGGGCTTGCATGGCCAGGGAAGGAAGAGTCCAGGCACTTCTGCCTGAGAGCTGGTGTGGTGGCTAATCTTGGTTGTCAGCTTGACATACCTTGGACAAGGAGGCCTCAGCTGAGGAACTGAGTCCATCAAATTGGCCAGGGGACATTTTCTTGACTGCTAAGTGAGAGATAGAGGATACAGGTCTCAGTGCGTGGTGCCATCTCTGGGACCGGGGCTGGGCTGTACTAGAAAGCTAACTGCTCATGAGCTTGGGAGCAAGCCAGTGAGTAATACTCACTCTCCTTGGTTTCTGCTTCTGCTCCGGCTTGACTTCTCAATAATGGGCTGTGACATGGAAATGTAAGATGTAATAAACCTTTTTCCTCCCTGAATTGCTTTTGATCTTGGTGTTTATCACAGTGACAGAAGGCATTCCGGGGCAGCTGCTGTCCTGATGTCTTGGTCACAGACCCCTCTCATGGAAACTTGTTAAGGGTGATCCCCATGGTGATGTTCTGGGTGGAGAAGGCTGTGTGTGTGGCTGGTTTCCTGGCAACCGGATTTTGGTGTACACTCTTCGAAAGGCAAGGACCTAGAGAGTTGTGTTTCCACCCTCTTCAGCTTCCGTTTGCGATGTAGTGGGGTTAAGAAGGTAAGAAGAAAGAAACATCAGGGCAGACTGCAGAGCAGCCTGACAGGACGGTAGAGACGGAGGCAGAGGCACCGAGTGATCGAGTGATGTGGAAATGGGGGAAGAAGTCAGAGCAGACAGAGGTTTGAAGTTGGAGAGCCAAGTCACGGAGGAGAGCCAGGAGCACTTTTGGCACGGTTTTCAAGTGTTTTTCACTGTGGTGTCTCAATGCCTTCTGAAACACTGCCATCGGCAAAGTATGGCTGTTCCTCTGGACCAGTTCCATCTCCAGTTCACACACCTATCATTTAAATCTTGATGCTCAGGGTGGCCGGGGCTGGCTGAGATGAGGACATGGGTTGTAGAACATGCCGTGAAGTACCAGGACTTCCGTTTGGATTCTGGCATCTCTGTGATAAGCCAGGAGCAGTGACATCCAAGCTAAGCACTGAGCACTAAGGACAGCAGATACAGGGAGGACCTGCAGGAGCTCACTAGCTCCCAGCTTAGTTGGGGATGGGGTGGGGGATGGGGAGAGCTCCCTGTGCCTCAAAAGAATAAAACAGAGAATGATAGAAAAAGACATAAGTTGCTCTCTTCAGGGCTACCTGTGCACAGACATACACTACACACATATACACCATATTCACACACAAACACACCAAAAAGAGTGGCATCTTTCCAACACTGTGAAATGGTGGGTGTTTGAGGTGATGGCGTGCCAATTACCCATAACTGATCATTTCACATTGTATATTCGGATTAAAAGTTACACTGTATCCTAGAGATGTATACATCTACTTAATGTCATTAGTGTTTTATATTTTTCATTTTGTACGTATGGATGAGTGTATGTGTACCTGTGTGTTCACATATATGTGTGTATGTGCATAGGTCTCAGGAGAGGGCATCGGGTGTCTTTATTACTCTTTATTAATCCTGTGAGAGGATCTCAACCCGAGGCTCATGGTTTCTTTGCTGGGCTGGACGTCAGCAAAGCCTAATGACCCTTTTGTCTCTGCCCCGTGTCTGAGCTGGGGTTTCAGGTGTGTGTGTTGGATATCTGGCTTGTTGTGTGCGTTCTAAGAGCCAAACTCTGGTCCTCATGATTGCAAAGCAAACACTCTTAACTATTTCTCCAGCCTCACTTTGTGTCATTATTTAAAACAGGGCTTCTAAACTTGCCCCACTCTTGATCCTTTTTGGTCTGAGAATTTCTGTGTGATCCCAGGTCTATGGGTATATAAAATAGATGCACAAAGCAAGCATTTACTCATAATAATTCATGAGGTCATTTATTGACTTTAGTTTACCATTGATGTGCATGTGCACATCTGAAAACTTGCATGCGTGTACCCCTGGAGGCCAGAAGAAAGAGCAATGACCCTATGGAGCTGGGGACACAGGTGGTTATAACAGCTCTGATATGGGCTCAGGGATTTGAACCACCGTCCTCACAAAGAGCAGTTCTCGACCAAAGAGGACTCTGTGGAGTCCTCATTCCAGCCCTAAGAAATTTATTTAAAATACCCCTTTGGTGTGCATACATTGTTTTCTTTTACTAAAAGTAAAACTGCATACTAATGAGAGCAGCATGCTTGCTGGTCTTTACAGAAAGAATTGAAGAGGGGCTGGGTATTTGATATTGGAGGAGATAGAGAGTCAATGTCTTTCAGAGCTGACCTAGAATCTGAATTTATAATTTCCATGCTGGAACGTTCCATAGTGTAATGGTTAACACTCTGGACTCTGAATTTCTAATTGTCTATTCTGAGACTGTGCGTGTTTAGGACTATTTTAGAGACTGTTAGAAATTCTGTCCTGATCCCAAGATAAAATTCACTTAGTGATCTCTTTCGATTGCATTATTGGTTATTGTATTTTATTTTTGAACATCTCAAACAAATTTATTTTTTAAAGGAATGGCCTAAGCAGGGGTTGGGGTGCAGAGGTGGGGCACAGAAGTATGGGCTAGAATACAAATACAAATGGGGGCTGTCTTACACAGTGGATGGTGCACCCTACGAAACACAGCAGATTCAAAGCAAAGCGTTCCCTTAGCAAGCCTGGAGATTCAACCACTGGTATCTGGGATGTAGGATGCTGTTCTCAGTTCTGGATGGATCACTGGGTGTTTGGCACAGGCCATGCTTTTAACAAGATTTGAGCAGAAGAATGGCCAGGTAGAAATAGTTGCCGTGTTTGGTTTCCTGTGTCGTGTAGCTACTCAAGTTTTGCCCTGCATGGGCAAATTGTAATTTCTTGTCAAAGACTTTCTTCATATGGGTGGCAATATCATTGTCAATGTTATGCTTCTCCAGTGTCTGAGTAGACACTGCAAGTCCTGGGTCCTATTGCCTCTCTTCCGAGATATCTGCTCTTTTGTTTTTGTTTTAAATCACAGCCTTCTGGTCACGTTTAGTTGCTTTGGAATAGGGGCCTGCCAGCCTCCTGGGAGAGGAGTTGGTGTGCTCAGGTGACAGAGGACAGCTGGTCTGATGAAGCCATAACACCTCCATAATGCATGGAGGTCAGAGGACAATTTGAGGGACTCTATTCTCTCCTTCTACTGTAAGGGTCCATGATTCACCAAAGAATGACAGCCCGGACTCAGATAGTATGTAAACGCAAAGAATGTTTTATTCTGCAGAAGTCCAGCATGCTGGGATCTCCCATTACCAAGATAGAGAGACACCCAAGTGAGCTTGCAGGCCTGATTTCAAGCACATTAGAGAATTCTGGGGTTGGGTCCATCTCTACGGACATTCCATTACCTGGGTGTGGGGGCTGGAAACTTGCTGGGGAGGTCTGCAAACTGTTACTGAGGAAGCAGCTGAGGAAGTCTGGAAGCTGCTGCTGACCCATTGTCCTTGTCTCAGGCCAGGTATCTGGAACATTCCATTGCCTGGGCATGAAGGCTGGAGCCTGGGTTTCTTTCTATTAGTAATTGACTTGCCTGGGCTTGCCTCGACTTGCCTAGTTCTTAGGCCTAGTCTCCTTAACTGCCGATTTGAAGCCTGTCATGGAATCAGCCTGTCTCATCCCTCTCACTACCATGTGGGACCCCAAGATTCCAACTCAGGATTTCTGGCTTGTTTGCAAATGCCGAGTTAATCCCTGAGCCATCTTGTTGGCCCAATGTAGTTGTCTGAATAAAAATGGCCCCCATAGGCTCATAGGGAGTGGCACTATTTGAAAGGTTTAGGAGGTGTGTAGGTGTGACCTTGTTGGAGGAAGTATGTCACTGGGGGTGGATTTGGGGGTTTCAAATGCTCAAGCCAGGCCCACTGTCTTTCTCTTCCTGCTGTTTGAGGATCCCGATGTCGAACTCTCAGTTCCTCCAGCACCATTTTGCCTGCATGGTGCCATGATTTCTCGATTCCTGCCATGCTGATAATGGACTGATCCTCTGAGACTGTAAGCCAGCTCCAATTAAATGCTTCTTTTTATTTATTTTATTTTTTGCTTTTTTTATTTTTGAGACAGGGTTTCTCTGTAGAGCCCTGGCTGTTCTGGAGCTCACTTTGTAGACCAGGCTGGCCTCGAACTCAGAAATCCACCTGCCTCTGCCTCTGCCTCCTGAGTGCTGGGATTAAAGGCATGCGCCACCACGCCCAGCAAATGCTTCTTTTTATAAGAGTTGTTGTAGTCATGGGTCTCTCTCTACAGCAATAGGATGATGACTAAAACACCCACTTTTTTTCTTTTTTCTTTCTTTCTTTTTTTTTAGCGTAACCCAAGTCAGCAATTCAAAAAGCAGTTGTGAAAATCTAACATTCTAACACAGTACAACCCCAAGACACATACGGATAGTGGAGGGGAAACATTAAGAGGGTTTCTTTTCCTTGTATTTCTATAAGGGCAGAACACTTAGCATGTACAGTAGTTGTGTGTCCTTGGGCGATTGCTGTTCTCAGCAATCCCTTCCCCAGCAGAGTATGATGGTGGGGGAGGGTAGTACCTGCTGAAGGCAGGATACAGAAGCGAAGCATGGCAAAAATCACAGGAAGCCCCTGTGGGCATTCAGGAGCTGGTAAGAGTGCAGGCTCTGGGGAGTGACAGAGATCCTCCAGGGCCCTTCCTTCTGCCTCAGGTTAGTGTCCGATCATCTATCCCATGGTGCAGAGGCCAACCAATGGTGATCCCTGTGGAGAAGAGACGTCACTGTGCTGGGGTCTCTGCAGACACTGGGGCTGAATGGCTGGGGACTCTGTTTACTTAGGGGAACATCCAAGGTAGCACTTCTTCATCTGCTGCCCTCCAGGGGAGAGAGACCTGATACAGGTCTTCCCTGATGCTGAACAAAATCCACCTCTTGTCTAACGATTACTTTCTCTAGTCCTTTCTCTCCTCCTTCTCTCTTCTTTTTCCACTTTCTCCTCCACCCCGCCCCCCCTCTTTTTAGTCTCAGCTATCCCAGGCTAGCCTGAACTTACTTGATTCCCCTGCCTCCATCTCCTGAGTGCTGGGATTACAGCACTGAGCAGCACCGTTTATGCAGTGCTGAGAATGGAACCCAGGGTTTCCTGTGTGCTAGGCAAGCACTCTACCGATTTAGCCACACCCCTGCTCTCTTCTAATAATAAGGTGCTTGCAATGCATACATAATCACTGTGTATACTAGCCTGGGCAAGGACAGAAAGACCAAAATGGGTCCTGCGATCCAGCATACAGGGATGCCAGCCACCTTTGGGAAGGTCACTGGGCCCCTATTCACACACTCAACAGGAGGTGCAGTCAGACTGACTGGGATAGAGAAGTCAGATGGAGCCGCACACTTTCCGAGGCCACCACCCTGTGGATCTTGATAACTGACCAGGATGACTGATGGCTTCCTCCATGCTGGGCATGATGCACTGATTCAGTTGCCACTTGACTCTTGCAGCCTAGCTTGAAGACAGGACCAGTCATAACCGCCTCTCGTAGGTTACTTGCTGAGGTCTAGAAGTGTTCTAAGACTTTGCTGAAGGTCACATGTTGTGGAAGTCTCGAGAGTCTGCCCCTGGGTAGACAACATCATGAGCACCATCATTAAATGCTGAACCAGATTGGAAAAAGATACTGATATCAAAGCCACCATGTCAGTCACATCATCTGGTGGGACATGGCTGCCACCCCATCACCTATAGGAGGCCTCTACCACACCACTGCAGTGCCAGGGCAGAACAGGGGGTGATGGGGCCCTGGCACAGTTAGAATCCTAGACTTCCATTTCTGGACTGGGTGAAATGACTCTCTTGCACAGAGTAAAGGCACTGTGGACTCTCCAGAATCATCCGTGCAATCAACCAACCAATCAATCAATCAATACAAACCAAAACCATGATAACCACAAAAAGTCAGGTGGTGTATATGTGTGCAACCCTAGCCCCTGGAAGGCAGAGGCAGTGGATCCCTGGGCTTGGTGGCCAGCCAGTGTAGCCTTCTTGCTGAGTTCCAGGCCACTGAGTAGTGTCTAAAACCAAGAATGAATACCTGAGGCTGTTCACAAGCACACACGCATGCAAGCATGCATGCATGCACACATGCATACACAGAGCCTCCTCAGTCCTTCGTTGGCTATTTGTGTGGTGGCTGTCCTTTGTAGTTATGTGTACCCAAGGATAGCACAGAGGGAGACGTCGGGGGGGGGGGGGGGGCTACATGCAGGAGTAGGGCTCACCCAGTATCCAGGACCCAAGAACAAAGCCGAAGCCTCCCTGATTTAAAGGCGGCAGCTGATGCTCCGCAGAACCAGGTCTGTGCCAAAGTAGGCAGAGCCCAGGGCCAGCCTCCTCCCCTCCCGTTGATCCCTCTGCTGGCCTGGAGGGAGGCTGGTGGCTGATAGGAGCTGGTTCCTCAGATGAGGTCATTTGTTTTGGTGCCAGGGGAAGGGAGGTGGTGGAGGCAGGGGCCCTGCTGTCTGCTCTCCGCTTGCTGGCGCCACAGGGTGGACAGCCTGGGTCTTGTCTGGACAGTGCCTCATTCTGAGAATGATGAGAAGAGACTCAGAGGGCAGGGAGTGGCCAGGCAGCCCATGCTTGAGGTCTGGAAGAGAAAATGGGAGCTCAACTGAAAGGCTGGGCTAGCCTCTTTCCTGGTTCTCTCAGGGGTCTGGTGAGCTCTGACTGGACCCTGAACTAGCCTACCACACGCAGAAGGAACAATTATGCTCCCCCGGACATCTGTGCTGCTATTCTGAAACACTTCCAGCATTTGTTGTTATCCTAGGAGGCCTTTCCAGCTCTTTGGGGTTTTCAGAGGCTACCCAGGAAAGCTTGTTAGTTACTTTTTTTTTTTTTTTTTCTGGGATGATGTGACCCACTTCCTAGCTCCACTCACTGATTAAAAGCTCCCAATGTGTCTATGAGGCCCAAGAACTCATTAAGAAATATTGTGGATGACAGGTCTTCTGTGTGCAAGTGGATTGAGGGGCTCTTAAAATGTTTGGGTTCATATACAGGTTCCCAGAGTGTTCTCAACACTTTCTTCATCCTCTTCCTCCTCACTCACCCACCAGAAACAGCCCCTTCCCTGCTTTGGACACAGTGCCATGTTCTTAAAATTCAAGTGAGTGGCAGTCCGTGGGGTTACTGTTGCGCCCAGCTTCTCTTCCCCATTGTTTTGTCTGGGAGGTTGCCTACAATGCTGCGTTGTGAGTAGCAGAAGGTTTTTTTTTAGCTTGGGTGTGTTCCATTTAAAAGCACTCCAATATTGGGCTAGTGAGACAGCTCAGGGTCATCTCTGCGCCACTCCTAGAACCTATGTACAAAGAGAGAAGGGAAGGGAAAAAAAGAAACCAACTCGACAAAGCTGTCTCCTGACCTCCACACATGGGTTGTAGCATGCACATGCACAACACACACACAGACACACGCACATGCATGCACACACCACCCACATTTCACTCGAACATACACACATGCAAATGCACACACACACACACATCATATCTTCATAGAAGTAATCTCAAGGACTTTCTAAAATTAACATTTGAAAGATTTTACTTGAAACTTTTAACCAGCTTCTAAGAATTTATTATTTGTTGTGTTTCTGGTTATTTTCCCTCTTGCCTTTTCCATGGGAAGAACGATTCACTTGATGTAGCCTACTAGTTCCTAAAATGCCATTTGTGCTCTATTTCAGGTAAAATGATGATAAAGCAATCCTATGGCTCCCTCTTTATAATTTCCTATCTCTGATTCATTTTGAGTTTATTCTGGGATAAGGTCTGCATGAGCCACCAGCCTTATTATTTCAGAGCGGCATCCCTAATTAATGAACAATGTATTGTTGTCCCTACTGACCGAATGACTTGTTGTTGGTCCTATTAATTGAAAGGTCCTTGTCTTTCCTCTGCTGCTTGTCAATGCAGCTGGTCACGTCCTGTTATCGGCTTCCTTGGTTAAGGCTTGGATATCTAGGAGGAGACTTAGGCGGACTCCTCATCTTCTGAATTTCTGATGACAATCTTATTTAAAAACTTTATTAAGGAGCTTGAGGTTCAGTCTGCGTGATTCAAAGATTTTGTGGGATTACACTCATATTTAAAGTTGACAGGAAGGAGGTGACCAGGATGCTGTATTAGATGTCTTTATCTTTGCATCCTTGAACATCTTTTATTGATTCCTTCTTCAAAGTTTAAAGCCATCTTCACAGGTGTTGGCCTGTTCCTTGTTACCCTTGTTCTATGTGTTGTCTTTTGTTGTTTACTGTTGAGAAGAGGTTTGTTTGTTTGTTTGTTTGTTTATCTGTGCAGGTGAGTCGAACATGGGGACATTTTGATTCGCCTCACTGTCTTTTGGATGGTGGTTATGTGACCCAACTCTGAATGAGGAATATCTGATGATCTAGCTGGGTGTTTCGAAGATTAGAAATATTGTGTGAGTCATTAAGAAATGAATTTGGGGGACTGAAGAGATGGCTCAGTGGTTAAGAACACTGACTGTTCTTTCAGAGGTCCTGAGTTCAATTCCCAGCAACCACATGGTGGCTCACAACCATCTGTAATGGGTCTGACACCCTCTTCTGGTGTGTCTGAAGACAGCATCAGGGTACTCATATAAATAAATAATTCCAAAAACATTAACAAAGAAATGGATTCGACTTATATGTCCATTGAATGAATGAATAACGAAAATGTGATTCACACACAAAGGAAAATGAAATTAGCAGGAAAAAAAAAAAAACGATGAAACTGGAATGCATTACTCTGAGTAAGGTAACCGAGAAGACAAATGTTATCCAGGCAGTGGTGGCGCACACCTTTAATGCTAGCACTTAGGAGGCAGAGGCAGGCAGATTACTGAGTTCGAAACCAGCCTGGTCTACAGAGTGAGTTCCAGGACAACCAGGACTACACAGAGAAACCCTGTCTGGAAAAAGCAAAAAACAAAAAAACAAAAAAACAAAGGAGGAGGAGGAGGAGGAGGAGGAGGAGGAGGGAGAGGAGGAGAAGGAGAAGGAGAAGACAAATGCTACATATTCTCCCTCATATGTGGGTGTGGGTCCTGGCTTTGAAGGATTTATGTATTTAATTTGGAAGTATCTGTAGAGCCCAGGAGGCTAGAAAGGGCCATAAGAGGGAGAAGGAAGGAGGCTTTAAAGGGAGATGGGGGTGTGGGGCTCTGGAATTGTGGTGGTGGTGGTGGGCAGGAATACTGGGAATTAAAGACTTAAGCAGGAACTGTGGCAAGGGAAAGAGGAGAGGAGAAGATGGGGTGGAATCAGAAGAAGGATTGAAGAAGCTGAAGAGGAGGGCGACCCCATGGGAAGACCAGCGTCTCAACTAACCCAGATCCCAGGGAGCTCCCAGAGACTGAGCCACCAGCCAGGCAGCATTCACGGCTTGGTCTGAGGCCCCCTGCACATATATAGCAGAGGACTGCCTGGTCTGGCCTCAGTAAGAGAAGATGTGTCTAATCCTCAAGAGACTTGAGGCCCCAGGAAAGGAGAAGCCTGTTGTGGGGGAGCACCCTCTCGAAGGCAAGGGGGAGGAGTGGGATGAGGAACTGGGGGAGAGGGGATGAGGAAGGGGTAACAGCTGGAATGTAAATAAATAAAATAATTTAAAAAAAGATTGTGGAAATCCCCTGTGAAAGTCCACTGCTTTAAGGAAATTAAAAGGAATATAGAGACTCCCTCAAGCTCTCCATCACCAGCTTACTTGTGGCCTGTTATGTAGTTATTATTTTCCATGGTAAGTACCTCTTCTTTTCTTTTCTTTTCTTTTCTTTTCTTTTCTTTTCTTTTCTTTTCTCTTCTTTTCTTTTCCTTTCTTTTCCTTTCTCTTCTTTTCTTCCTTTATTTCTTTTTTAAAGAATTATTTGTTTATTTTTATGTATATGAACGCACCGTCACTGTCTTCAGACACACTAGTGGAGGGTGTCAGATCCCATTACAGATGGTTATGAGCCACCACGTAGTTGCTGGGAATTGAACTCAGGACTTCTGGAACTGCTGAGCCATCCCTCCAGCCCCGGTAAGTACATTTCCTAATGTCACTCAACAAAGAGTGACAAGGAACTGAGCTCCCAGATAGATGGCTTCCAAGTCTACATTCATGTACAATTAAAAAAAAAAAATACTCAAATCAAGACATTACTGTTGTTAAGGGTCTTCATTACCATATGCAGCCAGAGATGGATTTTGTCCTCACAACCTGTATTAGTAAGCGCCCCACCCTATTCCTTTCCTCCCCCAAGCTTCAGTGTAAAAGTCTGGTTCCCTTTATTGCTTTGAGTATTCAAGTTCACACTTTTTCAGCTTACAGACTTCCCCTGGGATGTGGCAAGATGGCTGAAAGCCTGCGCCTGCGCCCCCTGGTGGTGGAAGCAAAAACTAAGGGTTGGCCTTCCTACCCTTGTGGTTTTCCTTTGTAGAAGCCTCCCATGTTGAGGGAACTCCAGAGCTTTCAAAAGCTCGCACAGTTGGGGCCACCGACAGATTGCACTGAAATTTGATCTGTGTTTTTTTTGTTTGTTTGTTTTTTTTTTTTTTAAAGTCCTACCCAAGCTGGTATGTGTCCATTTTCTCAAACTATGAAGATTGAAAAGGGTGGAACAACTCTAATTGTTGTCTATCACCAGAAGGTCCAAGTTTCTCCATCTCTCAGGTTTTCAGCCAGATGGTGTGTGTGTAGTGGTGGTGATGGTGGTGTGTGTGTGCGCGCGCGCGTGTGCGTGTGTTTACACATGCAGATATGTGCTGATGCATGCATCAGAGGCTCTTTCCTTCTACCATGTGGGTTTTGGCAACATCAAGCCCAGACAGTCAGGTTTGGTAGCAAGTGCCTTTACCCACTGAATCATACTGCTAGTCTTCCTCCCAATTCCTTTTAATTGTACAGTTCAGAGCTACATTCAGTCCACTCAAACTTTATAGGCCTTGAATCACCCTAAATAACATTGATCTACACCCCGCCCCCCCCCCGCCCCCCCCCCCCCCCCGCCCCAGGTGATCCCAGTGTGGTTTATTCACTGTAGGTACCCACAGGGCTTTGGAACACGCCCAAGCCCCTCCAACCTACTCCCATCATCCCCCACCACCGTCAACCCCCACCTGCCACCCCTCCCCCTCCTTGATGTCTCTGCTCCCTTTGTCCTTGTGAATTGAATCGGCTGACAATCCACGAAAGCGGGAAGACCCAAACACTCCCACTTTTCTTTTGGTAAGAGGACACGCTTTAAGGAGCCAGTGCAGGTTGCCACATGCTATAGCTGTTACTAGACGGTCTCATAAGGGCTAAGCAAAGTATCATGTCATTAGAGTCTTATTAGCTGTGTGAACCCATTGTGACTCTCCCCGCCCGCCCCCCCCCCCCCGGAAGTATGAGGACCAGAAGCTGGAGACCTGTGGGCAGGTGGCTTCCTCCTGCCGTGCTCATAGAGTGTTACTGTGCACTGTGACCACAGTCTGGGGAAGACCAATCCTGACCTGAGGCTGCCAACCATTCTCATTGATGAATTATGAGGATCTTGATGGCGCCTGGTGGTTCTGCCCCTGAGGCATGGGCGACGGGAATGGATGGTAAGGAAGCACGCTGGCAAAAGGCAATTGTGTGGAGGGCTTGACCCTGAGCCTGAGGGTCCATGATACATGGGCAAAAGTAGTGATGTTGCCGGGCGTGGTGGCGCACGCCTTTAATCCCAGCACTTGGGAGGCAGAGGCAGGCGGATTTCTGAGTTCAAGGCCAGCCTGGTCTACAAAGTGAGTTCCAGGACAGCCAGGGCTACACAGAGAAACCGTGTCTTGAAAAACAAAAACAAAAACAAACAAACAAAAAAAAGTAGTGATGTCAATGGGTGGGACCTGTGCCTGGAGTCAGAAATGGAACTCAGAAGACAGAGCTTTATGGCTTTGAGCCTTAAAAAAGAGTTTTGATGGCCCAGTATTTCATGTCTCTGGTTGGATTCATAACTGCTCATTGAAACTACAGCCAAGCCAGACTCCTGTACTTCCCAAGAGGAAAGAAGTTCAGCGCAAGTGAAAGCAGATGCAGTCAAGACAGGCTGGGTAGTGCACATGTGTGTGTTCCCAAATATGTAAATATAACATGTTCAGTTCATATATTACTTGTAGCTATATGTTTTTCAGGGCTGACCATTTGGTATTGGACAACCAACTGGTGTACTTAAAGCCTGATGAAATATACATAAATTAATAATAACAAAAAAATGAAGATGGACTGGGTGCAAATCCAGGACAAACTAAGTTATTACTTGTATGATCTTAGAAAAAAAATCCATCATTTAAAGAAATCAGATTTTGTTTCAAGGTTAAGTAACTTGATATATGCAAAACAGTTTAAATGCTGAGAGCTTCATGTCAGTTATTTTTTCTTATTCTCATGGACATTTCTCGGAGAATGTCATTTCCTTCGGCCTGTGGCTTGTATGGAGCCGTTGAATTTGTTGTTCTTTGTTTTGTTTGTTTTTTTTAATTCAATTTAATTTTATGTATGTGGTGTCTAGCCTGCATGTGTATCTGTGTACCACGTAAGCGAAACGTCTGCAGAAGCTGAAAGAGAGCATTACATCCCCTGGAACTGGAGTTACAGATGCTTGTGAGCTACCATATAGGTGATGGGAAACAAGCCTAGGTCCTCTAGAAGAGCAGCCAGTGCTCTTAACCACCGAGTCACTTCTCCAGTCCCACACAGGTGAATTTGAAACGGGAAATTTATGATTTAAGACAAGGAAGACCACGGGGTGCCATTTATTGCAAAGCTTCTTACAAAATGCCATCTGGGCTTTTGCCAGTAAACAGACACGTGGCCAGCGTCACCCTTATGCGTCACGTCCACTTTTTCTTGAGCTCTTGGGCCTCACAGACAGATTGGGAGTGTTTAATCATTCACATGGCCTTTTAACTGGAGCTGTGAGGCTAGGTCATATACCTTTGGTTTGAGGAAGTACAAAATCGGTATCCTTTCTACAACAGGACATTATGTTGTTACAGTAGGCAATCCATACCCACCCTAACTTACAACCAAAGAAACACAAGCCTTCGATTGCGGTGCACGTCTCAAAGGATATGCCCTTATTCCCGATCGAACAGCGACCTGAAGAATAGAGAAAGGGCAACCAGTCTTCAGAAAGCTAGGGACGAACCTGGGCTGGTTTTCTCTTGCTCATTCTCCCTCTGGGACCCATCCTTTTACTTCCTATCATACTTCAGTAAGACTGTGGCGTCTAGGTCTACGAAGAGGGATTTGAGTTGGGCATGTTGGTGCACACCTTTAACCCCAGCACTCTAGATACTGAGGCAGTTCTAGGAGTCCAAGGCCAGCCTGGTCTACATAGCTAGTTCCAGGACAGTCAGGGCTACATAGAGAGATTCTGAATTAAAATAAAACATTAGGAATATGGTGAGTAGAGATGTATGCATCATGAAAAGAGCTCTCCTAAAGGTCCTGGAAGTTTTCAGGAAATAGTGAAAGATGGTTAGTATAGAGAAAGGCAACCCTTAACCATGACCTAGCCCTAAACTGATGGCCCATCTCCTGTGGGTGGAACTTCCCATTCTGGGCTTATACCCATAGATCAGGCTATCTATCTGTCTGTCTATCTATCTATCTATCTATCTATCTATCTATCTATCTATCATCTATTTAAAATTTTAGGATCTGAGCTTTTAAGAGACCTTTTCAGACCCATAGTCCACTGCCTACCTGCAGGCAATGATGTCACCAGGATGAACAGTAAGCATGAAAGACGCAGGTTCATAGCTGTGGAGGGTCTGGAGCTGGAACTGCCGAGACAGCTGTCTGGAAGCCTTGTTTATAGAGATGATCTGGGTTAGGTGGCGCTGGATTCAAGCTCACTCTTCCAGGGAGAGCCCAGCTTCTATAGAGGCCAGAAGAAGAGGAGTGAGACCCTGTGCCGTTCAGCACTACCCTCATTTCTTCAAAGCACACGAGTTGAAGGCATTCAGCAAAGGGCAGAGTGCCCCCACCCACAGAGCAGGAGTCTCACGCAAGGCCTAAGCACTTTTCCTCTCCCCTTTTGAAATTTCAGGAGAAAAATGGTTATGTCATTTGCCTGCAAGTCACATTGAAAGCCCAGGGGTCACAAAACAGTACTACAGAGCACAGGCAATTCATGGCTGGGAGGGGCACAGGTAAAAGATACTCACAGGGTTCCAAGAAGCAAAAGGCTCTTAGCATGTCAACAGGGTTTGACTAAGAGTAGAGGGTTTGCTCAGCGAGTGGAGAAGTCTCCTCTTTCAGTTTTACTTACTCGTTTGGCCAGATTCTGCTGTGGAAAAGTCCCCAGAGAGCTTCCTTTTCCAAATGGCTTGAGACACCAATCTGGGTCTCTTGAGGGCCGCAGGCAAGAGGGAGGAGCCTCACTGTGGGGGCAGCTGGGTAGCTGGGCTGGAACTCTGCTTTCTCATGGGAGGGCTGTTTTCAAGGTCAGATGCCTAGATCCAGAGGTGGAACTGAACAGTAGTTCTCTGGAGGTAAGGATGTGGCCTTTGGAAAGTGCCATTAGGCCCACACTCCTTGGGGCAGTAATGAATGATTAATACAAACTCTGATGTTATTCTGTCCTTTGAGGTAGGCTTGTTGCCAAGTGGCCCACACACTGTAGTCTGTAAGATGCCCGTAGAGTGTAGTTTTATTGATTACACTGTGCTTTGAAGGCATACTCTCTTTGAAGACTTTATTTAGTAGCTCAACTCCATCTTCATCTTCTCCAAAACCACATGCATTGTGGGAAGTTCTCTTTTGAAGATATGAGGATATATATATATGTATATATGTGTATATATGTGCATATATATGCATTTCTGCTGGTATACTTATTTTTTAAGATATTTATTTATTTATTTATTTATTTATTTAAGCTTTCTATTTACATATATGCCAGCATGACAGAACAAGGGCATCAGAACTCATTGTAGATGGTTGTGAGCTACCATGTGGTTGCTGGGAATTGAACTCAGAACCTCAGAAGGAACATCTAGTGCTCTTAACTGCAGAGCCATCTCTCCAACTCAGGTATAGTTTATTTAAAAAATAGTGTGTGTGTGTGTGTGTGTGTGTGTGTGTTCATGTGTGTATGTGTGTGTTCAGCATACATGTGGAGGAGGTTAAAGGGCAACGTTGTGAAGTTATCTCCTTTCACCTTTGTGTGAGTGCTGGGGATTGAACCCCCACTGTGAGGCTTGTATTTTACCGGCACAGCCATCTTTTTTCTTCTATTTTATTTTTTTATTAGATGTTTTCTTTATTTTCATTTTAAATGTTATCCCCTTTCCCCTCTAAAAACCCCTATCCCCTCCCCACTCCCCCTGCTCACCAACTCACCCACTCCCGCTTTCTGGTCCTGGCATTCCCCTACACTGGGGCATTGAACCTTCACAGGACCAAGGGCCTCTCCTCCCATTGATGACCGACAAGGCCATCCTCTGCTACATATGCAGCTGGAGCCATGGGTCCCTCCATGTGTATTTTTTGATTGGTGGTTTAGTCCCTGGGAGCTCTGGGGGTACTGGTTGGTCCATATTGTTGTTCTTCCTATGGTCTACAAACCCCTTCAGCTCTTTGGATGCTTTCTCTAGTTCCTCCACTGGGGACCCTGCAGCATAGCCATCTTGCTGGCACTCATGCTGGTATCCTATAAGTACTCAGTGTTATCACTAAATTCCATTATAGCATCCATCTTCCTTTTTCCTTCAGAGACCTCCAAATGTCTTCCTGATAAAGACAAAATCCTGCTGAGAGAGTGTTAC
Organism: Mus musculus; assembly: GCF_000001635.26. Lineage (NCBI taxonomy): Eukaryota > Metazoa > Chordata > Mammalia > Rodentia > Muridae > Mus > Mus musculus. Next base: position 63,045,552 of record NC_000080.6, on the reverse strand, counting down.
TGTGGTCTCCACTGATGCTCCTAAACCAAGAGCGCTACTGTGGATTAAACGCAGAGTGAGACCATGATGGTGGGTCCCACACTGAAGTGTGTTGGTGGCCAGTGGTGAGGTGTCTCTCTCAAGGAAGGAGTCTTTGCTAATGAGATATACTCCAGGGCATCCTGCATTGGATGTGCAGTCTCACTAGCTTCAGCTGCTTCTCAAACATCTGCTATCATAAATACAGGAAAGAGATCTGGCCATCCTTTTAGAGATGTAAAATCAAGGCTCAGAGGGGTAGAAAGGGCTTGCATGGAGAAGACAAGCCCTGCTGGAGTTGGTTTCTATATGCGGTATTTTGATGATGTGTTTGAATAACAAACCTAAAATCATGTCTTTGTTTTGAATGGATATTCTCATGCCGGACCACTTTCCCAAGAATGATGGCTATCAGTATAATAGGAAGAAAAGATACCTTTTACAAAAATATTGCTCAGCATCACTAACTACCTAGACATACAGATAAAAACTGGGATTAAATATTTGGCTCCAGTAAGAATGGCTACACTAGAAAAACTGAAGATGGCAAGTGTTGGGGAGGGCGTGACAAGAGGGAATATTTGCAGACTATTGGTTGAGATGTAAATTGGTAGAACCATTATGGGCAATAACATGGAAGGCTGTCTTAATTAGGTTTCATTGCTGTGAGCAGGCACTATGACCAAGGCAACTCTTATAAAGGACAACATTTAATTAGAGCTGGCTTCCAAGTTCAGAAGTTCAGTCCATTGTCATCATGGTGGTGGGAAACACAGCAGTATCAAGGTAGACATGATGGTAGAGAAGGAGCTGAGAGCTCTACATCTCGATCCAAAGGAGAACTAGGCCTCCTCGGGGAGGTAAGAGGAAGTTCTCTTCCACAATGATGGAGCCTGAGTACAGGAGGAGACCTCCAAAGCCCACCCCCCACAGTGACATATTTCCTCCAACAAGACCACATCTCCTAACAGTAACACTCCCTATGGGCCAAGCATATTCAAACCACCCCAAGGATCTTCTAGAAATTCAAAGAGACTACTTTATCATCAAGAATGACACTAGTGGAAATTTGTTAAAAAGAGATGAAATTGGCATGTCAGAAAGACACCGGGGACTTCCATATCAATTATGAAAAAAAACCAACTTCACAATATCAGTAAATTGAAATTTTCTCTCAACTGATGACTGGGCAAGGCAAAAAGAAAGGGCACCTATGTTCAATATTAATCACCTGACATGAATGGAACTGGAGTCCTGTAAAGTGGGATAAGAAAGAGAAGCACCACACTCTCACTCACACAATGTCTGAGTCTAAAACGTCGACCTCGCACAAGGTGAGAGCAGAACCGTGGTTATTTGAGGAGGGAGGGCAGGCAGAGAGGGCTGTGGGACAAGTCCCTCAAGTGTCTAGGTTACAGCTAAATGGAAGCAGGAAGTTATAGTGTGCACACTAGGTTGACCATAGATAACAATACTGTTCTGTACATTTAAAACAGCTAGGAAAGGAATTTTAAACTTGTCACCAGCTGGGCACAATGGCTCATGTCCACAAACCCAGCATTCTGGCGGTGGAGGAAGGACAATCAAGAGTTCAAGGCCAGTCTCAGTGAGTTCAAGCAAAATGAAACAAGGCTTTTTACCATAAAGAGGTGATAAATGTTTGTGAATATGAGTAATTAATCTAACATAAACATTGCACAATGTCTGTGTTTTCTTTTAATATGTAAGATTTTAGTTTATTTTGGGGGGGATCAGGTTTTGCAATGCAGCCTAGACTGGTTTTGAACTTCCAATTCTTCTGCCTCAGACTTTTTAGCACTAGTATTACAGGTATTCACTACCATATGTGGAAAATTTTATAGATCTATCAATTAACAAAAAAGACTATGAACTGCCCAGGCTAGCCACCTCCTAGAGAAGTGTTTCTCAACCAGTGGGTCACCTAAGACCACTGGAAAACACAGATATTTATATTAAGATTCATAACAGCAACAACATTACAGTTATGAAGTAGCAATAAAAGTAATTTCATGGATGGGAGTTACCTTGACAACATGAGGAACTGTGTTAAGGGTCACAGCATTAGGAAGGTCGAGAACCACCTGTCTAGAAGAGATTTGTTGACATACCCCCTCAATCCTTTGAGCATCTTGGGAGATGTGAAGGATGCTGATAGGTGTTCCCATGTCTCTGTTTGACTTGCACCCATCCCTATTAGTGGGAGGCACACACCTGTTCAGAAGGTACATGCGTTTTGTAAGTTGCTACTTTCTCAAATCGCATGGAGATTCCAGACCCTAAACTATCTGGAAAGAGGAAGAGGCACCTCTCTCACTGAGCTGGCTAGTGCAGGGCCGCTCTATTGGCTCCATTCAGCCCCACAGAGAACCTCAAGGGTCATGTCTGTGAATAAGAGGAGAAATGACCTCCACCATTGCTTCTTGCATCTTCAAAATGTGAGTCTTTAACTCAGGAATTGAGGGCCTTACCACGGCCTCTCCTTTGGCCTTGATGAAATTGCCTCTTGAGGTCTTATCCAGGACACTCCACTCTCTTGCTATGCTCCTGTAGATCTGTATGTTGGGATAAGCCTTGGAGTTGCACAGCAGCTAAGGTTGCAGGCACAAGAGCTGCACAAGATTAAGCCGGTGAGGAGTCTAGCATCGAGGGAAGAGGGGCTCACACAGCTCTACCCTATTAGCAGAACTACGAGTGATTGCTGCTGCGGGGAGGAAGGAGCCAGTTTTCTTCGGGAGGTGACCCTGGTAGGTTGCCCATGCTCTGGTGGATGGTCCTCTATCCATGCACATGCTGGCAGCACTAAACAAACTCAATAGGTTAAAAAAGAAAGTACTTGAAGTTAGGAGAAAGAGGTGGTAGTGTGGTTCTGGTGGTATAGAGTAAGGAATGCATTTGACCTTGGGCTAAACATGTATGAAATTCTCAACAACAACAACAACAACAAAAACAAGTAAAAATATAGTTAAGAGTACAGTTTCAGGATGCTTGAGAATCTATGATCAATGAGAGGTGACTTCAGACCAAAAGAATCAAGCTGGCTACATAGAACATTATTCAGACACAAGGCAGATAGATGGATCGATAGATAGATAGATAGACCGACCGACAGACAGACAGTTAGACAGACAGATTAATCACTTTCTGTACTTGGGTAAGTTCAATAAAAGTTGTAAGATCTGGTTATCCCTAGTGAATGGGAAACATACCTGCCCAAAGGGATTGTGTAACTAGTTGAAACTATTATTGCCTTTGATAAGAAAGCCCCTGGCATTTGCTTTTAAGACTTCATGCTCTCATACCCTGGGATAGCTGCCCAGAAGTCCCCAGGGCTTGTTGCTGCTTTTCTTGGTCCCCGTCAACTGTCCACAGTCTGTGATTCTTCCCACAGACATTGTAACACCTGGGAGCTTGTTCTCCGAGTCTTAACAAAGTGTAATAAGTTAGGCTATGTTTATTCCTTAGATTTCTGAGAACGATGAGGGGCTGCAGAAACAAGCATTTCCACAGTGCTGGACGGGAATGAATGAGGCACAGAGCTAATGTGGAAACACTTGAACGGCTGAAGTTTCGTCATGGCTGTTTGAGGAGGAAAATCCAGTAGAGCACATGAAAGAAAATACTCCAGAGAGTGAGAGGAGATTCGGTTTAGTTCAGCGGGGTCAGTATTTGGGCCACTTTACAGTTAGTTGCCTGTATTTCCAAGAAAATTCCCCTACAGTAACATGGCAGGAAGAGACTTATAAAGCCATAATTTCACTTGATTCATTTGTGCACGCGTGTGTACATGCACACACACACACACACACACACACACACACATCCGTGGGTATAGTAGCTCACACACAATGTGCCTCAATGTCATGTGGGTTCTTGGGATTAAACTCAGGTTACCCGGCTTGGTAGCCAGTACCTTTTCCCACTGAGCAATCTTCCTGTTCCCTAGGTTATAATTTTGATGTAGTTAGATAAGACCTAGGAGAGTTTATATATGCAATATTATAGGGCATACTGCGCTTAGAACGAAGCAGTGAAGACTTTCTGAAAGTGATTACACCTGGAGTAAAATCTTTAAGAGTGAGTAGAAGGGAACATCCTAGAGAGTCTAGGAAGGGTTGATCCCGCAAACACGCAATAGGTGCAGCTGAACAGAGCACGAGAGTACGGAGTATGAACATGCATTTGTGTCAGAGTATGAGATCTTGGTACAGGTGAGGTTTGTTAGGTCTTTACAGCCAAGTATAGAAGGCTACGGGGAAATTTCCACTGGTGAAGACGATGGGAGAAGTGGTGAGGTTGGTTTCCTGTCTGCGCATGCCTACTGAGCACTTCCGTGTCGGATGGGTTTAGGGGGAAGACTGGCGTTAACTGAACTAGAGTTTTTTGGTTTCTTCCCATAGCCATTTCATCAGCTCTTAGGGCAACGCCTCCTGCTGCTGGCTTGCCTTACATGGAAGCAGGGCTCTAGCAGGTTGAGTCTCCTATGGAACTGCTATTAAGAACAATAACACTTGAGTTAAGGTGTGCAGGGGTCGCTGGTGATGCCAATATTTGGAGAGAGGGACTGGGTTCCAGAGGATGCGCTACATTTATTTGCCTTAATCCACATTCTGTCTCTTCATTTAAAAAACAAACAAACAAACAAACAAACATCCTTCCCTAAAGCACATCCAGGAGTATTAACATAAACCAGATCTATAGGATTGGTTTATAAAGGCACCACACAGACTTCTGAGAAGAAATAGGTATTAAAGGATTTAAAATTTTTTCTGTTCTCCGGTTGCGGGAGGGGGAGATCTCTTGGGAGATAGAAACATGAATATTTTTATGCTCATAATTTTACTGGCAAAGGCATGGAGAGAGTATGCTTAAAAAACAACAAAACAAAACAAACAAACACCCAGCTGGGTGGCAGCGGCACATGCCTTTAATCCCAGCACTTCAGAGGCAGAGTCTGTAGAATCTTTGAGTTTGAAGTCAGCCTGGTCTAGAGGGTGAGTTCTGGTCAGCCAGGGCTACACAGTGAAACAGTATCTCAAAACAAACAAACAAACAAACAAACAAACCCAACAAAAAGTCCAACATAGTCTTTATATACCTCCTCCTCCTCCCTAAAGAGCCCCCATTTTCCAATGCCCCCGATCAGATCTTGCATGCTGCTGTTCCCCCTTCTATGGCTTCCCAAACCCTATCCTGAGAGTGATTGCCCAAACTGATAGAGTCCTGAAGTCCACATCTCTTATCCGATCTCTTTAGTGTTCCAGTTCATTCTGAGGCTTACCTGGTGGCCAGAGTACATTTCCACATCATGTATCGTCTTAGAGATACGTTGCTATCTCCTCACCAGGTCCAGTGGTTTGCTGACCACAAAGTGCAGTGGAATGCAGATGGTTTGCTCTAGGATGTTTTCTCTAATATGGCAGGAGCTTCAACTTCCTTCTAGGCATCCTTCCTGTGAGAGACAGAGATAAGACTTCTCTGGTTTGTATCACTCTTGTCCAGAGCCTTTCCACAATTTGCTCCATATGAGATCCAAACAATTACCCTAAGCAAATTATATACAGCAGCATATTAGCTAGTGAAACTAAATGAATAGTGGAAAAGAAAAGAAAAGAAATCTGACACAAGAACCTTATCAAATTTGGGAGAAAACCACTACATTTTGTTCATTATTTCCTGAATCTTTGAAGTCTTCCTTTGTGGTCTGTCTGTCTGTCTGTCTGTCTGTCATTTATCTATTTATTTGTGGTGGTGGTATGCCTTCATTCCTTTCTCCTTATGTTTTCCATTTGTCTCCGAAGCTTAATCCGCTGCTTGTGTTTGAGTTCGTGTGATGGTTTGGCTCCTGGCTTTACCATGTGTGTTGGGTTGCATTACATTGGCATCTGCAAATGAGAAGTGGGTCTTATTCTTCTCTTTGAACACTAATTTTGTCTGAGAGGTTCCACCACACAAACTGTCTGGCATGGCATGCAGGTACCCTTTGCCCCTAGATCTCTCACCCAGGCCCGTCTGCTGCCTGGGTCAGCAGGTAGTGCAGCTTTGGTGCCTTGATCTGTAGGGTTGTATCTAGAGCCCAGGTCTGTAAAAATAGACTTCTGAAATGAATCCGTGGGGGTCATTTTGGATCTTTGGCTGTACAGAGGACCTGAAGAGTGGGTTGCAGGTACTGGCTTGACACTGGTCAGTTCACAGTCTTCTACCAGAGCTCAGGATTACTTAAGAAAAGACAAATCTGGCTGGGCATGGTGGCGCACGCCTTTAATCCCAGCACTCGGGAGGCAGAGGCAGGTGGATTTTTGAGTTTGAGGCCAGCCTGGTCTACAGAGTAAGTTCCAGGACAGCCAGGGCTGCACAGAGAAACCCTGTCTCAAAATACTAAAAAAAAAAAAAAAAAAAAAAGAAAAAAAAAGAAAAAGATAAGACAAATTCAACCATTGATTTTAAAGATCAAGAACCTAAGCCCAAAGCTTAGAGTAATGGCATAAGCCTTTAATACTAGATCCTGGTCTACCTTGAGAGTTCCAGGACAGCCAGAGCTACATGGAGAAAGACCATCTTGAAAACATTAAACAGTTTTAGAAAGAAAGAAAGAAAGAAAGAAAGAAAGAAAGAAAGAAAGAAAGAAAGAAAGAGAAAGAAGGAAGGAAGGAATGAAGGAAGGAAGGATCTAAGTGAAAATTTCAAATTTCAAGAGTTTGACAAGATCTAACCCAGTGTTTAACTCCACACACTAACAGTTATAGTTGTGTGGTCCTACTATGTGTTACCACATCACAGTAGGCAGCTACTATCACATTGATCTACTTTCCTCTGGTTAAGATTTAAGCAAGCTGCTAAGTCATCAGGAGTGCTGATTCTTATGTTTCTTAAACATTTCCTGAAGTAGAACTGTGTCATGATCATTAGTCCTTTTGATGGATGGTTTAGAAGACGCTGGTGGTGATGATGTGAGGATGTGAGTGTGTCCATGGGGAGGAGGTTTATCAAGCTTCCTGTGCATACGCCCATTGCCTGGCACATGTCTAAGCACATGCCATGGTTAGTAGAAGACCATGGCTCAGTGTGTTCTCTGGGATTGTGTCGGGTGCTGGTGGTATTATGGGGGTTATCCCACACTCTTTGGGGGAGCTCTTATTTTCTAAAAAGCTTTCATCCAAATCAGAATCACGTTAGGCCAGTCCTCAACTTTCACACGCCAGAGGTCAGGAAGACCTGTGTGCACATTGTGCTGCTGGCATTGATGATTTGCAGGGACTTGGGAAAGCTATTCATTCCAGTTACGATGCAGAGGACTTGCTTTTCAAATGGGGAGCATTCCCATCCGAGTTTTGAATGGGTAAGAGTGAAAATCACCACCACCAACACTACCAATGATGTGCGCTAGACAGACAGCTTTGTAAACACACTAGGCATCTGTTAAATGGGTGCATTCTGAAGATACAACATTTATACTGAATCCCAGGAGGGCTTAGAACGAGGCTGTATATGGTGTAAATTGGGTTGCTAGTTCACAAGCAGCTGATGAGATGTTGCTTTCGAAGTCAGATCTTGCATTTGCTGGGCTGCTCAGTGAAGCAAACAGATGTTCTTGTCCCCCAAGGTTCACTAGCCACGCAAATCCTTATATCTAAAAAGCTACACAGAGAGTGACTCTTCTTTGCATCTCAGATGACTCTCTGCTCACTGGGTTGATTGACAATGGGGAGCCTACAGTTGACCCTCGTGCTCTTTGTCTTGCTCTCCTATGTTCCACCAGGTAAAACTCCTTTCCTCATGGAATTAGTTTGTGAGGTTCTGTAAGTCTAAGACGAAGGTGGTGCTGAGAGAAGAGAAGCAGAAACAGGGAGGGACATGGGCAGAGATGGACAGAGTGGGCTGTTGTAGGGAATGAAGAGAAGATGCAGGGGACACTAACAAGAGATGGCTTTCTTCTGAGAAGAAACTGGTTCTGAATTTGACTCTTGAGCATCCATGAAGCCTGTGAGTAATGCTGGACTGATGTTGGCAGAAACCGAGCAGAGTGGAATGATGGGACTCTTCGAGCACAGATAGGAGGTGGGGTAGGAGGAAAGCTGTTCCCTGAAAACTCTAGGAGCATGCCCCTCACGCCTAGCTGTGTACACACTTCTTTCATTTATTTAGAAGTCAAGGCAAATGGTAGGGTGAGAAGAATCTAAAAACTGAGCTAGCTGTCAGCCTGCTTGAAATTACTTTGTAACAGTGGGATCCTGTGGGGGCATCAGAAACAATAGCCAGATTTCCTGTGTTCTGGATAGAAACAAACATTGTATGAATACGGAGAAGACTCTACTTAACAACTAAAGTGTGGGCTTTCAAAAGACAGTTTGACTTGTAGGTTTCTGGGGATGTTCAGAAAGCTCCTTCCTTGTACTTCAAAACTAATTCATAAGCTGCCATTTAAGGACCAAGTGTGAAACATATAAAAGACAGACACCAGGAAACATTGAGATAGTTGCTGCTCCTGTGTGTGGTAGGATCTCTGGATACTACACAGTGTCTCCTCTTGATTTTTTTTTTGGTCCCCAGTGAGGGCTATGGGGCTAGTAAGCACACAGCAGGCAAGTTTGCTTGCTAGTAGAATTTGATCATACAATATTGATTATTTGCACGTATTGATTCTTTCTGCAGATCAAAGCTTAGTCCATGCTCCTATGTCGGTAGCTAGGTGAGACACCAAAACTTACCACAGAAGAGCGAGATGGCCCAGGGCTACACCCTTTCCCATAAACTGTACCCCATACCTCTTGTCCATTATTTCTTGGCTTCCAGAGGCACTTAAGTGTCAATGTTGCTAGATTTGGGCATGGGTTTTAGGTACTTCCAACTATTTCTTATCCATTATCCGATAGGACACCTCTGAGTCTCTTGTAATTACCTCTGAGTCTCTTGTAATTAAGCTAGGATAGGTAATGGGGCACATAACAAAAAAATCACCCTGAAGGTTATTGGAAATATAGGGCTGGGACCAAGGGCTTCTGAATTCTAGGCTGTTGATCTTCCTTTCTTCAGACTCAAATTTTGACAGTCAAGAGCTCCTTTGGGAGGTGCTGTGCTTCCTGGTACCGAGTCTGTATACCACCGAAACTTCTTCACTGTCTGATCTTTCCATGTTGAAAATGGCTGCAAGCTGAATATACCGTGTTGTCATATGCAGATAAATGATCAGTGGCTCATGTAATTTTGGATCATGGGAGCTAATGGCTCCTAATAAGTCCATGGAAAATGAGGTCAAAGTAACTAGAAGGGGTATGTAGCCGTAAGATAGGATGGATATATTTGATTATGTAGTTTCTTATAAAAATGTATGAAGTGCTAGAAGTCTAACTTACCCTTGGCCATGTGACACTGGAGGACAATAACTGTATGTTAACCCTTTCCCCTCTGTTTGCAGTTAGAAGTGGGGTGAATATGTACATAAAACGGATTTACGACACATGCTGGAAACTAAAAGGCATTTGCAGGAATACATGTCAAAAAGAAGAAATTTATCACATTTTCTGTGGCATTCAGTCGTTGTGCTGCTTAGAGAAAAAGGAAATGCCCGTTCTCTTCGTGAAGTAGCTGTGAGTATTCTGGGGCCTCCTGCGCCTCTCGAGTCCTTTGTCCCCAGAGTGGTGCTACAGGGCTGGTGAACACACTGGAAGCAAGTTTGCAGCCGTTGTGCCATCCATCCTATTAAAACAATGGCTTCTGCCAGACGGTGTTTCCTGCTTTCCTTCCTTTAGGAAGTATTTTAAATACCTTGTCACCAGTACTTTTCTCTTTACCCTGTAAAGGGACATTTCCTAAGATGCTTCTAAAGGAAAAGTCCCAGAACCCATTTAACCTTGTATCAATGGAGTCAATTTAGTAGTTACTTCTTTAAGATATACTTTTGTCCCTGGGAGCTCTGAAGGCTCGGGGTGGGGTGGGGGCAGTCTGAATGGTTGATATTGTTGTTCTTCCTATGGGGTTGCAAACCCCTTCAGCTCCTTCAGTCCTTCCCCTAACTCCTCCATTGGGGTCCCCATGCTTAATCCAATGGTTGGCTATGAGATTCCACACCCAGGAACTAAACCACCAACCAAAGAACACATGGAGGGACCCATGGCTCCAGCTGCATATGTAGCAGAGGATGGCCTTATCTGGTATCAATGGAAGGAGAGGCCCTTGGTCCTGTGAAGGCTTGATGCATAGGGGAATGCTAGGGTGGTAAGGCAGGAGTGAGTGGGTAGGTGGGTGGATGGGGAGCACTCTCATAGAAACAATGGGAGGGGTAGGATAGGGGGTTTTCAGAGGGAAACCAGGAAGGGAGATAACATTTGAAATGTAAATAAATAAAATAATCAATAATAAAATAAAGACTAAAAAAAGAGAGAGAGAGAGAGATGTACTTTTGTGGGGCTGCAGACAGAGCTGAGGGGCTCACTCATTCTAAGAAAAGGCTCGACAACTAAACTTGATTTCCCCAGCCCAGGCTGGTACTTTTTCAGGTCAGACTCTGAAATGCATTCTGTTGTACCATGTAACTACACTCACCTCTCAACAGTGTGCAGTATTATGTCGGAAGACATGCCTGTGACTGACCTGGTGTAGTTAAATGATTGGATCTATAGTTTCCAGCTTGGGGCTTTTATAGTGTTGTGACAAACATTTCTTTCTTCCTTTTTTTTTTTTTTTTTATAGGTCACACTTGGTTTTAGTAGATCCACATGTCGTTGCGGACCCAGAAATCTCACCTCTGTCTTTCAGATTGCTTGCACCAATTTCCATTCTCTATGTTGTTAGTAAATACTTTGGATCCCGGCTAGTGTTCTCTACCCTACTCCCCTCTGGGGTATTATACTAATGATACATGGTAACTGAATTTGAATTTCACCTCTGATTAATAGGTGTTTACTAAATGGTCATATGTCTTTGCTTGTGACTGGGGCACAGCTCGAGGTTAAAGCACTTGCCTGTGTATCCTTAGTCACGACGTGCTTGTTCATAATTTGATGTAGAAAATAGTAAAAAAATAAAAGTCATTTGGAAAACACCTAAATCGAAGTATTGAGTGAGTTGCAGTTTATCAGACATACTTAGCAGTTTGTTTTCTACTGCTTACATCACTTAAATGTGGCTGTTGTGCTGAGGTTGTAGCTCAGCTTGTAGAGGGCTTGCCTAGCATGCATGAAGTCTGGGGTTCATTTCCAGCCGATCACAGGCATGCATCACCACACTTGGCTTCTGGATTTTCTAACCATTGTGAAAAGTGAACATTGAAATTGTTTTACTAATATTGTGCTGCTGTCAACTTCTCTTTTCAGATTTGCCAATTTTTGCTTTGTATACTTGAATTTCTTAGATGCAAGGATCATATATATATATATATATATATATTTATATCTATCTATCTATCTATACTGTTAAAATAAAAGAATTATTAGAAAGAAATTGCACCTTTTTTTCGGTATAAGCTTTCTGACTCTTCCTGGCTCTTCTGGAACTCTCAACACAATATCTGCCTGATTATACTGCATGTACATCTCATAATAATTTATCTTTACATCTTTATATTCTTTTTCCCGTTCTATTTTCAGTTTGGCTGATCGTTGGGGATATGTCTCCAAACCGGCTGATCTTTTCTTCTTCTTGACCTTGTCTGATGTTATACTTCCTTGTAGTGTGTAATTATAAAAAAATCAATCCATGTTAAGTCCAGCTCGCCCATCCTCATCATTCCTTAGCTAACTGGCTGATGAACTGCCAAGCCATCTGCCCCGCTGGCTCTAATCCCCTAGCCCCGTAAAAGGAAAACTCAAGAGGCTTGTAATTTATCAGTCAGATTTATAACAGTAAATCTTCAACCCCCAAAATGCCCACACAAAGAACTCAAAACTGAATTGATACTGATACAAGCTGCACACCTAGACTGGACAGATGCGCCCTACATCAGTCAGCCGCCTCTCTGTGAAATCCCCAGATACTTTCGGCTCCTTGGACCACGTGGCTCCAGCTCATCATCCTCTTCTACAGTTTCCACCTTGAATCTCCTGTCTCTGTCTCTGTCCTGTCTCTCTCTGTCTCCCCCTCCCCCCACTAAAACATTCGGCTCCTCCTTCCCTTCCACTGCCCAATCACAGGCTCTAGTCTTATCTGACTAATTAAGATTTCACCTGACCTCAACTGAATACAGGCACCCCTTTTGAGGGGGGACAGAAAAACAGCAATTCACAATATTTCCTCATTGAAGATTTCAATTCAGTTACTATATTATTCCACTATGAAGTTTGTTGTTTTGGTGCTGTGTGGTGTTTTTTAATCCCTTTACTGGAGATCTATCTGTCTGGGGGTGCGGGTGTGTGTACTAATAAGATGGGTGCTTTGCTGCAATCTCATCCAGGCCAGTTAGAACCCTGATCTGTAGGCATTGTCTGGGAATGACCAGACAAACCACTTCCAGATCGCAGGTGGGACTGTGGCATCACGTCCATTCTCTTTGCTGAGCCTGGGGTAGAGCCATGGGAAGTGTTTATTTGCATCTGTTTAGAACTATGCTCATTTCCCACTGTCTCTGAGGTCTCTGTGATTCTAAGAGGAACTGTGGACTTTAATTTTCATCACTTACCTGTTGGGGTGAGTGGCCACCTCCAATTAGTTTGCACACCAGACTAGGATCCGTGGGGACTACTCCTTTGTATCAAAGAAAACCAACTTACAGTATTCATCCAGTTAACAGATAAAAAAACCATGTGACTTGTGAGTTTGGGGCAGATATAAAGATGTTTCTGAGCATCTATCTATATCCATATTTTTCTATCTTCCGGTTAGTGAGAATATACATTAAAACATTACATAGCTATATCCTACATTGGTAGAAATCTTTATTATTGATACGAAGTTGAAGTTATAATTCCTTACATTGGTACAGAATTTACTTGATACAAATTTAAGGTTTTCATTGGTCTGAATTTCTTTATTGATATAAAAATGGAGATTAATATTGTTACTCTCATGTAGGCACTGTGCCTATACAACATATTTAAGTATACAAAGCTTAGACCCAGTCCTTCTCTAACTGCCATTACAAACTGATCTTAGATGATTAAGTGTACAAGTTAAGGGCCAGATAGCAAATTCATGGCTCTGAGTTAAATGTTAGGGTGTTTTCAAGATATTTCAATTAGAAATGACTGAGAGCAGTCAAGACTTAATAGTTCAGAAATGCTTTATGTAGTCTTTAAAGGCTTCTGACACAGTATATGACATTTATGGGCATTTCTTTATTAAAGATCATTTGACTAGAGACCTGTCTGCTCCTGATAGCACCCTTTTCTTGGATTCAAAGAAGAAATTGAGCATCAGTGGAGTTGCTCCAGTTGTGGCGAGACAGCCACTAGGCAAGAATTGCCTCATTTCATCTACAGACAAAATACTGTCCAGAAAAAGGAAACACTCTGAGAATAGTCAACAGATAATCTCTGCCAAGACAGGGTAATCAGTCCTTTAAAATACTACGTTACAAAGGTTACAAAGGTCTGCCACATGATCCTGGGCCAGAAGGCTGAAGACTGATGCTCCAACGTTTTGAGGAATGAGGGACTGTCCAGGGGATCAGTGGTCTCATAAATTGGCTAAGTATTAGAAGCTATGTTTTGTGCTCCTTATATTTTCAGGTAATATTAGTCATTTTTTGATTTCTGATGAGGTTGAAGACTGGTTGTAGTCTCATAGCCAACCCAAGCTGTTTAGCATTGAGAAAGATGATATAGATTTGAGAGCATGGTTTTCAGATGATATATAATCTAAAACCAGGACACAAATGAGGTGTAAAATTATAAGCCTTTTTAAGTTAGGAAAATGACAAGCCGGGTGGTGGTGGCCCACGCCTTTGATCCCAGCACTCGGGAGGCAGAGGCAGGCGGATTTCTGAGGCCAGCCTGGTCTACAAAGTGAGTTCCAGGACAGCCAGGACTATACAGAGAAACCCTGTCTCAAAAAAACCAACCCCCCCGCCAAAAAAAAGTTAGGAAGATGACAGTGTGCTTTATTTAATTGACAAAAATGATGGATTGGGTGTTAGGCATATCTCATACTTTATAAATTACAGAATGGTAATAGTTGTGCTCAATTTATATCTGAGATAAAAGAGCCCTTTAATTGGACAAAGGGGGGATGTAGATTGCTATCTGTACACAGGTGAGGTCAAGTGAAATATAAGGCTAGAGCCTGTGATTTGGCAATGGCAAAAGAAGGTGGGGCTAAAAGTTTTAGAGAGGGGACAGAAAGACAGAGAGAGGAGAGAAGGACAGAGAAAGAAGATGGAAGAAGAAGATGAACCTGATCCACGTGGCTTGAAAGAGTCACAGGTAGCGATGGATATCATAGAAGGACAATAAAGTAATGTCAGGAACATTTGCCTCCTCTAGGTGTGCAGCTTGTATTTATATCAATTGAATTTTGAGGTTTTTTTGTGTGAACCTGTTGGAGGGTTAAGGATTTACTGTTATAAATATGGCTGATAAATTGCAAGCCTTTGGAGTCTTCATTTAATGGGGGTTTAGAGGCAGCAGCTGCCAGTCTCAGCCGGCTAGCCACAGGGGCTTGCAGAGGGGGTGGATGGCCTGGGAAGATAGGAGCCGTTCAGCAGCAGTGAACTCAGGAAACATGGCACCGTTGCTTGGGTATTGCACAGGGGCAGGGAAACCGCCACTGCTGGCGTGTAGCTTTAGCGTGGATTGGTTTTTAATAATTACATGCTACAGACTAGAAGTAAGGTTATTAAGGTATGTAAAAAAATATTTAATTTATTTCCCAAACTATACTATTTTGCATTTCCACCAGCAAAGAGTGTTAATCAGGCATCATTCTTACCAATACTTGGTATTTTCAGTTAAAAAAGTTACCCTTACCAGTATAGGTAGTGTTAATTCATTGTGACCTTCGCTGCTCCCTAACGATTAACCGTTCTGATAATCTGTTCATGTATTTATTTGGCAAACTTAAGTCCTGGGATTCTAGGGACTGAGAAGTCCAGGCCCCTTCCATCCACAAGCTGGGATCTTAGGGGTCTCTAACTCAGCCTAAGTTGAAAGGTCTGAGACCAAGGAGCCAGTGGTGTAAACCTGAGACCAAATTCCTGTTGGTACAGGAGGGACAGCATGCTGTCACTGCCCCTGTGCATTCTCATGGCTATGCTCTCGATAGCCATGCCTGCCACTGGAGTCACCTCACAATCCTGACAAGCTGCTTCCAGGACTGTCGACAGCTTTACCTGGCTGTGAGAGGGTCCTGGACTGGGCAAACAACTGTGCCCTCAATAGACATAATTTTGGCAGAGGAAAAATTTATATCGAGCATTCTCTGTGGAAAACAACTCTTTAAATCTAGGACAAGCTTAATCTTTTTTTTTTTTTTTAAACTTATTCTACTCTGGCATTCGCTCCCTCTCTCATTCCCCTGGTAAATTGTTGCCCAGGTTTAAAAGCCTTTCAGAGACTCGCTAGCTTGGCACTTGTTTTTTCTCTCAAAAATTTTCCTTGGGAACTCAGAACTCAATACAAATCTTGTCACATTTGCTTTTGAAACCCCTGAAGGCTCTATCATCTGGCTTCCCTGACCCCATTTCATCTTGTGTTCTTTAGCACCTAAAACCTAAATTTATGTGCCAGTCCCAATCAGTCAAATGTTCTACAGCATTCCATGTCTCATGACAGTCATATCCCACCATGGGCCTTAGCAAAGTAACTAAAGTCCTGCACCACTCCCAAAGCGCCCACGTCCAGCTTTCTCAGCAGTGTCTGTACGTCCTGACAGCAGCCAGCACTAGCCAAGTGTCCTGAATGGCTGGTAACAGGCAGTCTTTCACACCAGTTCAAACTACTCAGCTTTTGTCTCAAGGAAGGGAAAGTAGCTATATTTCTTCATTTTTATATTTCAGACTTAATTCCACCTGTCGCCATGCCCTGTGATCTCATGGACCAGGCTGTGAGGGGAATCTCTCAATTATGTTTAAAAGCCTTCTTTCCATTCAAGTAGCTCAGACGCAGACTATTTTCCAATTACCATAGTTTCCTATCTTGGGTCATTATCAAGGCCCCCCGTGTACTTATTTCACATCTACGTATCTGTGTGGCAGACTCCCTTTGTTAAGAACGCATGCTACTCTGTCTATGGAGAGAATTCTCAGTTCTGCTGAGCATCCAAATAAAGGAAAAGGTGGAACAGGGAGAAGGTCAGACTTTACTTTCTCTGCACCACAATATGTTATGTGTCTTTATGGAACCCTGAGATGCCTCGCATGCAGACAACTTGACATTGGTTGCATGTCTCATAACGGAGAGCAT
Source organism: Mus musculus (assembly GCF_000001635.26). Lineage (NCBI taxonomy): Eukaryota > Metazoa > Chordata > Mammalia > Rodentia > Muridae > Mus > Mus musculus. The sequence goes on along the minus strand of NC_000080.6, from coordinate 63,029,185 downwards.
ACAATTGCTGCTTCAGCAACAAACCAAATCAGCACCAGCAGCCAAATTGGGCTTGCCCTCATGATTGCTTCCCCTCCAAACAGATCAGCCTGAGATTACAGCCTTATTACCCAAGGCAGGGACCAAGCAAGTACTCCTCCCTATTCCATCTTTGGTTCTGTCTGTCTGTGTTCAGACTCTAACTGTGCCATGAGGGATATGAGAGTAGATGTCTGTTTGCCCCAGACAGAGCACCAATGACATAACCAAGAGATGATTCTGGCCAAGGATGATGAACCAGTGAGTTTATTGGAGTTTTTTACAGGATTAGGGGCAGACCCTCAGGCAGGTGCATCACCAAGAAGCCTGTTCCAATATGGGAGAAGACTCAAGAAAGCTGCATCACTGTAGCTCCCAGCAAACCTGTGGGGAGGACTACTGAAACATCTCCTGGAATCTTTACTACATATGTAACCTTGGAGGTGGGCCTTGTGATTGATTTGAGTTCCATAGTTTTCTAAGCTTGTAAGCCTTACATCATCTCTGTCTATGTTAAAATAGCTAGTGCTACCATTAACAGATGGTAGAAATACAGTTGGTTTTTCTAGAAATACAGTTGGTTTTTCAATACAGGCTTTCTCTGTGTAGCCCTGGCAGACTTGGAACTCGCTCTGTAGACCAGGCTGGCCTCAAACTCAGAGACCCATCTGCCTCTGCCTCCCAAGTATGGGAAAGGAGTGTGCCACCACTGCCAGGCATGAACCCACTTCTTAGTTCTCATAGTTGTTTTTAATAGATGCCTTGAGATTGTTTATGTAGCTAATCACACCCTCAGACAAGAGATGTTTCTTTGTATTTAATTTGTGGGATTTTGTTGTAGATTTGGTCTAATACTACTTATGTTACTTTGGTCCCCCCAAATGACACGAAAATCTACATGTCTACACATAAGACACCGAGGGACCCTGCCACTAGTTGATTTTGATTGGTTGCCAGCAGCCAATGGCTGGGCATCGAGACAGAGGCAGGATAGGTACAGAAGAGAGAACATAGTAACCATGTAAGGTCGGGATTGTGGCTCAGGAAGATGCAGGTCTGGGTCTGGGGCAGTAAAGATGGAATATAGGTTTTAGTAAGTGATAAACTGGGATTATTGGAAAGTATCTCAGCCATGTAGAGGTTTGGAAGTGGTCCAGCCATTGAGCTGTTTAAGGCATATTAAAATATAAGTGTGTGTGTGTCTTTCATTTGGGAACCCAGAACTTTAGGACCAGTATTGAGGAACAGGCTACCACCACAGGGACAATTTGAGTAGAGATTAATTGATAACTACAACAGGATTTGACTTTTCCTCCTTACCACACTGGCTACTAATCTCCACCCCCACCCCCGCCCACTCCTGGCAGGACACTGAGTAAGGGTTTTGAGAACAGGGTTGGGTTTTTTTTTTCTTGCTTTAATTTTTTTTCTTCTTATTGTCTGTATGTGTTTGAGGTTATTTTGTCTACATGTATGTCTGTGGAGCTAGAAGAGGCCATGAGATCCCCTGGAACTCAAATCACAGATAGTTTTGAGTCACCATGTGGGTTCTGGGCTCTGGAAAAGCACTCAGTACTCTGAACCTCTAAGCCATCTCTGGAGAGACCCCTTTGTCTCTGTTTGAGTCTATGGCAACACAGTCAATGTTTCACCATTAAGTATAATGTTAACTGTCAGGTTTTTTTTTTTTTTTAATCTCACTGAGGAAGCTGCCTTCTTCACCTGGTTTCTAAGATTTCTTCAACACAGCAGTTTTAGCAGAGTAATTAGATGGTGGGGACTTTGACTTCATCTGTGGGTCGATCCAACTCATGGTCTTGAGTTGATAAGCTTTGGGCAAGTGACCAAAACTTTGGAGCTGGGCGCCAAGGACTGCATGCTGCCCCAGACTTCCTCCTCGAAAATATCTCCTTACTCCAAGGTCAGCAGATTTGCCGTCACACGCTTCCAGCCCTGGTGTTCAGCCTGATCACCCTCCAGGAGCAAGGATCTACTTGACTGAAGACTGAAGTCTCTTAAGTATGATTCAAGATAAGCATTCCTCCTTTAAGGGCCTCCTCAGGGATTTTGCCACAGTAATGAAAGCTAATCAGCTAATATGAGTATCTTCTATGTTTAACTATGTCTGAGTCCCAGTTTCTAAAACTAGACTAGAAAGACATTTAAAGCTGGAAAGGAAAAAAAAATGCCCATGAGTTTGCACTGGATCTTTCCTTGCTAGAACTCTAAATGAGGATTCAGGACTAAAAATGAATGTGTATTAAGTAAGAGTTTACTAGTTTTAGAGTCAGCAAGTAGAGACGTTAAATTTCCATGAAAGACTTTGGCCCAACACAAAATCAGGTCATTAATGTGGTTCAAGCGGCTTCCAGCCCAATTATTTTTAAATGCTTACTTGGAAGCCCAGGAGTCAAATGGCCAAAGGTTAGACTCTTGTCTTGGTTGAACAATAAGAATGTTGAACAATAGTAACTGAAAGAGCATCCTTAGGAACACACCACACCCATGTCCACCCACCAGAGTCTGCCTAGTAGTTAGTACAGAAGTTGGATGGCTTTCTATAGTGTCCAGAACTCTCTGCCCTTGGGCTACAAACTTTACAAGGTGTAATTCAGAAGAGCTCGATAAGCAAGAGGCATTTGTCAGCACTAGGCAAAGGAAACTGCTAAAGGTGCGATAGAAATCTACTGTAGGGGAGGAGTGGAATTGTCCCAGGAGGTTAAACACAGTTTCAACGCTATGATTTTACAAAAATTAAGATCCCTCACTCTAAAAGGATCCATTTATATATGGGTAGATGAGTTATTCAGTCATCAAAAAGATATCTAAATGACCAGTACCATTCTGAAAAGTGTTCAGTCTTTTTTATCTGTTAGGAAAATAGAAAATCAAAACTACATTCCAGGGGCTGGAGAGATGGTTCATCCACTACTGGCAAGTCTCTTGCAGAGGACCGGAGTTCGATTCTCAGCATTCCCAGAGGCTCACAGTGGTAATTCTGGTTCTATAGGGTCCGACTCCCTCTTCTGGCTTCTACGGGCTCCTTTATGCACGTGGTGCATACAAACACACACAAGCACAACACAGACACACACACACATTTTTCTTAAAATTATAAAAACGTCTCTAGATCTCATCTCACTTGTAGCTATCATTAATCAGTCGTACAGCAGTGGGGGTGGGGCCCCGGAGGTAGGTCACATCTGTGTGCATGGGCCCTGGGAGAAGGCAGCATCCGACTCTCAGAATGATTGCCCTGCTGCGGGCACTGGTGTGGCGGGCACTTACATGCACTTGCTCTGACTGCAGTGAGTAGTCATCTCGGCGGCGTTATGCAAGTGGTTCGGTACCTGGACCTGGACCTGGACCTGGACCTGGACCTGGACCTGGACCTGGACCTGGAGGCTGCCCAATCATCTGGCCGACTGTGGGAAGTCTCTAGCCTATCCGCATCCACAACGGCACCCGTATCTGGACTGGGGTCCCGTGGTGCACACCAGACTGTGCTGGCGCGCGGGTGGCTGGACACGGCACAAGCTGCTGGTGTGCACGGGTCTGCTGATCACCAAGCTGGAGCACAGCTTCTCGGATGTGGCGAGCATCGTGGTGTGGTGCGTGGCCTTGGCGATCTCCTACACTAGCGTCTATGATCACCAAGGCATTTTCAAGAGAAATAATTTCAGACTGATGGAGGAAATTTCAAAAGGACAACAGATACTTAGTAGAGTTGGCAGAGAGCAACGACAAAGAGGATCTAGTTTTAAACTGCCGGATGGTAGTGAAGATGCTATGTCCAGAAGAAAAGCAGATGTTGTGAGAGCTGGTGGCGCGGCAACGGAAAGCCACAGATCTGAATGTGTTTCACAGATCTGAATGTGTTTGAGCTTGCTTTGTTCTCACGGGTTCCCTGATCTGGATTTAGTATTGAAGTTTGGTTCTGTGGACAGCACGTTAGACTTTCTCCCGTGGCAAATCAGACTGGCTGAGATCGTCTTCTTGCCCTCTCACCTGTACACCAGGTCAGAGGACTTCTTTGCCTTTTTTGTTTTGTTTTGTTTTTTGTTTTTTCCGAGACAGGGTTTCTCTGTGTAGCCCTGGCTGTCCTGGAACTCACTCTGTAGACCAGACTGGCCTTGAACTCAGAAATCCGCCTGCCTCTGTCTTCCAAGTGCTGGGATTAAAGGCATGCAGTGTGCATCGAGTGAACCGCATCTGGGAAAGTAGTGATTCCCTGTTGATTAGATTTGATTCAGGCTTTTGGAACAAAGGATCCAAAACGCTGTGCACACCTACTTCATATTCCTTATAATATATCAGCGGACACAAAAAGTGTCTTCCTCGAGAGTGAACGTTTGTGTTTGGAAAGAAACAGGAGGAAGGCAGTAGAGAATGGATCAGGGAAGAAAACTGAACCTTTAGATTTAAAAGGCTCAGGCCCTATCATTTTCCTGTTTTCGTGGGGAATATAGGGAGTGATTAAAGCTAGCTTAAGTGTTTGGAGCGGGGTGGGGGTAATTTTTGTTCAGGTTATTTTTAAGAATAACATATTGACTTGCTAAGTGGAATTATTCTCATTTTAAGGGAGATTCAGCTGAGTGGAATTCTGTACTCACACCTTGAAAGCTTGCTTACTTTCAGAACGTCTATCATTAGATTTCTGGCCATTTTCGATGCTTCGTTATAGTAAGCATTGGCCGGCTGCTTTGGTGTCTGTGCTCTGGGTTGTAAAGATCATTTGAAAAAGAAATTACAAAATACTGAAGTACAAAAGATAGAACCTTTAAATGTTGAACTAAGCAGCCCCAAACTAAGTAATGATCATCTCAAAGGTGGGAATTTTCCTTAAACAAAGAGTAAAATGCTGCATAGTACCCCAAAATATTTCCACTAGCTTTTTATTTAAAATGAACATTTGAGAGATGTTACTCTCTAAAGTAGCTTGGTCCTCTTTCAAGTAACACCTGGGATTTCCCCCCCAGTAAATTTCAATAACAACTTTGCATAGATAAGATGAAGTAGGGTGTTGGCTCGTGTCACCCAAATCTGTGAAAATAACTTGATCATTTACGTCCTATGTCTTATGATCATTATTGTGTCATAGAGAACAGTACTGGGTCTATTATTTTCAAAACAAGTGGATTCTTAACAGCGACTTAATGGTTTTTCCACACAGCTCATGGCTAGGTGCAAACCATTCTTTGTATTTGATGGATAGTTTGCAAAAAATTCTTACCAGCAAGAGTCATGCGCATTTAGTTTGGGGCCCCAGAAACCTGAAAAGCAGCGAAGAAAATGGGGTTTGAAGAGTATGGTCTAGAATGGCTTGTCAGACTATGAGGGGAAGATTATGTGTTTTGGCTTGGGATTACCAACCCATTTATGATTTTAAAATATACTTATAATAAAAATTATTAAAATGAATTTTGGTCTAGTGATACTACTTTGCACTTAAGGGTCTTTTTTTGTACAAATTCTTTTTTAAAAGTCTTAATTATTGCCATAATTTTGTGTGAAGCTATAGCATGTGCAAACATCTTTAGAGAGTGCCCGTTTCTGGTGTCCCATGCTGTGGTCCTGTACCACTGGTTTTTATTTCCCCCCTTAGGAGTTAATTTTTTAAAATTTAATAGTTTTCATTAACATGATATATATGTGTGTGTATATATATATCCTTAATAGACCTTCTGGGGTTTGTACGACTTTAGTGAATTAAAAGTGTAATTGAAGTAAAAAGATTTAAGATTTGTTAAAATGAAGTTAGTCGGTTATCCATTGGAATACAGCCAGAATTCTAAAGGGTTGAGTTTTTATACTTTTACTCTATTACTTAACAATTACACACCCACACTATACATACACACATACACATGCATACATACATAATATACACATACACTTTACACACACACAGTCCATGACATAGGTCTGTTGTAGTCTTTGGAAGAATTGTTTAAGGAAGTAACTAGGGTTTTGGACTATGTAAACATTCCAGAACTTTCTCACGTGATTTGCTAATACAATCTGGACAACTTGAAGCATACTGTTCGATCTGTAATTCCTGTCAGGGCCATCACAAACTATGCATCATCAGAACCCCCTGAGCTTCCACAGAGCTGCATTTCTTCCTGCCCAGTAAGGTGGACTTTATTTAAATTGTTTCTTCTCAACATTCTCCACAATTAAACAATCGTCAAATTAAACCTAATTACAGACGGTGTGTTGGAACAGCTAAAGAGTTGGAGGGTTTGGACTCCTTTCTGAAGCAGGTTATGGCTTGCTTCTTTAAACTGACTGGTTATCACTTGGAGTTTGAAAGCTGATTAAACTGTGAATAGCAAATTTTGATATATTGTGACAGAGTCCTAAATGTCTGTTTCTGACAAGAAAATGCTACAATATTCATGGAAAATGTTAAATAAATTGTGCATGTCCTCATATGTTGAATATATGTTAATTAGCCCCCCTCCCTGTGATGGTTCCATTCTTAGAATCAGTGACGTTTTTTGTGATGTTTGGTAAGAGTGGAGATTTGCACAACAAGGAAACAATGTGCACAGCAGGTTTTTATGATTAAGGAATAAAATGTATTGAATTGGCTACATGAATATTATATCTATTTAAACAGAGACTGCAGAAGGACTATTTATTTGTTTATGAGACAGAAACCGGAGTTTTTTAGATAGCATGTTCTTTACTGGAGCATTTTCTTATTTTCACCAGTTAAACGTTTGCAGTCTTACGTAGTTTGCGTCTTATTTAAATCAAGAAAGTCAGCCTTGCCTTTGCCAGAATGGTCAAATTCCACAGTAGTTAAAAGCTGAATTTTCACTGGATATAGAAATAGTGACAACATTTTAAGTCATTTAAGAATGATTTGGATAATTCCTATAAACAGAAAATTGAAAGGTAAGAAGTACAGCTTGTCTAGGCACACATTTCCTAACATAGGACTTAGTTGTAGACAGTTTTGTATGCACAGTTTTTTTTCATCTGAAACCGGGACTTATCAGAGGTCACCCATTAACTCTGGCTAATAGGAAATACCTTTAGAAAAGATGACTCTATGATGGCTTGAAGGAAACCCACCATGCACGGGTCAGCAGTTGGCCACGATTCTAATGGATAGCTGTGAACTGATAATAGCTGAAAAAGGAGAATGTGAAAAGAATTTTCTTGAGGCTTACAAACAATTTATTATAAAGATAATAAAATGTATGAAAATTAGAGGATTCAGAGAAATAGAAATCAAGAGACCTTAATTGCATTTTGACGACAATCCTTCCAAGATTTTTTTTTTATTTTAAAAAGATGCATGATACTATGTCAGTTGAATTAAAAAAAAAGATTCTTTTAAACAAGAAAGAAAGAAATCAAACAATGAATGCTGGCAAAGTTGTAAAAGAAAGAAACTTTTATACACTGCCAGTGAGAATAAACTCATGCAGCCACTATGGAAACCGGGCCAGAGGGGTGTGGGGGGGGGGGGGGACACACTAACCGTGGAATGACCTTGTGATTCTGCTGGCTCCCTCCTGGGTCTGTGCCTGAAGGAATCTAAGTCATCGGCACACATAGATAGTACATATCCTTATCTTCTTGTAGTACCACCCACAATAGCCACAACCCTGACCCACAGACCTCCCTAGATGCCCATCAAATGATGAATGGATAAAGGCAGTCTATATCCACAACGAAACTGTGGATAACCATCAACAAAAATGAACTCTTGGATAAGATGGTGACGGAGAGTCTGTCTCTGTGTGAGCTGGGACAGAGGAGAGGGACAGAACAAGACAAAAGCCTACATTACAAAGACAGAGGCGGAGGAAGTGCTTCTGGCAGCCATGAAAGGAGTGTCAGGTACTGGAAATGGGCCGAGAAAATAATGCAGGACACAGAGAAGCAAGCCAAACGGCTTCAGCCAGGTAGTTGTCTGGCAGAACGAGGGGAAACAGAGACCACTTCCGAATGGTAAAGCCAACTGAAAGCAATTGCATTAGCCACAGCCTCGAAAGCCTTGGGTCCAATTAGAGGTTTTGGTGAGACAACTGATCTGGCACATGAGTCAGCAGTGGACAGAAAAGCTAAGGAGTGTCTTCTGAGATAATTGTACAGTAATGACAGGTCCTGATGGAGGACCCAAGTTAGGAAACTTCCACAGGCAAAGGAGACTTGATTCAGCTGGCCATTCTTGTAGGAGAAGGGCGATCTAGTGAGTCAGCTGTGGTGAGCAAGAGAGATGCAAGAGGCAGGCGCCTGGCTTAGCCTAGGAGAGAGAGCTCTGCCCATAGTTGCCAGGAAAAGATCTCATCAACTGAGAATCACTGTGGAGTTGGAGCCTGAGGTCAGGATGTAGTTAAAATTCTGAACCAACCTATCTGCTGTTCACTGCTGCAAAGCGCTGAGCTTAGCGTGGGCTACAGGACTCCCTGAGCTGCATCCTTCCTGCAGGGTGATTATTATGCAACAGTTCTTGAAAGTGTGAAGACAGAGGTTCTGTTTGCATAGGTCTCAGCGCTGTGACTGTTTCCCACACAGCCAAAATACACTTAGACATCCCTTAGCTAAAACAGCCACCCCTATAGGTGAGGCTGGGGTGGGGGGCTTGTCTTCAGAAGGTGAGAGAACCTGCCCAACCCACGGGATGAAAAATTCAAGTGTGGCCAGCAGAAACTGCTGATACACAAAGAAATACTGCTGCCAGGAAGAATATCTCTGGTGGACATCAGCCTCTCTGATTCAGTACAGAGTAATCAACCATAGAAAAGACACACAAGTTCAATTTCCCTCTCCCTGTATGTAACAGCCTAGCACAGAGATGTTAGAGACCTGCGCAATGAAGCTATAAGAATTGAAAAATAAATGTAAGGACGCAACAGAAGAAAAGAAGAATCCTCAGAATTAATATTGTTAGAAGGTTCATGTTACCAAAGTGTTCTATAGATCCAAATAAATCATTCCTCCTCATTCTCCACCTTCTTCTTCCTCTCCCTCCTTCTCTTCTTCTACTTTTCCTCCCCTCTTGCTCCTCCTCCTCTTTCTTCTTCTCCTCTACCTCTTCTCTTCCTCTTTTCCCCCTTCCTCCTCTTCTTTCTCTCCCCTCCCCTCCTCTTTCTCTGCTTCCTTTCACTATGTAGCCTTGGCTGGCCTGGAGACTGCTATGTAGACGAGGCTGGCCTGGAGACTGCTATGTAGACGAGGCTGGCCTGGAGACTGCTATGTAGACGAGGCTGGCCTGGAGACTGCTATGTAGACGAGGCTGGCCTCAAATTCACAGAGATCCATCTGGTTCTGCTTCCTGAGAGCTGGGATTAAAACACGCTTCGCCACTTCTGTCTGATATTTGTATTCTTTAATGACTCAAATTCTATTACGGCTGATTCCAGGGACTCAGCGCCACCACACATAGCTCAGAGTCCCAGAGCCCTGACAGCTACCTGACAGGACACCACAGTTGCTCTATCTGGCTTAGAGAACTAGCACCAGTCTGCACTGACAGGGGAAATTTGTTCCAGGCTCCTTGACTGAATGGCTAAAGTCACCAAGTGGTGACAGGGGAACAAGAGCCGGGAGACAGGCTGTATCTCCAATACCAGATAAGCACAGAAGTCATTGTCCTAACCCTAAACATTACAAACACCTCTGCTGAAAGAAGAAAGGTGATTGGAGCAGAATAAAGAAAAACTGAACCAAAAAACTAATTCTAGATGCACAAATCCCAATGCAGAAACAAAAACAACACATGCCACACACACACACACACACATACACCACATACACAACACATACAAACCACACACAAACACACACAGAATTTATCACCTCCAGAAAAACACAAATCCCATAGTGATGTGCCCTAATGAAAATGACCCAGAAGACTATCCAGACAAAAGATTTTTAAAAATTCACAGTTAAAAGAAGATAAAAAAACAAAGAGATGGATGAAATGAAGACAACCCAAACTGAATTCTGAATTGATGCTGGAACTGAAAAACATCAAACCAATAAAAACAAAACAAAACAAAAAAACCAAAAAACAAAAAAACAAAAAAATCTCAGTGGAAAACCCCAGCAGTGGAATGGATTGTGTCAGATTCAGAGAGTTGAAGATTTAAGACAAAGAGGAGGTGTTGAATCACTCAGTTGGTTAGGGAGAGGGGGAGGGGCAGGAGGAGGGAAGGGGAGGGAGGGGAGGGGGAGGGAGAGAGGAGAGGGAAAGAGGGGAGAGGGGCAGAGGGGGAGAGGGAAAGAGGGGGGGAGAGGGGGAGAGAGAGGGAAAGTGAGAGGGAGGAGAGGAGGGAGAGGGAGGAGAAAGAGGAGGAGGAGGAGGAGGAGAAGGAGAAGGAGAATTGAACATGAGAAAATAATTCTGGTATATCATGAAAAGACCTAGCCTCCAAATTGTGGGCATAGGAGAATACTACAATAAAGGCACAGATAATATCTTCAGTGACATCATCTAAGAAAAATTTCCCAAATCCATACTGAGATGCTTATCTAGGTAGAGGCCTATAGAAACCAAGTAGACAAGACCAGAAAAGAAATTCTCTATGATATATTATAGTTAAAACATTGAAAACTGAAGGAGAGAGGGGTCCCTACTTTTACTAAGGTATTAGATTACACTGGACTCCTTAACAGAAACCTTTAGAGCCAGAAGGACCTATATAGAAAGATCAGGTAACACATTCTAATTTATATAATCATAATTATTGTGTTCTTACCTCATCTGACAGATAAGAGCATTTAAATGGCAAATAATTTACCCAAGACCAGGATTATTTTCTTTTAAATTTTAAAACAATTTAAAATGTGTTCATTGATACGTACATAATACATGTTGCTCAGATCCACCCTACTCCTTTATCTTTTCCTCTTCCCTTTCTGCTGAGCCCTTCTTCTTCTTCTCAATATTCTTCTTTTTCTCTCTTCCTCCTCTTCTTAATAACTCACTGATTTGATTTAGCATTGCCAAGGCCAACCGTGCATATATGGAGTGTATATCTTCTGAAGATATACACTGGTATATATGGAGTATCACAATCTGCTGAATGTTATACACATGAAAATAGACTCACAGCATGATAAGACGTGTATTTATGTGAACATGACCACCTAAGCATGAAATTGTCGTGAAGTTCCTGTTACTCATCATACCATTTATTCGTAAGTAGACAAGGAACTTGTATCTGCTTTCGGTGCCTTCTCCTGGAATCTAAGAAGACAGAGCTCAACATGTCACCACATCTTCTTCTTCTTGGATTCCTTCTTCTTCACCCGACAGCAGATGGTCCAGTCCTCGCAGTATCTGACGGCGTATTCGTTAGCTTTGCACTTCATCCTGCAGTGGCGGTGCTTTGAACAGTCCTGATTCTCAAGGAAGCTCCTGGCTTTGAAAAGAGAAGACAAATACATTTCACTGTATTGCTTATTTGCTATTATTTCTTGTGTGCTTGTTTGGGGGGGGGGGGTTGGTTGTTATTTTTTTTAAAGGATTTGTTTTTACTACTTCAAAAATTTGTGTATGGCAGCTTGGTCTTCATGTAGGTTCCTTAACAATTAGAGCAGAGGCTGTCTCTGACTCTGTAGCCGGCCTTTGGCTCCCCTTCCCCTAGCTGGGCTGCTTTGTCTGGCTTCAGTGGGAGAGGATGCACTTAGTCCTGCTGTGACATGGTGTCTTAGGGCAGGTTGGTGCCTACGGGAGGCTTCCCTTTCTCTGAGAAGGGGAGGAGGTAGTGGGGGGAGGGGCTTGTGAGGATGGGACTAGGAGAAGAGGAGAGAGGGGGCTGCTGTCAGGATAGAAAGTGAATAAATACATTAATTAATGAAAGAAGTTGTGTCTGTCTGTCTGTCTGTCTGTCTGCCACATTCGTGTGAATGCCCACAAGGTTCAGAAGAGGATGCTGGATTCCCTAGAGCTGGGGTTATAGATGATTGTGAGCCACCTGACATGGGTGCTGTGAGTCAAACTCCAAACCTTTGCAAAAACAGTGTCTTAAGTGCTGAGTCACCTCTCCAGCCCCTTTGTTGTTAATTTTTATTTTTAGTGCTAATTTAATTTTAAAAGCTTTACTTGATATGTATGAATATTTTGCCTGCATGCATGTTTGTTCATCATGTGCGTGCCTGGTGCCTGCAGAGGCTAGAAGAAGGTGTCAGATCCCCTGGAGCTGGAGTTACAGATGATCTGACATGTAGGTTCTGGGAACTGAAGTCAGGTTCCACGCAAGAGCAGCCAGGACACCCAACCATCGAGTTATCTCTCCAGCCTAGCCATTGAGCTATCTCTCTAGCTCCTATTACTTATTTTTTTGTTGTTGTTGTTTAAAATAGTTCATGATTTAAGAAAAGAATAGCAAACATTCACAGAATATAAGAAAAACAACATTAAAAATGAATGTGAGAGAAAACACAAAGAAGATGAATACAGACAAATGACAATTTCCTTTGGAAAGGGTAGTGTACTGGCTAGTTTTGTGTCAACTTGACACAGCTGGAGTTATCACAGAGAAAAGAGCTTCAGTTGAGGAAATGCCTCCATGAGATCCAACTGTAAGGCATTTTCTCAATTAGTGATCAAGGGGGAAAGGCCCCTTGTGGGTGGGACCATCTCTGGGCTGGTAGTCTTGGGTTTTATAAGAGAGCAGGCTGAGCAAGCCAGGTGAGGCAAGCCAGTAAAGAACATCCCTCCATGGCCTCTGCATCAGCTCCTGCTTCCTGACCTGCTTGAGTTCCACTCCTGGCTTCCTTGGTGATGAACAACAGTATGGAAGTGTAAGCCGAATAAACCCTTTCCTCCCCAACTTGTTTCTTGGTCATGATGTTTGTGCAGGAATAGAAACCCTGACTAAGACAGGTAGGTTAAGGGGGCAGCCACTGAGAAGGGACAGAATTATTTATTATACATTTCTACCTATGGTGGGGGAAAAAAGCAGGTTAATTCCTGAAGCAAAATTATTTCAAGTGTATTCATAGCAGCTACGTTGTGGGATCAGTCTATGTGGTAGTCCACGGATGTGTGGTTAAAGAATGGATCAGGGTATGAAGAAGGGCAGGAATATGCTGTTTGCAGGAAAGTAAGTGAGAAGACCGCGTAAAGCAAAACCTCCAGACCAGAAAGAAAGCACTGAATGCTGCTTCCCCCTCTTTTCCTCCTTTGGAGTTTGAAACAGAATCTCACTATGTAGGCGTGAATGGCTAGGTACTTAGCATGTAGCCCAGGTTATCTCTGAACTCACAATGCCAATCCTCCTGGCTCAGCCTCTGAAGTGCTTAGATGACAGGTGTGTCACTGTGCCCAGCTTTGCATGGTCTCTGTCATGTGTGGAATCTAGAATAAATGAAAACATCTAAGCAAAGAAATGAAGCTGGAGAAAGAGATTCAGGAAGGGGAGGATGCGATGCCTAGATGGGGCCCTGGGGCACACCATCGGAGGCGGCTAGACCTCTATTTAGTTTAAATGTTTGTTATTCCCTTTGCTTTCCTACTTGCCCTGGTTAGGATTTTTAGTCCTGGGTTAATATGGACTGTGAGTAGGCATCTCTGTCTCTGATCTTAGAAGTCTTCAAGTTTTCATGTTGAATATTATGAGCTTGCTGTATGTGGGCTTTCCTGTGTTACAGTGTATTCTCTTTACATACAATCTGTTGAGAGATTTTACTGTAAAAGGACACTGAATTTTGTCAAATGCCTTTTCTCCATCTACCAATAAGGATTTTTGTCCTTCATTCTGTTAATGTGGCTTATCACACTTATTCATTTGTTCATGTAGAATCCCAAGAATCCGGGGATATATGATAGAATACTGTATAGAATTACTACCAAATGAAGAATAGCGGTGCACAGCTTCAGAGACTACACAGATGCATGTCATGAATGTAATGTGAGGTAAAACTTGGCAAACACAAAAAGCACATAAACACAGTTCCATTTACATGAAGTCTGGTGCAGAATGACCAAAGGAGGTGACAGCTTATAGACACACATGGTCAGGGGGCATTCACTCATCTATCTTTGCTGCTACAGTCCCGTTTTGTCTGGTCACTCTTCTTCAAGATGCCCTATAAATAAATATGACCAGGCTAAGCCAGTAGCACTGTCTCCAACTCCCCACCAGGGATTAGTTTGGGGACCTTCCTTTTTGACACAGAGAATGCCTTTCTCTTCATCTGTTATCACTTAAGATGTGCTACATATTATAGAGAAGTGACAGAGGGTTGTGAGTCACCATGTAGATGCTGGGAGTCAAACCAGTGCTCTCAACCACTGAGTCATCTCTTCAGTCCAGTGCAACAGTTTTCAGTAACAGAACAATGATGAGCTCAGGCAGAGACAAACTTGGAAACATTGTTCCGAGTGGAAGAAGCCAGACGGGAGGGCCGTGGGTTGTATTGCTGTGTCTAAATTCAAGGTCCAGAGTGGGAGAGACCTCTAGGGCACCAGAAGAGGGAGAAGGAAGAATGTCAGGAAGGGAGAGTGGCTCCGATGGCTGCATAACTTACAAACATACTGAAACTACTTAAGGGCAAACTGGAAAAGAGTAAATTATCTCTCAATAAAAATAGAAAGCGGGGCTGGTGAGATGGCTCAGTGGGTATGAGCACCTGACTGCTCTTCTGAAGGTCTGGAGTTCAAATCCCAGCAACCACATGGTGGCTCACAACCATCCGTAAGGAGATCTGACTCCCTTTTCTGGTGTGTCTGAAGACAGCTACAGTGTACTTAAATATAATAATAAATAAATCTTTAAAAAAAATAAAAAAATAAAAATAGAAAGCAACACCAATGTTCAGGGAAATCGTTAGTTGTGGCTAGTGTGCATTCAAAATGACAAATCATCAGAAGATAATGAAAATCCAGGCAGAGGTATTTGTTATATAATACTGGTAGATTTTTAAATTTAAATTTGAAAGAGTAAATTGATGATTTAGCACATGGCTAATAATTAAGGCGAAACTGTTGTTGATTGCCCACCAGACCTCGATGGTAAGACCCTGACAAGGCCATGTGCCTTCATCACAGGAGGTAGAAGATCAGGTTGGAACAGTGATGACACGTCTTTCCGCTGACTCGCCCTCACGTTGTGGAAAGGTGTGTGGCCTTTCAGGGAGGGTCGTCACCAACAGTCTCACTCAGCCATAAGCTCAGTGTAGGATGACAATACAGACTGAGCCCCCTGGTGCAATAGCAGCAAGTCTGCCACACAGACAAACAGCCACTTTCAAATGAGATTGGGTCCTAATTCACAGGAAGATTGGTCCCATGAACACATCTGGTGCTGCAAACCTGGTCAAAAGCCAGCGGCTCAGGAGGTGGTCAGCCCTAGTGGAAGGCGGCTGCTGTTTCGCTAATGGACATGGCAGACTCATCAATACCGTCTAAGTAGCTGCTTAGGCCCATAGATCAGTGCTGCTATCAGAGCCTGGCAAAGAAGTTTCTCTCTGCACTGGGCTGATATCAGTGACTGCAAAGATGGTCACAGTACAGAGAGTAAATGACAGTGGAATACCCATCTCTAAGAGGGACATCTGTATCAATAGCCCCACTTCTGCCCAGGCCCAGGGGCAAGGATTTTGTGTTTTGTGTGTGTGTGTGGTGGTGGTGGTGGTAGTGGTGTGTGTGTGTGTGTGTGTGTGTGTGTGTGTGTGAGAGAGAGAGAGAGAGAGAGAGAGAGAAAGAGAGAGAGAGAGAGAGAGAGAGAGAGAAACCGAATTCTGGGTCCAACATGATGACTTTTCAGCACCTATGACAAACTTCACAAGATTCCTATATGGGGGCCCATCAACATTCTGCCATGGGGAGGGTGGAGCTACTGGGTCACCCTTCCTGAGTATTTATATTCAGCTAGTAGTTGATGGGGGGAGGGAGAAACATTTTCTTCAGTGATGTAACCATTGGTAATTTTCCCGTGTTCCTGCAAACGAACTCTGACACATGCTTCTATAAATAACTCTAATAGGACTCATTGAAACACACATACACACGCACATGTACATGCACACACACATTCACACACATGAAAGGAAGGAAGAGAGAAGGACCAAAAGAGAGAGAGAGAGAGAGAGAGAGAGAGAGAGAAAGGAAGGAAAGAAGGAAGGAAGGAAGGAAGGAAGGAAGGAAACATAAACAGAGACCACTATAGAAAACCACAACCAATCAGAATGCAGAGTTGTGAAGCCTAGTTCCAAGGGATAGATCTACAAAACTCTCCTGCACTGAAGGCTCAGGAAACATGGAATACAAGATGGGAAGATTCTAAGAGCCAGAGGAGTGGGGATTTTGCTATGAAATGGTGTCTCCTAATGACGTCAGACGCTACACCCACAAAGTCTCACTAACATGACTGCCTATACATGGCAGCCAAACAAGGATAGCAGTAACAGACATGCTGCTGTGTAGGGGGAAAGCCCATGAGAGACCTCTACACAAAGAACTACAGGCAACCAAGGAGCGCTGAGAGTGGGAGAAACAGTCTTCCCCAGGAAGAGCACACGGCTGGTGTGCTCCAATACCAAAAGTGTCATCCCTGAAAGTATACATACAAGTAACATCATACAGACTAAACAGGTTATAGTTACCAATATATATATATAGAGAGAGTTATACATCCCTAATGGGCATGCAACAACAATTAATTGAAAAAAAGAAGAAAAAAAGCTATGAGTTTGAAAGAGAGCATGGAAGGAGATATGGGAGGGCTTGAGGGAGAAAAGGGAAGGGGGAATTGCATAATTATATTATTATCTAAAACAAAAACCCCAAACCCAAGGGAATCTACCATATCAAACACTAACAAACAAAACAAAAATAAATCACCCCCCCAAACAAACCAAACCAACTCATGCAGGCGGAGGTAGGAAGAGGCTGGCTGGCAAGAGGAAAGGGGCTTTGAAGAGGGAGATGGGTGCAAGATGAGGGATTCAATATAACCAAAATATGTCATGTACATGTATGAAAGTGTCACAATGAGACCCATTATTATGTGTAATTAATAAGTGCTAATAAACATTAAAAATGAACTCAGGTAGAGCCTTCATTCCTACCTTATATACTCCCCACATAGACTAAGTAAAACCATAAGAGTTTCAACTGACCTTAAAGAAACACATAACACAGGCCTCTGCCTCCTGCTGGCAGCATCTGTGACCCCAGGACAATGGCGGAGGATGTGCCTCATCTCCCCTCTCTCACTGGGTCTTCTAACCCAGCTTCCTTTTCTCTACTCCTCAAATTTCTTACATACATTGCATCTCCTCCACCTCTATTTTCACGCCCCTGGAATGAAAAGCTTTTGTCTTACCCAGAGGAACTATGGATAACAAGGTGAGGACCCCCAGGATGGAGAACAGGACCCTCATAGCAGAGGAGGGAGGCCAATGAGAACCAGAGGCTGGAATGAGTAGAGCCTCTCTGTGGCCTTGGCCCAGGAGTTGTAAGTTGCCGCATGGTTATTGAACCTTTCAGTAGCAAGAACATCTCTGTGTTCCAATGAGGCTTTGAACCAGGAGGTAGCATGCAACGGACATGACCGTCATTCGCTTTAAGCACACTAATAAGCACATTTATGTAACACTGGCTGGGTGTGGGCTCAGATGGTGAACACAGAGCGGGGAGGGTAGCAACAGTCCTGAGAAGGTGAGGAGACATACAGCTAACAACCTGTGTCTTTTCATGGTTTCTGGAGCTATGCCAGTTAAGGCTCCACTTACAGAGGGAAAGTATTCCCTTGATGTGACATCATGCTGATCTGTCAGTGTTTTGAGGAATAGACATTAGGATCCAAACTATACATAGGCTAGTGAGATGTGTGTGTGTGTGTGTGTGTGTGTGTGTGTGTGTGTGTGTGTGTGTGTGTATGTGTGTGAGGGATTGGGGGGTGGGGAAGAGCTTCAACTACTATTTGAATAACTGAATGAGGCCAACTAACTTCTATACTAAAAATCCTAGTGAACACAAATTGTTCACACTTCCCAGCTGTAAAGTTACACAAGAAGAATTAAGGTATTTTAAAGCACACAGAGGCACATGACACAGGAGCCAATGGAAAGGCAACACGACCATATTTCTGACTGAGTAGATGACCTACTGGGTTCTGATGAGAGGCCCAGGGAAGGTTTAGAGAAGGCAGAGGCACTCCAGCTTTAGAAACTAAGAAGTATGTCTATATCCTTGATAACAATCTTTATAACTTTAAATTAAAAAAAAAAGTGTATGTGCCTTTGTACAGGAATGCGCACATGAGTGTAGGTGCCTGAAGCGGCCAGAAGAGGGCCACAGTTCCCCTGGAATTGGAGTTATAGGTGGTTGTGAACAATCTGAGGTGGATGCTGGGAACTGAACTCAAGTTCTCAACTGTTTGCTGTCTCTCCAGCCCCATGATCTTCATAGCTTTCCAGATGGACTCACTACAAGTTGGGAACTTTCCATCACTAAAACGGGAATTCTTTTTCTGCCAGCGCTGGCTAGGGTGCTCCTCCTGTTTGGGGGTTTCAGTGGATGGAACCTGTTGTTATGTTATCTCCGCAAGTTCACCCCGAATGTTGAGACTTTGAAGACACCATTGTCAGGACGGTGGATGAACAGAGACCTGGGAAATGGGTGGAGGTCCTGAGAGAGGAAGCACATATTTCGGACTAAGAGGGCAAGAGGAGGAAGTGCTCGAAGGGCACTGTCTGTCTCTAAGCCCAGGTTCATGTCCTCCCTCCTCTAAGTTACTGAGACAGACGCACCGGGGCCCCCACTTTCCCAGCATTCTAGACGCTCAGAGGGTAACCTATGCGATGGTCCTTGGGGGTACGTGCTGCTTGTTGATATCCCACTCAGGGCAGTCTGACTTGGGTTTTTACCATCTTTGATCAGGAGTCCAGAATTTACTGATTGCTGACTCCTTTCTGCAAACCCTTGGGTTTTTTTTGAAGCACAGTTTATGAGGCAAAGTGATAGAATTTATGAGGAGAACTAGAGGTCCTTTATGGAACACTGAAGGCACGGACTGTAGGGACTTTGAGACATCTTCAATTGATATGAGTTTCCCTGCGTGGTAGATCCGGAACAAGATGGTGCTGCCTGGGCGCTCAGGAACACTGTGTGATGCCCAGTGGCCCACTGCCGTCATAGACATCAAAGGATCAGCTCTGTTCTACCCTGACTATAGGCTGGCAAGCACCTGGGTATTGCCAGATCACCCGGGACCTCTGGGAGGGCAGAGAGAATTGCCAGTGCCTTTCTTCAAAGGTCAGAGTGACATCAGGCATTGGGCACACGTTGTTATAGCAGATGGGGAACTTAGATAACTTACTATCAGATAGTAACTTTGGCCTGGGAATCATGGGTTTTATTGAGTGTAGCTTGCCAGAAAGGCACTAGCTAGGCAATACATAATTAACACCACCCCCCTACTCAACAGTACGGACAATTCACATCAGTTTCTTTTAGTTGTGACACTCTCAAAAGCTCACATTTAAAAAGAAAACATAGAATTATTTATTCCTACTCATTCCCTGACCCTAGGTTCCCTGGTCCCCACTTTGCTTTGGGGAAATAAATGTCTGTGTGCTCTGTGTGCTCTGTGTGCTCTGTGTGCTCTGTGTGCTCTGTGTGCTCTGTGTGCTCTGGGTTAATGTTTCTGCTTCTTACCCAGTTCCTTTCCTTGCCTCTGCATTGAGTACTTTGTTAAATTATTAGTAACTAAAAAGATACTAGTAACTCTTATATGTATACACAGACACTCATGCTTGAACTTGTGTCTCTACACTGTCTATTTAACTTATCTTTGAGACACTGTTTCACTATGTAGCCCTGATTGGCTTGGAACTCACCGGGCTTAGCCTGCTTCTACTTCCTCAGAGCTGGGCTTCAAGGCTACCTATACCAGCAAACCCAGCCTACTCCGGATTTTCTTTCTCACTCTATTTTTTCATTAATTAGTTCATTTATTCACTTTACATCTGGGTTGCAGCCCTCCCTCCTCTACTTCCAGTCCCACCCTCACAAATTTCCCCCATCACCCCCCGCCCCTTCTCCTCCTCAGAGAAGGGGAAGCCCGTCTTAGGTACCTGCCCGCCCAGGGACAGCAAGTAACAACAGGTCTAAGCATATCTTCTTTCACTGAGGCCCAATAAGAGACCGGCTAGGGAAAGGAGATTCAATGACAGGCAACAGTTTTCAGAGGCAGCCCCTGCTCCAATTGTTAGGGGACCCACATGAAGACCAAGCTGCATATCTACTACAAATGGGGTGGGGCAGCAGGTGGAGCTAGATCCAGCTCCTGAATGCTCTTTGGTTGTTGCTTCAGTCTCTGTGAGCTCCCATGGGCTCAGGGTAGTTGACTCTGTAGGTCTTCTTGTGGTGTCCTTGACCCCTCCAGCTTCCTCAGTCCTTTCCCTGACTCCTCCCCTAGACTCCCTAAGCTCCATTAAAAGTTTGGCTGTGCATCTCTGCATCTGTTTCTATCTGCTGCTGGATGAAGCCTCTCGGGAGTCAGTTATGGTAGGTTTCTGTCTGTAAGCATAGCAGAGTATCATTAATAGTGTCAGGGGTTGGTTCTCTCCCATGGGATGGGTCTCAAGTTGAGTGAGACATTGGTTGGCCATTCCCTCAATCTCTGCTCCATCTTTATCCCTGTGCATCTTGTAGGTAGAACAAATTTTGGGTGGAAGGTTTTGTGGGGTGGGTTGATGTCTCTCCCCCTTCACTGGAAGTTCTGCCTAGCCACAGGAAGTGGCCACTTCACTCTCTATATCCCCCTACTGCTAGGAGTCTCAGCTAGAGCCACCCCCAGGGAGCCTCCCCCAATCCAGGTCTCTGGCTAGTCCCAGAGATGCCCCCACCAACTCTGCTCTCTCTCCCAGGCCTCTCCCAAAACCCTCTCCTGCACCTGATCCCCATCCCTGTTCCCCTTCTCAGCTCCTTTAAATATTATGGCTTTATTTGAAAACCAAGAAACCAATAAGATTCTTAACAACATAATACGTATACTATGCCACTCTAAAAATTTTTAAAAATTCTTACTATTTTAGATTATTTATTTTTTGGTCACATTTATCCCTCTCAGTTTCTTGTAGTAGTTTGAATGAGAATGGCCTCCATACATCCATATGTTTAAATTCCTGGTCCCAGTAGTGGAACTGTTTAGATAGGATTAGGAGGTGTAGTCTTGCTGGAGGAGATATGTCACTAGGGTGTGTGGCCCAGTCTTGCCTCCCTCTCTCTCTCTCTCTCTCTCTCTCTCTCTCTCCCCCCCCCCTCTTGTGGATCAGAAGTGAACTCTCAGCTACTGTTTCAGCACAGTGCCTGCCTACCTGTCTCTATGCTCCCTGCTATGATGGCCATGAACACTCTGAAACCGTGTGCAAGCCTCTGATTGAATGCTTCCTTCTACACGTTGCCTTGGTCATGATGTGTCACCACAGTGACAGGATGGCAACTGAGACAGATATGTTTCTACTTTTTAATTCATGCTAATCTCCGCACAAGTCCAATTTTAGTATGTGCTGCCAAAGCAAACAATGCATACCAGTTATACAAATTATGTTCAATGTAACCTTTCCAACGTGAATATATCATACTTGGATCATGCCCAGCCTCCTTTCAGAATAGTGTGAATATACAGAATGGGCTTCATGGACATCCACAGTATCTTTATTTGTTCTTATTTTGTGTTTATACTTTCACTATTTAAATGTTATAAAGTTACTTAAGGGGCTTTTGTTATATATCTGTTGAGAGTTTGTCTTTTAATGTTCATTGTAATGCTAAGTGCTGACCTGGAGTCAGCACTTAGCCCCTGAGACCCATATTAATTTTGATTGGTGAATAAAGATGACAACAGCCAATAGCTGGGCAGAAGAGACATAGGTGGGGTTGAGGTTTCTGGGACTTGGGCAGAGAAGGAAAAAGGAGAGAGAAGCCATCATGGAGTAGAAGAAGAATGTACAGGAGAGGAGAAAAGAGAGCAGCCATGGGCTAAGGGCCAAGAGAATGTGGCCCAGAGGGCTGCCTAATGGGAACTAAGAGTAACCCAAATGAAACATAGAAAGTAATAGTGGGGTTATTGGTAGGAAGGTAGATTCTAACAACATGGAGGATAGGCAGTTGCCTAGCTATTGTGCTGCCTAAGGCATATTTAAAAATATCAAGGCTGTGTTTTTCATTCGGGAACATAAATGGTCTAAGGCAGGTAGAAACCCCACACCAGGATTTATAATACTTATTGCTACATATATTCATCAATTTCTGGTCAATATTTTCTTACCTTATGGATCCTAGTGTTGCAGGTACACTTCACTTATATATGGAGGGATGAAAAGAGACTCTTAGTGTGCACTGGGCTCAGGTCAGGTGGTGTGTAAATGTCTATTCACCCAGGTAGAGCATGAATATTAGACCAACAAGACGTTTCCCTCAATTTTTGCTTGGTGAGCCAATGAATTTACTGGGGGTTATTTAAAACAGCATGAGTGAGGGAACACTGCTTGCTTATAGGAACACTGGTGAGTATTCATATGAAGATGCATCGCCAGAACCCGCCCCAGCATGTTTGAGTGCAGGGAACCATAGTAGAGTTGGCCCAGCTTAGCTGCCTTGAGAGGCATGTTCATAGGTTTTTTCAGGGTAGAGTCCATAACTCCTGAGGTACCATGTGCTTTCCAGTTCCTGAGAGACTTATGCTCTCCCTCAGGCAGTGAAGCAGTCAAGCCTCTTCGTGTTTCTCTGTATGTTCCTTTGGAAGTCAAAAAACAAAAGCAAAAACAAAAAAAACATGGAAGGTTGACAGGACAGTTGGTCTTAGACATTAATCTTGTGTCTCCTATATAGCTCGCAAACGTTGTATTCTGGCAACTGCAACTATATTGATTTTGGCAATTGCCATTAATATTCTGCATCTGATAAAGGTATAAAAAGTCGTGGTTGCTCTCAATAAAATTGTCACAGTCTCAGTTGTGCTGTGGCCTCTCCCACCTGAGCTTGATTTAATACCTTAAGGCCATATCAGGTGACCTTGGCCTGGCATGTAATTGCAGAGGTTTACAGTGGAGGACTCATGAAGTGGAGGCTCCCTGCCCAACATGCAGGCAGTTCCACCAAGGAATTTCCTCTTCCCCGATAACCATTTATGCTTAGGAGCCTCATGGACCTTGTGACTTTCTGAGCTTCCCAAGTCTTACAGGGGCTATAAGAGCTGTGTGTCTTTATGAGTCCCCTTCCTCTGTCTAGGATGAAATGTTTCTGTTCTGAGGAAGTAGGTTCACACTGCACCTAGACACAGAGGCCCCATCTATCTGGCAATTCCAGATTGTGTGAAATTAACAAGTTACCACTAATTACCATAAGGCCTAACAATGTTTATGTTTATTTTGTGTTACTGGGTATTCTGAGCAGTGTGTGTAGTGTATATATAATTGTTACTTCCTCGTATTGAACTGATCTATTTATCCCTTCTTCTATCCTTCCCGTCTCAGTTTGGGAGTATAGCTACATCTGCTTACATCTTTTTTTTCTACTTACATGGGATAGCTCTTTCCAGCCTTTCACTTTAGTGTTCCTATGTTTTTTACTGGTGCGGTAAGGAAGGTGCGCTTTCAGAAGGCGTTGGCACTGGAAAGCAGCAGTGGGAAACAGGTGAGGGGAAGGAGTTCAGCCTCCCATCACAAGGGTCAAACCTCTTGGTTCCTCAGGTTTGGGGGAACAAAGCATTCCACTGTGCTGAACACCTGCCACTGTATTGTACGCTACATTGTCTTGGGTTCTGCTTTGTGGGTCTATATAGGTTTATGGGGCTACAGACTTGGGGGCAAGTATGATGGAATCCCAGAGATGTTCATTCACTGAAATTAGTGTTCTCCAAGGAAGCATGGATCCTCACAGTGATTGCTGTAGACAATGTTGTGGTATCTCAGCTGAGTAGGGGTTAGGGCAAGGCAACTCTTATAAAGGCAAACATTTCATTGGGGCTGGCTTACAGTTGCAGAGGTTCAGTCCATTATCATGCTGAGAAGCATGGCAGCATGCAGGCAGACATGGTGCTGGAGAAGGAGCTGAGAGTCCTACATCCAGATCTGCAGGCAGCAGGAAGTGAACTGCCTTGAGCTTCTGAGACCTCAAAGCCCACCACTTACTCATGGACCTCCTGCAACAAAGCCACACCTACCCAAGGACACACCTTCCCTTTGGACCTATGGGGCCATTTTCTTTCACATACATGTCTTAAGGGGTTAGCTTCCTTTCCTTGTTGCGTCGCATGGCCACTCACTCCAGAATGCCATTGCTTACTCCTTTACTTCTTCTTGTGGAGGAGACAGCACTGTAGCTTCTACGTTGCCTTCTTTTGATCTTGCTGTTTCCTTTTATTTAAAAACATAGTTAATATTATTATTTTGTGTATGTGTGTGTGTGTGTGTGTGTGTGTGGTGGGCTGTTGTGTGGGCGCATACATGGGTGGAGAGCTTGCCTTGATTATTTTTATTTCGTGTAATTGGGTACTTGAGCAGTGTGTGTGTGTGTGTGTGTGTGTGTGTACACACACACACATATATAATTGTTATTTTCTCTTATTGAGAGGAATATTTCCTCTTATTTCCTCCACATCTATGTTTTGAGAACATCTCTCACTAAAACTGAAGCATATCACTTTGACTAGGCTGTGGCCAATGAGCTCCTAGGACACTCCTGTTTGCCTCCTATCCCAAGATTGGATTTACATTCATATGGCTCCATGCTAGGCTTTTAAACGGGACTCTGAGGATCCAACCTCAGGTCTTTGTGTTAGTGTGGTGAGGGAGTGGAGCCATCTCCTGGGCTTTCTTGTTTTGTCACTTTCCATTCCCTATTCAACCTTTTGCTCTGATGAAAGGTGAAGACCACAGGAGTCTCCATACTGAGTGAACTAAAGCGTCCCAACTCACTAAAAGATCTTTATGATGAAGAATTAAAGACCAATGCTCAAGTTCTCAGTTATTTGATCGAAAGCTTTGGATTCCAGTGTGAGAAAGATAATTTCATTTCATGCATTAATTCGTTTGGGTTTTGATGTCTTAGGGCTTTAGATTGTCTTTAGATTTGTTCCTTGAGTTTTGGTTTTGTGAGACCCTGACTTAGAGCGTTTCTCCCTGGAAGGTAAAGCCCCTGGACGTTCCCCAAGCTTGTTTTCCCTGATCTCTAAAAATGCAGCCAAAAAGAAGCTCTTTGTTCTCTATAGATAGCAAAAAGCCTTTTTGTTTCTGTGCCTTACAGCCAGAGATGCGATAAATGTAGGAAGACCTACAAGGGACATAGAGATAGACACCGGAGAGGAGGCTGCAGCTCACTCCCCCCACCCCCTCGCCAGAAAGGAGCTGTAGCCAACTCTCCTCCCAACTCCTCCCAATTCCTTAGCTAGCTGTTAAAAGCCCCCTACTGTCACGGCTCGGGGTCGAACTCCCCTGCCCTACATGGCGGAGGGACTTTGTCCTCAGCTAGCTGATAATAAAACCTCTTGCAGTTTGCATCAGGTGTGGTTTTCTCTCGGGATACTGGGGTGCTGGCCAGCTTATCCCGGGACTTGAGCAGAGGCCCAGCTTCGGGGGTCTTACAGTTTCAGACTTTAATTTCTCTCTAGACATTTGGTAAGGAGGGCCTAGAGCTCAGTGAGCCAGAGCTCTCGCTGCTCTCCCAAGAACTCAGGTTTGGTTCCCAGGACCCACATCAGGCAGCTCACAACTGCTTCAGAATTAGGGAATCTGATGCCCTCTTTTTGCCTCTGCAGGCACCCACACACACTAGAGTACACAGCACACACATAAACAACAACAACAACAACAACAACAACAACAACAACCTCCCTTTGGCCTGTATTGACATCCCTCCAGCTGATGTGATTACAAGAGATTTCAGTGAAGCAAAGCTCTCTGTGCACGAAGAAGCCAGAAAGATGCCTACTTAGAAACAATCATGTGACCCATAAGGTAAGAAGATGCATCTAAAAGATGCTATTGGATCAATAGGATGATTTTTGTCAAATTTGGGTCCATATCAGGAAACAAGAGGAATGGATTTTGCTTAGTTAACTTAGTTAACATCCTGCCCAAAAGACACCTGTGGAGGAAAGGGTTTCTTTCAGCTTAAGCTTGTAGTCTGAGAGAAGTGTTATGCCCAGTTCACAAGATCCCCAAGAGACCACCAGGGACCACAACTCTGATGCAAGCACATGAGAGTCTTTATTCAAGCTCGAGCCTGGGCTACAAACCTTCCTGATGGAACAGGAAAGAGAGTGACTCCTAGCTCTAGGTAAAGGGGTTTATAAAGGGGAAACACACACACACACACACACACACACACACACACACACACACAATCGGGGGTTTCTAAGCCTTGGCATTACATGAGAGGGTAAAAGAATGTTGGACTCTTTCCCAGAGCCCAAAGGTGGGGGTGATTTCACTTCAAGGACATCAGACAGTAGCTTTCTACATAGTAGTTTAAAATAGAGTTTGGAGGTCAAGATGAAATCTGCCCTGCTGTTTTTTGTTTGTTTGTTTGTTTGTTTTTGTTTTTTTCCATTGGCCATGTGTCTCTAAGGACAAGCTAACTCAGGATAGAGTCTTAAGAACAAAATGGAGTTTATTCTGCTACCTCAGTCTCTTCAGAAGCTAGGGTAGGAACTCAATGCAGGAACTGGAGCAGAAGCAATGGAGGAACACTACTTACTGGCTTACTCAGCCTCCTTTCTTATATAACCCAGGGCATGCTTTCAGGGGTGGCTCCACCCATAGTGATCTAGACCCTCCCACCTCAGTCATTAATCAAGAAAGTGCCCCACAGGCTTGCCTACAGGCCAGCTTTACAGAGGTTATTTTCTCAGTCAAGATTTCTCTTCCTGGGCTGGAGAGGTGGCTCAGCGGTTAAGAGCACTGACTGCTCTTCCACAGGTCCCGAGTTCAATTCCCATCAATCACATAGTGGCTCACAACGATCTGTAATGGGATCTGATGCCCTCTTCTGGTGTGTCTGAAGATAGCTACAGTGTACTCACATACATGAAATAAATAAATCTTTAAAAAAATTCATCTTTCTAGATATGACTAGAATTGTGTCAAGTTGAAAAAAACCAACCAGCCCAGATTGTCATGTACCTAAAGCAGTGTACAGAGTATAAAAGGGTGATCTTACATTTCAGTATTGTGCATATGCACAGAAATTTGAGACTGTCAGTGAATAAAGACATGCCTTTTTTTTTTTAAATATCTTCCCTTGTGGAAGATAAAAAGGGGTTGCCTTTTGTTTTGTTTTATTTTTGTTTTTGTTTTTCGATACAGGGTTTCTCTGTAGCCCTGGCTGTCCTGGAACTCACTTTGTAGACCAGGCTGGCCTCGAACTCAGAAATCCGCCTGCCTCTGCCTCCCAAATGCTGGGATTAAAGGCATGCGCCTTCATGCCCTGGTTGGCTCTTGATGGTAAGGATTCATCGTATCTTTTAGCTATTTTTATTAATAAATTGCATGTGTCTGTCTTGATTTTTTAAACTGTCATAGTTATAAAGGGAGGAGCACACACTCTCTAATCACAGTGGTACGCATTTATACATCTCATTTTGGCATATTTATGATGTATCTGATTTGTCCATAATTGTTATACCTGTGCAAACATTATTACCATGCAAAACCATGTGTGTTATTATATATTCTAGCCTAAAAGATGTTCTGTCATGTTTTAAAATTACACAGATCAACTACTCCTTTATGTTAAGAGATGTAGGGAAATTTTAAAGTTATTTTCTTCCAGAATTATTCTTTAAGATTTTTTTTTATCTTTTGAGATAGATGTTAAAGATAAATGTAATTGTTTTAGATTTTAAGAATTTAGATCATGCCATTTGAAGTTGTGTTTGGGAGAGGGAGTAAGGACCCTAGTCTAACTCTCAGGAGCACTGTCAGTCAGGTCACATGATTGATAAACTTCTACCCATTACTAATTTCTGGTAGATTTTTAAAAGGCTTGCAGTGACCAGGAAGTACGGACGCAGGATATTTATTTGCAGGCAAGGGAGAAGGTGAGTGTAGTAAGCAGAACTCTGCAGAGCTCGTCCATGTTTTCTGGAGTTTGAAGGGCTTATCATGTTCTTCCCTCTAAGGAGACTTTCCTTTGGGAACGGGTGTTGGGTAGGGTTCAAACACCCACCACTTCCTACAACACTTCTTCACGTCGTTACATACGCCAATAGTATCGTCTGAGGATGTGCACGCTAGGTCTTTGCATATTCCTTTCAACGAAATGCACTGCTTTTCCCCTGGGACAAGGCCAGCCTTTCCTGCACAGAAAGGAATTAGACAACACTGTTAATTCACTTTCAAAGTACTGTAAATGTGCCCAAAGCCACAATCCTAGAAAATGGCTCTGGAATGGGAGACATAATACTGACTACACAGAGAGCCCAAATGCTTACACAGAAATAGTGTACCCTCTTTTTTGGCAATGGGGGGGGTGCGTTAAGCGTTTGGGATTAGATACACCTTGGAGTGAGCGTGCTAACTTGTGAGGTTTCAGAGATGTGGTCCTCCTCCTAGCAGCACACTTTGAATGCATGGAGTATTACTGTTACCATGATGGAGAAGGCGTCTTTGGAACTTCAGCGGACAAGCATCAATACATCTACCCAGGAGCAGTTTGAACAGCAGGACTCATCCCGTGCTCACAGCATCCTCATCAGATGCAGATGCTCTCATCTCCAACTTTATAGAAAATCAGTCCTTTCTTCTGCTTCCACCCCCCCCCCCTTCAGAACTGTGTAAGAAACATGCTTATTGAGTTACTCCACGTCTTTTGTGTCTACATGCTTGGAGAGACTTCTCAGAGCTGCAAGTTTTCCTCAAGTATGTCCACATGTTTTCTTAGTTCTTTTGGCTGTTAAGGAGAGCATAGCTAAGGCCACATGTCAGTGCCTTTCTAGCACCAAGAAGGTTCATGACTTCCACAGGTGATGACAGGCTTCTGCAATGGTCCTCAGTAAAAGTAGACTCGGTGGTTTTAAAACAAAGCTCATGATGTTAGGAGAGGGAAAAAAAGGTGGGGGGGATAGAAGATTGGAAAGAGGGATTAGGGGGTGGGTTTGATCAAAAGATATTATATGTGTGCATTAAATTCTTAAACAATAAAAAATAAAAGTAAGATTCTTTGATCTTTTCCTGTCTTGGGCTCACAAAAGACCTGGTCATGTCACATGCTCCCCTCCACTGAGGACCTGCGGGACTTTGATTTACTCCATCCTCACAGTGTAACCCGTTTGAGAGGAGCAAAGGAAGGCTTGCTTGCTCTGGAGGGGCCAGGGATCCTGACTTGCAATGCAGGTCTCTCTCTGAGTTCCCTGTGACCTCTGCAGGAGGCTAGCTCTCTCCTTGTCCTAAACAGCCTCTCCTTACTCTTTTTATTATGATAAGAAGCCTTACCATAAGGCCCAACCTCTTCACCTTTTTAAGAGCTAAAGACATGAGGTTTTAGAATTCACCTATAAAACGTATTCATTAAATGGTTTAACTGGATTTTTATATCAAACTCTCCAGTCCTTCTTCTCCCACCCTCACCTCCCGGGCCTGATAACCACCATTTGTACTACCTATTCTTTTATTTTAGATCCTTGTATAAGTGGAATAACATACCTATTTCATTTCACATCCTTAGTAGCATCCCTGGTTCTTCAATGCTGTCATACATGGCAAAACAAAAACAAAAACAAAAAACAAAACAAAAACCAAAAACCAAAAACCAAAAAACAACCCCCCCAAAACAACAACAACAACCAAACACACACACACACACACACACACACACACACACACACACACACACACACACACAAACCCTCCGTAGTTTCCTCAGAGAAACTACTTAAGAGGTCTAGAGGGGAAAGTCTGAGGTCTAGAGGGGAAAGTCTGGTAGAAACCAGTTAGCATTTTTATGTCTGTGTGGACTGGTGAAAATAACAAGGACCCAGAGGAAGGGAAATGTGGTTTAGTGCTGCAACCACATGGGTGATCTTAGTACAACCATAGTCTTCATGTAAGTATGAGTTCTGTTATCCAGAGCGGCCACTAGCGTAACTTCCTATTTTACATCACAGGTCCCTGCAAGTCTGTCCACTGCAGCCAAACTTTCTGACTACAGCTGAGAAGTGAATGGAGGATTGGATCGTCTCCTTTGTGAGAGCACAGCTATGTGCCAGGTAGATAATGAGGATGCTCATAAACTAGACTCAAGTTCACTAGTGGGAGCCTTTGGCTGTGCTCAAAAGAATCTCAGAGATGAACCAAGAAGGGCTCTCTCAGTGAGGACAGACAGTAGTTTGAGAGATGTGGGCATCCTGCAGGTGGTGAGCCGGGCTTTCACTACTGTCCAGTCCTCTGCTCCTGAAGTATACCCAGCAAGCCCCCTTTCTTCTAAAAAGTAGTGGGGAAAAGATTTGTATAAGGTTCTCACCAGGTTCTGCATGGAACAGTCAGAGAGGGCTGGTGTGGTTTGCCCTTGATTCTAGATTCTAACATTCAGATGCATGAACTGTGGGTCTCAGGGACGCGGCCTTCACTGAAGCTTCCCGTTGTCTTTACTTTCCCCATAATCCCCCTGCTCCCCTGTTTTTCATTTGTTTCTAGTACTTACATACACTTCTCACCAATCAACTCTGTATACCTCCATCCCCTCAGCGATATAAACTAATCTTTACTCTCTTTGGAGAGTGAGATGCTGACGGTAGCCCATTTCTTTTAAAGTATACCAACTTAAGCCTTACATCAAGTAGCTTTTCTCTCTATTTCTATTAATTGGGCTTCTCCTCTCCGTGGTGGGGTTCTTTGTCCCCATTTTATGTTGATGGGGGTCCTTGATTCCTTTCTCAATTGGGATGCCATCAGTTCTGAAGGTGTTGGACTTTGGGACACTCAAGTCTATGTCCTGACATCTGAGTTATTGGGGGAGAAAGCACACGTGTGCACCCCAGTAGACCTCCTAAGAAGTCCTGCTCCTGAAGTCATTTCCCACCTTACCTCTCAGCATCATCATCACAAAGAGGAAGAGGACAGGCAGGAAGGAACGGGATCGCATGGTCGAGTGGCCAGCAGTGTGGAAGGTGGTCGGTGCTGGTGAGGCTCGGGGGTTTTTATTCACTTCTGGGGGCCCGTGGTTCCTCCTGACCAGTGAAGCTTAACCTGCAAAGAAGGAAAACTGCTTTTGTGGGAGTATTTCCAAACCTTAGGGTTTCTAAATTTGGTGACAAATTAACCTAATAATAGAGAACCAGATGGTTAATGGTGTCCTTCTCCTTCCTGTGTGTTCTCAGTTTCACCAGTGGTACTACCGTTCACCGTCAGCCAGTTCTTTTTTTTGGAAAACACAGTTCATGATTAAATTTTTTACATGCCATATAACAATTACACCTGTTTGCTGAGAGCAGTGTTGTAATCAGCTCCATGTACACGGCATGTAATGGTCAAATTAGGATAATTGGCAACCTTCCTCCCTCAAACATGGCCAAGCACTTCCCCGCTAGTGTTTTGAACTGTATGATTAGACGTTACACATCTTGTTCTAATAACCCACTGAGTTCCCTTTGTGCTGCCTTGTATGCTCGTGGCGTGAGATTGTCCACTAGAGCATGGTCCACCTACCAGGGCCATGTATTTGGAAAAAAACAACAACAACAACAACAACTCTTCCTCTCCCAGAAGTTGTCCATAGCTTCTCAGATGTGGGGAGCTTGCGAGCCCTTTGTGCTGAAATATTAACTGGCTTGATCTGGTGCAGGTCTTATGCAGGCTGATCACAGATGTTGTGAGTTCATCAGGACAGTTACTGTCATATCCAGAAGAGATTGTTTTGCTCTGCTGTCTCCTGACTTCTGTCTCTTAGAATCTTACCTTCTTTTCTTCAATGCTTCCTGAGCGTGGTGAATGTGTGTGTGTGTGATACAGATGTCTTAATTGTGACTGACATTTCATAGTCAGTTATTCTCCACACTTTGACCAGTTGTGAGTTTAGGTCTGAAAGCTGCTCTAATCTATGGGTAGAGAGATGCATATTTAGAGGACGATATGATCGATACTTCGGTAGTTTCATCGAATGATTGCAGTAGGTTTACTACTGGAACCCATGAGCTCCCCAACTCTGGGTCTCTGGCCAGATTTACAGCACTGCTTGTGTTCTCTTCTTAGGAGTGGGCTTTAAATCAGAGCAGAAAACTATGGATAGCCCTCTAATGTTTTTAACACTATTGTGCCTATGGACCTGTCTTGCAACAACAACAAAAGATACACAAAGTTGGGAGTAGGTAGGAAGGGGAGGGGCAGAGAGGAGAGGAGGGTCTGGGAGTAGTTAGAGGGAAGAATAGTGGTGAATATGACTAAAACACATTGTATTTTAATATGTGTATGACATTCTCAAATATCAAGAAATATATATTAGAAGTAGTGCCTGCTGACCTTTCTCTCCTGCGCTTCTTCCTCTCACTGGTACTGTCTGTGTCTTGGCACCTTTCTCCACGTTCTCACGTCACCCATCCCTGCTCCAGCTGATGGCTAGTCCACTCTCCTCTCATTGTCAGCTTCTTTAAGCTTCCCTAACGAGTGAGGGCACGCTGCATCTGCATTTCTCTGCCTGGTTGATCTCACTTCATATGTTTCCTGATTCTACCCACGGTGTCACAGATGAAAACAATGTCCAGACACCTTTCAAGGGCTGCATGAGAGGGGAGCTCACTGGGATAAGTTGCCAGGTTAGGGGAGTGTGTACATCAAGGAGAGGAGCACACAGAGTGGGAGGATGTGTTTGTCTCCTGTGCTTGGCTTCACAGAACACTGTAACTAACCTCCTGCCCTACCCACATTCCTGACAGCGGGAGAATCTCATCCATTTTAAATGACTGGATGCTATTGTATTATATTCGTGATCAGGATATCACATTCTCTCCATCCCTCCAAAGATAGGTAAGTAGGTGTGCTCTGTTTCTTTCCTAATGTGAATCGTGTTCCAATGAACACATGGAGTGTAGACGGATCTTGAAAATACCATTGCATTTCCTTCTAGTTGTGCGACTGCTGGATCCCGTGGTTCTGTTGGTAACTCTGAGCAGCCTCACTCTGCTCCCTTCCCTGGCTGCACTGATCTCTATCCCCACTGGCTTTGTGTGAGTTCCTCCCCATCTCCACAGTGTCACTGGCTTTTGTGGGGTTTATATATATATACTTTTTGATAATAGCCACCCCAACTGTGGTGACAGGATGCCTTAATATGGACATAACTTGCATTTTCTGGGCACTTAGAATTTTTTCCATATACTTCTCGACTATTTGTATGCTTTCTTTTGAGAAAGGTCTATTCAAATAATTTTATTTTTTTAAGAAAAATTAGATTTTTCTCATTGTATACTGAGTTCCCAATATATTCTGAATATCAATTCCGCATCAGATAAATGGTGTGCAAACATTTTCTCGCAGTCAGTAGTTTGTCCCTTTGTTCTGCTGATTGCTTCCTCCCACGAGAAGGATTCTTGATAGTTTGCTGTTAGTCCATCTGTATATTTTCACTGCCTTGCCCTGGCTTCTGGAGTGTGATCAAAACAAAACAACAAACAAACAAACAAACAAACACATTGTCTATCCAGCTTGTTAAATTCTCTTCCGTTCTCTCTCAGGAGTTTACTGTTTCTGAGCTAGCACTTAGGTTGCTGTCCATGCTCAGTAGGAGATGGAGGTCATCCCATCATTGTGTGTGTGTGTGTGTGTGTGTGTGTGTATGTGTGTGTGTGTGTGTGTGTGTGTGTGTGTATGTGTGTATGTGTGTGTGTGTGTGTGTGTGTGTGTGTGTGTGTGTGTGTGATTGCTCCTCTGCTCCATGCTGCAAAAAGTTATCTTTGCTCCACTGCATTAAATTGATTTAACTTTCTGTGGTTCATACAGAAAATTACTTCATAGATGAGAAGAACACTCACACAATAGCCTCTTTTTTATTTAGAATGTAGACTGGGAAATAATTTGAAGTGTAGTGTTTAAAAGAAAAGGTCCTTTGAAGTGTTGAAGTGCTAGGTAGAAGCTAATTGAAATCTAAATTGATTGATTCTTGGGCTTTGTGGCTCTTCATTGGCCAACTACTGTAAATGCAGGTTACCTTTTGATTATTAGGCTGTCCCATGGAAGCAAGAAGGTTCGTCATAGCATGTAAGGCTGAGGGAGATGGCCACCGTGCTGAATCTCCGAGTGTCTCTCCATCTCAATGTCTCATGCTTCCTACCATGGCTGCGTCATAACGGCTGTGCAGGGATCTTGGAACACTCAGAGCCAGGCTTGGGTCTGGGCATACTGAGAGAATTCAGGAGCGAGCTGAGGAACAATCGCTTGAGCTGTAGTTAGTTCCAGTCTATGGCACAAGGGTGTGGATAGTCGCTGTCCCCCTCAGCTCACATACCTTGTTTATGTTTAGGTGTGCAGCTGAATATATTAAATCCTTAGATTGGCAGAACTTCATTTGTAACATGTCATGCAGACTCATAAAAATTGCTGTAACATTAGGTACTTGTGTAAAATGCCTCTTTTGCTACTAAACCTTGGACATTGCATAGCGTGGAGCCCTGTCATTTCCATCTCCTTGGGATGCAAACAGATTCTACACTCGGAACAAATCCACACATCATCCTGTCAAACAGCACCCATAAAGGAGGAAAGGGGACTGAGGCAAGGACAAGATCATCTAGTGGCCTCCTGCTGGAGGTGATAAGGGCAGGGTTGTATCTTATATCCTGAACTTTATTCGTCTTCCCCATCTGCTTGCACTCTCCTCTCCTCTCCTCTCCTCTCCTCTCCTCTCCTCTCCTCTCCTCTCCTCTCCTCTCCTCTCCTCTCCCCTCCCCTCCCCTCCCCTCCCCTCCCCTCCCCTCCCCTCCCCTCCCCTCCCCTCCCCTCCCCTTTTTCTCCCCTCCCCTTTTTCTCCCCTCCCCTTTCCTCCCCTCCCCCTTCTCTCTCTCTCTTCCTCTCTTTCTCCACCTCCCTCCCTCCCTCTCTTCGTCTCTCCTAACCTTACCTCCCAAAGCTGCAGTTGGACTGCAAATGTCTACCTGAAGACTTTGGGAGAGGACCCACCTTCCTATGGCAACTTTAACACAGTTCCTCATTTCATTTTGGTGACAAGTAATGGGATTTGCTCTGTCCATTTCATAACCTCACCTGTCCTCAATGGCAGTGAGAACATGAATCTGGGTGGCGGTGGTGGGGAATGCAGCTCAGCACTTGTGAGATGGAGGCAGGAGGAGCAGAAGTTCAACACCATCCCTGGCTAAGCAGCCGGTTCAAGGGCTACAAGAAATCCTGTCATATTAAAACAAAAACACACAAAAACAATCAAAGGAACAAAACAAAACCAGATCAACCCAAGTCAAAATGATAAACCCACAAACCAACACACAAAAAACAGAACAGCTTTTCCAAATTCAAGGCTTTTTGGATTTTTTTTTTAATTAAAAATTTTTGAGATAGGGTCTCATGTAACAACCCATATTGCATAGCGGGTGACTTTGTGGGGATCAGAGATCAGCATGTGATTTCCTTTGTGTATTTGCTTTCCAGCAGGGAGTCAGTGCACAGTGAGTAGCTGCAATGTGAAACTGGTTTGTTTTTTAATCTCCATTTTCTTCCCACTTTCCTGTTCTCTTCCCCATATCATATTTTCCGAAGCAGAGCTGGATTTGTGCTAAAAGCCATTCCCCCCTCCCCCCAGCATGAAGCACTATGAACTAGTTAGCAGTAAGCAGTCTCTAGTTGCACGTATTTAGAAAGGAAACTCAGCTTATCAAGACGATCATACCTCCCATGGCATTTTCTGTTGCACGCTTTTCATCAGTGTCTCTTTGTGCATATAAAGCCCACAGCCAAGGTAACTGAGACGAAAGGCCACTTTCCGACTCTATCCCATCTGGAGGTCCTGCAGGCACCTAAGTGGATGAGAATGGATTCCTTCTGCTGTAAGCCTCAGCGCTGCTTACTGTCCCTTGGCTCTAAATAGTTAGGGATTCTAGGAGATTTCCTGATTTGTTTTCTTTGCCAAGCTAAAGCCAGGAACCTGTGTATGCCACTCCACGCAAATCCCATTTCACAGGGTTCATGCTGAATGCTAGATACGCGCTCTTGTTCCCACATCTCAGGTCTACTTTAACAGCCTGGGTGTTGAAAAGGAAGAGGGAGGCCAGGGCCTGGGATGAAGCCTTCAGGCACAGGGTTGAGGCCAAGGAAGCAGGCACTGTACAGTGATGGGTTAGGGATATTGTAGGTTGCTGTCCCACATGTGGTCCCGAGGCCACAAGTCCCACCAGTCCATCTGCCTGGTCCTACAGAGCTCTTAGGCAAGTGGTCAAGGTAGGTAACTCCTCTCCTGAATAAACAGAATTCTGACGATAAAGATTTACTAGAATCACCCCAGTTTTTAAATTATCCAGATCTAGGAACGCCAAGTAACTTTACCCAATTAAATTCACACTTATCGTGGGTAAAGGGAGCTGCAAACACTGGAAACACCCCTGACTTCATTTTCTCTAAGTTACAGTTGTAGTGGAAAATGGAAGGTTGGCCCCTTTTGGGGCTGTAGGTGATAATGCCTAGCCTTTAAGGATTGTTTCCCCACAACCTGTCTGACATCTTCCTCTTACCTAAGCACCTGTAGAGTTTACCGTTGCCTGGGAGAACTTGATTCATAAAGAAGAAAGTGGCAAAGCTCACGGAAGAAGGCCTGGCCTTGCATCCAGGAGGCAGTGAAGATTACCCTGTGGCTTGCTGGCATCAGTGGGATGCCTTTGTCTGGACAATGAGTGTCCCTCTGTACCTCATTAGGGATGTTCGTGGCAGTGTTCTGTAGAGTGATCTGCATGGGAAGACTAAAGGATCTTTGTTCTCTCAGTCACTGGATTCACCAAGGATGTGGTGGCATGCACAGTTTTGATCAGGAAACCTTGTTAAATAGGAACATGGTCTCCAAACATTTTGGCTACAGAGGAAAGTTTGTGATCCTACAGGCATCTATATTAAGTTACAGTGGGTTAGGCTCTGCTGGGAACCTGCTGGCTTACTAAGTGACTGGATATTTGGCTAGGAGTCATTTCCCGGAATTATCAGACTTGATAATGATTCATTGCACACCCAGTTCTTGGTTTGAACTTCCATAGTGCTTTGCTCACCCTATGGCGTGTAGATTTGCTTCGGACACTAAGCTGGGAACTTTTTGCTTTGGGGAGGGTGTTGAGAGGCGTGGTTATTTATTCTGAAGGCTTCTGTCATCCATGAGTACTGAAAAGCCACTGTGTGTGAGAGAGAAAGCAGGAGGCCTGGATTTGAGTTTTAAGTCTCTAGATCAGCTAGTGTCTTGAGGAATGGCATAGGCAGGGGAAAAATGCCTTCTTTAAACACCGACACTACCTCCATAGCACCTAATCTCTTGATTCTAAGCACCGGGGGCTTCTTAGTCACAGCTGAGCACACAATTAATTGAGAGAGTTAGTTTAAAAGGCACTTTATTCTAAGAAGTTTATTATTTTTAAGACTGATTAAAAATTAGAGGAGTCCTCTGACCTGCCAAGGGATGTAGCATGGCATGTAACATTCAAGCTATTTTGCAACCTTAGCAATTTGTAACCTCAAACTCTGCTAAGCAGGAGAAAAAAAAAAGTACAGGCTGAATCTGACAGCCAGAAAGATACCCCCACACAGAGCAATAATCCCAGAACAGGATGTGTGGTTTCTTCATATCTCAGTGATGAAGTGTCCCTGACCCTTCTTATGTGGTCAATCAGAGGGCGAAAACTCCATGAGACTGCCTTTACCAACAGGATGTCCTTTAGTCTGCACGGAATTAAACTGGGAAGAAGCAGGGGTTGGGGGGAGGCGGGAGAAGGAAATGAAGGAGTGTAACAAAGATTTAAAAACCAAACATGTTTCACATGTTTCTAAATAATATAACAAAAAAGAAATTTATAGTGGAAATTAATTTTTTTGAACAGAGTATAAATGAAACCAAAGCATCTTGACCTTTGCAGAGCATATTTTGAGTCCCTGTGAAGAGGGATGTGTCTAGCCTCAAACGCCAGTGATGGACAACAAGGAAGCACGGGCTTCTGGCCTAAGTTCGCTTCAAGAACACTGAGGAAAACAGGAAACCATGCTTGAGGCAGAGAAGTAGAGGAGACAATAAAGGAAAAGATGTGAGTCTATGGGATAGAAAATAGAAAGCCAGTGGAACCAGTTGACTCTTTCAAACGTCCAAACAATGGATACAACCAAATACACTTAAGAAAAACTACTGTGGCCCACTCAGACATTACTTTGAAGAAATGGACACATTCCTATGATTCAAATAATAGACTATGAGTAGATCTACAAAATAGGGTAAATAATAATAACAATAACAATAATATTTTGAAGCACATTTGGAGCTTGTGAAGATATTATATCATATACATTGATATACATTGTAAACACTAGGATGAAGACAAAGAGCACTGTTTAAGGAGAGTGTCTGGGAGCATCCAGACATGAGATCTAACAGCACCTTTAGAGATGTGTGGCCAGTCTAGCAACATGGACAAGAAGCTGTCCTGTTCATGTGGGCCAGAAGCTCAGGTGTCTGGTTCTGACTTTTGGTTGAACTCCAGCCATATCCTGCCTACACTTATGACCTGTCGTCTCCATCAAACGCTTGAGGTTTGGACTAAACTGTAGTCTCTGGTTCTTCCGGATGTAAGAACCAAACAGAATGTTCCAAAATCTTATCCCAAAGACAGACTCTCTTGTATTCAGGTCCCAGAAAAAGAAAGCTACTTCTCTCAAAGAGAAAATTCCACGATTCCTCCAGTAACTGAGGGCAAAGCCATACCTCTCTTTGGATAAAGTTTATTTATTTATTTATTTATTTATTTATTTATTTTGCTGTTGTTTTGTTTTTAAGGAACATTACAGCTGCACAAGATAATAGTGAGAAACCCATGCAGTAACATACTCTGCGTACACTCACCACCTCTGCTCTTCTTTCCCATTACTCCAGACGCCTTCCTTTTTCATAACAGGCCTTTTTGCATCTCTAAGTTTTATTTTAAACTTATTTAAATTTATTTGTTCTTTAAATTACTTGTTCATTATTATATTATTATTAATTATTATTTTGTATGTGTGTCTGCTTGTGTTCACGTGGGTATCCAAGGATGTCAGATCACCTGAAGGAAGTTGGAGTTACAGGTGATTATGAGCCACCTGATATAAGCTCTGGCAACCAACCTGGGGTCCTTTGCAAGAGTAGCAAGTGCTCTTAACAGTTGAGCCATCTCTCCAGTTCCAAACTTACTCTTTGGAAGGCATGTGAAAGAATACATGGGATGATCATCTTCCTGAGTTTGGCTTGTCTCAACCTATACAACCATCCCAAGTTCCGTCCTTCTCCTTTAAGGGACGTGATTTCCTTCTTCTTTATGGCCATTGTCTCTCCATGTTCTTTACACATCCATCCCTCGACAGACACTGTACTGGTTACCCTTCCCACTGCTGAGACAATACACAGTAAGCAGAAGCAATCTATAGAAGGAAGAGTTTCAGAGAATAAAAATACTTCACTGCAGAGAGGCCTCACAACAAGCCCCAAAGTAGCAGCAAGAGCAAGAATCTGTTCACATCTTCAGTTGCAAGCAAGAAGCCAAGAGAGTGAACTGGAAGGAAGTAGCCCAAGGCTTTAAAACTCTCCAAGTCTTCCCTGCTGCTTGCCCAATTAAATACTTATTCAAGTAGGGCTGTCCTTCCTAAACCCTCAAAAACAGTGCCACCAACTGGGGACAAAGTGTTTAAACACTTAGTTCTAGGGGGGACATTTCATTTCAAACCACCATAAATGCCTAGGCTGGTTCCTTGGCTAGTATAAAGAGTGTATGATGGACATGAGTGTGGGGGCATCAACAGCATGCACTGGTTTTGATTCCTCTTGACATATATCCAAGGATCATGAGGTAATTCTATTTTGGGCTTTTTGAGGACCGCCTATGCTGATATCCATCACAGAAACACCAATTTAACAGTAGTCTATAAATATTCACCCCTGCCCCACCTTTGAACCCTCTCCAGCCTTGCTTTGCCTTTTC
This sequence comes from Mus musculus, assembly GCF_000001635.26. Classification (NCBI taxonomy): domain Eukaryota; kingdom Metazoa; phylum Chordata; class Mammalia; order Rodentia; family Muridae; genus Mus; species Mus musculus. The sequence continues at coordinate 62,989,052 of NC_000080.6, read as the reverse complement.
ATTGTTGGTTTTGTTGATGATGCCATTCTTATTGGGGTAAAGGGGAAATCCAGCATCGTTTCAATTTGCATTTTCTTGATGGTTAAAGATGTTGAACATGTCTTCATGTAATTATTGGGCATATTCAACTATTTTGACAAGCGTCTGCTCAGTTCTTGTGTTCATTTTTAATGATTGGATTGTTTCTTCTTGTGTTACTTTCTGCATTTTCAATACATTCTTGCTGGAGGACTTTCTGGCCAGTGTTTTTTTCCACCCTGCATATTATTTCTTATGTGGTGGTGGAGCACATCTTTAATCCGAGTACCCAGGAAGCAAAAGTAGGTGAATCTCTGAGTTTGAGGCCAGACTGGTCTATAGAGTGAGTTCCAGGACAGTGAGGGCTATGCAGAGAAACCTTGTCTAGACAAACCGTAGTAGTAGTAGTAGTAGTAGTAGTAGTAGTAGTAGTATTAGTAGTAGTAGCAGCAGCAGCAGCAGCAGTAGTAGTAATTAAAACTTATTTTGCAGAAGTTGGTCCTGTTCTTCCACCATCTGGGTCCTGGAGATTGACCTGAGGCTGTCAGGACTGGATGGGAAGCACCTTTACTTGCTGAGCCATCTTGCCAGCCTCAAGGCTTTTTCTTCATTTCAGAAATTGAGTCCTTTGCTATGCAGAAGGTTTTAGATTTGATGCAAGTTCATTTTCCTTAGTAATGTCCTATTTAGTAGTACGTCTTTTCCTGTGCCAATATCATGATTATTTACTCACAATTTCTTTTATTTTAGAAATGTCACATGTAACATTGAGGACTTTAAGCCCCTTAGGGCTGCCTTTGTACACGAGAGGCAGGTATTTGGTGTCACTCTTCAGCATATGGGGACCCCATCTTGCCAGGAAGTTTTGTGTGACTTTTTAGAAATGGGCCTTCCATTTTAATAACTGTTTTATTTGTCTACATGTTCTATATCTTCATCCAAAGGCTGCTAGTGGAAGACTGACTTCCAGGCAACTAGGGTGAGGATCTTAAGCCTACACCCACAGTGACACACCTACTCCAATCAGGTCACACTTATTTGAACAAGGCCACACCTCCAAATGGTGCCACTCCCTGGCCCAAGAATATACAAACCATCACGGGGTGGGGTGGGGGGGGGTTGGGGGAGGCAAGGTAAGGTAAGAAGTGTTGTCCTTATTGCTAATGCGATAGTCATCTTGACTCTCTTCCAGCAAATTCATATCCAGTGAAAAGCTATTAGATTTGTATCCTGATATTTGCTGAATTAATTATTTCTGTTATGTTTGCTTGTTTGTTTGTTGTGTGTATGCCTGCATGTGTGTGTGCAAATGTGTACACCTGTGTGCATGTTCCCACATGTGTGTAGGTTCCAGTGTGTCACAGTGATGTGTGGTGGTCAGAGGGTAACTGGCAGTTAGTTGTCTGTTCTTGTTTTTCACCATGTGTGACCCAGAGACTCAACGTGGGCCCTCGGGCTTGCCAGCAGGCACCTTCATCTGCTGAACCATTTCATAGGCTCTTTTCCCAAGATTCTTAAGCAAACCATAGGTTTCTCATTTGCTATCTTTCTTTCTTATAAATTCAAACAGTCACACATATAAGCCTTCCTCTTAGGCCTGTATTCATTGCACCTCATAGGTTTGTGGCATATGGCATTTCCATTTCCCTAAGACTCTAAAAACTTAATTTCTCTCATTTCTTTTCCAGTGACACTGTTCAAAGGTGTAATGGTAATCCTCGTGTATTAAGGACATTCCGTAAATTTCTCTTGCTGTTTATTTTTAGTTTAATTGTTTAATTCAGTTATGATCCAATAAAATGCAAGAAATTATGTCCTTTTTTGGTATTTGTTCAAATCTGACTCATAGTTGAACACATGATCTGTTTTTAAAAAGACAGTTTCATGAGCTGCTGATAAGAATTTGTTTTCTTCTGCATATGTATCAAAAGATGGCCTAGTCGGCCATCACTGGAAAGAGAGGCCCATTGGACACACAAACTTTATATGCCCCAGAACAGGGGAACGCCAGGGCCAAAAAGGGGGAGTGGGTGGGTAGGGGAGTGGGGGTGGGTGGGTATGGGGGACTTTTGGTATAGCATTGGAAATGTAAATGAGCTAAATACCTAATAAAAAATGGAAAGAAAAAAAAAGAATTTGTTTTCTGAGACTACTGAATGAAATATTCTGTGAGTGTCTGTTAAGTACTTCTAATACTGTGTTTAACTTTGGGGCTCCCTTGCTAATTTTTTTGTTTTGATATCCATCTATTGATAAAAAGGGGCATTAAAATCACTCACTAGTGTTGAATTGAACCTATTTTATGATTTATGCCAAGTATTATATTTTTATAAAATTGTGTACTCTGACATTGTTTATACAATGTTTTAGATATTAAACGGGCTTACACACTTCATAGCTTCTTGGTCAATTGTTCTACCAATATGTGATGACTGTCTTTGTCTCTTCAGACTGATTTTGACCTGACATCTGCTCTATTAGTTATGAATATGGTTTCTTCTGCTTGTTTTTGACTTCTGTTTATCTGATACAATGTTCCATTCTTTCCATATTCAGTCTCAGAATATCTTGATCAGTCAGGTGAGTTTCTTGCTGGCAACAAATTGTTGAAACTTTATTTATTTAAGAAGAAAAATAAAGTCAGCCACTTTATATCTTTCAATTAGAGAACCAAGACCATTTATATTCAAGGTTATTATTTAAAGGTATGTACTAATTTCTGCTCTTTTTTTCCCAGTTTTTCTTCTTTTTTCTTAGTTATGTTCTTTTTCCTTCATTTATCTTGGAGGTTTGGTGTTTTCCTATAAATGACTACAGTCACTGTGGCTTCTTCCCAATTCTCATTGCTTGACTACTCTTCTAGTGATAATTACTCTTTCTTACGTGCTTATGGTGGTGTTTGTATTATTTTTCTTTTGCTTTGGTTTCTTCCAGTATTATACATGATGCTAGTTCAGTGGTTATACATTTCTCAGTTTATGCTTATTTTAGAAAGTCTTTACTTCTTGTTCAGCTTTGAAGGATAGCTTTGCAGGATATAGTATATATATAGTTTGTATATATATAGTTTGGCAGTCATTTTTCTAACAGTCCCTAAAGCCCAGCAACGCATGCCCTCTTGAGCTTTATAACTTTTGGTGAGAAATCAGGTTTTTTATGATTATTTTGTCTTTATCTCTGACTTGGATTTTCTTCTTTGCAATTTTAAATTTTCTCCATTGTCACAAATTTTTGCTATTTTAACTATAATGTGTTGTGATTCTTTTTGTCATGTCTAGTTGGACTCTTAAATGCTTCTAGTATTGGGTTGTCTACTGAAAAATACCTTGTTAGCTTTTAAATTTTTGAAGAATTATAAAAAGCTGCTATTAATTATAGTTCCAGAGTAGGCTTTATACAGGTATAAAATATTTAGGTAGATTCCAAGGGATAACATGGTAAAGGTCAATTTTCCTAATCTCTTTTAATTCAATGGTAAAGTTGTATTTGCGTCCTATCAGTAATGAGTGAACATTCCTGTTTCTTCACACCATTTGAATATTCAACAGAGCTAGTATTACAGGTCTGGGCCATGTTGTCTATAATGGTATTTTACTTTAATGTGGGTTTTCTTTTCTTTTTAACACATTTACTTACTGCTCACCTCTGGCAAAATGCTTGCTCATTTTTTTTTTTATCTAGTTTTGTGTTTCTTGCTTTTTTAGGGGGAGGGAGGTTCGAGACAGGATTTCTCTGTGTAGCCTTGGCTGTCCTGGAACTCACTCTGTAGACCAAGCTGGCCTCGAACTCAGAAATCTACCTGCCTCTGCCTGGATTAAAGGCATGCACCACCACTGCCTGGCATGTTGTTTGCTTTCTTATTGATTTGTGGGCACTGTTTGTATATTTTGGATACCAGAACTGTATTAGATATTTTATAAATGCTTCCATCACTCCAACTCCACGACTTCTCTTTACATCTTAAGTGTGCCATGTTTTCGAAGTTTCATCTTTTAAAAAAGCCAATGCCAAATCTCAAGACTTTGAGCAATATCATCTATCTTAACTTAATTTTTTTGTGATAGTTATAAGATATGTCCTTAGATGCACAGCTCTAAATATGAGTTTCAGGTTGTGCTATAGCACTATTGTTGAGAAAGCTATCTTTTTTCCATTGAGTTATCTTTGGTTTTAGTCATTTTTTGAATAAGTCTAATTTTGGGACTTTTCTCTTCTTGTGATACATTGATTTACTCTTTTGAAATACATCTTAATTATTGAAATTTATATTATAGTAAGGTATTGGTTTTTTTCGGTTTTATTTGCTTGTTTGTTTTACTTTTGTCTTTCCCTTATCAATTGTATTGGCTATTTGGGGTCTATTGCTCTTTCTTCCATTGCATTATTGCCACACTTATGTCCACTTGTGTGTCTGAAGATTTCCTGTGGGAGAATAAGTTATTCTCTGTTGGTTAAGCTCTGCTAGCCAAGAACAAACCACAGACCCAGGAGCATTATAAAAAAGCTCTGGATCCACCATTCTCCAAGAGTCCAGACTCCACATCTTCACTTCACAGACCCTTCCACCATGAGACTGTATCTGCTCCTCTCTACTCTATTCTTCCTCTTGGACCTTTTACCCCAAGGTAAGTTGGTGGCTAATTATTGGGGGGAATATTCAGTTTAAAAGTCTCTCTGGAAGGTCAGAGATTAATTAATTTCACAGTTTCAGAAACTCAATATCCACAGCTCCACTAAGATTATATCAGGAGAAAACAGACATACATTGCCATTAACCCAAATGTCAAATGGGGTCATGTTGTTCTATATCCTTTCTTTGGATTCCTTGGGAGGCATTAGGAGTTCGTTGTAGATGCTTAGTTTTCTTCTAGGACATTTTGCAGCAGTATTTAAGCAGCATTTGTGAGGACATCTACTCTCTCAAAAGAGAAGATGGAAACTCCTCAAGGAGAGGTGATGTTCAATGGGGGGTCACAAAGACCTGGGCATCTATGAGAAGAGACAAGTATTCCAACACAAGTGAAAAGTCAGAATCCTTGTTAGACAAGGAGAAGTTAGCATGGGAATGAACTGCAGCAGGATGACCCCTAAATATACAAATGGAGATGGAATATATTACACACACTTATAATAGATCTTCTAATTAGAAAATTAGCTCACTGGCTCTGTGAGATGGGTCAAAATATAAACCAACAAACCCCAAGGTAACACATCTTGTGAAAGTTGTTATACATGAAAAATGCATCATAAAACGAACCTGTAGAATGAGAAGAGAAAAGGTACCGTGGACAAATAATAAGCGAAGACATCAAGTTGTAATGTCTTGGTACGTAACAGGTTTATGTAAAGTAATTGAAAACATAAGGATGGGTTAAAGAATAGTGAATGAGTACAACATTTAGTAGACTGATCATGGATTATGTGAGTTTAGAAAAAAAAAATCATAATAAACCTAGAGACTGAAGGTGAAAGAGCCAATAAACACAAGAAGGGACCAAAAGAGTAACACAATAAAAACATTATATACTTCACAGTAATTTGGTACTATTGATCAAGGAAAGACTAAAACACACTTAAAATAGCTACTTCACAAATGATGGAGTTGATACCATAGTAGGTGTTCCTAAGACTTAAAAATTAGAAAAAAAAATTAGAAGATTACAACTGTGTGTAATGTATCCCACCTCTTGTATATTTAGGGATCTTCCTGTTGCAGTTCATTGCATCAATGATTTCGCACTAATCAAATTCCTACTAAGTTTTCATCACCAAGATACAAATACGCTATTGTTTATCTGACTTTTAAAAAGAGTATTTCTTGCTTTTCCTGTTTCATTTTGTGGAAAACACCTTAAAGTCATGACCTGAAGTCTTAGTCTTGAAATCATCGTCTTTCCATTCTCTCTTAAATATATCCCCATCAAACATTCTCCCAACCCTCCCTCTCTGTTATGAAATTGCTTTTGCCTTCAGCCATTCATACAAAAGCTTTCTCCCTTCACACTCAGTAACAATCACCATGCTGCTGGCCCATCCATTTCTCATTGTTTTGTTTGTTTGTTTGTTTTTGTTTTTTGTTTTTGTTTTTTTTGTTTTTGTTTTTTTTGTTTTTGTTTTTTGAGACAGGGTTTCTCTGTATAGCCCTGGCTGTCCTGGAACTCATTTTGTAGACCAGGCTGGCCTCGAACTCAGAAATCTGCCTGACTCCGCCTCCCGAGTGCTGGGATTAAAGGTGTGCGCCACCACACCCGGCTCCATTTCTCATTGTTAACTAACTACCTGTTGGCTGATTTTCCAATGTCAGTCCCTCCCCTCTTCATAATCTCCCATATTCAGCCATTCTGTTTTGAGGTGGAAGTGTCACTTGTTTCTCAGCCTAGCTCACCGATGGCTCCTCCTCATCTTTTCTGGTGAGCCTTCTTGGAAGGAAGCCCCAAGGTTCAGTTCCTGGCCCTTCTCTACTCTACTCCCATTCACTTTAATGACTTAGCAAGTCTCATTTCTTTAAATTCTGTTAGATTTCTTCATTAGAACTCTAGACTGGAGTATAGGATCCAATGATACACCTGATTCAACTTAGAGGTTTGATTTCAAAACTAGTATGTCTAAAATAGGACTCACGATTGTCTCTCAGATTCCTCTATGGGGAGTTTCTGCACCTTAATGCTGTGGCTGTCCTGCCGGGGTGTGTGTGTGTGGGGGTGGGGGGGAAATTCCTTGGATCTCCACTTATCCTTAGGGATTTTCCATTGCTGTACCACAAAGGGGGTCTGTTCAGGTTCCTGTCTCTTTCACTCCATTTTGGGTATTGAGTGTTTCATACCCCGAGTGTGTCTTGGCTTCTGCCCTGTCATTAGACCTTACTAGGCTCTACTTGTAAATTTGTAAATAAGAAAGAGATTTTTTTCTCAGCTCCTTTCTCAGGGGTGAATGATCTAAGACTCCAAGTAAATTTTTTTTAATTTTTTTTAAGATTTATTTATTTAATATATGTGAGTACACTACTGTCTCAGACACACCAGAAGAGGGCATTTGATCCCATCTCCAGCTCCAAGTAAGTTCTCAATAGTATCCAATTTGGACCTCAAATTGGAATAGCCCCTGCATGCCTGCTACATGTAGTTTTCTTGCTTACCATATATATCTTATGTATACTCACCAGAAGGTCATGAAAGAGAGGGAGTCAGAATGCGACAGAGACCCTGGGGATGCTTAAAAAAAAAAAAAGCGGGCTGAAGAGATGGCTCAGTGGTTAAGAGCACCAACTGCTCTTCCAAAGGTACTGAGTTCAAATCCCAGCAACCACATGGTGGCTCACAACCATCCAAAATGAGATCTGATGCCCTCTTCTGGTGCATCTGAAGACAGCTACAGTGTACTTAGATATAATAATAAATAAATCTTTAAAAAAATCACTCTACCTTCAGATGTTTGTTTGAAGTTTAGGGCACTCTTCTCATATCTGTCAAGTGCTTTTTGTAACGTTTTATATCCTGTCTTAGTTAGGGTTCTACTGCTGTGAACAGATACCATGACCAATGCAAATCTTATAAGGACAACATTTAATTGTGGCTGGCTTACATGTCAGAGATTCAGTCTATTATCATCAAGACAGGAAGCATGGCAGTATTCAGGCAGTCATGGTGCTGTAGAGCTAAGAGTTCTACATCTTCATCTGAAGACTGCTAGCAGAATACTCACTTGCAGGCAGGTAGACTAAGGTATTAAAGCCCACAGTGACACTTCCAACAAGGCCTCTTCTCCAATAGTGACACACCCTGGCCCAAGCATACAGTGGAGTCACATTTATTTCTGTACTTTCCAGATCTACAAATGTTGGAGAACCCTCAATAATATAATTAGTTCAATGGTATTATCACAGAATTTTAACTTGGCTCTGAAGTCCATCCCAACTACATTGTTTTCTCCACAAATACTATTCTTTAGGATTTTCTCTCTTGATGAAACGTTTCAATTTTATTAAAAGTTTAATTGTTTTTATTTTATATGTCTGGGTGTTTTGCCTGACTGTATGTATGAACACCATGTGGACACAGTGTTCATGGAGGCCAGAATAGGACATCGAATATTTTGGAGCTGGAGTTACATTACAGATGGTTGTGAGCCACCATGTGGGTGCTGGGAACCTAATCCAGGTCCTTGGGAAGAGCAGTCAGTTCTCTGAATGCAGATCCACCTTTCCAGGTCCCACTTAATTCTTTTCTTGGAAGGTGGCATTACTGAGAACCCAATTCTATCACAATAGATATTTTATTGACGTTTTTACAAGCATATTTTCATTCACTTTCATTCTTTGCTGTGACAGTGATATAAATTATTTCATTATACATTATGTCTCAGAGCCTAGCCTGGTGGCACACACCTTTAATCACAGCACTCAGGAGGCAGAGGTAGGTGGATCTCTGTGAATTCGAGGCCAGCCTGGTCTACAGAGTGAGTTCCAGGACATCCAGGGCTACACAGAGAAACCCATCTTGAAAAACAAAAAAACAAAACAAAACAATTATGTCTCAAAGTTGCTATCTTATATTGGTTTTAAAGTTCATAATTAATTGACATTTTGTAAAGCACCTTCTAAAGGACTCTTCTTGATTTACTGGGCTTATTCTTTACATGACTTTACTATGAAATCTCTGCAAACATTGGTCCCCTTATGCTTTCCTTTGTGATTTATTATAGTTATGTCAGGCTTTTGGTTTAGTACTACTGCCTTCTGGGTAAACAATTTAAATATGTCTCTTCCTTCACAAATTCTCCTGTCACCAATATATAATTAGTTATTAACATTTTGTCTTGTCAACATTTTCATCTGTAGTTTATATTCTTCACACAGGCCCATTCTTTCCATCATCTATGCTGTTTTCATGTTGTGTTTTTTATAACACTCCCAACATGAAGCACACACACAGAAAACTGGTAGCCTATGACTAAGATGCACTTAACCACTGAAATAGATAGTGCAGGACTAAATAGGGAAAGAAAACACAACTTCTGCTTTTTTCTAAGCTTGAAAGAGTGAGTCCAAGATAGAGAGTAAGATACTGGCTTCTGTCCCACTCACACACAATTGCTTAACCAAATTCTCCTGTGAGGGCTCAAGGGCCCTCTGAGAATGCCTAGGAGCACAGTGGGGCAAACGGAAAAGAAAATCTGATTAAACACAAAAAGGGTGTCTGTGAGATTAGTATTCCAAACCACCAGGGATGACTACGAACAAAGAGGAAAGACAGAAGTTACGGTATCGACCATGCTCACGGTGTTCAAGCAGCAGGCTCTGCAGAGGACAGTCAGATGTTTGCCATTGGGGTAACCAATAACCAGCCCTCCCAGGGGGATGGAAACAGAGAGACGAGGCTCACCTTACTCAGCTCTACATAGAAGTAGACACTGCTGTTTCACACCAGGACTGGAGCTACCAACTCTCCTAGCCAGGATCATCACTTTGAGCACCAATGATACAAACATACCAAGTGGACCCAATATCAGGACCCACTCCCTTTCTTACAACCCCACTCACTCCTTGAATTCTGAACCATTTGTATATTGAGCTACTTCACAAGCAGCCATGCACTAATAGTTTTCTGAGCATGCCCATGCACCAATTACCAAATCAGCCACTATAATGAAGTCACTCATGCACTAGTTCCTAGAGTCAAAGTCTGCATCAAAGTCAAAATCTAGAGTCACTGCTATATGGAGTTAACTTAGACCCTAGATCTGGAGCCAAATTCTCTCAGTGAATATCAGCATTACAGGCTCAGTCACATAGACAGCCTCACCCAATGGAAGCACGGTTATTCCACAATATGAACTAATCATATACATATATGTATAATCATATACAACAACTATATGTATAGATCAATTAAAAAAATAAAATAGAATTACTAGTTAAGCGTAGACTACCCCTACAATGTTTTCCCATGGAAATTTGATTCTGCCCCATCAAAAGGGAAAGAGGAAAAGAAGGTAATTAAAAATGGTAACAGCAAATATCAAGAAGACAGTTGCTGTATGCATCATGAGGGGAGATGCAATAAGGCAACCACAACATCAGAGATGTGACTCTTCACCCTTACAGTGGCCTGTAAGCCTGGTACTAGGTGGATACTATTTTTAATATTACATGACTTTTTCTGACATGTTCCATCCACCCGTCCACCCACCCACCCACCCATCCATCCACCCATCCACCCATCTACCCATCCACCCACCCATCCACCCACCCATCCACCCACCTACCCATCCATCCATCAATCCATCCATCCATCCATCCATCCATCCATCCATCCATCCATCCATCCACCCACCCACCCACCCATCCATCCATCCATCCATCCATCCACCCACCCACCCATCCATCCATCCACCCACCCACCCACCCACCCACCCATCCACCCATCCACCCATCCATCCACCCATCCATCCAAGTCTTTTTTGAAATCACTTAGTCTGGGGACTTAGCCTTCAGTGTCCTGTGTATCCACAGTACTCTTCCTTGGGCATTTTCTTATTGTTTTCATGACCTCAGAAAGCAGTCTCTGCTGATCCTCTCGATTCCATCCTTCAGGGTATACCTGACTCATCACTATATGATTTTGTTCAAAATGTTTGCCACGTTTTAAATCACCTCATTACTTGAGCTGGATTTTTGTTGTTGGTTGGTTGGTTTGGTTTGGTTTGGGTACTGTTAGATCTCTCTATGGAATGTAACCTCTGTGTAAATGAGGCATCTGGACTGTTCTATTGTTATGAAGAGAAAAGTTTTGTGAGTGAATCGGTGAGAAGTCTGACATTTTGCATAAAGGAGGGAGGCAATGAAGAAATCAGCATATTTAGGGCATCTATTTTGTCTTGTTTTAGTCTGATATTTAACACAGTAACTTATCTAGACTTTTCATGTGTTTATAAGAAAACTAAAGAGCAAGCTGTGAATAGGTATGAATAAGCTTTGGGAGAGGGAAAAGGGGAGAGAGGGTGACTGGGGGTCATCGTGTAGGAGCTGCTAAGGCAATCTTTGATCTGGCTCCTTTTCCTCACAGAGAGGCACTCCACTCAGAATCATTCTGTTCTCACGTGTAAGGATGCCCACGACGTGGCACTCCCACCCTGACCTATCACTTCCCGGTTTGTTTGTTTCCTGCAGTTAGAAGTGGGATGGGTGCGTCTGAGACGCTCTGCGTCAGTCTGCAGGGCACGTGCAGAAGAGACATCTGCAAACTGATAGAAGACGAGATCGGTGCTTGCCGGAGAAGATGGAAATGTTGCAGGCTGTGGTGGATTCTCATACCCATTCCAACGCCAGTTATCTTCTCAGACTATCAAGAACCCCTCCAGTCTAAGGTGAAGTAAGACCAGAGTAAACACAGAAAGGACGTCTCACACGGCCGGCTAAAGCAATGGAACCTTCACACCGAACACTTCCAGCTCTTTAATCAGGTTCTATTCAGCTTGCCAATAAAATCAATAAAATAAATATTGATTTCAAATACGCCCAGATACCATTTCTTTATGACATTTCAAAATTTAAATAAAATATTTAAATACAAGAAACTATTTTTGAGCTAGAAACAACAAAAAAACCAAAACCAAAACAAAACAAAAAACAAAAAACAACTGCTGCTCTTCCAGAGGACCTGAGTTTGGTTCCCAGCACAGCCATGTTCTCTTACAGCCATCTCTAACTCCATTTCCAGGGGACCCAACACCCTCCTCTGACTCTACAGCACTGGACACGTACTTGGTAAACATATGTCCATGAAGCTAAACACAAAATACCTATAAAATAAAAATAAAAATCATTTAAAACCTGCTGTTTCCAGGTCAGGCAGTGGTGGCACACGTCTTTAATCCCAGCACTTGGGTGGCAGAAGAAGGTGGATTTCTGAGTTTGGGGCCACCTTGAACTACAGAGTGAGTTTCAGGACAGCCAGGGCCACATGGAAAAACCCAGTCTCAAAAAAACCAATCCACATTAAAAACTGTAATAGAAACTCAACAGATTCACAACTGGCAACAATGAAGGAAAAAAATTATAAAACAGACAAATTCTCACAGACAGAGCCAATAAATTAAATTAAAAGACAGGACACCAAGAATTTGCAGATCATGTAAGAGTGGAGAGAATAATCCTGGGAGACAGGAGAGAGGAGAGAACTGGAGTAAGGTTAGAAGAAAATAGCTTGGAACAATACTTTAAGTTCATGAGAATTAATCAGAAACATATGAAAACAAAGAAAGAAAGTAGGGGGTGACAGGACGGAGGGAGAACCTCTGAAAGCTAAGAGAAGAGGCTGAAAATCTTACAGCTTCCTTTGGAGTGGGGGGAGTGAGATAAGTTTCTCTGTGTATCTTGGGCTGTCTGAAACTCAGTCTGTGGACCAGGATGGCCTCAAACTCACAGAGATCCACTTGCCTTTGCCTCTCAAGTGCTGGATTGAAAGTCTGCACCACCGCTGCCTGGGACAGCTTCATTAATCAATTCAAAAGGGAAGTTCTTAGCTCTCTTAGAGTTTCTATTGCTGTGACCAAACAGCAAAACCAAAAGGCTAGTTGTGGAGGGAAGGGTTTATTTGGCTTACATTTCCAAAGCATTGTTCATCATTGAAGGGAAGTCAAGACAGAACTCAACCAGGGCAGGAACCTGGAGGCAGGAGCTGATGCAGAGGCCATGGAAGGGCGCTGCTTACTGGCTTGCTCACCATGGTTTGTTCAGCCTGCTTTCTTATAGAACCCAGGACCACAGCCTAGGGATGGCGCCATCCACAATGGACTGGGCTCTCCCGCATTGGTGCTGGGAATTGAACTCAGGACCTCTGGAGCAGCCAGTGCTTTTAACCGATGAGCTGCGTCTCCAGCCCAGCAGAAGGGTATTTGTAAAGGACTACATATGTCACTTCATCTAGCTGTGGGTAGTCAGCTAGCGCTAGAATACTAGGCATGAATCTATGCTAGGAACTGATCCTGGGACTGCTATAAGACAACCAGTGAGCTTAACCGCTGAGCAGTCTCTCTAGTCCCTGCATTTATTTATGTTTGTTTGTTTGCTTGCTTATTTGTGTTTGGGCATTGCTTGCTTTTACGTCTGTGCATCATGTGTAGCCAGTGCTTGCAGAGGCCAGAAGAGGGAGTTGGAATGCTCCCCTGGAACTGGAGCTACAGAAGGTTGGGAAGTACAGTGTACGTGCTGAAAAATTAAACTTGTGTCCTTCGGAAGAGCAGCCCATGCTCTCAAGCCCTGAATGGCCCCTCCATGGCATCTCCACACTCCCTTCTTCCCTCTTTTACACCCACATTTTTCCCACGTCTGCTTCACAGCATCATACCTGTGTCCTGCTTTTCCAAGACTGGCATTCTCTAAAGTAAAACTCTTAGATTCTCTTACTCGTCTTATAAATTATTAATAACAGGTAAGCTTTCACTCACTGAAATTCAAGTCTCAGAAACATACCTACTTAAATAGAATCTACAAGGCCAGTGTTACTACAACTTTGATTAATATTCAATGTCAATTTGCTTTAGAGACAAAATGAAAGACTGATAAAGTGTCAAGTAACAGGATTTATTTGGTCAAAAGAATCGCATCTCAAGCACAGTGAACCAAAAAGTCCCTACAATGCATGCTCTACAGAAAACCCAAGAGAAAATTTTTTACAGGAAATAACTATAAAAGTGCTTTTGCTGTGGGCAGTGAGTTATTGTCTACCTTGCTCAAAGCCAGTGAGTTCCAGCAGAGGGCGCTGCAGGCTTCTCCCAAGAATCCAGGAACTTTCTGGGGTTCAACTTTTATTAGGACCCTAGGCAGTTTCTTCCACATCCGAATTGTCTGTTCTCGGGGTTTCAGCTGGGGGCCCTGGAGGGGGTGGGAGCAGGCGTGGTGGAGGTGGCAGACAAGGACACAGCAGATGAATGGAGACCTCCTGAAGGGTGAGACATTTTGTTCTTCCTGGTGGGCAAATCCATTTCTTCTCGGGGCATCCTCAGATTTCCCTGTGTGTCCACAGTACCCGGGGTCAGCTAGTAGACTGAACGTTAGTAATCAGCTAGAAGCCTCTGCCCTTGCTTGCTCTCCTTGCTTAACTCTTTGTTTCCCCGTCCAGAGCAGACAGGAGCCTGGCAGAATTGGGACGGGGGTAATTGTTCTTGTCAGGACAGTTCTTCCCCTGGTTCACTCTGAACCAGGAATTGTGTCTGAACTGGTGAATCGCAACTGTATCGGCTGGTAGAGTGGGTTCAATTATCCTGAGGTCCAGCGCAGGCTTTGAGCAACTGAGTTCCCCTGTTAGGGGATTTCTTTTGGCTGCTGTATTCTCTTGAGCATCTTCAGTTCCCATGCAGGATCCTGCTGAGTGCTCTCTGCCAGACTTCCCAAACTTGGTAAGAGCCCTGTTTGCTTTGCCTACGGGTCATGGAGACTGTCTTTTTTAGAGATCAGTCTTCTGTATGCATAAAAAGCACCCGGGCAGGCTGCCTCAGGACAGAAGTCACATCTTATATTACCCATCTTATACCACTGGCCATTGCCAGCTTTGACATAACAGAGGTAATGTTCTTTGGGACAAGTAGCACTGACATGGATCGCCACAACATTGAGGGCACACACAAGTGATCCTTTATTAGGCTGAGACATGTATACACTCAAGGGACTTAGGGTAGCTCACTTCCCTGTCTACTTTGTCACCTGTGAAATCTGAAAGTCAATTCAACACCAGCAGGAAACCTTCAACACAGTTTGTGCAGTCAGGGTCTTGGGAGCCTGCACAACTGCCACAGTGGTAGGTCTGCGTAGTGTGGTCTCCCCTGCTCGCCAAAGAATCTTTCACCTTCAGTAAACCCTCTAAGGCTTCGTCCACACTCTGCACCACCTTGATATCCAGGGGGACGTCCAGGAAGGGGTCAAAGGTACCCCAGGTGCCCTGGCAGAGGAGATACTTGATCTGAGATCTTTAGGAACCTCCAAATATCAGCTCATGGCCCAGGGTGCTACCCTCAGACGCTGGTCCCCAGGCAGGCAGGGTGCGTGCCTGACATTCAGAAACTCGTGTGCATCTTCCTGCTTGTGCTTGTGGAAGGCAGAAGTCAACACGAGTGAGTGAGTGAGTCCGGGGTGACTTCCCTGGAGTGGAGGAGACTCTGGATCATGTGAGCGTCCATAGCACACACATGTAACCTCTGTGGCAACAGAAGCTCTGAGAGAGCTCCCGAGACAGCATGTAGTTTGCAAAAGATAGTGTGTCCTACAGTATCAAACATTTAGCCAAGATTTAATTCTTCACTTAAAAATGAACAAGGATGCCCATCTCGCTAGTATGTAAATTTGCTTTTGTTTTTGGTAAATGGTAATATATTATCTATCTATCTATCTATCTATCTATCTATCTAAACACACACATATATACACACACATATATGTTTATATATATATATGTATAAATATATGTTTAGTAAATGGTATATGTATAGTGGAAATATATTGAACATATATACATATATATATATATGAATTGTTTAAAAATAGATTTCTTTTTAAAAAATGTCCTGGTTGGTTTTGGTCAACTTGACACAAGCTAGACCCATCGTGGAAGAGGAATCTCAACTGAAAGAATGATGCTACCACATCTCCTGTGGGCAATTCTGTCGGTGTCTTATTGAATAATGATGGGTATGGGAGGGCCCAGCCCACCAGGGGCAGTGTCATCCCTAAGAAGGTGATCCTGAGTAGTATAGAAATGGTGAGCAAGCCAGGACTGAAGGGGTTGTGGAGAGAAGTTGAAGCTTAGTATCAACAAATGCTTTCCTCGAACACCTACGCTTTATACCTTTATACCTTGGGTCACATGTAGATTTCTTATGCGAAGGGGCTCCCACCGAGTGGGCAAGTTTAAGAAGCCCTGCCCTGGGTGATAGCTTCTCCTCACAGAGCCTGTAGATACTGAATTTCCCCAGCCCTATCCTGTTCTCTTCTCTCTTTTACCCCATCTCTCACTCTATCATGTGTCCTGGATCCTCTACCTAGACCAGATTTCCTCTTTGAACTTCAAGTCCAGATCTCAAATATCTCAAACTCAGCATGGCCAACCTTGGCCTTTTATCAGCCCTCTGTGGCCGGATCCCTCTCTAACTAGGTCCCCGGTGGCACCTGGCACCACCCACCTGTGCACAACTCATTCATCCTTGACAGCTCCCCTCCGGCCTCGCCCACTCCATCAGTGATGCCTTCCGGACCCTTCTGAAACCTGCCTTCCATCTGTCCCCTTCCTTCAGCTCTGATGCTGCCACACTGGCCTAATGACCTTGGCCACTGTGATGCTCATGGAGCCGACTCTCCCCAGAGGCTTCTTTGACAGAGGCGGGAGAGGGATCGTAGACATGCTCATCTGTTTTGTTGTTTCAGTCTGTCTCTTAGCTTCATACACATTGACAGTATTGCTGGCAGAGGCACTTCTTGACTTAAACAGCCCCACCTTCCCATTTGTTCACTAAGTGCTACTCCCTGGGTTGACCCCTCCCTTGGCACACTCATTCCCATTTCGACTTTCCACCTGCTCATTCTTGCCTCTCTCTTGCGACTTAGCTGAAATGTCACTGTTGCAAGAACCATCCTGCCCCACCCCCATGCGTTCATAGTAGCTTGCACTATTTGAGCTTGGCCATCGTCTCCAGGGGAGGTGGAGTTGGCTGTCTGGTGCCTGGTGACACCTGTGTAGTAATGAGCCATCTTGCTGGCCCTTGATAAATATTTGTAGATTGAATGGAACTGCATAAGGAAGTGTTGAAGCTTGGGGTAAGATGGAAGGACCCCGGCTCTTCCTGTGCCACTCCAACTCTATGCCCAGAACCCCATTTGACAAGCTGATATCTCTGGATAGACTTTCTAGTGAGACTCCGCTGGCTTTCTCTGGAGCTCTCTGAAATCACCCAAGTATAATTTTTAAGGCTGGCACATAGGTGCCTGAGCTTACCAGATGGTGTCAACCTATGTAGCAGTCTGTCTTTCTGTCCCAGGAACAGAATGGCAGTGGTGTTCCCTAGTGGACAGCACAGTGGGTGCTTTTATTTAACCTATCAGCCAATCACTAAAGTGGCCTTAAAAATTAAGTTGAAAATTTGAGTTTTTACCTAAACGTTTTAAATTGTATTATTTGTGTGTGTGTGTGTGTGTGTGTGTGTGTGTGTGTGTGTGTGTGTGTGTGAACAAGTACATGCAGAGAGGTCAGAGAACAGTCTTTAGAAGTTTGTCTTCTCTGTCCACTGTGGGATGCAAGGGTCAAGCTCAGGTCAGCAGGCTTGTAAGGCCTCTCCGCCTGCTGAGCCATCCTGCCAGCCCCAATTTTAATTTTAATTCAAGATGGCTTTGAAGGTTTCTGTTTTAAAAATAAAAGATTTCAAATCACATTCTGTACTTGTTCATTAATTTATTTATTTGTGTGTGCCTGTGTGCACACACCACAGCGTGTGCAGAAAGTCAGAGAAGTCATTTTCTCTTTCCATTTTGTGGGTCCCAGGAACAGAACTCAGGTCCCTAGGCAAGTGTTTTTACCCTCTGAGTCATCTTGCTGGTCTTCTTACATGCATGCACTTCGTTTTGCTATACTGAGAACTCAACGCAAGGCTTTTTGCAAATCAGCCAAGTGCTTTCTACCACTGAGCTACATCCCAGGCCCTTGTAGGTTATCTTGGAAAAACATTAGTTTTCCTATGCTAAATTTAAAACGTATGTCTTAGTTATGGTTACAATTGCTGCAATGAAACACTATGACCAAACCAATTGGGGGAGGAAAGGGTTCATTTGGCTTACACTTCCACATGACTGTTCATCATCAAAAGAAGACAGGACAGGAACTCAAACAAAGCAGGAACCTGGAGGCAAGAGATGATGCAGAGACCATGGAGGGGTGCTGCTTAATGGCTTGTTCCCCATGACTTGCTCAGCCTGCTTTCTAATTGAGCCTCTAGCCCAGGGATAACACCACCCACAAATATGGTCTGGGCCCTTCCCTGTCAATCACTAATTTAAAAAATGCTCTACTGTCAGAACTTATAGGGACACTTTCTCAATTGAGGTTCCCTCCTTTCAGGTAACTGCAGTTTGTGTCAAGTTGACATAAAACTAGCCGAGACTGCAATTTGTACCTATTAACCTGGCAGTTACCTTTAATGCTGGTGCAGTTGCTCACAGCAGAGACACTGCATAGTTTCAGCATCTGTAGGGGCTGCTCCGTAGTGATGCTTTAAGAACAAAGCATCTCTCCTCCACCATTCCCAGAGCATGTTTTACATCTGTTCTTAATTAAAACTAATTTATTGAGAGATATTTGCTCCAAGTCATGTACCCATGTAATAAAAGTCCTTGCTGCTGTATTTAGAAGGCTGTGTCCAATATAAATACCACCCCCAAGTCTCCTGTAATGAGCCTCCATTGACATAATGAGTTTCTCGGGAGGAATTGTGTATATTAGAGATACTGATGAGTACTTTTTATAATATATGCAATCCTAATGAGCTATTTTCCTTGTTACTCGGAAGAGGATTAATCTTGGGTAAATTTTCCAATAGTCGACAGTGCCTTCCCTATCCCTGGCCTGCCCTCCCCTGGAAGTCTATACTATTATTGCTCCATCCCCTACCCCCCCACCCCCCATTAAATTCTTGACTGTCCCAAATACTAGCTAAGAGTCTTAGTGGGAAGAAGTTCTTGTATTGACTCATGCTAAAATATGATTACTGAAACAACCCATTACCATTTCCAGCTTTGGCTGGCCCTATGTCTTTCCAGAGAAACAGTCTTATTTTGAGCATTAGTTGACTGTCCCGGGAGGATTTCTGAGAACTTATGTGTGTTCTAGAGATTGTTTACAAAGAACAGAAACCAGGGCTGGAGAGATGGCTTACTAATTAAGAGCACTGACTGCTCTTCCAGGGGTCTTGAGTTCAACTCCCAGCAACCACATGGTGGCTGATAGCCATCTTCTGGTGTGTCTGAAGACAGCTATAGTATACTCATATCAATCAAACAAACAAACCCCAGGAACCTACTCAAAGAGACTATCAGTGTGAGGTAACCAGGCAGCCTTGGAAAACAAGGCAGAGCTGATGTCTAGGAGGGCCAGGCCAGCATTGAAGGGCTGTTGGTAACTGGTGTGAACTCAGCTTCTCTAGAACTGCTGTCCACTAGCTTATCAACTGCTTAGTTCTTTTATTCCATGTAGAGGGTCAAATGCAGCTGTTGGCATGCCTGCCCAATGTGCCATTTCTATACTTGGGGGATGTTCCATTGGAACAGTTCAGATCAGGGTCCCAACCCAGGCTCACTCCATTCTGCCTTTGTGGGTTAAGGCTACATGGGACAGACACAGCTCCCCATTTTAGGGTTAAGAACAAAGTCTGTGTCTGTTGCTATAAACTGGGTATGGATAGAGGATTGGGGACCTCTCTAGAAGTGGGGTTGATGAATTCCCTTGCTTAATTCACTAGGAACTCAGAGTGTTGAAGAATTCTGGGGACAGGAAAGTGACAGTGACTCATATGTCAATGGCAGGTCTGTGTGTAGACCTCACAACCTGTGCTGGGTGTAGCTCATATCATGCTCACTAAGGGAATAAAACAGACTGCCATTCTCCCATCATTGCCTGAGACTCAGCTGGCTATTGACTCAAGAAAAAGGAGACTTACCATCTCTTGTCCATTCTGTGGGAACTTGGATAGGTGACAGAACCTCTCTGAGATCCCATACGACAATTATTTTATGGACATACATATCCATATACTTTTATCTTATTTTAAAAGCTTATTTTGTACTTCCCTTTGATAGCTGGCAAAGTCTCCAAAAGTGGGGGCTCTTAAGTCACGTGAGGTAAACAGCAGTTGTTCCCTGTCTTCAAGGATGGACAGTTCCTGCTGTGGGCAGTGGGAGTCCTCTGAGTCTGCCTTTCTGGCAGGCAACAGCAGAGAGAAACACATGCCATCTCAGGCTTGTGTGCGGTTCAGTGACAGTGCACACCCTGGGTCCCGTCCCTAGTATCAACATCTCACCACTAATAATTCAAAGGAGACAGCAGCAACGCAATGGCAATAGACTTGACCAGTGGAATTTCCAGGTCCTTTTGAATATACATGTTTTCATTTCAGCGTCCATGTCGTATTGGCTGGCTATGAGCTTCCCTCCGTAAGTAAGGAGTTTGGGCTAAGGTGTTTGCTAAGTTAGGGGCTGGAGGATTAGCTTGGTAGTAGGGCACTAGGCTAACGTGCACACAGCCCTGGCTTTAATCAACAGCACTGAAAGCCAAACAAAACAAAAAAGCTGTGCTGGTTGCCTATGCCGATTCTGTTTCCACGTCCCAGAGCCAGGGCTCAAATCAGGCACTGGCTCCACCTCCATCACAGAGCTAGAGTACCGATCCCAGTAGCAGGAGGAACATAGTGCTGTGCTGAGAGGGCTTTGATGAAGATGTCCCACTTAGGCCAGGGTGCTCCAAAGTATCTCTCTCTCTCTCTCTCTCTCTCTCTCTCTCTCTCTCTCTCTCCAGACTGTACATTTGTGGGTCTCTGTATCAGTCCCCATCTACTGCAAGAAGCAGCTTCTCTGGTGAGGGCTGGATGACACACCGATCTATGGGTAGTTCAGACGGCCAATAGCTCCTTTCTATCACTAGGTTCCTTTGATAACAGTATCAGGTTTTCCCCTAGGTCATGACTTATCTAGCCTCGGGGTTTGGGGCACTTTAACAGTGTCAGGCTTGAGTTCTCTCTCAAGACGTGGGCCTAATCAGAGCGTGGATAGCTCTCACCATAACATCTGTGCCACCACTGCTCCGGTATACATGGCAGGCAGGTCGCTGTTGTAGGTCACAGGGTTTGTAGTTGGGTCAATGATGCTTGCCTTCCCCTCCAGCAGCGTGCAGAGGAACTTACAGCACCATAAACACTGGTCAGCAGGGATGAAGCTGCTAGTTGGGCACTAGCCTGACCTCTCCATGTTCAACGACATAAGTGCTGTCTTCAGAGGTAGGGCCTTGCTACCAGGTTGTACAGAGCTCCAATACCTCAGCAATGGCTTATGATGTTTATGGGATTGAATATATGTATGATATATTAATAGTCACTGGCTATCTATTCAATTAGTATATATTTATATAATATTCCATTAATATTCATATAATATTCAATTAATATACTCATTCAATATATTCATATTCAATGACTGTGAATAAGTATTCATCTATCAGTATATTCTGCTCCTCTGGAGACACCTGTCTACTGGAGGAAGCTTTTACAGCAACAGGCTTCCATATGGCTTTTCAAAAGACCTTAGTGTTAGCTGTCTCTCCCACATTCCCTCCTTTAATCTGCCCTCCCATCCTCCCCCCGACTCAATTCTCCTTTTCTAGCTTCCCCTTTATCTTTTTTTAATAACAGTATCCTCTATTTCTAGCACCTCGGCACCCTTGCCCCTTTCCTGTTCTGGGCCTGCATGCTCCGGTGCCAGAGTCTGTATGCCCCTCACCTCTGCCCCTCTTGAAGTAGTCCCATAACCCGGTGGTCAAATTACAGCTTTAACTTCTCTCTCTCTCTCTCTCTCTATATATATATATATATATATAGAGAGAGAGAGAGAGAGAGAGAAGTTAAAGCTGTATATATATATATATACAGCTTAAAGCTCTCTCTCTCTCTCTATATATATATATATATATAGAGAGAGAGAGAGATTGTAGTATGCAGATGTACATGCACATGAAGTCCCCATACACATAAAATGCAAACATAAATAAATCCTTTAAAGGTCTTTCTTACCCATTTGTATTTCATCTTTTGAGAACTCTGTTTTTAGTTATGTACCCCATTTTTAATTGTTATTAAAATTAAATTTTACTTATTTATTTTTGGTTTTGGTTTTTTGTTGTTGTTGTTTTGGTTTGATTTTTGTTTTTTTCGAGACAGGATTTCTCTGTGTAGCCCTCGCTGTCCTGGAACTCACTCTGTAGACCAGGCTGGCCTCGAACTCAGAAATCCGCCTGCCTCTGCCTCCCGAGTGCTGGGATTAAAGGTGTGCACCACCACACCCGGCAAGTAGAGTTTTTGTGTTACTGGACTGGACTTCAGCCTCAGAGATCTTAACATATATTAATTACGCAAATTTTCTCCTTCCTTCCTTCCTTCCTTCCTTCCTTCCTTCCTTCCTTCCTTCCTTCCTTCCCTTCCTCCCTCCCTCCCTCCCTCCCTCCCTCCTCCCTCCCTTCCTCCCCTGTCTCTTTCAGATCCTGACCAGAACCAGTATGTTTCTCCTGATACTATGGGTTCCCTTACCCTTCTCTGAAGCCTCCTCCCCCACCTCCATGCCAGTAACTCAAACACACAGCACAGTCTTTTCCTTCTTTCCTCCCATTCTCAGGATGGCATCTAAGATTTACAGCTTGCCTGCCCTGGGCTTCTCCTTTAAGCTCTAATAAATTGTCCTAAGTTTAAAACAGACACTGCTCCTGTCACTAAGCTGTCCCACATTTGCTCGATGACCGTTCCCTCTCTTATCAGGCAGTCTACGTCTCAACGTCAAATCTAAAAGGCTATATTTCTTTAGTTGTTCCAGAGAACAGGCAGCACACCAGTTACTAGTCACCCCTCAGGCTCAGAGTTGAGCTTCTTATAGGGCATGGTCAGCCATCCGGGAAAACAGCCTGAATATAGTTGAGGGTTTCAGGGAAGAGGTGGGAGGAGCTTGCTTAAGTTTCCTGGAGGAGGTGGGAGGGGCTTGATGATGAGCTCCTCCATTCAAGGGCAGGAACGAATTTCCATTATTTGTTACCTACCTGTTTGATGCTAGCCTCTCCTCAGGCCCCTGAGGAACAGCAAGCTGGGCAAATGCTCCCCCTGTTCTCCAGGAACAGCAAAGAACAGCCACACAAGCAGCTGAAGAGGAAATCCCCGGCGGCAGTGGCGACAATCCGAGCTGCCAGTGTCTCTTAGAACCTGCTCTCATTGCTTATCCTGGCCCCTACAGTGAAGACAGGACCCAGGACTGGATTTGAGTCTAACTGCGATGGGTTTGATGTTTCAGGAAGAACGTGAAGTCAAGGAGAAGCATGCAACGGAGTCCTTGCCAGGCTGTGCCGCCCCCTCCAGTCCCCTGCCCCCTACCGTGCTTTAAGCTATGGGTCCAGACTTGAGTGAATCTGGCTAGCCCCTTCATTCAGCACCTTCTGGCTGGGCACAACACTTCAGGTATGTTGTAGCCTTTCACTGCTGAGCCACTAACGTTTCATCTAAAAATAACTGTGCAGCCACAGGCCTGAATCTCTCTGGAATGACCTAAAACCAGCTTAACAAGGGCAGACTAGCAGTTTGACTCCCTGTGGAGTAGGGGCCTGGACAAGGAAGAGAGAACTTCATGCTCAAAAGCAGAGGTGTGTGCCTCCCTGACCCTCCTTGTGCCTTGTGCACAGCTGAGAGCAGGCACCTGGTGTCGCTGTGTCCCTGTGCACATGATGATTTTTAGGGTAGAAGGTACTGCACATGGCCTGAGATGATGGAGGCGGGCCTAAGTCATCTGGGTCACCTCAATGCCACCTAGGACTTGGGAAATTATGGATGCACAGAACTGAAGGACAGCATGATTCTCTTCTGGATCTGCCGCCAGCTATGACCTCATAGATTGGCTACCTCGGGTAGCTCGTGGGGAGGCTCTCTGAACCTCCATAAAGCAGGAAATGCAAACCACCCGTAGGTCCATGACTGTCCCATACATTCAGCCGGGCACTGTTTGTCTTCACATTGTTGGCAAATGAGGGAACTGAGGCACGAGAGTCCACACCCTCGCGGATACTATTTGCCACAGCTTTGGGGAGCCAGGCTCTCACACATACCGCGGGTATTAAGTGTTGACAGCCAAGGTGTGTTAGCAGACTTAATGCCTGTACAGCAACTGGAAGAGTCACCCGAAGGGATGAAGATACGGAAAATGAAGCTGTTCATCACGGTACTGGTGAAGCGGGATGGAATTATTAACAGGTTTGCCCTGACTCTCCTTCCACTGATAAATGTGCATGGCGAAACGTAACCTTCTACACTGGGTGATCAAATGAAGACATTTGGGATCATTTTATTTGGGGGGGGGGGTTCAACAGATCGCTCAAGCTGGGCTGGAATTCTGGGTGTGCCAGGCTGGCCACTGATCAACGAGCCTCCTGCTACAGACTTCTCTGAGTGTTCGGATTATAGGTGAGAGCTGCTGGCCCAGAGAGCAGGTTCTTCTCCTTGCTCCCCGCCCCCACGTCTGGTTTTTGAGACACGTAGGTTCTAAACAGTTCACACAGGTCCTAGGATCTCCTATATGCCCCAACACTATTCCTGTAGGATAAAGAATACATTGGTGCTGGTGACATCCCAGAGAACTGGTGGTGTGACTGTTCTTGGGGGGAGGGACATCTGTGCCACCAACTGACAGCTCCAAGAAATAATCCCACCTGTGTCCACTTTAGTGAACCAGTGTGTCTATTGGTGGCACTCACGGGAGCATGGGTGACTCAAACAGCAGCAACATCACCAAAAACCCCACCCTAGACCCTGGAGCCCCCTGCCCGCCTGCAGTCAGCTCAGCTGCCCGGAATCTTTTCTTGCCAGTAACTGCAGCTGCCTTCATAACCTTGGGGCCAGGTCTTGTGAATCTCATAGTGTGGGGAGCTTCCTTGCCTGGAGACTTGCAGGACTTTCTACTCCTTCCAGGAAGGATGTCAACTGGGAGAAAATGGTTCCATACCAGCTCAGGGGCTTGTCAGACTAAGATATTGACAGTTTCCTGTCATGTGCACAAGAATATTCTTGGCCATTAGGGAGACAAGGTATGGAGCTCTGTCCTCTGGGCAGAAATCAGAGCAGGTATGATTACCTACAGGTCTGAGACCTTCACAACATTGGCTCCATTAACATCCCCTCATGGAAGGAAGGGGTTTTGAGCATCTCCCAGCCTCCGGGATATATGAATTAACCGCTACTGGAGTAGAGGAGGGCATCTGTGGTATAGCTGTCAGTAAGTTCTCATGCTCCGGCATGTTATACCACTAAACTTGCTGGTTCACTGGATTCGGTGGGCTCCTTTCTCTGGTATGCCATTACCCTTATCTGGGGTGTGTAGAAATAGATTTTCTAGGGAAAGTCATATGACACTGAAACTGGAAGGTAGGGTTGGGCCTGTAACTTGCTCAATTCTTCCTTTTTTGTGGGAGATACTCAGTTCCTCTTGTCCAGGTCCCCAGCTTCTGAAACTACAACTTTACCATCCTGAAAATGCCTACATTAACTTGTGTTAATGTGTAATCTATCAAATTCTCTGCTGGGATCTGATGTCTGAGCAATTGCGCATGCTGACCATGCATTGTCCCCGTGTGAGAGAATAGACACAGAACCTCTCACTGCTGGTGGCCTGTCTGGCCAGAGGCCCTAGAGGGCTGAGGGGACCCCAGCAGGTGACCACACTTGGTCTCAGGAGTCTTGTAGAAAGTTCCTTTTTAAAACTCAATATATCTTGTTTTCCATCACAAACCAATGTTTTTATCTAATTTAGACAATGAGAGCCTGCCTTGGATTAGATGAATTTTTCTCTAGAATCCTGAGATCTCTGTGGGTCCTGGCTGCCTCCCCCCACCCCCAGCTTCTCTTCTGTCCTTGGCTTCTTGAAGAATCTGCCTTGTTCCCCAACATGTTCCGTTCGGAGTCACTGCTCTGCAGTCTGATGGGAACAAAGAATACTGGCAGCCAGAGTGCTGCTGGGTCCCGCATGCATCCAGGGTGCTCTGGGTACCAATGGGACAGGGATGGGCAGAGCAGATGCCAGGTAAGTGCTGCCTCTAGCTATGGGCCAGGCATGTGGAGAAGACACAGAGAAAATGGGAGAATTCTTTCCTAAAAAGAAGAAAATACCAACAGTTCATGAAGTCCACAGCCAGGATCTGAGAGAGGCTAGGACATTAGGAAGAGTGAGCCTAGGGTGGGAAGCCGGCGAGTTTATTGGAGTTACTTGGGGAAGTGTGGGCAAGACACTAGCAGCTACAGAAAGAGGGGTGATCTTTTAGGCATGGGCTGATGCAGGTGCCTAAAACCTGGGGGGACATGGGGATCCAAAACACTCCCCACCTGACACGTAGGATTTTAAACCAGCTACGCTCAGGGCCTTTGGAACGGAACTTCCTGGAATCAGTTCTGAACAGCTTAGATAAGTTGACAACAACAGCCTTAGGTGCTTGAGTGACCTCTGTGTACTAGGTAGGATAATGGAAGTGCCCTGCCATCCAGCCTTGGCTGGTCCCTCCTGGTCCATAGTCCATAGACTTAACCTTGTTCCGAAATAGGCCAGGCTACCCCCCCAGTGCAGGGCCAATAGCAATGGGGAAACAAACACCAGAGGCAAGGACTAGAGGCCTGAAAGCAGATTCTTTTACCAGGGGCGCTGACAGAACACGGAGGTTTTCATGTTTAAATCTCTCATTAATTTGATTTTCTAAGATATTCTAAGTGTAAGACTCACTAACACTGTCAGTTTGAGGGGATTCCTGAGCCCACAGGCTGATCACTGGGCAGCTGCTTCTTTGCCCAGGCAGAAGGCTGTACACTGTTTGGCTGTGCATGTCTGTGAAGACAATACATTTACAGGGGCAATTTAAATGAGGCCTAGTCGGAAAGCTTCAAGAAGCACCTGGCCTTGGAGTGAGACCTTTAAAAATACAAAACTAAAAACCCCTTTCTCTCTCCATTTCAGCTTCTCTTGGTAACTTCCAAGGTGGAATGAAACCAGCTACTGCATTTAGAATCTGCTTGTAAGAGTTCTTAGTTGTCAAGGTAAAATGAACGCACCTAGTCCCCACGGTGTAAGAAACCCTGCTGTGCTCCTCCAAGCAGTTGGGGACATTCAGATGTGGATGGACTGCTAAGGAACACAGAGGAGGGGACATAAGAACAGCAGCAGGGGTGGGGGCATGGCCAAAGCCATATGTCTACTGCCTTGTTTCTTTCTTGTGGGAGGAAAACCTGGGCTCCCTGCTGTGTTGGGCATGGGTGGTACTGTAAGGCAGGATAGAGACAGGGGCCTAGGATCACTAGGTAGCCCCCTCCCTAGCTCTTCATCACAGGGGGCCTTTATTTCTTTGTACTTATTTTCTTCTCTATAGAATGGACCTCCAGAGTTTTTAATGAGGTTCCTGACTCTTGTCTACCTCAATGGTTAATTCCTGACTCTTTTTTTCCCCCTCAAGTTCTTGGGTCTTCACTTGGAAACTCCCATGCACAGAGAACACTCCCTATATTAAAGAGAAACTCATGGCTGCAGCCCACATGCTGACCTCAGGCTAGCCAACAGTAGCTTACCTGAGATGGCAACTCTTCTCGAAGTCTATGTAGCGAGTGGTGAATAGTCTGGAAGCTTCCTCATCCTTCCTTGACAGGTCAGAACCCACAAGGGTAGAAACGCTAAGAGTTGCTAGTTTTATATAGTCACACTTGACAAGGATACAACTGAGATAGTAGGCAAGTGTTCGGCCATTTATTCTAAGCCACAGAGGCCACTGCTCTGAGACCCGTCCATTGGAAATGGCTACACATACATGAGAGGCTGGAGGGCGGTACAATGGGAAAACAGGAGAAACATTCACAGCGCTATGCAGCAGTTGCACAGGATACATACAGTCAGTCATCTTAATGTCACAGAACATCCTCACTCAGGACCACCTCATCACATTTAGAAGGCCAGGGTCTTGTTGGTGGGCCTGGTTGGTGGAGTCCAGTGGCACAGAGCACAGCAGCTGCAGAGGAGTATGGCCAGAACCACCATGGAGTGACCCATTCCAGCTTCTAACTTTAGGCTTACAGCATACTGAGCTGAGTCCTTGCCTAGTCCCCTAATTCCTGATTTTTTGTTTGTTTGTTTTTTATTTTTTGTTTTTGTTTTATTTTGTTGGAAAAACAAGCCTGTGGCAGCCACATCCAGATGTGAGCCCCAGGAGGCAGCTGTGCAAAAGTACCTGGTGACAATACAGCAAGGGGTAGGCACCACTGCAGGGCTAACAGCTCCCCCGCTGTCCAGTTAGTAACAGTTTTTACACTTGTTATGTGAGATTTTTCTCCTCTCCAAATGACAATACCTTGAAAACACCATTTAAAATGCAAGACAAATGGCATGAGACAGAAGCTCACACAGAACAACGGTAATTGCATGTTAGTGGTTTGGTCCATACTTCACACTGACATATGCTATAAACGAAAGGCTGTGTAACCATCTGAACAATAAGAACTATACAGAAGCAAACTCAAACTGCTTTCCCTTAACAACAAAAAAGAAAAAAAAAATACCCCCTCATGCATCCCAAAGAACCAAGAGGGGAAACAAAAAACCTCTAAATATTTAAATAAGATTTGAAATCTACCCTTTGAACCAATCTAAACTTTCTAAACACTTTATCTCCCCAGTCAGATAGTCTCAACCTCCCAAGGTGAACAGTTTGAGGTATCTTTTAAATTAGATGGTACTAACAATTTCACCATCTTTTTCTAAAACAACACCAACTAAGCCCATGATGGTTTGTATATGCTCGGCTCAGGGAGTGGCACAATTAGAAGGTGTGGTCCTGTTGGAGTAGGTGTGTCACTGTGGGTGTGGGCTATAAGACCCTCATCCTAGCTACCCGGAAGCCAGTATTCTGCTAGCAGCCTTCAGATAAAGATGTAGAACTCTCAGCTCCTCCTGTACCATGCCTGCCTGGATGCTGCCATGTTGCTGCCTGGATGGTAATGGACTGAACCTCTGAACCTGTAAGCCAGTCCCAATTAAATGTTGTCCTTATAAGAGTTGTCTTGGTCATGGTGTCTGTTCACAGCAGTAAAACCCTAACTAAGACAAAGCCCTAGATGGAAAAGCCCAGAGAGAACCTCGTCTGATCTGGCAGTGCAGTGTGTTCATGTGCCTAAGTGAGGTCAGCTCTGTGATTGGTGGTCGTGTGCATTAGTCCTGTAATAAACACCAGTCGTAGAACCCAGTCACAGGTCTAGAGGGGACTGTAAGCACTGTGGTTGAATTGACACCTCACTCAGAGTTCTGACCACCTTTTCAAAATAAAGACTTTGAAAAGGTCGTGGCATGGGAAATACAAGGGAGGACCCATGCAGGCAACAGACACTGCTGTCTGAGCTAGCCTCGAGGCTTTTGGTGGAAACATTAAAAGGTGAAAGCGCAGACCTAAAGCCCTGAGGCCTGGTGTGTAGTTCTTGGCTGTCAAGCTGAACTCCAGTTTATAGGCGCACACAGGCTTCCCCGGTAGGACTTTACTGCCTGACAAAGTGGCAAACTGATCAACATTCGTGTCGTTTCATCAGGGTGATGAGGAGCCACCTCAACCCAACGTTATTTCAAGGGAAAGAAAAATAAGAGCACTTTGGAAAATGCTTTTCTTCTGCTTTAAAATATAAATCTTTGCGAACAAGCTCACTTATATACAAATATATATGTATTTAAATATTATGAAAAGACAAAGCCAAAGGCCCTTCATTAATGCATATTCTGGTTACTGTGACATATGGTACTATTCTTTTGCTTTAAAGCTCAAATTCAAGCTTTTAAAGGATGTTAAACAAAAATATAGAATGCTTTTAGAATATAACTCTGAGATGCTAAGAAGGCGATGCCTCTCATCACGATGACAAATACCATAGGCCCAGACCAAGAGGAGCAGCCTTTAGCCAGCAGGGCAGTGGGACTCTAGGGCGGTCAGTGGGGACTAATGTGGGAAGGGGTGTCGGCATACAGATCAGTGGTACCACCCACCTTCTGATGTAACATGTTCCCACTCATAACCAAGAGTTTGTCAAATGTGCTCAACAGTATTAAACCTGAGTCCAGAGACTTCCTGCCCAGGCAAAAGTGCTGCCCTTCTGCCTACTCACAATGCCACTGGTAATAGCAAGTGCCATTATTCTTGAGTAGTTCTTTGAGAATGTCTTGTTTACACTTTACCTCTGTCTAACTGCCTGGTGTGACCAACCTGGGACATCTGAGACCTCAATATACTTTTCCAACTTCATAATTTTTGTAACTTCATGAATAATTCAAATAACTAAACGAGAAACACATTATGTTGACTGGCCTTTTATAAAGTGATACAAAATTTCAAGTACTTATTCTAAAACCATTGTTGCTATGGTGGAGACAGCCAGGTGGCTCACTAAATGCTTTCCCTTGGAAACACTAAGACTGAAAGATGCTCTTCATTCACCAAGTAGGAGAAACTCCGCATGTGCAGTCTCCCTACCTCCCAGCACGGCTGTCCTCACTACGGGTACCAGAGCTGTGGTTTCCATAGCACAGCAAGAAAAGTCAAGTGTACACCCAAGAGGATGACAGATTTGTCAATTTTTTCCCCAGAGGAGAAACGAGCCAAGCACTGTGCCAGCCCTCATGCCTGGTGGACGAGGTCAGTGCCTGGACACCGTGAGCACCAGCATGCATTCCCCGTGGGTTAATGGAGATACCAGGCAAGTAGAAGATTCACAGTATCACATGCAGAGCTGGTTTTCTGATACATAATTTCCCATCACTAGCCACATGGGTAAGGAGAGAGGAAAGGGCAGAGCCATGGAAACCTTGGTCAATCTGTGGTAGGCACCCATGATTTTCATCACTGTCAACTTTCAATCTCTGGGCACTCCTAAGGATGGGCCGTAGCTGGGATATGACCAGCATGGTATGTAGGGCCACCCAACAGTGTAAAGTGTTCTACTGAAGGTCTGACTTCGTCTATACAAGACTGGGAATCCACACAGGCTTGCTGGGAGTCTGAGCTTCCCCAATAGTGCATTTCCATTCCTTGGGCAGTCATGCTCCAGCTCAGACAGACTTACTTCTATTACTGATTTACAACACACAGTTCTCTGCAACTTGCCAAGTGGCTATAGATCCTAGCATCCAACCACACCATTGATCTTTGAATATTTTACCTCTAATTCCCTTTTCAAAGCTCTGTGATGGAGCGACCACACAGAGAAAAATTGATAGCAGTAATAGTGGCCAGACTGAAGCTAGGTGGCCTTTCTCGGACCAGGTTAAATCACAGTGGTGATGACGCCCTGGAGAGAGTTCTGCTCTCACATTGCAGCCAGCCACCAGGGGTGTGGCTGTGTGAGGTGCACACCAGGCCTTCCCAGTGCCAGAGAGCAGAAGCGGCTTGTCCTAGGAAGCACTCTGGGTCGCCAGTGCTAAGTGTGGTTGGGGCCCAAGAATGGTGATTATTACTTCTTCTGTGAAGAGAAGCAACGATGCCAGGAAAGGAACTGCTTCTCTAGGAACAGAACAAAACTAACAGGAGGACTGCATTTCATTCAAGTCCTCTGTGCCAGGCAACACCTGTTAGGCAAGAAGTGGGCAAGGTACTGTGGTGGATGGCATGGAGAGGGTAGGGCGAGCAATCTGCCTGTTTACCCAGAAGGCCTCTCACCTGGCAATGACGTGACATTCCTGACAGGTGACTATGGTGAAGGGCTTGGAGAGGCTGGCCAATTTCTGGACACAGGCTTGCCACTACTGTTAATCCTATCTTGATAGCCCGAGGGAGTCCTTACTGTACCTTCTCAAGCTGAACTGATTATTCCCTTTGGAGGATTCTGTTGCTTTCTTAGTACCTCTGTTTAGATCACACGCTGGCTTCATAGCAGAGTATACATGAACATAAAGATGCTTAAATACCTGGTTTTTAAAGAGAAACTAAATTATGAATGGTGAAGAAAGCAGAATTCTAATCTTAAAGTAATACATGTTCACATACAGAGGCAATGCCATGTAGAAAGATGCACCTCCAAGGCACTTCCTTCTGGAACACAGACATTTCTGTTTGTCTTTCATGTTATGAACGAAGGAAAGTTGCCAAAAACAAAACAAAAAAATAATAATAAAATTAAAAAATCCCAAGTCCCCATAGTCCAAAACACAAAAGGCTCGAAAGACTCTCACTGAATTCTGAGATGCAGGCACTGCAGGGTGAGGCTGGTCACAGGACCTGTGTCCTGGCTGATGGTCAGCAGAGGCTGCTGCAGCATTTTCTAGTGTGGATGGCAGAGAACGCCAGAGCAGAGCTGCAAGGGACTTCCGACAATGTACCTGCTCCCTCCAGGTGACTCAAGAGGCCAGCTGTTGGACACGCATGGTTTTCCAACTCTTATCCCAAGCCATGAAAGAGAAACACGGCACAAACTGTGATCATCCTCTGTGGCAAGAGGCAAGCGAGGCCGGTGGTGGAAGTCTCGAGAAACGAGAAGGACTGTCTGTACATGCTGAGGCAAGAACGAGGAGACCGCTTGACGAGAACGCAATACCTTCAACAGATGTTTCTCTCTTTTTCTGACAGAGAAAGCAATGAACACAACACACAGCTGAAATATAGAAGCGTAAACATCCACACAGATTTTCCAATATACTCAAAATAATGAATGCAGCACAGCCAGGCTGTATAAACCATTTGATAAAAAAATATCTTCTTTTCTGTGGTATGGACGACTGAAGAGTCCTGGGAGGGAATGGCTTTCACTAGATTGCGGTAACAGTGGCGGAGGACCCACACTCGCTGGGAGCCTCGGTCTCTCTTCTTGCTCATCCAGAAGCTCTCTTTCCTCCTCCCGGGAGGATGCTGGACTCAAGTGCTTCTTCAGGGACACTGTCTCCTAGTCCCTGGGCGAGTCATCATGACACCACTGGGGTCATGTCCCACAGCTGCAAAGGAGAGCGAGAAGCCAAGGATGAACTAAGAGCCAACTGTACTGGGGATGAACAATGCTCAGAACGGGCTCAATTCAAAGTGCTGTTTTGGTTTTGTTCCCAGTTATCAAGCAAATGCACATAGCACTAGCCTGACTTCTATATAAGGGCGGCTGACATGTTGCTCCCAAGCTAAGGAGGATAAAGGCATATCAGGTCCACGGAGGGAGAGAGAGCCGGCACACGCCTGGGTGACCTTCCAAACAATTCTCTAAGACATCAGAAAGAAGTGCCAGGCCTCCAAGTTTGAACTTAGCTTGAAGTCACTTCTAACAACTTCATCCTACTGCTGCCTCTAAAATAGGACAGGGTGACAAAGAGTCCACCCCTCTGTCCTGGGCCTCTGCTGTGACCTGCCACAAACTTCACAGGCCTGGATAAGCACTCTTGAAGTAATTAAGCTTGGTAGGAAAAAGGCTTATGCATCACTTGGCCACTGATTCCAGGTCTTCCTTCCAACCAGCATCCAGATCAAGACCACCTGCTTTACCAAGCTTCAAGAACGGCACACCTCCCTCTGTGGGTCCTGATCACTGTCGCTCACATGTCACTCCCGTGACTTCTGTGTATGGGACTCACTCTCTCATGTGTATCCACATGTGTGAGAGTTAACTCAAGCATCGTCCCTCAGGGGCCAACTATCTTTTTTTTTGAGACAGCATCTCTCTCTGAGACCTGTGGCTCGTTGATTAAGCTAGGCTGCCTGAGTCCTTTGGGATCTACTTGATTCTCCCCAGCTCTGTGATTAAAAGCATTTGCCACCATGTCTGTACTTAAAAAAAAAAAATGTGGGTTCTAGGGATGAGCTCTGGTTCTTGCAATAATATTTTTTTTCTTCTTTTTTAATTAGGTGTTTTCTTCATTTACATTTCAAGTGCTATCCCAAAAGTCCCCTATACCCTCCCCCACCCTGCTCCCATGATTATGATTATGATTATGATTATTATTTTGAGACAAGGCTTCTCTGTATAGCCCTGGCTGTCCTGGAACTTGCTCTGAAGATCAGGCTGGCCTTGAACTCACAGAGATTAACCTGCCTCTGACTCTGGAGTGCTGGGATTGAAGGTGTGCGCCACCACAGCCAGGTCCTACTATTATCTTTTAAAGATCATATCGTCAGGAAATTATCATGTGCATTGGCGTGGTGGGTGCAGCAGGCTCCCCGTGCTCACTTCCATGGATAACCTGAACACAGCCTCACACTCCTGATCCTGCTGTCTGTATTCAAGGCCCACAACAGAAAGCATAACAAGATGGCATCTTACCTTAATTACCTTGTCAGTTCCAGAAGTCAGTAACCATCCCCTGGTTGCATCGAAATGCACATGCACAATGTTATGCTTACTGTCATGGAAGGTGGCTGTGGGGGCGCGTCTGCAAGGAGCAAGACGAGAGTAAGGGGCAGGCACATGGATGACAGCGGTCCAGGACAACCTGAGATTCAGCCTAATGGCTGACGACTGCTTCGCTGTTAGAAATGGTCTTGCTTTCACTCCTTGGTGATCTGTTATATGATGCGGCTACTGCTTTTGCATGCGTGCTTGCCTGTGTCTGTTAGTGTGAGTATAAGTACACAAGTAGAGATCAGATGACAACTCTCCGAGTCGCTTCTCTCCTGTTAACTTGTGGGATCCAGAGGCTGAACTCATGTTGTCAGCCTAGGTATAAGAGCCTCTACTCACTGACCCATCTCACTGGCTCGGAGGTAAAATGATTCTTCTGGCCTCCAGAATAGAAAAGATGAAAACCCCCAGTTCCTTCAGGAAACGACATCCAGGAACATCTCTACCTATGCTCTGGGGAAGTCTTTAAAGGCCACGGTACCTTTGCCAAGTCTGTGCTTTGGAGGGGGGAATATACTCTGGCTGGCCTATTTCTTTTTTAAAGGTGTGGTTGTTAAAATGACACCACTGAAGGCCATCTATGTTGTCTTCTCTTTCCCACTGGTGTAACTGCAAACAGAAGTTTTTAAAATGGTATTCTAAAGCTTCCATAAGCAACATATACATGTATATATGCGTATATGTATATATCAAGCCATATAAGTATCTTAATACACATACAGCATTGCCTGTTTTGTGCTCTTTGGCCTATGGCTTTGCTGTCAATTTTAGTAAGACCCATTGGCTGCCTTGACACTCTAGAGGCAAGGGCTAGCGTGCTTGCCAGAGAAGAGGCAGAAGACCAGAGGTGGAGCTGGGCAGGCCAAGCAGGCCCCCCTCATCATGGTTCAGGGTCTCTATACTGCTGTGAGCTCTCAGAAGATGGCTGTCTCTTCACTATAGTAGAAGCTACAGGAAAGACTTTCAGTAGTAAAATGATCACTGTAAATGATTTCAGCTTAACTTGAAATGTCTTAGACTCAGCTCTGACTTGATAAGATGAAGATTCTAAGGCCCCCTGCAGTTTTCTCCAATGATCAGAACTCTCATTAATCTCATGTCCTCAAGAGGCAAATAATCAGTGCACATGAACAACCACTTTGGCAAGGACATCTTGATGTATATCTAACAGGGTGACGTGATCAGACTGTACTACAAAGTGCTGGGAGGACTGGGGACTGGTTATCTACCAGCACCCACTGGCAGCACATTGTTTCTGCGCCAGTGTCTGGGGTAGTTTTCAATTCTTACAGAGTTGCTTGTTCCAAATTAGAGCTAAGATCTCAGGACACCAGGCAGAATGCACCAGCACAGAGGAGGGCATCTGGGACTATTTCCATCTTGGGGAAACGGGTTTTGTTCTTCCTGGAAACTAACAACTGCTGGAGCCCTTGACTGATCCAACATCTGTAAAGACACCAGGCTGGGCACCAAGGTGATTGGCCTTGGCTCCCCTGGAGGTTCTCAGTGAGAGAGCCAGCAGCTTTGCTGTCACGCATCTGCTTAGACACATGCCCTGCGATTATTAAGAGCCCAGCAGGGAGTTCTTTGAGCACATTCCCTCTTCACCAGCCTCTCATAACCACAGGGATGTCTTGTGGTATAGGAGCTATACTGTACCCCAGCAAGCCAGGCAGGTGGAATTTCTCTGGAGGAATTCTCAGGCTGGGCTTTGTCCATAACCCGGAGGGTGCAGGGCGTGGGACTTACTCTTCATCTGTGATGGCCTCGTGGCAGCTGTCGCAGACCCGCACTTCAAACTCAAAGCCCATGAGTGGGATGGAAGAGCGCTTGGAGCTACACTTGCCGCACACGGCCTTCCCACACTTCCGGCAGTGGTGCTGGGAGAAAAGGGAAACAGGAGGCCATAGCACTGGCTGCAGGCCTGGCACACTCGAAAACTAACTGCTCTTGGGTAAGACACCAGGTCAGAGTGCCCAGAGCTGGCCATAATAGCACTGTCTTACAGTCCCAGCATAGGAGGCTGGTGCCAGGTGATCAAGTATTTGTAGACAAACTGGGACTTATTGTGTCTTAGGTAGAAGGAAGGGCTTAGTTTATATTTGATGAAGAATATTTAACATGATAGACTGTACTGTAAAGTGCTAAAAGGACTAGAGTGCAGTTATCCCAGAAACTCACTTAATACATACATATACATGATAGACACCATACCACACTATACACCGTACACACACACACAACGCACAGCAGACTACAATACAACAGTGTCCCAGAAGCCACCAAGGGCACGCCAGATTACTACTCCCTTTGACTTTGGTCTTGGTCAGAGTGGGCACTTGTGGGAAGCATGCCTCCCCTCTTCTGTTCCCCATTCTCCATTCTCTTTAACACCATTGCTGTGAGCTATACAGCGGAGACACCCAGTGGCCGGGTCTTTGTCTGTGGCTTTAGCAGTGTTCAACCTAGGTGACCTAACGTTTGATTTCCACAGGGAAGACCAAACCAGACCATAGAATCAGAGTTTGAAAATGCTGTTATAAAACAGACCTTAAACCACTGAGACCACGTCAGAAGGAGGGAAAGTGACTAATTACGAAGTAAACATGCTCATATAATTTCATGGTTGGGAACTAACATGAGCTAATGTGACACCTCTAATGTTCAGGTGTCGCCCATTTGTGTTTTAAAACTACTTACAGCAAACCACTAGGAAGCCCCATCTACTAGGGAGGGGCTGCAGTAGACAGGGGGTGTCACAGGTGTGAAATCAGTTACTCTGTAACAGCTCCCACGAGGACAAGGGATACTACTTCCACAACTACACAGTCAAATCCCTTCCAAATAACAACTTTATAGAGCACATGTCACCAACCTGTCTTAGTCCAATTTTCTTACTGTCCCACATTTGCTTGAAGTTCCAGAAGAAAGGCTGGTCACACTTTTGGCAGGAGTCACTGTCCAACCACTCAGGGGTCTTGACAAATAAAGCACAGAGCAGGTCACAGTGAGAAGTGGCAAAGGAGCCACGGGCACTGCTAAAACTTCCACACTCGTCAGAAACAGCTGATTCCACAGCAGACATAAACATAGTTAAGGAAGGTCTGTTAATTGTCAGGCCCTGAGGAAGGGACATAGTGGTGGCTAAACAGAACCTTGAATCATAGAGATTATCGTTTGCCTGGGAAGATGTCATGAAAAAATTATTAGTAATCAAAGTGTCTAAGAGTTTAAAAGCCTAAGGGATGCAGAGTGCTCTGGTAAGGTTAACAGAAACTCTGACGGGCTAGGGGTTGGTAAGGTAAGACCAGAGGCTCTGACATAGGCGTGGGTGGGTGTGGGTGTGGGTGTGGAGGGGTGTCTCTGAGGAGGGCAAGTCAGCTGAAGAAGGAAGGGAGGAGAGTCAGGGCAAGGAGGATCTGAGCAGGCTCCTGACCTCCATGCTGAGATATTCAGTCCCTATTTTCAAAATTACATACTATGATGTCTAATTGCACTACATATATATATATATACACACACATATATATATATATATGTATATATGTATGTATGTATATATATATATATGCAATCTCACCATAAGTAGTCTACATAAGTCAGACAGGCTTTAAAAGCATGTTCTGCTTAAAAATATTCCTTAGCAGATCTTATATGGGTGTGTGCTGTGGACATGTCATATGTGTACATACACATACATGCTTGGTGCTTGAGTATGTGTGAATGCTGTATTGGGGATTGAGCCTAGGATCTCATACATGTTAAGTAAGCACTCTGCCACTGAGCTATAGCAGGTTGGGGAAGAACTCAAAAGTGGTTCTGAGACAGAAAGTGGAGACAGAACTGGACCTGTGGTACAACAGTATTTCCATAAATTTCCATACACATTTATATACATTCACACATACACACATACCTCTCACACATATACTACACATAACCATATAGATATACATGTACCATACAAACTCATATACATACATATGCATGCAGTCATAAACTCACACATACACAACTAACACACATACCACTTATTAACACACATACACTATAATATTCATATATATACACATATACATGCTACATATAAACCACACACTCACATGTTTCACACATATATCAACTCATTCATATATATATATATATATATATATATATACACACACACAAACACACACACACACACACACACACACACACACACACACATATAGAGACACACATCTCATACATAGACCATGTACTCTCATACAAACACACACATATACCACGCACACTCATATACATATATAGCCACACTATACATAATCATATACAAACATAACACATACATCATACACACAAATATACATATACATAAACACACATACACACATATTATATATATGTATACATATATATATATACACACACATACCACCCTCCCCAACACACGTACACCCTCCCCACTCACACATACCCACCACACACATGCGCCATATACTCATATACCACATACGTACTCACACATCTGCTGTACATATGCATCACACATGCCACACACACCTTCACACATACACCCACACACATCCTGGTGTCTATGGTGAGGGGATTCAGGGAAAAAAATACATTTAATAAAATCCCGTTTTGTAAGTGTAGAGAAAACCAGAAGGAAGGGTGTTTGCCAACATGGAGAGTCCTTGTTAGGTTACAGATTTTGTAAATATGATGGTATCCTGAGTCACAGACCCGTTCTTTATTTGTTAATGAACATTTTCTGACTTACTCAGCAGGGTCCTCCCTCTCTGGCCCCCAACCTGAAGCTCCTACCTGACTGTTCTACTTTCCCATCAAGCACCAACTCACTCACCACTCACCCGCTCTTACTCCTGGTGCGTCTCCGCCTGCAAAGCCCATGAACTTCCCAGTAATAGCATGTGCAGGCCCCACTGCACCCATCCCTGACAGCCAGTCATAACATGCCTTCCAAAATACCCAGCATTGACATTCTCTCTTACGAGTGTTGATTGGGATTTCATTAATTATACCATTTAATAGTCCTCGGAACTTTCTAGAAAGTCTGTCAGCAGCACTTCAGGTTAGAACAAACTTTGTTCTTGTTAGTACCCCACAGCCTCTGCCATAATAACTAGGAAGCAATTCCCAGAGGCTTATAAAGTACAGTGTTTGCAAAAGATGGATGGAATCGTTCCCATTGCTCATCAACGCTTCCAAATTAACAAGATCTTAAACCCATCGACAAGTGCTGAATGTTCATATATATGCATGTCAAAATGGCTCAAAGCTGGCTCCCAAATGCCTACTTTCATCTTTGGAAACAACACTGTTATATTCCTTTGGGTTTGTTCTTCCTTTTTTTTTTTTTTTTTTTTTTTAAAAAGCACACAACAGCTAAACTTGACTATCCCTAACTCAAAGCATGCCAGGACACAATCTCTAGCTCTAGCGGGACTGCTGAACATGACCAGCACAGGCTATAATGACCCTCTGTCGGGATATGGATGGTGCCCAGTACAGTTTTCAAAAGCAATACTCTACACTTCTTTGCCTCCTACTAGTAACGATTATTTTAATTAGTTGCTAATAGAACTCCTGTGGTTTTACGGTCCCACACAATACAGCTGTAATCTTCCTAAGCATTTAGTTCCTGGCATTTGAGGGATACACTGTGGCTAACTCCAGTGACTCTCTTGGGACAAGGCTGGGTGAGGGGATGGAAAAACCCTTTTGTCTCTATAAAGTGTGCTTTTCTCTTTAAATCTCACACTCTGTAGGAATGCTGACTACCAAAGGGAAAGTTTACCCAAAATAATTCCAGGTCAATAGAGAATGGTTAACTTCAAAATATTTGTTCAGGGAATATTCAGTAAACAGTTGTTAAAATGCTTAGAGACTAAAACCAAGACTAATTTTAAAAGGTGTTATGGTAAAATTTAAATCTGTGCTTAAGAAGACAAAGTCTCATATCTGGGGGCTGTTTAGACTATGACAGTCACAAGAATATGTATTTCCATTAAAACCACACTAAGGGCTCTTCTTCCTTGGGGTTTCTAACATAAGACACAATGTATCTTATTTCATGGTTTATTCACTATAGAAATAACCAGGAGGGGAGCAAAGGCAGATCTGCAGGCTTCACCTACCTCCTGCCTTTCCACATCCATGTTCCAGACGACAATGCCACCGTCACCGCCACATGAGATGAGCTGTCGTGTGTGCTGTGCATAGGAGAGGGCCTGGACTTTGTCACTGTGAAAAAAACCAAGGGTTGGGGTCATTTGGGGGAAGCAAGTAACAGGCTCCACAGCAGACACCATCAAAGCCGTCAATAGCCAGACAATACCAACCAGTAGCTAGGGATGTTTACAGGCCCTTCGACGTGCTAATGGTCAGACCTATCAGATGTTGCCTTTGCCTTCCCAAGCCCAGGAGGAAGTACTTTTAGTCAGTTACCAGCAGTTACATAAGAAATGATTGCTG
Organism: Mus musculus; assembly: GCF_000001635.26. Lineage (NCBI taxonomy): Eukaryota > Metazoa > Chordata > Mammalia > Rodentia > Muridae > Mus > Mus musculus. The sequence goes on along the minus strand of NC_000080.6, from coordinate 62,948,411 downwards.
ACTTCAGTGTAGTCTTCTAATCCTCCCTTAGGTGCATTCCGTGTTGCAGGGGAGACTGGGGCACTTGCTTCGCTAGTCTCTGAAATGCTTGCCATAAGGCAGCTCTCAGCTGTCTCTAGCCTCCCTCCTCCCGACTTTCTCCATGAAATATCAGTTAGTTATCTTGGTAACGATTACAATTAAAATAAGTAATTAAGGGGCTGGAGCAATGGATTTGATTCCCAGTACCCACATCGTGGCTCACATCCACCTGTGTCTGCAGGGGACTCAATGCCCTCTTCTGGCCCACACAAGCAGCAGGCATACATATTATGCAGAGATAAACAGGTAGGTAACATATTCATATATATACAATTAAAATGTGAGTAATTAAGACTATGCCAGCTGGTCTGGTCAGCTATGGTAATGCAGACTTGTAATTCAACACTGGAGAAGCAGAGGTGCTAAGATCTAAGTCCAGTGGCCCAGGCTCTCTCCTTACTTTTTACAATACACTTGAAGAAACCAAAGAGCCTTGGTTTAAAACACTGATACAATATTTACTTTATTTTTACATTAAAATGAGAATAATTCCAGCACTTAGGAGGCAGAGGCAGGCGGATCTCTGAGTTCGAGGCCAGCCTGGTCTACAGAGTAAGTTCCAGGACAGCCAGGACTACACAGAGAAACCCTGTCTTGAAAAAACAAAAAAACAAAACAAAAATAAAATAAAATGAGAATAAAACAGATTGATTTGAAAACTACAGTGAAGAATCCATTCCACATGGACATTATACATATTATATGGAAAAACCATAAAGATCTGGCCCTTCACCTTAAAAAGAGATACTACATCCAATTTTATTCATGTTACTATACACAACTGCAGTACATGTTACTACATATAACTGCAGTACATGTTACGACACACACTGCGTTCCATGTTACTATTTATTTGTAGAGTCGAGGTCTGTGCTGGGGCTGGTAGCAGAATGCTACTAGTATATGGCTCTAGGTTCAAAACCCAACATCACAAAAAGAAAAAAGAAAAAAGATCCAGGCATAGTGGCTCATACTGGTAATCATAGCACTGGGAGGTTGAGGCAGGAGAACTGCAATGAGTTTGTGGCTGGAATGGGCTATACCAAGTTCCAAGGCAGTCTGGGCTATCTTGTGAGACCATTCGACATATCAGTCATTAAGCCCTTAAATCTCTATAGGCTATAAGTATCCTTCCCGTTACTCTCATGTCTGTCTTCTACAAAGGATGGCTTGAGAGCTTCAAGAAAGATATTGTATCCACCAGGACTTTAAAACACTATCATTGTGAAGAAGGACCCTTGGTCACAGGCTACCGAGTGTTTAGACTGTGCATTGGACTAAGCAGGATTCCCCTAAACTGTGGGAACTCACTTTGCTCCAGTTACAGATGGTACCATGAATAGGCATGACTAAGCCAGGATACAGGAGAAGGCAACTTGCAGCTTACTCATGGAACAAGAAGTAGGCGTGTTGCTTAGAATCCTTTAGATGTTTTAATATTTTATTTTTCCGATATATAATGATGCCTTTCCTCTTCCTGTAAGCCATGTCTAACCTACAGCATAGTAAATTCTACTTTCATCATCTAAATTAAAACATTTAAAAACAGCCAATCTCACACCAACCACAACTCCAAGCTGTTAAGACTTCCCTTAATTTCCATGATAATAGTTATTCAATGAGTTCTACAATTGATTCACAGGGAATGGGAGATGGATCAATCAGTAAACTACTTATACACAAACATGAGGCCCTGAGTTTGGGTCCCCAATGGTCCCATGTAAAGCTAAGCAAGCCTCCCAGAGCTGAGGAGGCAGAGATGATAAGCTGTGAGCTTGCACACTTTTCTGGGTTATTTGATTTTACAGGGTCTGTATTAATAGAGTACATCTGACCACTATTTTACAACCCTGTATCATAGAAAACTGATGGTACCAAAATCTTGCCCAGTGAAGATACCGCTATCCCCAGTCCTGACCACGCCATGAAGAAGCCAGCTGTGCATCCACATACAAATTAACTTCAGCATTCTGTGTGTGTGTAGCTGTGGAAGGGGTGTGCATACAGGGGTTAGAGGTCAGCCTTGGGTACCATGGCTACGATGTTTACTGTGTAAGCCTTTCTGCTGTTGTTATTTAAGGCCCCACTGACCGGGCATTGCTGCCACATCTCTCTGCTTCAGCGGCACTGTGATGACGAGAACATACTGCTATGCCCAGCTTTTTACAGCATCCCAGTGACCAAACTCAGGTCTCACATGTGCGTGGCCAGCACTTTCCTGACCGAGCTGTTTCCCCAGCCTCACTTTAGCTCTGTCTACTGCTGTGAATAGATTTCCCTTTGAACTACTTGTAATGTCCAAGTACATCTCTTATTAACTAATGACTAATATAAAATAATTCACATTGATTTGAAAAGTCATGCTTTAAAAAGTATGGGGTACCTCCATTCTGACATTCAAGGGAAAGGGGGAGACTCTATCCTTTAGCCAGCTGAACAGACTTGAAACCATGCTTGTACCACATTTCATTTGTTAAGGCAGTGGCTCTCCACTTTCCTGATGCTGTGACCCTTTAATACAGTTCCTCATGTTGTGCTGACCCCCAAACATACCATTATTTTTGTTGTTACTTCATAACTGTAATTTTACTATTGTTATGAATCACAATGTGAATGTCTGTGTTTCCTAATGGTTTTAGGTGATCCCTGTGTTAGGGTTGCTTAACCTTCAAAGGAGTTTTGAGCCTAGGTTGAGAAGCACTGTGTTCAGGCATCCTGATACATACATCAATGATCCTGTGAAGCCAGAAGGTCCTTCAGAAGCAAGTGTCTCACCACTCACAGCTGGAGGCTGCACTCAGGGACAGTGTATTCCGAGGCTCCAGGACTGTTACTCTTCCATCAGGCTTTGTAATAATCTGCTTTGGCATTTCCTAATTTAAGTCTTGACAACTTAACTGCCTCATGGCTAAAAACTAGGCGAGGGCACGAACAGACACCGCCTTAACTCCATGTTTCATCTGCTATCTCGTTCTCAGGCTGGATGTGGTCTTTAGAAAGTCTGTCTTACTGATGGAGATGGTTTTTTGAGAATAGTGTGGTGTCAGCTGATTCCATCACTGTGTGTACAGACCTCAAGGGTATAGCCTAGGCGCACACTTTGGCTGCATCGGATACAAGCCTGTCTAGCTTGTCACTGGGCTGAATCCTACTGCGGCTTCTTATACGACGCCATCTGCATGTTTAAGACACTTCTAAGCCGGGCGTGGTGGCGCACGCCTTTAATCCCAGCACTTGGGAGGCAGAGGCAGGTGGAGGCAGGTGGATTTCTGAGTTCGAGGCCAGCCTGGTCTACAAAATGAGTTCCAGGACAGCCAGGGCTATACAGAGAAACCCTGTCTCGAAAAACCAAAAAAAAAAAAAAAAAAAAAAAAAAGACACTTCTAAACTTCTTCAGCCCCTTGTGTCCTTACAAGACCAGTGGTTAGCTACCTCAGGAGGTTGGTGAGAAGCAGCAGAGCAAAAGGCATGTGGCACTGTCTCAATGGCGAGAGGCCCATGCTAGCTTGCTTCCCAGTCCCTAAGGTTAGTTACACCCCTGATTTGCATTAATTCTGGGGCACTAGACATCCTGGGGCAGGGAAGGAAAACCAGGAATTGTTAAGGAAGAGGCAATCTCGAGCTTAAGCTGAGAAGAAACACCACATCTCCAGAGTAAGCAGCTGTCACGCACTTGTTACCGTCCACCCTCACAGTTGTCACGCCTGGCTATATGCTTGCTGGCCAACACAAGGCCAACTGGTCTAACCCAACTATGTAGGGCAGGTTGGAATCAGGTGTTGGTCGAATTTTACAATATAGTATGCATGGTATCAACTCTGCCCTCCTCCAGCCGCCAGGAAGCCTGGACTGTACAGATTTTACAGGCTTCCTCGCTTGTACGCTATAATGTCTTACCTCACTGTCAAACACTCACTTACACTCTCTGTGGTCTTATTTATTTATTTTTTTGCTTTTTATTTACTCGCAGCCATTTTCCCCTTGAGAGTTCAGAAGCACTCCCACTGGCTTGAGGCAGCTATAGCTCCCTGCCTTGTGCACATGGACTCAAGGTGGCTGTTACCATGTTCCTATCCTGCACCTTCTGGTGCAGAGGTTCTGCCAGCATCCTGCCCTGTGCCTTTGCTCTGCCTCAGCTGGGAGGCTGCTGAGAGACATCATGGAGGACTAGCAGCAGCCTTACTTGTGTCCTTGGAGTTCGATGGCCGTGCCTTTTCTCCCACCGATGTCCCACATGATGACAGAGTGATCGGAACTGCCTGAGAATAGCACGCGCTGCACCGGGTCCCAGCAGAGTGCTGTCACCCCTCCTAAGAGAACAGACACAGCCAGGTGTTAGCCACAGAACAACAGCCTTGCCACAAAATGGGAGCGTGAAGGTATCAGGACCCACACAGTCCCTGAACAAAAGCATTTGTTAAATGAGTGGGTGAGAAAGCCCCAGAAAGGAAAAACTGCTCCCTAAAATAAAAAGCCAAATCTTTAAGCATCTACATCCATTGTAATGTATCATAAAATCAGTACTCCCCACCAGGGGACAACTCACTGGTGCAATCCTACGAAGGGAAAGACCACACTATTTGAAAGTCTTAACTGTTTTCTTAACTAGTACCTGCTCTTAGCCTGGCAATAACAAATGGGAAGAAAACGAGAATTCAAATGCTCAATTAGATCTCTTCCTTTCTTGACATATAGTAACTACATATTTATGGGGTACAGTGTGATGTTTTAACTTATGTATACATCATCTAAGGCGCAAACCAAAGGAGTAGTTAGTATATTCATCTCATCAAACATTCATCAGTGATGGTATTCTCAAAACCCTTCCCAGCTATTTTGGGGATATACAATACTGTCCTGTTAATAACAGTTACCCTATGTGCAACAAAACACCAGAATTTACTCTTCTTCTTTTTTTTTGAGACAGGGTTTCTCTATATAGCCCTGGCTGTCCTGGAACTCACTCTGTAGACCAGGCTGGCCTCGAACTCAGAAATCCGCCTGCCTCTGCCTCCTGAGTGCTGGGATTAAAGGCGTGTGCCACCACGCCCGGCTGAATTTACTCTTCTTAACCACAACTTAGCCACTGACCAACTGGGGACCACTGCTCTATCCATTACTTCTATGAGGCCAACTTCTTAAAATTCCATGTGAGATCATGTGGTATTTCTTCCTGTGTCTGGCTTATTTCACTTAACATAATGTCATCTAGCTCATCCAATGTGGTTGACAAATTTCATCCATTTATACACTGCATGATAGCTCCATCATGTGTGTACATTAACATTTCCTTTATGCATTCATCATACATTAGGTTGTCTGTTCTCATTTCTTAGTGATATGAGGTGTGAGGAACTCTACAACAAAAGGGGCAACTATGCTTGGTATATAGGCTCCATTTTATTTAAATATAACCCTAGTAGCCTAGTAAATTTTCTTTTTTGTTCATTTGTTTTGAGACAGGGTGTTACTATGTAGCCTATCCTGGCCTCAATCTTTTGGTGATCCTCCTGCCTCTGGGGCCTGCATTCTAGGATTATAGGCATGTGCCATTGTGCCTAGAAGTAAACTTTAATTTTCTGAAGACCCTCCCTAATGCCTTCTATAAAGGCTGAAACAATCTACAATTCTCCTACCAGTGTGCAATGCCCTTCCCCACTGCTACCCTGCTCGCTCCTATTTATGAATACCGTTTGTCTTAGCTAACGCTTCTGTTGTTGTGATACACCAACATGACCATGACCTAAAAGCAAAATGGGAAGGGGTGGGCTCTACCATCTTCCACGTCCAGCTAATGGTCCATCATTGAGGGAAGTCAGGACAGGACTCAAAACTTGGCAGGAATCTGGAGGCAGAAACTGAAGCAGAAATCATGGAGGAGGGCTTGCTCACTGACCTGCACCTCATGGCTTGCTTAGTAAGTCTGTTTTCTTATAGCATAAAAAGTCTCCAGCAGAGGGGTGGCATTGCACACAATGAGCAGGACCCTCCCACATTAATAACCAATCAAGAAAATGAACCACAGGTCAATCTGGTGTGGGCATTTTCTCAATTGAGACTTTTTCAAAACAACTCTGGCTTGTGTGAGGCTGACATCACACTAGGCCAGCACACCATTCTACCAGCAGGAAGATGACACTGGTTAATTGCACGTCTTTATTTGAGAATACTGTGATGTGTTTTTATATTTGAGTATTAGGTATAATTAGGGACAACATCAGAGGTAGAAATTTGGGACTTCAAGGTTCCAAATGCTTTATAAATCAATTATATTCTAAATGCTAGTATCCTTGTCCTATGTAGCTTTAACTGTCTACTTGACACAGCCTAGAACAGTGGTTCTCAACCTGTGAATCATGACCCTTTTGGGGTCAAATGACCCTTTCATAGGGGTAGCTTATCAGATATCCTGCGTATCAGATTATTTATATTATAATTCATAACAGTAGCAAGATTAGAGTTATTAAGTAGCAACAAAAATAATTTTATGGTTGGGGTCACCACAGCATGAGGAACTGTATTAAAGGGTCACAGCATTAGGAAGTTGAGAAACACTGGTCTAGAGTCATCTGAGAGGAGAGACACCTCAAGTGAAGGTTGTCTAGATTGAACTGGTGCGTGGGCATGTCAGTGGGGGAGTCTCTGGTTTGTTGAAGCAGGGGACCTAGCCCATGGTGGGTGACACTATCTCAGGACGACCTGACTAGAGATAGTGCTGACCATGAGTCAGTAAGCAAGCCAGCAAGCAAGCAAGCCAGCAAGCAGCCCTGCTCCATTGTTTCTGCTTCAGACTTATGCTTGGGTTCCTGCCCTGACTTCCTTCAATGATGGACTGTGACCTGAATCTAACCTAAATAAACACTTTCCTCTCATAAGTCAGTGTTTTAGCAACAGAGAGGAAACTAGCCACCCCTCACGTATGAAGAGGGGATGATGGAACCACTGGGATATTGTATGAGAATGGACTGGATCAATTACGTAGGACTACGCGGTAGGTGCTCTAGTGTGGCTACCTAATAGTATGACAGTTTCTTCTCCAGCAATCTCCTGACAAATCAAATTCCTCAAATACGGACACAGAAATAAATTTTCTATATAAAATGAACACATAGCCAACAAATACCTAGGAATGTCAGAAACACTCATTTTTCAATAATATTACTAAAAAATACTTGGAGAAGATTAAATAGCTTCATGTTTTTTGGACGCTGACACTTTAAAAGTGGCCATCTTGCTTTAATAAGGTCTTGTGCCTTGGAGGCATCTAGGAAAGTTTGCTAACTGTCCCAAAAGACTCTTAAGATCACAGAAAGTCCCTTTGCACTCATTGCTGTGGGTTTGCTAACCAGCCTCTCCCCCACTGCACTGCATTCTGCTTGCATACAGCCCTGTTCACGATTAACCTCAGTTCCCCCAGCAACGTGTGGTCAACCACATCCTCGCCCTTACCCACTCCGTCTTCCCCCTACAGCAGCCAAGCACAGGCCAGGGCAGGATGCAGTGCAAATGAATGAAAGTACAAAACAGTTCTCTAGCCCACAGCAAGCCTCACCTAAATCCCAGGTCCTTCCCGTCAGCGCGCTCATGGCTCACAGACTATCTTCCCCTAGAGTGGCTATTACTTCATAGACCAGAGACTCCGAGAGGCCAGAGCCTGGGCTTGTCCATGGTGTCCTCAGTATAAACAACCCGGCCTGGATTGCACAGATATTCAGTACGCATCGGCAGATGAGCCAGCAGCTGAATAACAGGGAGTGGAAATGAACGCCCTTGGCTGTCTTCCCAGCAGATGAGGCAGGGCCGAGACACCTTCCCTTGAGGAAGCAGTGTTGCTGACGTGAGGCCTTCACCCAGTTGACCCTTTCAGTATTAGATGCCAGGGAATATGAAGAGGCCTCTTCACTAGTGAAGCCACTACACTCAGGAAAACAAGGCAGTGACAGATTTTTTTTATTTCCTATAAAACGTGAAGATGAGCAGCTCAGATTCTTAAACTACAACAGATTTAGACCACTGTGGGCACTGTGAGAAAGAATGGCTTGAAAAGATTCATCAACAGAGACTCAGTGGATGATGGACTCTTCATGAAGCTAGGTAACTACAGAAACACTTCCCTGAACTATTGTATGCTTAACAGCGGAGGAAACTAGCAGGGATGCAGTCAGGGGCAGAACACCTGCCTAGCATGCACACAGCCCACAGAGCAAACTCTAGCAGTGCAAAACAAACACAAAACACCGCAAGGGTTAAAATGGTAAAATCTGTGTTACACAGATTTTTAAAAAGATTTATTTTTATTTATATAAGTACACTGTAGCTGTCTTCAGATACACCAGAAGAGGGCATCAGAACCCCTTACTGATGGTTTTGAGCCACCACGTGGTTGCTGGGAATTGAACTCAGGGCCTTGGAAGAGCAGTCAGTGCTCTTAACCCCTGAGCCATCTCTCCAGCCCATGTTACACATGTTTTATGAATATAATTGTTACTGGTGGAGTCATATCCTATACCATGCATGCATGTTGCATTATTGCTTACTTACTGGATTTACCTAAATGCTATCTGAATATTTACATTTGTTTATATTAAACTGAATATTATAAATTTGCTAAAATAAGCATTTTAATAGCTATCCATATTTTTTCATTTTTTTCATCTTTTACAATGTACGTGAGTACCTTCATGCAGGTGCCTGTGGGGGCCACAAGGGGGTGCCAGATTCCTGAAGATGAAGTTACAGGTGTCATAGGCCTCTTACTGCGAGTGCTGAGATTCCAGCTCTAGTCCTCTTCGAGAGCAGCAGGCTTAGCTGCTGTGTAGACATCTCTCTGGCCTTTCTTTACTATTATTATTATTTTTTTTTAACAACAGGGCTCATGCTGGCCTCCAGCTCTGGCTAAGTAACTCCCCTGCTGTAGCCTCCTGGGTAGCTATGTAATGCCACCCCTTGCTCCACATTTTTATTGTTTCATAGACAAGAATGGCAAATGTAGAACTGGGCCAGAGGCTAAATGGTTTTAGAAACCTGATACCTGTTACCAAAATGCTTGTTTTGGTAATATTTTTGAGACATATACAAAAGCCTTGCAAAACTGAACTCAGAGTTAGAAGCTGCTGGGTCTGCCTTTGCCAAAGCGTGACAGGTAACTTCCTCACAGTAAGTTGGGCAGGCTAATAATTAGCTTACAGAGGGCCTGAGCCAGTACTCAGACCACAGTGCTTCTTAAATTAAAAAAAAAAAAATTCATCAAAGTCAGTACATTACACTCCAGGCTGAATTGAGGAGAACTTGTGAACTCCCCTTCTAGGGGCCCCTCTCTTCCTGTTTAAATTTATTAAATGTATGTGTGGGTGTTTTGTCTGCATATACACCATGTGCATGCCTGATGCCTATAAAGCCCAGAAGAGGGCATTGGATCTCTTGGAAGTAGAGTTACAGATGGCTGGGGATTGAACCTGGGTCCTCTGGAAGAGCAGTCAGCGCTCTTAACTGCTGAGCCATCTCCAGTGGTTAAGACCCGATCCACCTCCACTCCTTTAGGTGCCATTAACTCCACTGCCCTGCAAGCTTCTCTCCGACTGCACTAAAGAGGCTCCCTTACTGCTTGCAAGCAGCCCATGGGCTGTATCAGGGCTTCACGGCACTTCCGCCCACATAATCTTGATGAATTATCCGCAACTGTTTGTCTGATGGGATTCCAGGTTGGTCTGAAGGGGAGTAAAGGTAAGGATTACACTTCTTTTACTGACCTCAGAGAGCAAGCTGATGCTGGTCAGCTCAGGGGCAATCTACACACAGAGTCAGACCTCACAGAAAGATGGGTGCAAGTGCCCATTTAGCTAAAGCTAAAGTTCTCAATGTAACAGTTTGAAGACACACATTCACATAGGAATTTCTTGGCTTGCTCAGTTGCTTTTATTGTAGTCAACACTATTCCTTTGGATTCTCCTTAACAGTGAGTAAATAGGACTGAACCTGTGACCAGAAGGCTTTGATGGATTAAATTCAAACCCTCCTGTTTCTCATTTGTCCATGTTCATCAGAGCACTTCTTGGATTGGGCGTGGTGGTTCACACCAGTAATTCCAGCACACTTGGGAGGCAGAGGCAAGAGCATTGCTATGAGTTTGAGACTAGCCTGAGCTGTACAGTAAGACCTTACCTTACAAAGCTAAATTACACAAATAAAGAAGATGTTGCTGATGGTCAAACTTACAGTGGTCAAAATAGGATTTACCGATTTGTTCAGCTCAAATTTAGAGGTTTTTAGTAGAAGTGTGTATCAAGAAACTACTTTAAAAAAGAATCCTGATATTTGACTTTTAGCTCCAGGAAAAACAAAACAAAACCAGCAGAGGGGGCTAAGAACACAAAATTCCTTCCCCAGATCTCCACTGATATTGCTGTAGAGGTGGGCTGATCGTGCCCCAGTCCACATTCCCAGTTGACTTTCTACCCCAGTAGAGAACACACGGAGCCAATGGCCAGCGCTCCTCATCAGTCAGAACAACAGATCCAAGGCCAGGGCTCCCCATGAAGGAGAACAATGGGAACAATGCTCAGGGCTGCCCTGAAAGAAAAGAAAACCATGGAGCAAATGGCCATGGCTCCGCACGAAGAAGAATGTTGGGGTGAATGACAATGGCCCCATCTACAGACACCGAGGACCTCCTGAGACACGGATGGAAGAGACACCTCCTTACCCTAATGGATCTTACTTTGGTCTCTGTTTGATCGTTATTTAAAAGCCTCTTCTAGGATTGGTATCTGGCCAAATCTGGGACTGCACAGGCACAGAAGAGGAGGCCCCTACACAGGAAGAGCTTAACCCTGTAAACTGAGCCTTCAAGGTAGCTGTGCTGTGCCAACTGGTGCAGCTCCCTTCTGTACGAAGCACCTTGACTGCTACATTTGCTCTCACGTGAGATAACAACCTTCCTGAGCCATGCTATCTGCCTCAAAGATACTTCATGATAAAAATGAGATGAGACTGCTTCAAACTACGAGAAAGGTGAAGACCCAATACCCAAGTAGCACATAAGAGCAAGCATGCATAAAACACAACTCTCGGCCATATCTAGCCAAAACCATGGTGGTTAGAAACAGCTGCTCACCCCGTGGACTCAGCAATAAGAACTCAGGGGACCCAAGTGGCTTCTACAGAGGCCAATTCTGCCTAAATCAAATCTGGCTAGTTACCAGGCATATCCTTCCTGCAACCCCCTGCTCCAGGCCTCACCGACACTAGGCAAATACCCTACCCACTGAGGTACACTCATAGTCCCCACTGCGATGATTTTTCAACATCCTACATTTTATCTGCAATCTATCTATTCCCCTCCCCTACAGGAAAAGCCCATTTTAAGACATGGTTTCTGGAGCTGGGGAGATGGAGCAGCTAAGAGTGTAAGCTGCTTTTAAAGACCAGGATGTTGCAACTCCCGCTCCTGGGGATTGGATGACTGTTTCTTGGCTTCAAACTCATTGTTTTTTCAAGGACAGCTAAGTAAGTCCAGGATAAGCCTTAGGATCTAAAGTGACTATGGCTTTCTTACTGGCTACCTTGCCACAACTGGGTCCAGTCTTCCTTCAGACAGACAGGTGTGTCCTCAGAGGGGTGAGCAGCAGTGCCAGCACTCAGCAAAGGCTCTTTGATCTCTGTGCCCTGGTTGTGCCAGTGTTCTTCTGGGCACCCTCTTGCTCCTTCCCTAAGAATCCAGCTCTCACTCATTCCCAAGGATTTCCGGTCAAGCACCAGCTCCCCCGGATGGAGCCCTGGTGCTCCTTCCCATCCTCTGTCAGCAGCAGCATTGCAGCTCAGCCTGTCTCTCTCCCTCCGGACTGCGAGAGATTTGAGGACAACGATGCTTCTCTTTCTGACCAAGAGCATTCATTGAGATCAACTCCACAGAGCAAAGGGTCAGGAGAAGGGGAACTGAGGCAGACTTAGGGATTCTGAGAACAGCCAGAGGCAGAAGGCAAGCATGGAGGCAGAGTGTGCTATCCAACGACATGAATGAAGGCAGCAACGGCAGAGACAAGCGGCCACCATGGAAGATGCTGTCAAACTTTAAGCACGACAAAGTTTTAAACACATCCCAGCAGACCGTGGGTCACCTCAGGGAAAGCACCTCAAATGAGGTAACAGATACAAACCAGAGGTAAAGGGCTGGAAGGCAAATGGGAGCTGACACCTCTGGAGGAGCCGGGGGCATGGCATTCCTGTAAGAACTGCTGCTGCCGTGGGTGTGCAACAGTCCTTTTGCAATGGAAAGTGCTAGATGATCCCACTTACTTGGTCACACTCACAGAAAGAACCAAGGCTCCTGGAGGAGGGACTAACATCAAAGGGTAGAGGGCTGCAGCCTCACAAGGTGAAGCGTTTTGGGACGGATGCTGGTGATGGTGACACAATAATAGCAATGTACTTCACACCACCAAACTATTTAAAAATGGTTAAAATAGAACATTTTATGTTTTACAAATCATATAATTTAAGAATATATTATAAGAGTTATGGGAATTGCTACAGGAGGCTACAGAGAGGACAGAGAGGGCTTGAAAAATAAGTGTAATAATAAATGGAGAGATGCTAGTGCCCAAAGGAAGTCTATGTTGATGTGAGGATCCTGAGAATTAGCCTGGGCCCACAGGAAGGCTGGCTCCCATAAAGAAGTAAGAAGAGACAAAAGAAAGGTTTGTTTCGGTATGTAGCAGAGTACAGAACAGGCAGGTGGCTGGGATGGATGAGAAGAGGGTGTTAGGAGAAAGGCATCTGGCGTGTACTGAGCACAGGCAGAGGGAGAGTCGGCAGCTCTGTGCACGCGGCTGGGGAATCGCGCCCTGCAATGGTACTGATGGTCTAAATCTCAAGAGTGAGTGGCAGATGGGGCTTCTGCTTGCACAAGCAAAGAAAGACGGTAGTCAGTCTCAATCTTAGTACTCCAAGATCACCAAGACGGAAGACTGCTATCAACTGAAGACATAAGCACACCAGGGAACATGTGGCTAAGGAAGGAGGTACGGGGGGCCTTGAAACACAGATCAGATTCTGGGATCTGGTTACAGGCAGTTGTGTGTACTCTGCAGGAGTGGCAAGCACTCAAAAGTGCTGAGCCATCTCTCCAGTCCCCTCATTGCCCCACCCCTGGAAATCTCTTATAACTAAATGGACACTAATTTAGTTAAAAATACTTTCCCATCTACTTATATTTTCTATGACATGTAAATGGATTATTATCGCTACACTAAATCATGAGTTGTATTTTCCAAAAAGAAAAAAAAAAAACCCTCAAAACAAAACCACACCAACGCGTACTAACAATCAGGCAGTAACGTGTTTTCCCAAATCAACATCTTCTGGAGCTAATGCCACCCCAAACAGTGCCAGTGAAATATTAACTCCTGCCATCAATTCCCGCCTCTCCAGGGCTGTGGATGATTAGTGTGGATCCTGCAGGGGTGACCCCGAGCACACTAGTGATGTAAAGGCCATACAAAGGAGACCCTGGGTTGGAACCTAAAGGCCCTTTATGTAGTCTGGCTTCCCTCCTCCTCTGTCTGGGACGGGTGACTCTTTCGTGCACACTGACTTCTCCAAGAGTGACCGGGACAAGTGTCCTATCAGTCTTCTGGCTTTTGTGCCACTGTGACATGGTCTCAAGTCCTTCATCAGCACATCAGTTCTCCACAGCAACATGAAAACTAACTCTCAGCATTCTGAAGATAGAGTGGTTCCTCCTCTCTCTGAATCCCGGAGGAAAGCTTTTGGTTTTACTGAACCGCTTTACAGCCAGCTAAGTGCTTCGGATTCATCTGTAGTTTAGCCCAAGCCCGAGTTATCCTCTGCCACCTTCAAACATTTGGATGTTTGTCCTTTCCCATCTACTTATACTTTTATATGATGGAGCCTTGCCTGTGTGATCTTACCTGTGTGCCCTCTGAAGGATGTGAGCAGTGTGCAGTTTTCTTGTTCCAGTTTGAGGATGGTTACTTGGCCCGAGTGATCGCCAATAAACACATGACGGGTTTCAACATCAAATCTATCATGTAATCATTAAGGATTGCAAAGTGGGAATTTATGAGAGTTAAAAAAAAAACTATATTAGTTTAACCAGGCATGTGCAGTACCACCCTAGCAGAACTTGGAGATAGGTCCTGGAAGACATGAAGGATATACATATTGCTACACATTCAGACTCAATGTGACTAAGCTGTCACTTATCAGATTAACTTATAACATGACCACAACAAAAATATCAACGTGTTATTTGGAGCTAGGTATGTTCTTTCCAGCCAGGAGCAGGAAGATGAACAAAATATGTGACGCCAGTGGAAGTTCAGGGGTCAATTTAGAATGAGACTATCTAGAAAGCAAGGCCAGAGGCTTCCAGAAACACTGGCAACTGTTCCAAAGGAGGAATCAGAAGACATAGCACTGTCTACACAGGCGCAGTGGGTCGACACCCAACTTCAAACAGATCTTCTGCAAAAAGCAACCTGAACCTGGCATGCAGGCACTATACGCTGAGAACAGAAGATTTAGCACTATGAAGGATTATTAATTTCCAGAGCTAACTATATCTTTGTGATTATAAACAAATATTCCTTCATTTTAGAGGTTCATAAAGAAGTGTGTTTAGATAAAATGACATTAAGGTCTAGAATTTGCTCAGAAATATTGTAGCAAAAAGGAACAGAAGTATCAACAGCAGATGTGATCACAGACAAGTATCCATCAAAATGTTTTCTCGTGGTGGCACAGGCCTTTAATCCTAGCACTCAAGCAGAGGCAGAGAGGCAGACAGGCAGAGAGGCAGAGAGGCAGAGAGGCAGAGAGAGAGGTAGAGAGAGAGGGAGAGGCAGAGGGAGAGGGGCAAAGGGATCTCTGAGTTTGAGGCCAGCCTGAGGTCAAGTTCCAGGACAACAACATAGAGAGACCTTGTCTCAAAAAACAAAACCAAAACAAAACCACAAACAAACCATGGTCCCAAAAGAGACTCAGAGGAGTTGAAGCAAAATGACAGTACAACTGGATGCTGGAGTGCTTGACAATATCATTAAATGTGACATAAAGAAACTAAGATAAACTCAGTAGCTTTTTTAGAACTCTTGACCTGACTGGGAATAAACTCAAGAAATAATACTAACAGGAAGACATCTCATTGAACAGGGTGCCATTTTAGAGATAACCTCCAACAACTCTTAAAGAAAAAGCTAAAAAAATGAGGAGTCTAAAATTATTCTGAGAAAGCATAAAAAAAGATGGTCAAAACATGGTCAAATAATAAGATACTGACAGAGTAAGGTGAGTAAGAAAATTCCTGAACTAAAGACTAGCAAGTAAAATACAAAGAAAATATTCCCATTTCCTGTGACCTGCATGGACATTTAGGGAAGAGTTTGCTCCGGACTGTGCAGATGTGCAGAGAACCAGCTAGGAAATCTTAGTCATAAACTTCCAGCATCCTGTTCTCCCAGGACCTGGAACAAACCCCCTGGCCTTTCTGGGCTCCTAAGCCTTTGCTGCCTCATCTGGATCTGAGCACACCATTGCTAATTCAGATGCAGTACATGCAGGAGCTCGCTGAGTTCTGAGGGACAGTTCAGCTTAGATATTTTCTCCCTTCCCCCTCCTTCTTTACTGCTGTTATAATTCGTTATTTCTTGGAAACTGAGAGGTCACCTGGCCAGTCTCTTTGTCTCCATGGTCTCCTGGCTTGAGTTTTTGGTTATTGTCACTACTATTTTCTACTGAGAGGCCTGGAAGAAGTGAACATATGAATGTGGTCTGAACAGTGAACCTTGTTAACTCTGATAAATGACAGGTGGAGATGGGACAGTATTGTGTCATCTGTGGAGGCCTCCCTGTACAGCAGCTATCCTCTGCAAGACAAAGAGTAGGGCTTTCACCCTGCATTTATGCTGCTTCATCAGATATCCCTTTCCTTAACAAACACACAAGCAGAAAACTGTTAAAGAGTGGTAAGTGGCAGGAGGAAGGGAAGGAAACAGGTAGAGGTGGGATGGTAATAGTGTAGGGGTTTGCCTAATAATCTGTCATCTGACAGCCAAGTTCCAGGGAGTGAGTGGGGGGTGGACCCCCTAGCTTTGGAAGAATCTCATGGTTCTTCACTCAGACCACACCCTACCCCACCACCACCCCTTAGCAAAAGCATAGGACTGCCATGCCACCAATGTTTAACAGTGCAAAGATACTGAGGAGTAAGAATTGGCATTGTAGTTTGAAAACTGGAGTTATTAAAGGCAAATTTGGTGGGGCATGCACTTTTTGGAAGGTGCTGTGTGAACACACATACATACACACACATACACACAAAGTACACACACACACACACATACACACACACATTCAAACATGGGCTTCAAGTAACCAGTAACATGATTCTATCCTTAGTAAAGTGTCATAAAATGAAAGTGAACCTTAAACAAAGGTTAGTATGATCAAGGTGAGTTTCGTTAGAAAAGCCATCTGTGTCTTTGCTCACACTGGCTGGCTTGGCTAGGCAAGACACAAGATAAAAGGAAGACACACCATTACAGTGCCAGTGCTGCCAGGCTCTGTAAGCCGCAGGATGCTATGGGTTCTGGTATGGAGGAGCAGAGGGAGAAAAGCAGAAGTCCAAGGGAGGAGGCCTGGGGAGCAGCAGTGCTGTACTTACTACAGCGTGCTCTGCCTAGGCTTCAGCCGGCTCCTCTGAAGCACGAGGAAGGGTCTTCTGTGTTCATGTGGTGCTGCCCTGTCAAGGATAAGCCCCCCCCCCCCCCCCAACGATGTCTCTCCTCTCGCTAACTCTCCATCTTTACAACCTTCCACTGTGGCCATCTTGATCCCCCCCTCTTGCCCTTCCAGTGAGAACACAGCAGCAGCATTGCCTCTGTGTACCTATAAACAAACCTACTGCCACTCAGGTGTGAGGAAATTGCAGCACACTGTCATTTTGTTGGCAACTGACTGGATACTTTAGAAATACAGAGATAAACCAAAAGTAGGCCCCACTGTTCCTGCTTCTATGGACAGTGTCAGCTTCTATGTTCTCTCTGTCAGAAATGGGAGGATTCCATTTTTCTACACAAGAGAACTTTCTTCCTTGCTGTGGGAGGAACATGTCCCACAGCAAATGATGCTCAGCTTCTTAGAGCCCCGCCAGGAAGAGGTGAGCTTCTCTGGTGTTAGGCCACTCACCCCACGTACACAGACTGACAACTTGGGAGACAGACAAGAATATAGTACAATGAATTCTGAGGAAGTCTCACGGAACAAAACCTGCAGAATTCCATTTAGAGACAGCTAGCTCACTGTGCCTTGGCGTGGCAGCCTGTCAAGAAATGTTTAAAATTTAATTTATTATTATTAGTGTATGCCACAGTGTGGAGCACGTGGACATAAAAGGACAGCTTCCAACAGTCAGCTGTCTTCTTCCACCAGGAGCTCTGGGGGCTGAACTCAGGTTCCAAGCGTGTGCAGCAAGCTCTCTTTCCTGCTAACTCATCCCAGTGGCCACCAAAATATTTATAAACACAAGGGAATCTCATGGACTACTCTCTAAGCACCAATGGAGTACTTACAACATTAGAAAGATGTCCTGCAAGGGGAATGCCTCGCCTTTAAAAACTGAATGTCATACTTTGTTGATGGTTGTATGTCCATCTGCCAGTCATCCTGACAGCTAGGGCTCACATGTCGGGGCTGTGTCCTGTCTAGGTGTCAGAACTATGTCACAGCAGTCAGCAGGCCTGTTACCTTAATGATGTAGCCTTGCTCCACTCCCATGCTGTGGAAACCCCCAATACCTCGAGCCTTAAGAAGTTCTCTGAGCATCTTTTTCACACAAGGAAGAAACAGTAAATAAAAAACCAGAAAACCTTTAAGTTGTACATATCATAAATGATCATGAACCAAGGAGAAAGGACTTTGTCCAGCAAAGGATACTGCAGGCCTGAGGCCACAGCACTGGTGCGGTAACCTCCCAGGCGCTGTCCACTCTCAGAGCAGTGCCAGGCGAACTGCTTGTCCTGTCCTGTGCTCAGCACCCACTCCAGTTCCAGAACAAACAGGACCATCGTTACTCTGCTCTGATGTGCTGAAAAATTAAGAGATGAGAAAAATGACTGATAGAGAAAGTCTCCTGAGGAAAACACAAACTGCACACCACTATTACATCCTTCTCTTCCCCCCACTCCAGAAAACTGCAGCCTAGTGTTATATCCTTCTCTTCCTGCCACCCCAGAAAACTGCAGACTGGTGTTATATCCTTCTCTTCCCCCTACCCCAGAACACTGCAGCCTGGTGTTATACCCTTCTCTTCCCCACATCCCAGGAAACTGCGCCCAGTGTTACATCTTTCTCCCCCCGACCTGCCTCCAGAAAACTGCATCCCAGTGTTGCATCCTTTTCTTCTCCCACCCCCCACCCCAGAAGAGGCTGAAGGACAAAGCCATTAGGGACAGGGAAACCCAGTAGCTCTCCATCAGCAGTCAGTCAGGAAGAATGCCCTATGAATACATGTTTGGTTTTGTCCTGCCCTCACGTCCTTCCTTGTGTGCGCCCAAGAATTACTCCTCAGAAAGCTTCCTACCCCAAAGCCTGGCCAAGCATGCTAGGGTTACTGAATTAGTGTGACTACAAGTCACATTAGGAATGGCATTTACAACAGTCACTTGTGGTCAGTTTATGTGCACTCCCCCCAAAGGAAAACTATATTGATCTCTTTTGATGAAATATGATTTTTAAACTCAGAAAAAACATTCTGACAGCTTCTTATTAGAAGCCAAATGCTTGGAGAATAAAAGGGATGGTGGTGGTTTGAGTGAGAACGGCCTCTTAATAACCATCCCATGTATTTGAATGTTTGGTCCTCAGTTGGTGGAACTGTTTGGGAAGGATTCAGAGGTGTGGCCTTGTTGAAGGAGGTGTGTCACTGGGGATGGGCTTTGATGGTTCAAAAGACTCATGCCATTCCCAGTGTGGAATCCTCTGTTTCAAGCATGTGGATAAAGATGTTAGCTCTCAGCTGTTTCTGTCTCCATTTCTGCTTTGCCATCATGGACTTTCCCTTAGGAACTATAAGTCCAAATTTTACACACACACACACACACACACACACACACACATCTGTAAGTTGACTTGGTCATAGTGTTTTACCACAACAATGGAAAACTTACTGAGATTAAGAATGAAACGCCTGGGCTGGAGAGATGGCTCAGCGGTTAAGAGCACTGACTGCTCTTCCAGAGGTCCTGAGTTCAAATCCCAGCAACCACATGGTGGCCCACAACCATCTGTAATGGGATCTGATGCTCTCTGCTGGTGTATCTGAAGACAGTAACAGTGTACTCACATACATAAACATAAATAAATAATATGTTTAAAAAAAAGAATGGCACGCCTATTATACAGAAGTGTGTACATATGAGAGAGAGACTCCCCATGGTTACTCATATACAAGTACAACCCCACTAGAAGAATTTTTGCATTGCACAACTTCAGGGTGAGATGAGACTACTCATAGTTTCTAGCCATCTCTCTGTTGTTCACCGGGGCAGACTGAGGTGCAGTAAAGCTGAGTTGTTTGGCTAAGGTCTCATGGCTTCTCCATTACTTAATAAACTCAGGCAGGAAGAATTTTTCTTTCTTACTATGTAGTGCCAGGGTACAAATACAGGGGAATAGAATGACCAAGAAGGCCATTCTGAAGCCTGGCTAGGGGTTTGCTGGGGCAGGAGTAGACTCTTGAGGATGGTGAAGTATAGATCTTCCACCTCCATTACCAAGCAGCATTAGACAGTGTGGGTGGCTGTCTGCAGCCCCACTGCAGTAAAACCATCTGCCAATTGCAGAGTGCTAAACACATTCTCTTAGTCACCGCAGAGACAGAAAGTGGCATATCTGAATCCCGCCCTCCTGCCTCTCACACATGCAAACAGCAAAGCAAACCTTTGTTTCTATGGTGAAGTCAGTTCTCTTAGAGTGTGGCTGTCCGTGGGAAAACAAAACAAACTCTCAAAACTCAAAGAACACACACATACTCTAAGGAGACAACTCTTAGCCACACACACACTCTACGGAGACAACTTACTCAGAAGGAAATTCTTTGAAGGCAGATTCTTATCACTGAGCTTCAAAAACTCATAGGGAAACCTGGGCTTGCTGTCTGGCTTCCTGAATAGGAAGTGGGGAGAGGGGCATCCGAGTCTTAGCAGGAGAACACGTTTCACATCACCATGCCACCAGAGCTGGGTCTGCAGGCAGTTCCTCGCTATGCCGGTGCCCTGCTTTTCTCTCTCCCGGATTCCTGAGCTGTGACCATGATCTCACCAAATGCCCTTCCTGTGTTGCTTTTCCCTGGCCTGTGTATTTATCTGTTGAGGCAGAGTCTCTCTGTGTAGGCCGGCTATCCTGGAATTTTCTATGTACATTAGGCTGGCCTAGAACTCAGAGAGATCCTTCTCCCTCCTGACTGTTGGGACTGAAGGCACCCGCCCATCACTGTGCCTGGCTGCCATTTAGTTTTTATTGTGAATCTGACACTACATTCCTAATATAAACCTCACCTGACCATAATGTCTTTATTCTTTTGTATATATTGCTAGATGTGGTGAAATTTACTTTTGTGGATAATGACATCCAGTTTTCTCAGATTGATTTTGTATAGCATTAGTATCAGGAAATACTGATTTCCTAACAATGGGCTGGGAAATCTTTTATTTCTCAATTTCCAAAAGAATTCCTGTAGTTTCACATATTTTCTTCCTTTAATAGTCTATAAAACTAGTAAACCATCTAGGAATATATCTAGGAGTCGCTTTTGGTCTTACTCAGGCTCCAGGCTGTACCTTTTGCTGCTAAGGGCATGGTCACACACAGGGAACCAGCTATTCCTATCTCTCTATCTCCCCAGGGCAGCTGCCAAGTCAGCTCGCACCTTATAACCACCCTCTGGGATTTGGTTTTCTCTTTGCTCTGGCAAATGGGAAATTTTTTTTTTCTCATAAGCTTAATGCTGGATTAAAGAAAACAACAAAAATGTACTATTTTACCATCAGCTCTAGGAGTCTGTGAAAAAAGCATCCACAAGTGTCTGGCTATTGGGTTTGTGTAATTATCTGACAGAAAGCATGTGGGCTATGCTAGAAAACCTGCCCTGTAAATGCATGTCAACAACAGATCCCGGTAATGGGCTTCTCAGATATGCACCTGGCAGGACCATCAATACCTTTAACAAAGGTGCAAGAAAGAAAATACAAAGCCAAAGGGAGTTAATATATGTAATGACAACTAAAATTCTAATATATCTTTATAAGTTGAGCAGACAGGCCAGTTAAAATGAAAAAAGTAACAGATTGGCAAGTCCAAGATTTAGTATAAAAAGAAAAGTAGATGTTCCAAAACACAGGATGCAGCCTTAAAATATCCTGTGAGGATGCTGCAGTGGTACCTGCCCCACATGAGTCACAGTGTGAAACGGCTGCCAGAACTCACCTGTATGTTATTACAGCAGTGGCAGGAGGGGAGAGAAGCAGGATCTACCCAGCAGATTACATGCATGCACTAGTCATCTACTGCTGGGTAACAAATTATCCCAAAGTTGATGTCTCAAAGCATCCTATTATCTCAGAGTTTCTGTGGGCCAAAAATGCTCCAGACATAAGGTTTTTCCTAGGAGAAAATTACTGTGTGTGTGCATGTGTGTGCGTGCGTGCGTGTGTGTGTGTGTGTGTGTGTGTGTGTGTGTGTGTGTAGTGGTGGTGGTGGGGGTGTCATCTGAACGCTTAACAGAGGGTGAGCTGGTTTCTAATCAATCTCACATAGCTTTTGGCTGGGTTCAATTCTTCATGGGCTGCTGAGCAGGGAGTTTTAGTCCCTCACTGGCTGTTGATGAGATGCTTCTTGGCTCATTAGCACACAGGCTTCTCCACAGGGCAGCTCACATCATCAGACATCACACTAGGGAGCAGGAAGGTGAGCGCCATGCATGCCCAGTCTCCGCTCATAATCTTGGAAGTGATCTCCATCACTTACCACGTTCTAAGTCTAGCTCACCCTTATGAGGGGAAGAGACCGATCATTAGGAACCATACAAAAAGTTACACGACACACCAGGTTGTATTTGAAAATGGTCCTAATGGTATAGTATGAGACCTCAAATCTGAGTAAGACAGTCAAACATGTTTTTAGAGAACAACAGCTTATTAAAAAAAAAAACAGTTGAAGCATAATATGCTTATTTTAGAGAAGTGAATAAAGATGAACAGAGGAGAAGGAAGAATAGGGCCTTCCGTAGCTATTTAAGAGGCTGGAGAAAGGTGAGACTCAAGTTTTTGTGGTTCCAACAAGCTAAGCAAAAACTTGAAGGGCACATTGTAAAATCTCTCACATAAGCCTCTTACAGATAGACACTATATATTTCTGTTCATTATTACACTCCTGAGCTAATGGAACACTGTAGGTACTCAATAAATATTTGATTAGTGATGCATAGGAATAAAACCACAGGGAAATAGTTTTAGCTCCAAATCTTAAAGAAAGCAATGCCTAGATCCTTCCACACCCATGCTAGCAGAATGCCTTTGGAGGTCATGGAGGAGATGCTGGGAGGCCACAAAGAATGAATGAGGCCAAGATATCTGGATACAATGACATTGGGAATGTAAGGACCCAATGCCCTGATTCCATGATACTGCTGGTCTGGATAAAGGCCCCCTCCAAACACTACTGACTAACAGAGTGAATTTGGCCAATGGCCATTGTTAAACACATGATAGAAACTGTGGCCCTCCACCCCCACCCCCACCCCTACCACCACATGTCAAAGCATTTTACAAACATGAAATGAGGCTCGTCTGAACAACCTGAGGCTGACTTTACTTTTCCTGAGCCTGCTGTACCATTCCCAGAAAGCATGGTGGACTTGGAGTCACCCTGCCCTAGTCTGGCTTGGTACTTGACCTCTGTAGAACCTGGATTCTTCTGGCCTCAATGACTTAGTTCACAAACTGGGATATTGCCAGGGACCTCCCAGGGTTTCTCTTGTTGTTCCCCCATGTAACGTAAGTGTTCTTGGTGAGGGTGGACATTATTAAGAGACAGTTTCAAAGCAGGCTGATGACTCTCCTGCAACACCTACCTTGATAGTTTTTCACAGGTGTCATCTTGTTATAATCTTCAGACAAAATAAACTCCTACAAGACAAGAGAAAAACGTTAAGCAAAAAAAATTTTCTTGAGATTTTTACTTATGTGTATGGATGGTGGTTTTGCCTGCATGTATGTCTGTGTACCACATGCATGCAGTGCTCACGGAGGCCAGTAGAGGGAGTCAGTCCTCTGGAACTAGAGTTGCAGATGGTTGGGCGTTATCTTGTGAGTTCTAGGAATTGAACCCTGGTCCTCTAGAAGATCAGCCAGTGCTCTTAACCATGGTCATCATCCAGGCCCCAAGCAAAAGCAGCGTTTTTAATGAACAATTCTGCTTTGGTAATCAGACCACATAACAGAATTACAGCTAACATTAGTGTGTCCCTCCCTCAAGAGTAACCCAAACTCTGATCCAACATAAGATCAGAAATTTTACCTCACAACTCTCTAGTTGGCTCTTCTTATATAAGAAGAATCATATTAGATGATGTTCTGAGTCTGGATTCTGGTCAATGCCAATCTTAATGATCAAAAAATCTCACTGGCACCAGAGAGAACATTTGAAAGACTTCATCGGTGAGCTAATGGGCGGCCATTCTCTACTGAGAAATAAGGTTAGCTATCTGGAGTCTGCTGCTACTAACATCAGCAATTCTCTTTCCCTTACAATGAGCTCCCAGGGCTGCTCCTGCTCAATCCTTGTATCTCTAGAGCATGGAACAGAGAGTCTTCAACAAACGTCAGCCATGAGAAGCCACCTCCTAAGCTGATGAGACGAGGCTCGACAACCAATGTACTGAAGACACGAGTTTCTACAGCATATCTGGGGCGTGGGGCACATCAAAGGGTCACAGCTAAGCAACTGAGCAGTTGGCCATGCCCAAGGAGACACCAACCTGGGTTTTATAAGGCTTGGCAGCAGTTGAGCTCCTTAACCTTCTCAAATGCAAACACCCACAGATCCTTAAAAGGTGAATTATAAAGCAGTGTTTATTCAGGCTTCCAACAGAACAATAAAGCTTTTCACAAAGCATCCAGATTTTTTCTCTGATGACTTTCTTACAAAGCAGGGCAGGAGGACAGACATGGAAATCCTTTTCTTGCTGTTAGATGCTTACTGAGTTCAAGAGATTATGTAATGTTTTTAAGAAAAAACACTGTATGCTTTTGTGACAGATGCCACAAAGGTAAACTAGGACGGCATGCCAGGGCAGACTATCTTCTCTGGTTTCTGTCATAGTCCTGGTAAGACGCTTACCAACAAAGGAATTTTCTTTAAAATGTTTTCCTTGGGAAAAACATTTCTGAACTTGCCAGTTTAAACTTCCATCATGAATCCTTCAAGGAGTAGCAGCGTTATCTCCTCATTTCTGAAGAGTTCAACACAAAACGTAACGGATAAAGTTGAAAGTATACATATAGCTTCCTCCAGAGGAACTAACTGACGATGTCTGTGATACCTGACTCTCCAGAGCCTCCAAGGCAGACAGAGAAAAGCTGTCTGCTGTAGACACAACTGAGAAGCGGACAAGTCTGGGTCATTCGTGATAGATGCTGAAATGGTCACTGGCCTAAGCAAAAAGACCTTACTTCCTTTTGGGAAAAGGCCAGGCACAGGATAAAAAAATTTGATGCAGGTTTTCATGTAGGATTTAAGACTTGCATACAAAATAAAAAACTACCAGTTCATGTACTAATAAACTAATTTTCAAAAATATTTTCTTCCTTTGATGATAAAAATACAGACAAGGAAAATTTGGGGGAGATATTATCACTTTTTATTGATGTATATATATATATATATTTAATAGTGGAAACCACATGCTATTCTCAGTATACCAATAATAACTATTTAAAGGTACCTTTGTGATATCATTTCTTTGATATAAGTATAATTGAAATCATATCAATAATACTTCTTTTTTAAAGATTTCTTTATTTAATGTATGTGAGTACACTGTCACTCTCTTCAGACACAGCAGAAGAGGGCATCAGATCCCATTACAGATGGTTGTGAGCCACCATGTGGTTGCTGGGAATTGAACTCAGGATCTCTGGAAAAGCAGTCAGTGCTCTTAACCACTAAGCCATCTCTCCAGCTCTATAATACTGTTATTTTACAGTTTAATGAATATCTATAGTAAAAACAGACTGTGAAAATGGTCACTTTGCCTTCAAATTCACTATTCTACAAGAGCACAAATACTCATATGGCTGGCACATATAGAAGATTGCTGTCTCAAACACAGAACTCTGCCATGACACCCCATCAAGCATAAGCCACTCAGTCACTACATCCACATGACAGAGATTTACCCAATCCCATCAACAGGTGAGTTCCTCTTTTCACTGTTGCCAAACTAACATGCAAGCAAATGGCATCTCATTGTGGTTTGCTGTGCACTGCTGTTTATACACTGGAGTCTTTCCTTTTTTCATATAGATTACTTGGTACCTTCTTTTTTCTATACATTTTAATTTAGATTTTTGCTTTAAACTGGTGCTCCCCTCTCCCCACCCCAAAACAACTGTCTCTGAGGTAACCCCTTTAAATGAAAGCTAGCACTGGCAGTGAAGCCTCCATAGCACAGCAAAGGTCCAACAGAGGGAAACAGAAGAAAGCTTGGCACAGCACCACCAAGTAGCCCTGAGTCTCAGAGAAGCCAGTTCTCCAGCACACAGAAGTGGCTGGACAGACAGAAGTAAGGACGGCCATAAGAACACAGGCGAGAAGGAAGGGGAGGGGAATTACCTGCATCGTTCTCCATCTCCCCTGGATCTCACTCTAGCTCCACAGTAGCTTCTCCTTCCCTCTGGGACATAGCCTAAGCCTAGCCCCCACGTGCAGGCTGGTGAAGTCACATCTTAGGAAAGTGGCCGAGGAGCCCAGGACTCTGTGCCCTGGCTTAAGGTGCAACAATAAACCCAGGGCATCTGGGAAACAGCAACATCTGAGGCAATGCATATAGTGTGTGGTCCGTGCCATTTTGTAGTCTACAATTTTACTACTGATGTATAGAAAGGTTTTGACTACTAGACTTGAAACCTACCATTTAAAAAGTAAAGCTGCCAATATTTCTTTGTCCAAATATTCTGCCTTTGTATCACATCTATCAGATCTTTGTGGAGCTGAAAATGCCACTGATGGCCTGAACTGATGGCCTCCAGCTCCCAAGCCCTGGGACTGCAGGCTTGCACCCGCCGTGCCCAGTTAATGAACTCAGGCCCCCGTGCATGTTAGATGCGAGCACTCTAGAAACTGGGCCATTTCCTCTGCCTCTGCACTAGAATTTACATTTACCTTTATAAAGTTTATGTTTATAAAACATGTTTCAATTGAAAAGTCTCCCATGAGGAATACACTCCCGTCTTTATATTTAATCTTTAACTAGCCTGAGCAGCTCTGAACATCTGCAAATATTTCATTCTTCTTCAACTCTTTTCCTTTCTCTGAAAACCAAGCCTAGCAAATTAGTCAATCAGATGGCAAAACTACTTTCATTGAGCAAGACGGTTTTTTTTTAAGTTGCTAACGCGTCCTGTCATTTAAAAAGTACTAAAAGTCCATGTTTGCCTAGACACATGCCAATCACAGCCCTCTTGAACTCATCATGAGAACTTTTAACCGCTTTTTATTTGCATTTGAAATATGTCTGTCAAATAGACACCATGGCTTTTGTTTGGTAATAGAGTTGCCTCAACTAATCCAACTTCCTGAGTTTTGTCAACCTAAGGAAGATGGCGGTAGGCAGTCTAAATGTGTTTTTCACCAGAATAAAATACCATTTTGTTTTCGAGTCATGCTTTGGACCCTACTCAGCACACGTTCTCAGTGTCACACATTCTCAGTGTCACACGTTCTCAGTGCCACACGTTCTCAGTGTCACACGTTCACAGTGCTGTCTTGAGTCATTCTGTCTTTATTCTGACCAGTCAAGGAATATTACACACTTCTTAGCACTGTCCCCCACCTCACATCAGGATCAATGAACAGATCCACAGAAGCCTGGTGATAAAGTCACAGCTCCTTATACATTAAACTCTACTGCAGCAGGATGGCTCAGTATCTGTAGCCCCTGCCACACAAGCCCGAGAAGCATGGTATGATCCCCAGAACCCACGTAAAATAAAAAGGAGAAGCTCTATGCCACAAAACTGCTTTCTGTGTGCCCCTCCCCAACACCCATCACACACGCTAATAAAACATCTTAAATTCACATTTTAAGTTTCTTGCTTTATTTGAACGCCTGCCAATAATTTCTCTTACTTCTTAAAATCTAACACTACTTCACAGATAAAAATAGAATCTAAAATTAGATCATTAGCTACCAACTGTTTGTCGAGCATGTGGTGCATCAAAGATATATACTGACTGAATGCATGATAAGTCTACTTCTATCAAGAAAACAAAACTACAGTTGCATTCCCTATAAAAGCTTTCTTCCCAGAAAAATAAACAAAGCAATCACCACGGTCACACCCAAACTTATAAAGAATAAGGGAGAAATGATGGCATGTGCTTTGTTACCTAGCAAAAGGTCACAGAGAAGTTGCCAGGTTCGAAGCAGTATGTGCTACACAAAGCCACCCCTGAAGGAGGAATTTGATAGGCTGCTCTACGCCACTGACTTGCGACTTCTCCCCCACCTCTGACTCTGACTTGGAGTTTGGTTTGCTCTGTGGGGTCCCACGCTGCCCCTCCCTGTGTTTCTGCTTCTGGTCCCCATGTTCCTGGCTTATTTCATCTGGATCCTCTACTTTCTCTTCGAGATCTTCTGACCAATTTCCTCAACTTGGCAGTTTCCTTTACGTTTCTAGCTAAGCACCTGGGATTTTCCACTCTACCCTTGTTTCAGCCTGAGTCCTCTTCAGCTTTCGAAACCCCATTACTGCCTCCAGTCTCCAGTCTTGGATTGTCTCGGTCATTTCCATCAGCCTATGTCTGTTTTCTCTGGCATCACTCAGACGTTTATTCTCAAGTTCTTTTTACTTAATTTCACCAAGCTGTTTGTGTCTTCTTTAAACTCCTTCAACTTTTTGCTAAGGTTTATGATGGTTCTTTTAAATGCTGTGTCCTAGGTTCATCAGGGTAATTCTCCTTAGCAAGCATTTTTACAGAACTGGGTTTTGGAGGTGAAATACCCCTGGCTTGATCTATCATACTGTTTATATTTTTGCAGTGAGACCTGAGTATGTGGACTTCTCTTATTAGTTCTAGGTCTGATACGGACAGAGTAGGTCGGGGCATAGGAGAGGATGTATGGGCAGGTTAGGCTTAGAAGACAAAAATGGCTTAGGTGGAATGAAGTCAGGTAGATAGAGGAGACTTGGTTGGTAGTCAGGATGTGTGACTTGGTTAAAGCCTGGAGTAAGACGCAGGTCAAGCTTGTGAAGATACTGAATGTGGTATGGGGTGAGCCTATAGGTTCGGGTACTGGGGTACAGGCAGGGCAGGTCCTGTCAAAAGCCTGGAAATTGGTTTTTGGTACAGGCTGGGATGGCCAGGCTAGGCTGGGGCAGTGGTTATGGGCACCATGCAAGCTCCAAAAGAGCAAAGCAACCAACAGTGATACTTAGCACACTATGAACCACAACAATGACCAGCATGCATGATAACCCTAGGGGTGTGGCAGTGGCTCACAATATCTGAGAATAACCAACAACTCTCTAGCTAGACCTAAGAGTCATTCAACAACAGGGAAATCCACCTGGTACTAGGAACCTAGCCAAGTGTTCAAGGCTAGTGAAGTCATGGATTTCAGAGGAGAATCTATAACTGCCATTTTGCTAAACCAGCAAAATCCCTAACTATAGCCTAAATTATATATTCTTATACCTATAGGTAAATATAACCCTCAATACCACAAAGAAACAGCAATAGAGACCACTATAGAATACCACAACCAATCAAAATGCAGTTATAAAGCACAGTCCCAATGGATATAGGTTATATATTATAATATATAATATATAAAAGTTTATATAGCCAGGCGGTGGTGGAGTACACCTTTAATCCCAGCACTTGGGAGGCAGAGGTAGACGGATTTCTGAGTTCAAGGCCAGCCTGGTCTACAGAGTGAGTTCCAGGACAGCCAGGGCTATACAGAGAAACCCTGTCTCAAAAACAAACAAAAGTTTATATAAATAAATATATTATAATATATAATACATACATAAAACACCTCCTACACCTATGGCTCAGAGTTCATTGTAAAAGATGGGGTGCAAAGATTGTAAAAACCAGAGGAAGAGGGAGTTTGCTCTGAGATTTTGTTTTTAGGATGTCAGAAGCTACACTCATAAAGTCTCACCAACACGACTGCCTAAACATGAGCCAAATGACACTAACCATAGACAGGTTAGTGTGGACTAGGGGAGCTACATAAAGAACTACAGGCAACCAAGGATGCTGAGAGTGGGAGAAGTAAGTCTTCCTCAGAGAAAAGCACACCAATGGTTGGTTACCAATACCAAACGGTCAGCCCTGAAAATATACATACAACTAACATACAGACCAAGCAGGTTGCATAGATGTTGTATACACACATCTATGTAACAACAATTAATGAAGAATAAAGCAATGAATTTGAAGGAGAGCGAGGATGGGTATGTGGGAGGTGTGGGGAGAGGAAATGGAAGCAGAAATGTGATTATGTTCTATCTCAATGAAAGAAACACAAAAACTAAAAAGATTAACATTTCTAATACAAAACCACACTTTTAATTTTAAAAAGCAAATGAATTAACTTCTATTGTTTCTAATACATTTCCTTAGATAATAATGAGATTTAGGTAGTAAACTGTTATTCTTTAAAAGAAGCTGACCCAATTCTGTAATATGCAAATGACATTGTAACTCTTCTTTATAAATAGGTAGGTCTCCTTCTGTAGGGGTCCTTTCTCTGCCAGGTGTCTCACTGAGTCAACAGTTACTTCCCAGAAACCTTTTTCTTCCCGTAAAACTGTCTACTGAATATACACACACAAGTGTGATGGCCACAGAGGAACTAGAGGTCCACCATTGTACAAATATTTCCATTAGGTAGTTTACAGACAAAGTCTGGTTGGGATGGTGATATTAGTAAATTTCTCATTTCATATTAACTGAGCCTGTTTTCAGAAGTGTCCGGAACATGGTTTACTTAATGTCTTGATTTTAACTGACAGTGACTGCATACACACGTGGGAGCACATGTGTGAATATACACAACACTCCATCTCAAATGCCTCTCCTCCCTTTCCCCAGTTCTTGGCAACCATCCTTCTATCTTCCTTACATTAAATATTCAGTTTTTATTTAGATTTTGGCTTAAACTTATCATTAAATTTAACAGTAGGAAAAAAAAAAACCTTTAACTACTTAATCAATCAACTTACCATATTACTGTTGAGTTTAATGAAACATATGGGTAGGTTTGAGAGTTTGTTAACCAAAGATTAGCACCACTGAAAGTAGAGTACACCCTCTACCAGCCTGGGAGAAAACACTTATATATGGTATTTATTGTTCTAAAAAAGGATCTTAAATTCAAGATTTCAAGGTGTAAATCAAACAGAGATGTTGAATGCTTGGGATCTGTTACAAGGAAGACTAATATACAAGCAGAGAGCTGAGACCAAAAGACAGTACGTGCTCACCCAGGTCTTCCGTGCCAACCGTCCTTCGCTCTCTGATTATGACTTCCTGGGATGCCTCATGCAAGTGAACTTAACAGTGCTGTTTCGCTCTGTAATTCTAGAATTGTGCTCATTTTACTGATCATACTATCCTTAGGTTTACTGATATTCATCACATGGAACAGAATTGAATGCATCATATTCAACATCCTAAGTACACATCACATTTTCTTTATTCATCTTTTGACAGACACATAGCCTATTTCTGGCTACTGTGACTATTGCAATATCTGCTCTCAATTCCACTAGACAGGCATCCCTAAGTAGGATTGCTGGATCATGTAGTAGTTCTAATTTTAATAATCCAAGGGACCTCTACATAAGAGTTTCACATAAAATCAGTACTGTGAAAGTGTTACTACATTTAAAAGTGCCCTCACTTTTGTTATATACCTTCTGAATCTGTAGAGTCGACTTTTTGCCTCTGTTTTCAGGGTTTTCTGAATCAATTTTAAGTTGTGAAGCATACTAACTGTACTATTTCTAACAATCTGCAGTGTTGTTCTAGGTTTTATGCATGCTCTTTGGGTTGCAAGGAATTGCAGGCATGAGAGAGGATTTTTCATTTAGAGTCAAAGTCTATGACTTCTTCCCGAGACTTGGAAGGAGGCTGTGCTGGCCAATGTTCCACATCCGGCGTCTCTCCTGGGACGTCTGCTGCTCTCAATGAGAAAATCCAGTAAGTGCACAACGACCCAGCTTCCACTCTCATCACAGACGCATCCATGAGGTCATCCCAGAGCACAGGGGGCCTGCAGAGCAATGCTACTCCTCTGTATGATACAGGGAGAGCTACGCCATTGACACTTGTCACTCCTCTGTAAGATAAAGGAGAGCTACGCCACTGACACCCTCTATGATACAGGGAGAGCTACGTGCCATTGTCACTCCTCTGTATGATACAGGGAGAGCTATGTGCCACTGACACTTGTCCATGCCCACAGAATGGAGAATGAACCCTGAGCCATGGACTGTGGGCAAGGCGTCCACAAATTCATCACTAACCATAGAGATACAATTCTGCTACAGGATGTTCATATGGGCGGGATGCATGTGGAGCCAGAGGCACAGGCAAAACCTCTATATCTTTGTCTCTACTTTCTTGTACATCAGAAGAGTACTCAAGAAGTCCATCAATAACATTTCAAATCCTAGAATAATAATGCTCAAAATTACCTTCTTCAATTGTTTGGTTGTTTTTCCCTCAAACTTGAGAATCTTTTTATTAAATCTTGAGAGAAAATCAACAGGCCAGGTAAGCTGAAAACCCTAACACCTGCTGGGAGAAAAGAGACAGAAAAGAATAAAGCCATGCCCTTTGAGTTGGCAAGCAGGTGTTAGAAAGGGAGGGAGCCCAGGATGCTAGGGAAAACAGGTAAAGGCTTTTGGCAGGCATCCATTGAAGATGGAACTAAGGGAAGTTATACCTTTTGAACTAGAACTCAGAAAAGTGGGCGGGCTTGACTCAGGGTCTGCAAGCTGCTCAAGTCTCAGTGCCTTACTCTGCATCTCCAGACTCTAACAAGTGTCCTGGGACTTGCATGCTTCACAAAACTCCTCAGGACTCTGAAGGACATGTGTTTATGTAAGTTGTATGAATTGATATTTATCACACTAGAAATAAAAACCGATAAAGCTATAAGATATTAACTCAATATAATATAGGTTAATAAAGTCTATAAAAATGGAACTTTTTATAAACAAAACTTAGTGACAAGAGTTGTATGTGCTCCATGTTAACGGCTTTCTGCACGAAGAGAAGCAGTTGGAGTCTCAAGCTGCTTCTCAATTCACTCCACACATCTGCCAGAAGTGGGAGCGGGAAGACGAGCTCCTACAACTGATGGCATAGCTTCCCTTTCCTCGGCCTCAGTGAGAGCCACTGGCTTCAGTGAGACAGCTGACCTTGGGTGGACTGATCCTGCTGGCCTGCCTGCAGTGCTCCCAACCACCCAACCAACTGTCTGCAAAGATGGATGAAAAGAGGCTTTGCCACAGCCTATCTTGCACCCAGGGACCCCTCATCCCTTTGGACAAAGGTTCTTTTAAGAAGTGGAGGGAAGGAAACACTTTAGCTTCAGCCTCCACTCAGCCTTGCCTCTCAGCTGTGTAAGAAACCTCTGATCACATTTCTGACTAATACGCCACGACACACAGGAGGGTGTGGAATAAGAGAAGGAAAAGAGCTGGGGTGTGTGCAGTAACAACAGTCAACCATCTCTCCATATTGAAAACATCATTACACGAAACAGGAGTACAAACTACTAGTCCAGACTTTCACTGCCACCCAGGGCTGTGTGTTGAAGGCTCTTGGTCACAGGTGTCACTGCTGGTAGAACCTTGTGGGGATGAGGCCTAGTGGGAGTCATCATAGTATGCCCACCTAGGGACCCAGCCTCCTCCTGTCTTTTGTTTTGTTTCTCAGTCACTGCAGAGTGGGCAGGCATCTTCTGCAGATGTCCCTGCCATGGTGTAGGTGCTACCACAGCATGAGATTTCTGAACCTGAGCGCCAAAACAGGCTGCTTTCCCCTACGTTAATTCTTGAGTAGTTTGTCACAGTGCTGAAAAACTAACAGATACTTTTTTCCCTAAAAATTCTTCCACAAACTTCAGTTTGTACATAAAGCAGCAAACTAGAAATTTCAAGATCTTCCTACACTGCTTAGTTGTTAGGCTGTCTGTCCCCAGTGGCTTACCTGGGCACACGATTTATTGTCTGCCATCATCTTCTCCAAACAATATTTTTATGTTTTCTCAGTGCTAAGTGTAAATAGCCGTACATATTGATGCTCAAGACAGAAATTCAAGGGGTAAAGACTCACATGTGTGTCCAAGAAGCCCCACACCAACTTCTAAGACTTAGGAACAAATGTTCTTGGAAAATGCTTCAAAAAAACAAAATGGGAGTGTCCAGTTTAAGGTTAAAATTGCAGATGTATTACACAAAGAAAGCTCCTGCCCAAGCCCCATTAATCTCATGGTTAGTAAAAAAGAATGAATATTTTAAATAACATTTGAATATAATAAAAGTTAGGCTGTAATATTAAGTAGGAAATAGATAAAATTAATTTATATTACTTAGTTACTTTTCTGTCGCTATGATGAAATAGCAGGACCAAGGCAATTTATTTAAAGAAGTGTTTAATCTGGGCCTCGTAGTTTCAGCGCTAGAGCCCATTTTTACCATGGCAGGAAGCACAGCAGCAGATGGGCAGGCATGGCACTGGGGCACTAGTCGAGAGCTTACATCTTGAGATACAACTACAAGGCAGAGAAAGCTAACTCAGGTTGGCACTGGCTTTTGAAATTTCAAAGCCCACCCCCAATGGTGCATATCCTCCCATAAGGACACACCTCTGAATCCTTTCCAAACAGTTTCACCAACTGGGTTCCAAGTATTTGAATATATGTGGCGATGGGGACCATCCTCACTCAAAACACAAACGGTCAGTTGTTGGTGCTCTAAAATGGCTTGAAAGTTTTGAGAAAATTATCCTGAACATATAAAACACCTTCCCTGTGGAAGTGGAAACGGTTTATGATGTCATGATTGCTACACTAAGCACTCAGCTAGACTGCTGTTCCCACTCAGGAGTATCTGTACTCCGCTTAAGTGTTGGATGTCCTGGAGTTCCAGAGTCTGAGGGCAAAACCTGATTTTGTGAGTGCTCTGTTAACTTAGAAAGAGCAGCCCTCTATTAAGGTTAATAGATTTTTTTGTTTTTTGTTTTGTTTTGTTTTGTTTTTCGAGACAGGGTTTCTCTGTATAGCTCTGACTGTCCTGGAACTCACTTTGTAGACCAGGCTGGCCTTGAACTCAGAAACCCGCCTACCTCTGCCTCCCGAGTGCTGGGATTAAAGGTGTGTGCCACCACACCCGGCTTATATTAATAGATTTTTGAAGAATATAAGATAGTAACATAATATGCTATACAAAAATGAAGTTAATGTTTTTCTGTGAGAGATACTAACTCATTTACTATTTAAGTCACCCACCAGGGAAGAATAAACAACTTGCTCATCAATAACAGACTTTGAAGTAAAAAATACAACTTCAACGCTTTCCATAGTCCAATGACATAAAAATGGGTGCATTTTAAAGACACACACAAATAACTTACAAAGACTAAGCTTATTAGTATGGTTTCACTTTTCCTCGTCAATGCTGAAATAGAACAGTAAACTCCTTTTGACCCAAACCTCAAGACTAAGCAATGTTCCCTTCCTGGGCCAGTAGGAAACTCCCTATGCTGTACCTCAAGCTATTTCTAGCTAAGGTATCCATTCAAACCTCGCTGTAAATCTTTTTTCTGGCTTTAAGTCCATGGCTCTTTAAGTCCAGAACACTAATTAAGAAATAAATATGTACATATAAGGAACAACAAAGCCAAAATTACAAAACCCAAGTCTTACTAGCCAAAAGCAGTACCCACAAAAGCAAACTAGCCTACCAGACATGGTGGGGGAGCATCTGTGTAACCCCAGAACTCGAGGAGGATCACCACATATTTGAGGCCAGCCTACACAGTGAATTCTGGGCTAGCCCAGGACTATACCCAGAGCTCATATGCCCACAAAACTAACAAAACTGGGGTTAGGGGAGAAGGAAGCTAGTTTGGAAATGATAAGCTTACAAAACAGCTTTTCAATTCAAGATGACAAACCATTGTATAAAATGGAATTTTCTTCAATTTCAGATGAAACAATTACACTTATCAAGAAGTACAGTTTATCTTCTGCTGAAATGAAAAGAATTTCTGCCATATAAGGAATGACTACTAAAGAATGACCCGAGAGCCAAGGCCTTTATTCCAGTCCCTGCCTGGCCTCTCAGAAGAACAACTGCGGGTCTCCAGGTCGTCTTGAAAGCAGGAGACATCCTTGAGGGCTGAGAGCCGAGGTCAGGTGTGAGGGCTAGCATCTGATTTCAGTAATGAGGCTCCTTATTTGTGCTATGGATGTGAACCACACATATCTGATATTTGGTAGCAAAACTCTGATAGGTAGGTTGACAAGTGGGGGCAAAAAAGTACTTTGAATTTTATTCTTTCCAAAGCAGTCTTTGAGAAATTATACCCTAAGGGGGGCGAAAATTAAACTACAAATTTGGATATGAGGAAAAGGAGGAGGTAACAGACAACAGACAGCAGAAGCAATCTTGTAGGCCAGAGTCAAAACTGTAAGGAACAGAGAATTCTTTAAAAAATCTAGTGAACACAGACTGCAGAGAGTTCTGGGGACGAAGTGGATTATGTTTGTGGATGGGGCTCCACATGATGCCATTTACTAAAGGAACAAGGGGCTCTTTGCAGGCAAAGGAGAATGAAGTCTAGCTAGAGTCTGCTCAATCCAAAGTGCTGTGGAGACACCCAGGCTGAAGGCAAGTCAGCTTGGGCAGCCCAAGTCTGGGCTCAGGAAGCAGCTTCCAGCACAGCCCTGGGGAGTGCAGGAGCAGGGGAGCTGAGCTGCAGGAAGACTCACAACACCCACTGGGCAGGAGGAGGGCAGGAGCTGTGAGGAGCATCAACTCAACAGGGCCAGATGGAGAGGGCTCTGGAGGGAGCTCAGAGACTTAGAAACTGTACCAAACACGGATCCCTGACCCACTCAGTACCCCAAAGGCACCCTTCTCACCCTACCCCAAACTGAAAGCTCAAGGCTATAGAACCAGCTCCGCCTCCTTCCTGCATTGGGTGTGGGGTGCTTCGTTAGGTAGCCCATGCTGGCCTGGAATTCAGAATCCCCCTGTTTCAGCCTCCAAAGTCACTGAATTGCAGGCACACACCCATGTGTGGCTTGTGCTAATGTTTTGGACTTCTCTCGAATCTGGGAAGCCAAGTGGACCCATGCGATGGTGCTGATGGGAGAGTTGTGCTGGTCTTCCTGTCAATGTGGTGAGCCGTCCCTCTTCCGTCTCAGAGTTCTCCCTCGATACACTATAGGAGCCTAGGTTTATGAAAATGCACAGCTTTCCCTGGTAACTAGGAGAAGAGCTGCTCCCACATCTGTAATGTAGAAAAGCTGGGGATGTGTGCTATGGAGCCTGGATCCAAGTTCTGGTGAGGTTGGGGTAGGAATATAGAAACAGCAAGAAGCACATGCCTTGGAAAGAAAACCTACCCTAGTTACAACACCCTGGGTCCCTGCACAAGCCCAGCCCTGAACCCCAGAGACCAGGGTAGACCTAATACCACACCCTTCTCTGCTGGCATAGCCTTCTGTATCAAAACTAGCTGGCTGCCATTCTGCAGTGAAAGAATGACTGCTCCCTCCCCACGTTCTGGCTCTAGCGAATTTTGAAGCTTTACAGAGCAAGAACAAAATGTCAGAGGGTCCCTTAGGAGACATGACCCATTCCTTTGCTACTAGACAGAGGAAGGGCTTCACCCGTGATTAACATGGAAGTGTCATACCAGCCCATCTGGGCTCTGACAGTGACTAGAGAAAACTGGCATGACTCATGTCCCTAAGAGACAAAGCCCACGTGAAAAGTAGTGAAGTACCTTATGTCTACAGAGAATATGCTTTAATTGGATGGCATAGTAAGGAAAATTGGTTCCTGTTGTTGAAAAATACTGTAGGAGCCTGGGGAGATGGCCCAGTGGGTAACACACCTGTTGTACAAGCTTAAGAACCAGAGTTTGGACCCCTAGAATCCATGTAAAATCCGGTGTAAAAGTCCACCTGTAACCCCAGCACAGGAGGTAGAGACAGAATTCACATTCACCCCTGCCAACCATTTGCCCAGTCAAACGGGGGGGGGGGGGGGGGGGGGGGGGACACGGACGGACACGGGACGGACAGACAGAGAGAGACAGATGGACAGAGAAAAAGAGAGAGATGCACAGAGAAAGCTCTCTGAACACAGGCCTATAAAAGCCAGATTCCTAGGAATAAAAAGCAACACAGCCTTGATGGCTGGAAACATTTTTCCTGCTAACATTCTCAGTCTGTCAGAAAAGGCAAGTCCTTCTGATAACAAACTCTCTAGGTCCTCTCCAGTCATCACTGTGGCAATAGCACTTTGTAGTTTTCTAAGGTCAAAGCCTTTTTGTGTAGATGGGGCAGGTGTAGTGTATGTGCATGTATGTATTAGGGGGGTATGCATGCAACATGTGAGGATAGGGACAGAGATCAATGTTGGGTGTCCTCAATTGTTCTATACGTGTTCTCAGACAGGGCCACTCACTGAATGTGGAGCTCACTGAAGTGGCAATAACAGCTGCCCATCAATCTCCAAGGATGCTCTTGTCCCTGCCTTTCCCATATCCCGTTTTTTATCAAATGCTTGGGATTTTTAACTCGGATCCTTGGGCAGGCAATATATCAACTGAGCCATCTGGCCAGCCCTCTTTTTAAGGGTGATAAAGATGAAACAGCAGTAACTTAAACATGTCTACAGAAAAATACAGCTTTTGATGGTCTGCAGTTTGTAAATTACTGGAGAATTACTGTGATGAGACAGCAAAGACAAAAGATGGCAACAGAAGCAAGCTGAACATCCACACCTCCACTTAGGAATTCCCCCCATCCCCGACACACACGGTCGACTAAATCCATCCACTTGCAGTGGGTTTTGAAGATTCATGGACACTGGCTACAGAGACTGCTGCTGCTGCTGCCAATGACATTGGCAGAAGCTGATATTTATCTGCCCTATGCACAGGCTATTCTAGGAGTTCTCCATAGTTTCCTGAAAAAAACTATATCAAATGAACACAGTTACCATCCCCACCGTAGACTGAGGCAGAGAGCAGTGTGACACTTGATTAGGAAGGACTGTGACTGAATTCAGGCAGTGAGACTCCAAAGCCTAGGTTCCTAACCCCTATAAGGTCAGCTCAACAGACCTTACATTCATTCATTTATTCATTCATTCACTTATTCCCTTGTTGATTCTGAGTATTTACAAAGCACTTAGAATCAACCAGTACGGGGTGCTAGGGACACAGAGAAACAATCAGGCTCAGTCCCCACCCTGTGAAGAATTGTGAGCATACGCACGAAAACTCAGAGAAAGGGCCCTGTACAAACCAAGGCTGTGGGCATGGGAGGACCAGATCTGCAAGGTCACAATGGCTATCTGAAAACACTTTCCCTGTCTCCTAAGTGCCAGCAGAAGCCATGAAAGGTTTCCCTGTAGGCAAGATTAAAAATCCACCTCTGCAAAGAGCCCTTCAGTCCTAATATGGAAAATGAGCCTGGTCAGCCTGTGAATGGGAGATAACCAATTAAGGGGAAAACTGAGAAAGGTCCGGAAGGAAGACAAGAGTAAAGAATGGTGGGGAAGGGGCCTAATGTGAAGAGGGAGTAGAGAGGGCCAGGGAAGAAAGGAAGCTGGTAAACAGGTAACGGTAACTGATAGACGAGAGAACTAGCAAGTCAGAGGGACAGTGGCCCCAGTCACTGCAATGAAAGCACTGGGAACTGGCATGTGGGCAGAATGACCTCTGTTTTAGACTTGGCAGTTAGGGGTTCATCTTCAATAAGAAACATTAGGAAGTCAGAACCTCCAAGTAAGGTCTAGACAGAAGCACAAAGCTCATTTTGTCACATGCCTGGCAAGTGATGTGTGGCTGAGGCTGTACAGAGAGACGAGCCGTGGCCTCAGAGCAATGTGGATGAACTCCAGCACCAGACGAGAGCTGGCTACAGAACCGGCAAGGAGAGGAGCTG
Organism: Mus musculus; assembly: GCF_000001635.26. Taxonomy (NCBI): domain Eukaryota; kingdom Metazoa; phylum Chordata; class Mammalia; order Rodentia; family Muridae; genus Mus; species Mus musculus. Next base: position 62,908,819 of record NC_000080.6, on the reverse strand, counting down.
GAGAACAGAAGAAAGGCGGCAGAAGCCCATGTTAAGGTGTACAAAACTGCACTGCACTGCACAGAGGGATGCTGCATCCTGGAGAGAGCTCAAGTGTAAGGAGGCCAGACCCAGCACTGCCAGGCTCAACACTGCTGGACAGTGTGGGGAAGGGCACACAGGCCTTCAGAATCAGCCAGGAACCTGAGTGGGCTGAGGGCCTGGAAGGCAGACTGCAGTGGTTTGAGTTTTGTGCTGGACAGTTTCATATCAACTTGACATAAGCTAGAGCCATCTGAGAGAAGGGAACCTCAACTGAGAAAATGCCTTCACAAAACTGGGTTGTAGGCAAGAGCATGAGGCATTTTCTTAATTAGTGATTGACGGGGGAGGGTTCAGTCCACGGTGGGTGGTGCCACCCCTGGGCTGGTGGTCCAGGTTCTATAAGAAAGCAGGCTGAGCAAGCTATGAGGAGCAAGCCAGCAAGCAACATTCCTCCATTGCCTCTGTTTCAGCTCCTGCCACCAGGTTCCTGGCCTATTTGGAGTTCCAGTCCTGGTTTCCTTCAATTATGAAATACAATGTGTAAGTGTAAGCCTATTATACCCTTTCCTCCCCAGCTTGCTTTTCGGTCATGGCGTTTTATCACAGTAATAGAAACCCTAGCTAAGTTCCATGTGAGGAAGTCACAGTGGTGACTGTGAAGAAGGCTTTTGAGAAGTCAGATTTTAAGAAGTGAGAGTACAAGGAGAGAAAGGCTGAGAGTTACAATGTTTCAGTTCTTGTTTCTAAGAAGCTGGAGAATTTCCAAACCAATAGGAAGGAACCTTGGAAGGAAGACTCTTTAGGGCACAGAGTCTTAAGATGAGAAGGAGAAAGTACTGGGCCATCATTATTTCCTTGTCACTGACTTTCTAAAACACAGGTGTGCTGTGGTGACTGGCCAACTACTGCTGTACATAGTAGATGACTGATTTTAACCCACCCTCAACACTCTAAGCTTCCTTACCTTCTACAGGACAATCTGGGTGCTCCTGTAAGGATCTGTGCTAGAGAATGGGGCAGGCATTGGTTAGTGGTTCATGCCTGTAGTCCTGGCATTCAGGAGATAGAGACAGAAGTTTAAAGCCATCTTTCAATGAAGAGAAAATTCAAGGCCAGCCTGGGCTACATGAGTAGCCATCTCAAACAACGGTCTTCTAAAACCTAAAGCTACAGGGTGGCACAGTGGCTCAACATTTAGGAGTCTGAGACAGGAGGATCAAGACTCTGAGGCCAAACTCAGCAACATGGTGAGATCTTGTCCCCAAAACACAAATAAAAATTCATAATTACAGTGGTGGTACAGAATAACCTCAGGCCAAAGAAATGCTGTTGCATTAAATTCACTCACTGCTGCTCAACCAAGGTTTCCGAGAACACACAGGAACCAAACAAGACATGAATGAGTTACACGGGCAATGACATTAGGGAGACAAGCTTGGCCTTCAGAGGTTCCAGAAAAGTCCACTACCCACACAAATGCCAAAGGCACAGTAACTGCCACAGTTTACTCTGGTAAAATTCCCTTTGGGAAATTAACTGTATCAACCAACAGCAAGCCACTGGCACAGCAGTGCCTTAGAACTATTGTCTCTTGAGTACAGCTCCAACATGTCTCTATAACTCAGCACAAGTGCGGGAGAACATGGTTACCTACCACTAGAAAGAGCTCACAGTAGAAAGCCCAGTGACTCCAAATGTCTAGAAAACTCAGAAATGCTGTTTACTTACTTATTGCATTTGTGTGTGTGTGTGTGTGTGTGTGTGTGTGTGTGTGACCTAAATATGCATGCATGGACGCATGGATGTGTCATGTCTGAAGGTCAGAGACAATTCGTGGATGTCAGTTCCCTTCTAGCATATGGGTTTCAGGGATCAAATTCAGGTGGTTATGTTGGTGATAAGGAGTCTTTACCAGCTGAGCTATCTCAGCAGCCCTGCGGATGATTGGTAGACTGGGAAGGAACTGTAATGTAGACATCAGCAGCAGTGTCAGGAACTGCAAGAATAACCATTCTGAAGGAAGGCCCTAAAGATCCCGGCTCCACAGTTCTATCAACGTAAGACTTTTGGGAACTTTCTTTATAACCATCCTTGACTCTCACTTTTAGGGTTTTATTCCTGGACGGAGTCAGACTAGAAAGCCCAGAAAGCAGACTCAGTTCTGGAGTAAAAACCCTTGACTACACTGTGATGACTGGTGAGGGGGAGCCAGCGAGCAGTGCTGAGGCTAAGCGGGAAGGGAAAGGGTTCAAAGACCTGTATTCAGCAGTGAGAAAATGACTGTATACTTGTCTCCGGCAGTGAAATGCTTTCCTCACGGGCAACCAGCCATTACTGCCCAGCACGACTTCATCACATAGGTGTGATGGTGTAGGGTGTAGTCAGTGTAGACTCCTAACAATCTATGGCAAGCACTAATAAGAAAAAGCTACTCAAAACATCGTTAAGATAAATGTTTATAAATTCTTCCCTCCTTCCTTAAAAACAATGGCTAAACATACATTTGCCCAAATGCTTCCAATTCCCTTGTAAACACTCTACATGGCTCCTAGTAGTTGAGCTGTCCTTGTAGTAATAAGAACTCTGCCTGGAACAATACTCAGAAATCTGTCTATGCAGGGTTACGGAAGCCAGCTCAGCCACCACTATCATGACCTGTGACCTAGCCAGTGCACCATTTATCTAGAGGGAGCCAGCACTAATTACAGAAAAACGTTCTTTCCGATTCCCATCTTTCTCTCCCAGGAGGAATCATGGCTTATCTTCTTTAACATCTTTGAATATTTCTCCCTGAAGGCATGTCTCATGTCAAACAACGGTAAGAACACTGTTTGAGAACATTGGAGATTTGATTTTAGTAGGTCAATTGAATTGAGTAATACCCTTGAAATTCACAACTATCTGGAACCTCTAATGTCTTAGTCAGGGTTTCTAGTCCTGCACAAAACATCATGACCAAGAAGTAAACTGGGGAGGAAAGGGTTTATTCAGCTTACACTTCCACATTGCTGTTCCTCACCAAAGGAAGTCAGGACTGGAATTCACACAGAGTAGGAACTTGGAGGCAGGAGCTGACAGAAGCCATGGAGGGTGCTGCTTACTGGATTGCTTCCCCTGACTTGCTCTGCTTGCTTGCTAATGGAACTCAGGACCACCAGCCCAGGAATGGCACCACCCACAATGGGCTAGGCCTTCCCCCCTTGATCACTAATTGAGAAAATGCCTTACAGCTGGATCTCATGAAGGCATTTTTCTCAAGGGAGGCTCCTTTCCCTGTGATAACTCCAGCCTGTGTCAAGCTGACACACAAAACCAGTCAGTACACTCTAAGTACAACCTCTTTTAAGAATAGTAAGTTAAGGTGTGACCGGTTAAGCTTTGAAGATGTAACAGGTTAGGATGAGACCACAATGGATTAGTGGTGACTAACGCCAATGACCGGCATCCTGTAAGATAAATACACAGGGGAAAATGGCATAAGGATACAGGTAAGCATAGGAGTGGTGGATCTACCAGCCACAGAACACTGAGGATTGCCAGCCAGTCCTAGAGGCAATTCAAGTAAGGAGTCTCCTTTGCCAGCTTCAGAATGAGCACAGCCCTGCCAACATCTTGATTTCTGTATCAAGTTTCTGAAACTGAGAAAATGAATTCTGTTGTTTTAAGCCATCTGTTGTGGCAACTCCAGGAAAGTAGCAGGCTAGGTACTGGCACCTGAGGCATTACTGCCACTCAACATGCTTCTGCGGGGACGTCCCCTTTCACATCTGCAAGGGACGCCTGACTTCCAAGCCCAGCAGTGGGTACCTATAACAAGATTGTTTTGAACCCATAGTACTATCTTGTTCCCTATACACAATTATGATACAGTTTAATTTATAAACTCGGCACAAACGAGATTAACAATGAAAAATAAGATAGAAAGAATCTCTTAAACTTGGGAGTCATTTACTTCTGCAGTTTGTGCTTTCTGTGTTCAGAGCACAGCTGTCTGTGGGTAACTGAAACTACAGAAACAGGTACAGACAAGGGACGATTGCCCCACAGGTCACTAGACACTGCACTGCCATGCACATTTATGCGACACTGGCCTTAAGGGATGACAACACCCCTAAAGGTGCCCAGATTCCTCTCTAAAGGATGCTGAACATTGTTATCTTCAAAGGCACAGCTTCTCCTTTTACTTGAAAAAGAAATAACGTGTCCTACGATAAATTCACTCCTCTCCCTTGAAGCTTCTGAAGGCTCAAGAGAGTCTCCCAGGAATCTCCTGTTACCAGGGACACAAATTCTATCCCTATGGTTTTCTGTGAAAACACATGCCACAGTGAGCTCCATCACATAACACAGTGTCAAGCAAAGCCACCTGAAGAATACTAACAAAACAGAAGAAAACAGTGACATTTTCATGAAGCTGTTCATTTAACTTGCAAAGTATGAATCCCTACAGAACAGTGCAGGCAGCAAGGCAAAAGTCTGTGAGATCTCCAAATGACAAGGTGAATATATGGAGGGAAGGTGGCACGATGCCCCACTCCCTAACTGAGGACCGACTGACATTTGGTTGCTTCTGGGCAAGGGAGGCTTAAGACAACCTGAGATCTTGACCACACTCCAGGACAGGCCCCAAGCCCACACAAACTAGACTTGATTGTTGGGGCAGAATTATGTGTGTGTGAAACTGAGTGGATGGGGGACGTGGGGGAGGATCTGGGACCAGTTGGGGGGTTCGAGGATGAATAAGATCAAAATACATTGTATGATACTGTCAAAGAATAAAACATTTTTAAAAAAAGACTGGTCAATTCATTGACAGGACTGACATATTAAAAAGAAAAAACGTTTTAATGAAACAAAAATTAAGTTGGCAATAACACATCACCTACTAAACACTATAGGTGATGAATTATAATTATGGGGGTCCAGAAACAATCTACATGAAATAACGTAGGAAATAAATGTAAAATATAACATTGCAACAACATCTTAAGAGATGATTAGAGCTTCGTGGCCCAAGATGGGATATTTGAAACGAGCGAAAGGGCAGATGAAAACAGTCCTCAGCCCCTGCAGCCTCTTGCACTTGCTACTTCACTTCAAGGAATAGGATGCTGTCCTCTCCTCCCTCCCACAACCAAGTGATGGCTCTGTCTTTCCCTTCTGCCTCAGAGGCGCCCCACCCCCTCCTGCTGGTCAAGCCTCCCAAGCACCCCCACTTCTGCTGCTGCTTGTCTCCCGTCCACTCTTGGTCCAGGGGTCAAAGGGTGTTTGTTCTTCATCTCTGACCCAGTGTGCAATGATACTGAGATTGGTTCAGTAAAATATGGATTTACTTTCTGGCTTTATCTTCCAAGTTTTAGAATTTAATCACTATTCTTAAAAGTGCATTGTGCTATACAAGGAACAGAGGACACACAGTCTCAAACAGGATTTCTTGTGTCTAAGAGAGTAAACTATTGAAATGACAAAATTCTAAGTATCTATCTTAGCAATGAATTTACTATAGTGATGAGAAAAACAGACTGGTCTCTCAATGTCTCTTGCCCTCCTATATGACAATTTTATAAGGCTTCAGATGTTTTTGAATCAGGAAGATTAGCAATTAATTACCTCCGTGAGACAAAGGAGGCATTTATAAGGAAGTTCTTGGACAAGCCATTACACTCAGTCCTTTAAAGCAGTGGTTCTCAACCTTCCTAACGCTGCAATCCTTTAACACAGAAGTACCTCATGTTGTGGCGACCCCCAAGCATAAAACTATTTTCCTTTTTTTGTTTGGTTTTGTTTGTTTGTTTGTTTGTTTTTGTTTTTCGAGACAGGGTTTCTCTGTAGCCCTGGCTGTCCTGGAACTCACTTTGTAGACCAGGCTGGCCTCGAATTCAAAAATCCGCCTGCCTCTGCCTCCCCAGTGCTGGGATTAAAGGCATGCGCCACCATGCCCGGCATAACACTATTTTCATTGCTACTTTTTAAGTGTAATTTTGCTACAGCTATGAATTGTAATGCTAAATATCTGTGGTTTCTGATGGTCTCAGGCAACCCCTATGAAAGGGTCATCAGACCCCTACAGGGATTGCAACCCACAGGCTGAGAACCACTGTTTTAGAGGCAGGTAGTTTGGCATCTTGCCGCTGTAGTAAGTAACCAGGGAAGCACAGAAGCCCCTGCCCCTGATGCTCCTGTTACCCAGCAGTTCTGTTTACTAAGAGGACTAATGAGTCAGTGGCTTCCCCACTTCTATAAAGTAAATAGCTACATCTATCCATAACTTGCCTCTAGAGTCAAATTTGTCCATGTCAACTAACCATTTATATTGATTTCAAAAGTGCAAAGAACCACTCATAAGTAAACGAGATCTAAGACTTTCCAGGGGCAGTGAACATCCCATACACAATCCTGTGACCTGGTGGGCAACATGTGTGTCTCAGCCATCTTTCTTTCCTTTGCAATGAGCCCTTCCACACCACTAAGCAGTTCAACTGTTTCTTTTCTCTTTCAAAAATAACTGGCGCTGGAGAGATGGCTCGACACTCAACAGTACTTGGTGTGCCTGTTGATGGCCCAGGACCAGTTCCCAGCATGTACACGGCAGCTCACAACCTCCTATAAGAACTCTAATGCTCTCTTCTGATCAGGCACACATGTGATGCACAGATATACATGTAAGCAAAACACTTATACATGGAAGATAAAAATAGCATATTTTAAAATTAATAATAAATCAGTCTATACATATTCCTCCTTTAAATATGGCTCTCCTTAAAGTGAACAAGGATCAGTATATTATCTCTGCTTTCCCAAGCAGCAGTGTACAGAACTACCAAATGAAATTTGAAAATCCTAACAAGTAATAAGCATTAGAGAAGTCCCACAAATATTGCTGATAAGCTTATTTATGTTTAGAAATATTATTATTATCTCCTTTAAGGCCATTTAACAACTACTTCAAGATTAGAAAGTATTCAAACACATCTCTAATATTCCTATGGGCTGAGGTAAGACTACAGGCAGAGGCTTATATTCTATTATATATAAATTTTAAGCTATTAAATAAAGTATGATCCTATAGTCTGATATCAACAAATTCATCTTTGACTACCTGGAAGGACAGGTTCTTCGATTCTCTGATGTCCCATGCCATAGTGTGGTGGCATAAAGGGTTCTCTTCCTATCCCCAGCTCTGTCAACATCTCTGCTCGCCTTCCTCCCCATCTCTTCTATGTTCTCCTCTCCCTCCTCTTCATCCCTTCTCTAGCATGCTGCCCACGGTGGGCTTAATCACAGCATCTTCCAGGTCTAACCTGGAGCTCTGACCCCTGCCCAGTGTCTGCACTTACAAGGCCCACAGCGTTCCAGTGTTTGGCCTTTTAGTTCACAAGTGCGAGAGCAGAGTTTCTCTCACCCAGGACTAAAGACAACACTGGATGTTTTGTTTTGTTGGTTTTACCTTTTTTTTTTTCAAGATATGGTTTCTCTGTGTAGTCCTGGCTGTCCTAGAACATGCTCCATAGACCAGGATGGCCTTGAACTCAGAGATCTGCCTGCCTCTGCCTCCTGAGTGCTGGGATTAAATGTGTGGGCTAGGTTAACTTACTGAATGGAGAAATTGCCAGATCACACTTGTTACTAGTCAATATACTAGATAAAAGTCAGTAAATAAGAAGATAAAGAAGACAGATAAAACCTAAATTTCTTTTTTTAAAAGATTTATTTATTATATGTGAATACACTATCACTGTCTTCAGACACACCAGAAGAGGGCATCAGATTCCATTACAAATGGTTGTAAGCCATCATGTGGTTGCTGGGAATTGAACTCAGGACCTCTAGAAGAGCAGTCAGTGCTCTTAACCACTGAGCCATCTCTCCAGCCCTCAAAACCTAAATTTCGAACCCCTAAGCACGTCAGTCCCCTCAAGACCTACAATCAATGGATCTAACTAATATTTATCTGGATCTAAATCTAAAATCTTCATCTGTACTTTCTTAACAAACTCATTCTATTTGTATTAGAAAGTTCAGATGACAAGAGCAAGCCAAGAGAACACAGAGTATCCAAACACAAGATCCCATATGCAGATGAAAGAGAAAGCAGCATTTCCCTTATGTGTCTGTTGCTAACACTCAGATGACGCATCTGATCTCAGTTCAATATGACCTACAGCGAGTATGGGATATCAGCTCCCTCTCACTAATGCAAATGCACATGGCTACAGTGTCTGTCTGCTAACATCCATAGCTAGCAACCACTAAAGTGGCAGGGTACACTAAGCCGCAGCATCTAAGTAAAGGCAGCTCTCCCTGCACAGAACTCTCCCTCACTGTAAGTCCCTGTGCTCCATACACTCTTTATTTAGCCAGAAAATGACTGTTACTTGAAAAACTATTAGACAACTTGTTATCACAGTACACAACACTACGCAGAAGGCAAGTATTTCAACTGGAAATCTTACTTATTTGTACTTACTGAGATTGTACCATTGTCTAGACCTATGGACAGTCTTCTTGTTTCCGGGTTAAAAGACATGCATGAACATGGAGCTGAAAGAAATGAACATGTTGATGAAATTAACAAACAACGATTCTCATTGATTCAGGAGTGTCTAATGAGTTAAGTGTGTGGCTAAATTCACCCCACTGTCTCCTCAAGCAGTTCATTTAAACCACACTCGCCAACAAAGTAAAGCAGTTTTACAACCAAGCCCCTAGTTTTTAAGTTGTCCTTTTAATGAATATACAAGTAAGACATCGTCAAATGTGGCAAGAATCAAGGCTGCGGTCTTGGCTTGTGCTGGCAATTCAGGATGGAAGTTTGCTGTGTACAAGCTGACCCTGCTTTGTGCTGTTACAGCTTTGATCACTGCTCTCTTGACCCCACCCAAACCTCAGTTTAAATGAGAGCAGGCATTGCCATCTGAGCTGGAGAGGAACTAGATTTTATTCTCTGATGCCAAACATTCAAATACACCCACCAGCGCAGAAAAGAATATTGGTTCTGAACTTATATGGGACAACTGAGCTACCAGAGAGCTTTTACTCTGAGTGTTTAGGAGGTACACTGGAGGTTCCTATTTGAAAATAATTGTAGCATCATTTTCTTTGTATGAAGCTAAAAGAGTCCTAAGTTTAAATTCAAATAAAGCATCCCCGTCTGTGGTAGTAAGTATACAGTGGTTTTATTTTTAAGTGGAGTTGTGGGTTTAATTAGCAAAGCTGTACCATGCTGAAGTAGGGAGAAGCCCTTATTCAGCATCACAAATGTCTTAGAGCAGAAGTCAGACAGAGCCATACACATACCAAGAACAACATGTGAGGCCAGGAAGCCACCAGATGCCAGAGGATAGATACTGTACTGGCTAGTTTTGTGTCAACTTGACACAGCTGGAGTTATCAAAGAGAAAGGAGCTTCAGTTGAGGAAATGACTCCATGAGATCCAACTGTAAGGCATTTTCTCCATTAGTGATCAAGGGGGAAAGGCCCCTTGTGGGTGGGACCATCTCTGGGCTGGTAGCCTTGGGTTCTATAAGAGAGCAGGCTGAGCAATCCAGAGGAGGCAAGTCAGTAAAGAACGTCCCTCCATGGCCTCTGCATCAGCTCCTGCTTCCTGACCTGCTTGAGTTCCAGTCCTGACTTCCTTGGTGATAAACAGCAGCATGGAAGTGTAAGCCGAATAAACCCTTTCCTCCCCAACTTGCTTCTTGGTCATGATGTTTGTGCAGGAATAGAAACCCTGACTAAGACAGATACCAAAACCCAGACTCCCTCACAGCCTTCAGATGAGCCAGAGTTCTGCAGGAGCCTTGAGGTCTCAGCCTGCAGAACTGTGAGGCTGTACAGACAATGCAGCTGTTGAGCCGGCTCACCTCACAGGACTTTGTTATGGTGGCCCCAGAAAACTAACATGGGAGTTATTTCACTATGTGTCAGTGGTTAAGAATAAAATGCATTCTTTTCAAGTCTCTCACTCTCTGCACATCATCCACTTGTGGGTCTCTGAATTAACTGCCATCTACTGCAACAATAAACTTCTCGGGTAGTGGGTGAGAGGTATACTCATCTATTGTTATAACAATATATCATTACTGCTATATTCCTTTAGCAGAATGACAATGTTACGGTTTTCCCACTCCCTTATAAATATCAAAACTGCCAGATTCATCATTTTATTTCATCGTGTATGTGTGTGTGTGTGTGAGAGAGAGAGAGAGAGAGAGAGAGAGAAAGAGAGAGAGTGTTAGTTTTACATGAGTCTGCAGGTGGGTGTGCTCGTGAATACACATCCAGAGGCCACCTGGAATGTCCAATTAAAATGTCCAACTGTCATCTTCCACTACTCTCTGCATTACTTCCTTGACAAAAGTCTCTCATTAAACTGGAAGTCCACAGGTGAACAGCTATTTTGATGGTTTCTTTACTGCACCCCCTCCATACCTCTTCCTTTTCAGAGAAGAAAGAGTGCACACAGTTCTAACAACGTGTCAAGCTACCTTACAGGATGAAAGTAAGAAATAAATAGCGATCAGACAGCAGCAGGAGTAACTGCACCGGCCGAGGACTGGTTGGATGTGTGAACAGCGTGGCCCTCTCATTAAACTCTGAGCTTACTTCAGGACCCTAAAGATGGAGTCCGGGGCTCTGCTGGATCTCTTTGTCCCCCACTTCCCAATGTGACACATACATCTCAGCTTTTTTTTCTTCCCATTTGTGACATTTTTAACTGGCATGCATGTTGAGGAAAAGGTCAGGCATGACTTGGCATAGGTGGTAACATCGAGTTAACTCCTAGAATGCAGGCTGGGGCACAAGCATGCAACTCTCCCCTCCGCAGCCACTTACAGAGAGACAGCGGGAGCCTTGAGTCTATATTCACCTGCTGACCCCGTGTGCTAATCCGCCTCTTCTCATCGGAAAAGACCTATCGATGCACTTCCTACCCTTCGCTCTCATGCAGCTGTGTCACAGATGTTTATGATCACTGTCTCCGGTGTTTTTCTGTTGCTTTCATGTTATTTGTATCAGAAAGATAACAAACAATGGCCACTTCAGTTCCCATTTTCTACAATTCATGCTTGTTCTGTGCTTAAATTATCACTAGGCTTTTGGCATGTCCAAATTGAGTGCATGCACACATTCAGATTTAACTATTGTGATCAGATAGTAAGGCCTGATAAATACTATTACTTTATAAATGTGGTTACCCTAAACATCTTAAAACCTATTACATAATACCTTTGAGTATATTAAATGTTTTAAAAATCTTAAAATACTAGTTATTTACATAAAACAACATTTACCAGTTATAAGATTTTATTAAGGTATAAAAGTGAACATTATACATACATTTTAATAAGGATTTTCTTCCAAAAAAGATTCTAAATATATACTTAATTTTATCTTGTTATATAGTGGGTAACAAAATTTGATGATTTCTTCAGAATATTTTTACTATATAGAAAAATGTTTAATGTAAGACTTTTCACTATATAGCTTCCCGACCCCCAGTTCCTTCCAGATCCTCCCCTCTTTTATCAATGAAAACTAGAGTTCAAAATTAGAGCCTTTTTCAAAGGAAAAAAAAAAACCCAGATGATTTTATCAACTAAAAGAAAAAAACAAAAAACAAAAAACCATCACCTCAAAGACTTTTCTGATTTAAAGCTCAGGACAGCATCCAGGAACTTCTAACTCACTCCTGCCTGGGAGGTAGGGGCTTTCTCCCACCATCTGAGAGCACATTCCTGCAGACTTGGGAAATTCTGTATCTACGCATCATCTTCAACGACACTGACAATGGAGGACCCTGAGAAGCTAAACATTATCTGTTCATGTTTCTTAAATATTTTGTGATTAGATTTTTAAAAATTATGGTATTTACCATTCTACCTAGTATACTTCAAATGATAAAATCATACTAATATTGGTTTTAATGAAGTTCCAAATGAAGATATTATGTACTTTCACGTCATCATGCCTTTGTGTTATGCCAATTTGCTTATACTAAGCCCCACATTATACAAAACTAATGTTTGCAAGAGTAGTTTCTTCATTATATATGTATATATATAATTCATTTATAAATTAAATGAATATATATTCAAATATATATGTGTATATATATCTGTATATATATATGTATATATACATATAAATTTTTATTACCCAGCGTACTTTACCTAAGCAAAACAAAAGTTTCCAATTTAAACTTTAATTCATTGATCTAAGTATTAATACCCAATGATTTGGGCTGCCCTCCTTAAGTAAATTATATAAAGAATATCTATCTCTAGTAACCACACCATCCATGACGACTTATGCCTTAAGTACTGATGTTTCATTACCTAATTAGTATCTGAAATGTCCCATAGCATAATCAGCCAGTATTAAAAATATCAAGCAACATTTATCTTTTTACAAATCTAAAATTGGGGAAGGTGCAATATTATAGTGACTCCTTGTCTTGGACTAGTTCTAGCCCCTGGAACAGTCTTTCCTTCTCCACTCCCATGACTAAGAGATAAAAATCTTACAGCCCACTAGTTTCCGTCAGCCCGTGAGCTAAGAATGTCATCAGAGGGTGCACTGGGCCTACAGGAAAGTTCCCACCTTGCTGTACCTGCAACTTTGATGTACCCACCAACATATTTCAAACTTGACTTCATTTGTGACTTTGTTCTGTAAAACTATAAAACTGTTCCCACAAGAGAACATGGAATTTGGGGTAACCTTGATCTAGGCTTCTGGGGCCATGGTCACTCAAATTGACCACAATAAAATCTTATTCCCTTAAAAAAAATAGCGGCAGAGAATTTCACATTGATATGCATGTAAGTACAAGCTGAGGGCATAGTGAATTTACGAAGAGGGGTTACAAGTGCGCAACTCAGAACTTTGGGAAGGATCAAGCCACCCACCACAGTCAGCCTCTTTTGAAAGTAGGCCTTGACTAGGTCTGAGAAACAGGTGGTTCTAAATCAGTATTTCCGTAAGCATTCAGGCTCCTATGCTTTGTCAGCTGAGCAGAGGGTGACAAGGTGACTGCACCTGTGTAAAATCTGAATGCTCTAACACAAACTCACATTCAAGACCCAGGGCAAGCTAGACAGATGGCAAAACAAGTAATTTGAGTGGCTTGTGTGATGGGCCTATCTTTGTATTTGTTGTTGTTGGGGGTGGGGGGGAGCGCTTCTGTTTTGTCCTGGGGATAAATTCATAAATACCCAGGAGTTAACTCCCACCTGCCTGGCCTGAAAAAGAGACTCCACATGGCCTCCAGACCTCCAACTGGTCTGCACAAGGCCTTCACCCTCCTGACCTCTAGTCACTGTATCTCTGGCAACCAAGGTAGTTTACCTGTCCCATATTCCCAAAGGAGAAGTTGGCACCGAGGGCCGCCAACTGTGAACCCAATTCTCTCACATCTCCACCACCTGCCACTGTGGCTGACGCATCAGATTCCTCCCTGCCTGTCTTCTGTCTTAAGTACATGAGTGAAAAAGCTAATTGGTAGATATATCTAAAATATCTCAACCATGGATACCCGGGGCTTCCGTGTGATATTTTGTCTGTGGTATAATGGGAATATAGTGGATGAAATAGTACCTCCACTAGAAGCCTAAAACACATGTATAGCTGTAATGAACTCTCAATCTTGGACCCTGAGGAAGGTCCCTCTACAACTAACAAATGTGAGTAGAAGGGCCCCAGCTGAGCAGGCTGTAAGCTGATACTACCACAGCAATTAGCATCAACAACATGGAGACACCAGGGGAGCAGATAAAAAATATCTGTTCCAATTTCTCTTTAGCCCAAATATGTATACAGTATACATACGTATGTATATATGCATGAATGTATATGTATATATGTGTGTATTATTGCCTTCAAAACAAGGCAACAAACACCCTCAGTTCTCTAGAGGCTCTAGGGGTATAGTTCAGTAGGTAGGCACACCACCCTGGATTCAATTCCCGGAACAGATATGCAAGCATTCTGTTGAAAACAGTTTAAGTAAACGCTCTTCTGGGAACACCAGGGACCAGGCCCTTATGCAGTACTTCTGCTATAGTCCTCAATTGTTGGGAACAAAAATAAAGGGGGACCCTAGGGAGGCCCAGGGAGAAGTGGGGGAGGTAAAGGGGCCTAACATCCAGCCAGAGTTCCTGTGCTCTGGGCAGGCAGACACAGGCAGAGCTGCCGGACACTTTTCCACTAGGCCCCAGGTGAGCATGCCTGGCCCACGCAGTGGGGTGGGGGGGTGGGGGGGTGGAAAAGGGGTAGCCCCGACCAGGGACCCCAGAGCTACCTTGCTAAAGCCCCAGGGTTGTAGGAGAGAGGGATGAGGGAAGGAGTTCCCAACACTGGCGAGAGTGGCGCAGCGGTTCTAGAAGGTGCAGAGACACTCTATGGTTTAAGAGCTTTATTATAGAAATGCAGGGGGAAAGAGAGAAGGTAGAAAAGAAAGAGAAAGAGAGGGGGGAAGGAAGGAAGAGGAAAGTCTAGCGAGAAAGAGAGAAGAAGAGAGGAGAGGAGAGGAGAGGAGAGGAGAGGAGAGGAGAGGAGAGGATAGGAGAGGAGAGGAGAGGAGAGGAGAGGAGAGGAGAGGAGAGGAGAGGAGAGGAGAGGAGAGAGGAAGACAAAGAGAAAGGGAAGAGGTGAGAGAAGTGAGAGATGAGAGGACAAAGGACTAAGAGAGTGATGTGCAGGCTGAGCACCCCTTTTTATGGTCTTCACTGTTGCTAGGTAACTGGGGAGGAGTTTAGCCTGAAGGTCAGAAGTTTGAGCCATTGTTTACATGACTACTGACCATGCTTCTCTTGTGGGGACTGTGGGAGGTGGTACCTTAGGCAGGGGCCAGAGTTCCAGGAGCATGAGGGAACGCCTACTGTGTCATGTAGGTGAATTATGACCATCGGGGTTCAGACCTCAGCTCAACTGGAGACCAGCCTGCAATTCCCCACACTCAATGAATTGGGAGAGTGCTTACCTAGGACCTGCCTTCTTCACACAGTGTGAGCATCATGACTGCAGAAACCAACTGCTGTATTGTACCTCCACATCCTCTGGACATTGCACGTGGCCAGAAGAAACGTTAACATCTGGTGGACAACGTGTCCAAAGAAACTAAAGGGGAAGGAGGATAAACAACTCTTTTCTATTCTCCATATCTACATGGCCTCCCTCCTATCAGACCATGTCCATGGAAACATGTAACACTATAGGCCATGAGTCTGCCCTTCTATTTAAAGGTCACAGAGGTCCAGGAGAGTGTGACAGGCAGGAAGGGAAGTATTCTACGAGCCCCAAGGCTTGCCACATACTTGTAGCTAGAGCTAGGTTAGTGTGAGCTCATGTGGGTGCCCCTAGAAGGCCAGCAGCCTGAGCCTGCCAGGATTCTGACTGGCCTAGGGGGATGAAGGAGGGAGCCTCCCTCCCAGCATTATCACACGGCTTCCTCTCTCCTCACTCTGCCTGGCTCATCCTTTTCTGCTTTCAGCTCCTACTGCATCTTCATGCACAAATGTCTAGATGCTCTTGGGTTTAATGCTGCCAGTTTTGGGTTCGGAACAGGACCAAGACCACAATTTCCTAGTCAAAGTGCCAAATTCCTGGGAAAGCCAGATTGGGCGGAGGTGGGGTGGGGAAACCACCTTATTTACACAAGGCTGGATCCTCTTGGCGTCCTTCCTTCAGTTGACTGGGTGGATAGCTTAGAACAGGACTAGGAACTCTAGCATGGACAGTGCCTGGGATTTATAACAGTGCATCTGCTGTTCACTGTTCTCCTGCGTGTCACTTCTCTAGGTCACTCGGCATTTCACACACTGCCTTGCTGGGTACCCAGCACCAAGCTCAGGCCTCACCACTCTTCTCACCCAGAGCCTCCCGCCTGGTCCCCTGTGTTAAGCTTCAACTTCTTATTAAAGATACAGAATATCTATTCTCTTGCCAAACACAACAATGACTATATTGTAATGACTATTCTAGAGGACCAAGTCAAAAAGCCACCTTCTGCATTTGGAATACTACTTCTCATATAAACACAGAACATGGTCATAAATGCCTGTAGCACACAGTTTGTAGCCATTCACTTGATTCTCTTTCATTTTCACTTATTGTGTAACCAATGCCACAAAAACATTAGTTAGGGACAGCACTGAGTAATCTCGTTTATTTATTTATTTTTTAAAGACTCAAGATGAAAGTACGCATGTAATGTAGTAGGTTTCATTACTGACAACTATGAAGGACGTACACATGCCCGCCCCCCCTTAACCTGTGTGCCGTACTGAAAGCATCTAAGAATAAAACATTTCAGAAATCGCCTTGCCCTATGAATCCTCTTCATCTGCACATCCTTGGCACTTACATCAGTGGCCAAGGTATACTAGACATGTCATAAATATTTGACTAACAAAGTGGCTTATATTTACATATTTTAAATCAATACAGTATTTGCATAAGGCTTCACTGGGTTCATTTAAACATGTATATATTGCTTAACAACACATTAGAAGACCATATTCTAACTTTAATGCATACTGAAATCATCTAGAGATTTTACTAAAACAAAGATTCTGACCCAGTTGCTTTGTGCAGAATCCAATAGCACAATTCCAATTACTGTTCAGGGGATGCTGAAAACTGTCTGAGGATAAAAGTAGGTCTGTCTTAATTCCCAGTAGAAGACTGTACAAATACCTAACAGTCTTACTCCTCAAAGCCAATATGCCACTATTACAGAAACAGAGCTGATGATGCTCTTAGGGAAATCATATCTATTATTAGTGTCTGTCATGGTTTGTATATGTTCAGCCCGGGGAGTGGCACTAGTAGAAGGTGTGGTCCTGTTGGAGTAGATGTAGCCTTGTGGGTTGTAGGTGTATCACTGTGGGTGTGGGCTTTAAGACCCTCACCCTAGCTGCCTGGAAGCCAGTATTCTGCTAGCAGCTTGCAGATGAAGATGTAGAACTCTCAGTATCTCCTATATCATACCTGCCTGGATGCTGCCATGTTCCTGCCTTGATGATAATGGACTGAACCTCTGAACCTGCAAGCCAGCCCCAATTAAATGTTGTTCTTTATAAGAGTTGCCTTGGTCACGGTGTCTGTTCACATCTGTAAAGCCCTAAGACAGACAGACTCCACCATTACACAGATGTTTATTCAGTAACTATGGCATACTGCCCAGGTGTCTCCACTGTTTGCTCTGCACAACACCGGGAGCTACAAATCCCTGTTCAGTTACAGCCTCTCCTCCCCTCTTCTTGGCAGCTATGTGCCAAGTTTGATGAACAGGCAAGATCAGAGCAAAGACTGGTTATTTTACTTAAAGTTGGAAAAGAAAAGAAAATCAGAAGTTTTCCTTTGTCCCCATGCTCCCAAACATCCCCGCCATAGCATAACAGTCTGTAGGTCTTAGGAACCCCAATGGCCAAACTAGGTTGGAACTCAGGAAGGCAGCCTTTAGTACCTTTCCCATCCTTCTTTCTGGTCTCTCTACACTGGCTCTTACTCCTGCTGCAGCCTACCCACAGAAGCCTCTATCTATGTCCAGCACACCTCTGTCACCTGGAGACTCTGCCTCTTGATTCAGACCCAAACACACCCTCAAGAAAGAAGACACCAGATATCAATCAATATCAAGAATATCATAACTTCAAACACTGTAATTCCAGTGTCTAGATCTCAGTGCAGAAACACTTATATGAAAAGTCTAGACAACATGCCTCTTCTAGAAAGCAGCAACCTCACTGTAACAGGCCCTGAGAAAAGCAATTTAGCTGAAGCACAAGATAAGGACTTCAAAGTACCAACTATAAATATGTTCAAGGACCTTGAAGAGGATACAAAAAAATGCCTTAACGAATAACATAAAAACACAAACAGTTGAAAAACATAATGAAATCAGTTCAAGATGTGAAGGTGGAATTTAACAAAGAAATAGAAGGAAGCACAAACTAAAAATGAAAATCTCAAGGGATTACAAGACATGGGAGAGACAACTTAGCATGCTAAAGACAACAGAGAAGAAAAGACAAAGAAAATGTTAAATACACACACAAACACACACACACACACTTATATATGTAGACTTAAAACATACAAGAAATCAGGGACACTATGAGAAGACCATAGGTATGAAAGAAGAGGAAGAAAACCAAGTCGAAATCACAGAAAATGGTTTGTTTTGTTTAGTTTCTCTAAATCATAGCCTTAAGAAATAGCATCCACATATACATAAGTGAATACATATTTTTTTTCTAGCTCCACCCATTTACCTACAAATTTCAGTTTTTTTTCTTTCTTTCTTTCTTTCTTTCTTTCTTTCTTTCTTTTTTAAATAACTGAATACCACTACATTGTGTGAAAACCACATTTTCTTTTTTCTTCTTTTTAGACTTTCAAGACAGGGTTGTCTGTCCTGGAACTTGTTCTGTAGATCTGGCCTCAAACTCAAAGAGATCCACCTGCTTCAGCCTTCCAAGTACAGGGATTAAAGGTGTGCTCCACCACAGCCTAGCTAGTACCCACATTTTCTTTATCCATTCTTCAGTTGAGGAGCGTCTGGGTTGTTTTCAATTTCTGGCTATTATGTATAGAACAGGAATGAAAATGGTTGAGCAAGTGTCTCTGCGGTAGAATAAAGTGTCTTCTGGGTGTATGCCCGACAGCGGTGGGACTGGATCTTGAGGTAGACTAATACCTAAGGAACTGCCACACTGATTTCCATAGGGGCTGCACAAATTCGCATTCCCACCAGCAATGGAGGAGTGTCCCCTTAGTCTACATCCTTGCCACCATGAGCTGTCACTTGTTTATTGACCCTATCTATTCTGACAGGTGTAAAATGAAATCTTAAAGACATTTTGATTTGCATTTCCCTGGTGGCTAAGGATGTTGAACATTTCTTCAAGTGTTTTCCTGCCATCTGAGTTCTCTCTATTGAGAATTTGCTGTTTAGATCTGTACCCAATTTTTAATTGGGTTATTTGCTTTCTTGATATGTAGATTTTTGATTTCTTTATAAATTTTGAATAATTGGTCTCTACCAGATGTGTAGTTGGTGGAAATCTTTCTCTATTCTGTAGGCTGCCACTTGATCTGACTGATGGTGCCCTTTGCAGTACAGGAGCCTCTCAGTGTCCTGAGGAACCATTTACTAATTGTTGATCTTGATGCCTGTGCTAACGGTGTTCTGTTCAGAAAATCTTTCCCTGTGCCAATGAGTTTATGGCTATTTCCCAGCTTCTCTCCTATCAGGTTCAGTATATCTGGTCTTATGTTGAGGCCTTAGATCCATTTGGAGTTGAGTTTTGTGCAGGGTGATAAGTATGGATCTATTTGTATTCTTTTACATGTAGCCATCCAGTTTGACCATTGCTGAAGATGCTATTATTTTTCCCATGAATGTTTCTGGCTTCTTTATTTAAAACAAACAAACAAACAAAAAACCCAAAAAACAAACAAAAAAACCAAAACCAAACAAACAAAAACAGGTACCCACATCTGTGTGAATTTATGTCTGAGTCCTCAATTCGATTCCATTAATTAACATGCTTTTGTACCAATATCATGCTGTGTGCTTCTATGTGAATATTAGCTGTTAAGTCAATGAAAATCAGGTTATAATCCATAGGACCACAGATGACCAGTATAGAGTAAGAAACTAGAGGGTAGAGATAGATCTTATTAGGAAAGGGAGATAAAATTGATAGTTATGAGGGAGGAAGGACTGGAACCAGAGAGTCAACTTGGAAGGAGACGGGAAGTGGGGACGAGGGAGAGAATACAGCAAGAACCAGATAAAATTAAGGACCAATTGAGGGGTAGTATGAAAAGATTAAACAGTAAATGCTTCCTAAAATATATACATTTAGAAGGCAATCTAAATGATATTGCCAAATAATGGGGGAAGCAGTCTCAACTGGCCATCTTTTGTCACTGAAAGAAGCTTCCAGTACAAAGATTGGGTTATACCTGAGTTATTGGCCAAAGGGGCTCCAAGGAAAAATCTCCAAACCACCCAGGCTATTGCCAAGATAAATAAATTATTCTCCATAAACTGACAGCAAGACCCCATGGCTAAAGGCAATACCTACAGAGCTCATTAAACATGGAGAAGTTAAACTGGTGCCTACACAGAGCCTTCACTCCTATGGGTTTAGCATATTTGAATCAGGAACATATTCAACATGCTATCCAAAGAAAAACTTAAGATACCAAGCCAGTCACTCATATCTCAATGGTGTCCTGCTTGCAAGATATACTAGGTCAACGATGGCACAAAGCTTATGAGAACGGAACCAACTAGTGTATGATTTGACTTTAAGGCCCACTCCATGAGATGGAACTTAGTCACCCAACACTGTTTAGGTGACTAAGAATCAGAGACTAGGGGCTGGAGAGATGGCTCAGTGGTTAAAAGCACTGACTGCTCTTCCAGAGGTCCTAAGTTCAATTGCCAGTAACCACATAGTGGCTCACAACCATCTGTAATGGGATGTAATCAGATGCCTTCTTCTGGTGTGTCTGAGGACAATGACAGAGTAGTCATATAAATAAATATATAAATATTTAAAAAAAAAAAAAGAATCAGAGACTAGATAGTACAGGACCTTAGGGTAAAACTAAATACTACTGGTCTTAAAAAGAAAATAGTGATAAAATGACTCCTAATGACCCTGTGTTATGTTCATAGATCAGTACCTCACTCAGTAAAATGACCTTGAATGACCCTGTTATACTCAGATCAGTGCCTTACTCAGCATTGTCAGAAAAACTTCCTCCTGCAGCAGATGGGAACAAATAGAGAGTCCCATAGCTAGACATTGTGCAGAGAGTGAGAAACCTCTGGGGTCTCTCAGCCTACTGGCATGTCTCCATCAAACCCCTCCCCTCAAGGCTCAGGGAATGCCGATGAAGAGGAGGCAGAAAAAATGTAAGAGCCAGAGGGGATGGAAAAACATTTAAACAAAAAGCCAAGGCCCTCTAAATCAACATGCTCAAAGCTCTTATGATTTCAAAGAGACTAAAGCAGCATGCACAGGGCCGGCTCTGGTCTGCATCGGGCCCTATATATTATGGTCCCTAGTTTAGTGTTTCTATGGAATTTCTGAGTGTATAAAAGAATAGTCTCTGATTCTGAACTCTTTTCCTTCTGTTTGTCTTGTCCAGCTCTAATGTGTTCGTTTTGTTTTATCTTACTGTTATGTAGACTATATTTTACTCTGTGGCCGGCCCATGTCCAGTAGCAGTGGCTAACAATGAACTCCACAAGTTTGGTCTTGTTTTATGTATGTGTATTGGGGAAGCTTTTGGTTTTGTTTTGGCATTTTGGGTCTTATTGGGTTTTGCTTATTTATTTTGATTTTCATTGGAGGAGGTTGTTATACTTCTTGAATCAGAGAGAACTTATAATTGAGTGGGTAGGGAGGTAAGGAGGATCTAGGATGAGTTATGGGAAACACATTCAAAATGTATTGTATGAAAAAAATATAAAACATAAATTATTTACTCAAGAACACACAAAATATTACAGCCCTCTTTTGCCAGAGGCATAAACATAACCACCTAGAGCTTAGCTTCGTTTGGCATAGTTCCATATGCTTCTGACGCTGGGATGAGACACTCACTACAGACAGCCAAAGGGCGTGTGAGCCCAACAAACCATGGAGATCTTTCTATAGTGCCAAATCTTTACTTAAGAGTTAAAGAAATGTTGGGCATGGTCACACAGGCCTTAACTCCCATTACCAGCCCCACCACCACCCACACACACAGTGGGAGGATAAGAGTTCAAGGCCAATCCAGTTTACATAGCAAGTTTCAGACCAAGGCTACATAGTAAGACCCTATAGGAAGGAAAGAAGGAAGGGAGGGAGGGAGGGAGGGAGGGAGGGAGGGAGGGAGGGAGGGAGGGAGGAAGAAAGGAAGAAAGGAAGAAAGGAAGAA
Organism: Mus musculus; assembly: GCF_000001635.26. NCBI lineage: Eukaryota > Metazoa > Chordata > Mammalia > Rodentia > Muridae > Mus > Mus musculus. The sequence goes on along the minus strand of NC_000080.6, from coordinate 62,886,843 downwards.
AGGAAGAAAGGAAGAAAGGAAGGAAGAAAGGAAGAAAGGAAGAAAGGAAGGAAGAAAGGAAAGGAAAAGAAAAGAAAGAAAGAGAAAGAACAGAAAGAAAGAGAGAGAAAGAAGAAACGATGTTTACTATAATAAATTCAAACAATTTTTTACAGAAAAATATATAGAGAAGAAATCTTATTAATTTTAAAGAATAAAATCTCTAGACTATAACTAATTTCCTAACTTAACAGGCCAGTTCCTCGCCTGTAGAGGAACTGGTACTAAGGAAGCAAACTGGAAAACCTTTCCCCTTGTCTCCCCCCGCAACCCCTGTCCTGTCCTCTCCTTTCTCATTCAGCTCTGTGACCCCCTAGATGGAAAACTGCCTTTTCCCTTAATTTGAGCCCCTCATTGCCCTGATGGCTTACATCGATGGCATCAAGGCTGGTACAACTATTGTACCAATCTGTACCAGGACCTATTCCTCAGGTAGGTCTTGGCGAAATGGAATCCACTTCTAGTTAGAGTGTCTCAAACCCCAGCAAATCCTTGAGAACGAAACTCTCAAAGCTCCAAGTCCTGATTTTTTTTTTAAAAAAAGGATTAAAAATACCACAAGGACAAATTTACTTCATAAATGTAATCACCCAACAGAACTTGGAATTGTCTAAGAACAGAGACTTCAGAATAGCCAAAGCAAAGTTAGAGACAAGACAGGACTGCTGTAACCAGACAGCCTGCGTCCTTTCTCCATTCCTCTTATGAGAACCTACCAACAGACAGTCAATTTCCAAACAATTTCCTCACTTTCCATAGTGAGAGCCTTAGAAAACTAGAAAGTGATTGAATATGGCACTTTCCAGTTTAATAAGATTCCCCAACCTTTAGTCTTAGATACTCAAGAAGAAAATACAGAACAAAGTAAACAGGGAAGGAAGGGCCACTGCAGTAAAGACATGGTTCTCAAAAGGCCAAGATACTTACAAGGCATTGCATGGTAGATGCTTGGCCAGTACTGTCCACTGTCCCTCTTTAACCAAACACGAACTGTCCTGCAACAGAAGAAAAGGCATACATGAAATCTCAGTACTGGGGTCTTACTCAGAAACTATATATATCCATATACATGTGGATACATACACATATATATATATCGATATACATACATATGGATACACACATACAAACTATAGGAAAACACTTCATCCTGGAAGCTGTAGCATGTCACAGTGTGCCCCACAGTATATCCCTCTGTCCACATATCTTCATTTGCAAATGTTCATTGCAACATGTCATTTGTGTGGCTCAAGGTCTCCCGCTCCTGGGATACAACCAATAATAGAACTCATTCTCACCATCAGGAACACTCCACACCCAACATATCACAACCACTCCCAGATGATAATAGATTTGGGGGTGGGCCAACTCAGAGCCCCAGCTCTGGGCCTGGGTGGTAGAAGAGCTGGTCAGCGGGCTTGCCCTACCTATCCACTCCACTAGGGCACACTCTCCAACACTGTTCCAGCCAGGGCACCCAATGCTGCCATCAGGAGGGGGCAGGGCCAGCTCACCTGCTCTCATGTCCTCAGAGCCAGCTCCACTGAGCTGCCCAGTCAAGGAACAGGGCCTACTCTCCCATTCTCACCAGTGGGGGACAGGGCTAGTTCCCTCCCTCCACCTCATGACTCCAGTGTCACTTCTCTTGGCTACTATTGATGGCAAGGGAGAGTGGGAGAGGGCCTCACACTGGCCCCCTGGCCACCTCACAACAAACAAGTGGCAGGGCCAGCTCTCCTGTGCTCTCAACTTTGGGGGTTGTGGGGGTACTCCCCTGTGCCCCCTCCACCAGGGCCAGCTCTACCCTACTGCCCAGGCAAGATGCTGGACCCACTCAGCTGGAAAGTGACAAGACCAGCTCACCCACAATCAGTTCACCCAGTCTCCTGACTGGCACAGGTGGTGAGGGGTAAGGAGGGAAGGGTCTCACACCCACACCCACGCCATCTTATGGCAGACAAGTAGTGGGGCCAGCTCTATCTCCCTCTTGCCCTAAGGATTGGCTCACCTGTGCCCTCTGCACCAGGGCCAGTCCTACTGTGCTGCCCAGGTGAGGAGCAGGGCCCTCTCTCCCAAGTGCTGCAGCTCCTGAGGGGAAGGGTCAGCTCAGCTTTTATATTTAGCAATCAATACAGGAGTGATATCCTAGAATGTTGGGGTAAACATTGAAATCAGTCCCCATACCACATCAACTGCTAATGAGTTGATAAGAACTGAGTTGATAAAATCAGTTTCAGACCCTGAGGTCTCCTCAATAATGTTTGCAGCACCTGGAAAAGTGCTGAAGTAGAAAAAAGACGGCTGGGGGGGACGTCACTGAATTCCAGCACTCACTAACTCCCAACATCTAGGCTCCAGTCTGGCAGGTAGTCCTGGCAAATGGCTTGTTTACTTTAGGAAGTAGCCTGCTGGAGCTGGGGTGGAAACGTGTCCTCTACAATCTGAAGGCCTGTTCTGATCTACCTGCCTGTTCAGTGAGTGGCCAGAACACAGGCTGCACATTAACGTGACCCTTTCAGGGATGAAGGACTTCCCAAGCAGATTCTTCCAACAGAAATGACTGGCATAGAAACATTCCTGTTCTTTATTGGACCCCGATTGTTGGCTGAGCTCAGAGACAGTAGGAAAGAGCTTTCAATGATCAGACACAGGAAAAACAGTCCTCAAAGAACCACAAAATAAGTAAGACAGTTATATTCCAGAGAATCTGACTTCCAGAATTACTGTATTCTTATCTGTTCTCCACAGTAAACTGTAGAGTACACATGAAACAGAAAGTATGGATCATCTTGGGGGCCTGGAACAAAACTGACAGAAACTGCCCAGGAAGAGGTGTAATGTTGGTCTTACTGTAGACTGTCTGGAATATGCTTAATACTAGAATGAGAATGTCAGAATGGAGCAGGAATAGTCCTTCTAATGGAGATTATATAAGGAAATTGGGTTGAAATATTGCAGAACACAGTAACTGAAACAAAACCACTAGAGAAACAAAAGCAATCAGAGAGATGCCAGGAGGACTGAGCAGACAACAGAAGAAGCCTGAAGCTAGGAGACTGAATCCAACAGAGAAGCTGAAACTGAAAGAACAACCCACAAAAACAAAACAAACAACAAAAGGCTGCCTCGGAGACCTGACCAGCACTGTGGAAGACCACATATGTAAGAATATTTGAGCAACACAAATTGGTCTTAAAAGGGGTTTTGTTTGTTTTGCTTAAAAGATGTGGAGGTCACAAAGTGGGTAGACAAAATGAAATGGATCTGGGAAGAGGTAGGGAAAGGAGGCAAATATTGTACAAAACCATATTTTACAAAACCCGAAAAAAATTTACAAAAAAAATAAACTTAAAACCTGTATTTTCCAAACCTCTCCCATAAATGATGGAAAAATTAAGACAAGCACAAGCTAATACAATGCATCCCTATAGAACTTTCAACTACAGATAAAGCAACTAGACAGGATCAAAGAGAAAGTTATAGGCCCAAGTTACACAATCAATCAGTGTGATCTACAGGCACACCATACCTCAATGGCAGGACACACATCTGACATGCATCTGTCTATCCACCATGGAATGAAGCTAAAATCAGCAACACAAGGAATGGTGGAAAAAAGTTACAATGTGGTGGTGGGGAACTGTTAGGAAAATTAGAAAACACTGTAAGATAAGCTGAATTGAAAGCAAGCATAGCAAAACCTAGGAAGTGAAGTCAAAGTTCAGATGGGAAATTATGGCATTCAATATCTGTGTTAGACACACTAGCCAATAACCTAATGATTTATTTAATGGCACCAGAAAAAAAAGCAAAATAAACCTAACACAGGATTTAATTTTTCTGGAAATCATATTTTTAAAAACAATACAGAAAGTTTTTAACAGTAAGTGCAAACCTTTTTCCTTGAGAACATTTTTCAGAAGACTATCAACTACGGTCAGGGATATAGATCCCTGTGCTTGCATGAGCAATGTGCAAAGCCAAGGGCTGTTGCCCAGCATCAAGATATGAAAGGGCAGGGAAGGGAAGAAAAGGAAAAGGATAGGGAGGGCCAGCCATGGTCACTGATGCCTTTCATCTCAGCTCAGAGGCAGAAACAGAAGGATCTCTGTTGAGTTTTCTGTGAGCTTCATCTACCCGGGGAAAGTGGCTTTGTTTTTTGGATTTTTTTTTTTTTTTTTGACCAAACAAACAAAAAAACAAAACCCAAAGGCCCTATCTTTATTTTTTTAACAGGGATTCTTGCATAGGACTCAGGTTCAACTCTCAGCATCCCCATGATGATGGCTCACAGTCATTTGTAACTCTGTTCCAGGGACTCTGACACCCTCTTCTGGCAGATGAAATACCCATACACATAAAATAAATGAGCTTTGGGAGGAGGGTGGTGTAGGGGATGAAGGAAGAGAAGCAAAGAAGACCTCCGAGGCAGGTTTAAGCCAGTAGAGGTCAGTGTGCTGGGGAAGGAGACAGCATCCCTGTTGAACACAGGAGGGGAGGAGCTGCACGGATGCCCAGGGATGCCTGGGGATTGCCCAGCAGGTGACAGGACTACAGTAAGTGAGGTAAGGCCTAAAGACTATGGCAGCATGCTGAGTACAGAGTCCCAACTTAGGCAGACAAAGTGGAGAGGGAATGGGAGTGTGCTCCTGATAGGGGAGCAAATGGACAGCCCGGGAGGGGGGCGTCCTAGTGAGCAGCAGCAATGTGTAAAAGACCAGCCAGAAGGGCCCAGAGGGCTGGAGAGGCTACTTAGAATAAGGATCCAGAGGAAAAAAAAAAAAAAAACAAAACTCAATTGTTTGTTTGTTTGTGGGAAGCCAGGGAAAGTCCTGGTTACCCTACAGCAACTGGTCTGCTGTCTCCTCAAAGGAATAAGGGGTAATTTATTCTGAGCCAATCATGAGAGGCCACAATCTGTGAACAGGAATTTGGGCTATACCAAATAGCATGTTCTACACTGTCAGTAAATACTTGAGCTTTTTTAGTTACTGAGCAAAACAAAGCCATAAGCCAGGCCAAACACAATTCACTGGTGGGAACCACAAACTGATGACATCCTTAGCTTACTGGAGGAAGCTAGTGCTCTGCTAAGAAGATGCTTAAAGAGGAAAGGGGTAGACAATGACAAGAGATGGCAAAATAATTATGAATATGTATGAAAATGATACAATGATGTCTATTATGTATAATTAGTATATGCTAGTGAAAACATTAAAAAAAATAGTATGTGTCAAAGGTTTAAGAGCTAGTTCAAAGGTTATCAGGCCAGACACAGAAGTGGGCAGTAAAAAACTTTCAAAGAGACTTAAAAGCCGTCCCCAGATAACTGGCTCTGGATCTGCAATATTCTAACCATCCACAGTCACAAAAATTTATCAGTGATTCAAGCACTAACACAAACCCTGCTTTCTCGCCACCCCCCTACTACCTCCAGAAACTTCAACTTACACCAGGCAAAAAAAGGGGGGGGTAAAATAACTGGGGGTTTTGCTGAGTGGCAGAACACTGTCTAACTTGTACAATCCCTCTCCAGATCCCCAGTGAAGGGTTAATAACTAAAACAAGGAACTTGAGACAGCAGAGAAGGACTCCACACAGGGATAGGAGCACCTGCCTGAGAAGACAGCCAACATCCAGGACATCTGCTGAACCCATTTAGCCTTGGACCTATAAGGGACACATCCACTGATAAAACTTCCCCCGCAAAAGTTCCCCCTTCTGTCCTATAAAGCCGCAAGCCCCTGTACCTGAGCCATAGACCCCACTACCACGGAGAGACCGGCGCTCTTCATCTGTTCTGCTGAGGTTGGTTTACTCTTCCTTTTATTTCCATGTTGCCTTGATCAATCCCAATCTAACAGAGCAAGAGGGTGAGGAAGAGGGGTAGGGAGAGAGCAAGCCAAGGGTCTGAAACCACAAGGATGGTGTTGGTTTTTAGCAGTTGGGAAGTGTTTCATCAGCCCTGGATGCTGGCTGGCTGTGGGTATCTGTGAGCAGTGGCGCTTTTCACTAGTAAGTGATATTTCTATGGAAGGCAGTGTTTACCTTGGACAGTTCAATCTGGGCTGTCCACCTACCTGGTATTCATTGTGAGGTGTGAGCTGGGCTGAACAGTGCTGAGATCAGTAAGTAAGAAAGAGAAGGCTGCTGTGCGGCCCCCTGAATAGCATCAACTGTTCACCTAGCCAAGGGGTATGGAAGAAAACCACAGGGTAGGTCACTGAAGAGCACACAGAATGTGCCCTGATTTGAGATCTAGAAAGTCAGGGCACTGTCAACAACATGCTTAAGAACTACGCCAAATTCACAGTAACCACACAATGAAATACTATCTTCAGAGCTCTTTTTTTTTTTTCCTGAGGAGGAAAAAGGAGGGCTAAGGGTGTCAACAAACATTGTACCACAGGTTGCTAAGCTACTGGAAAAAAATGGTCTATCCATGTTGAAATCTAGGCTTTAAAAAATGTGCCTGAGAATGAAGCAACCTTCATTAGTTACCATGGCAACGAGCCTCATTTCCCTGAGGACAATTGTTTTTGTATCACTGAAGTAACTTGGGGTGAGGGGTAGAGAACAAATTCCATTGTGTGTGGTAGATCTGGATTTCTAGGGAATGCCTCTCCAATAGATTAGTCACTGCAGCAGCAATACTCGGGCCAGGAACCTCCCCCTAGCAATCTGCTAGTAGGGAAAGTTTAAGCAATGGGATGTCAGGCAATGCCTTCTGGTAGTTTTTATAGTAATTTGTTTAAGGGATACAAAATGTTTCAAATGAAAAGGACAACTACAGAGATTCTGAGAAAGTGTAGGTGAAAGATTAAAGAAGAAAGCTCTCTCTTTGCTTAGTAGATTTCTGACCACCATGCCATTCCTAAGGGCACATTCAGCTCACACAGCAAATAAACTAAATCCGATCTTCATCAATGCCCAATATATTTTTGGTGCCCAGAAGCTTCCAGAGCATAAAGGCAGTTCAAGTTGGTGCCACTCAGTCCCTGGTCCCTTCTTCCACACAGTTCAATGCTTCTAATCAAGAAGCTTACTATAAAAGATTCACACACAGCTTTGCTGACTCACAGACACCGGAATGTTCTCAGATGCAGCAACTCTCTCTCACGGGCCCCATCTGTTGGTGGCTGAAGAAAACATGTAGTGCGCTACAGCCCAGCAGGCATCCCCGGCTTGAGTGGAATTACTTACTGCTCAGCAAACATTATCAGCCTTTGAAGTCACACAGGAGCCAGGGAGGTGTACACATGACAGCCACCTCCCCTGGGCATTTTAACCACCTGAGGCATGTCTCTCTTCCTCCAAAGTAAAAAGGTTCTGGGAGAAGCTTAACAGTTTACGTTGGTTACAAAAAAACACATGCAAGTGGCATGGTTGTCAGCTTTGAAAGTACTTTTAAATGGATAAAACAGACCCTAAAAATGAAGATAAGGGGACCCATATGACAAGTGCACACACGAGGAAGACAACCGCACTCATGCAATGAGGTTTAGGGTTCCTACAGGAAGTGCCATGATGGGAGTAGGAATAAACCCTTGGTCCAGCTCTGCTAACTGGGTCACTGTGAGCATGCCCAGTGCTGCTGAGTTTCCCTGCCACCCTGACTGTAAACTGGAATGGTGCTGTGGACAAGTAGATACAGGCTAAGACTTTTTCTAGCTCCAGTTTTTGGGCAATATCGTAAGTAGATTTTTTTTTCCTGTTTCTACTGTGTGCTGTTTTAATGTGAGCAAGTACTAGAACACAGAAGCAGGTTCTCTGGCCAGAGTCCTGGATGTCAGTCAGGGCCCTGGAGGAAGCCTCGTGGGCTTTACTGAGTAGCCGTGGTAGTAAGCAGTAGCCACGTCTACAAACTGCCCCTGTGCTGTGATCTAGCCTTTATGTGGTCTGTTCCTTCAAGCTGTGATCTGACTTTAGTGGTGGGTGTGACCCTCACTGCTTTGGGCTTCTGGCTTCTGGGACACCCTCCTACTTGTGGTGTTTCTGCATATTACTTCTCTTTGAAGAACCCCCATTTGAGGCCTTTGGGGCTCCTCAGGCAAAGTGAAGCTCCAGGATCACCCTGCACCTTGCACAAGTCTCCGTGAGGACATGGTATCAGCTGCCAGCACTGATCAGCAAGGCTGTCCACCTGGCAGACAAGGAGCCCTCTGACAACTCTGCAAATTTTTCTTGAGTATTTTTATATTTAATTCTTAAATATATGTCTGGATTTACATGTTATAATACTGATATTTTTACCACATACAGTATTTAACACAGGGAACTTGCTTTCAAAAGGTTAAGTGAATATATAAAAGGAAAAGAAAAACAAAAAATAAAGAGGAAATAAACGTATTTTGATACAGTGAGGAGCAGGAGTGCTGTGACAGGGATCAGAGGCCGGCAGAGTCCTGGATATTAGCCGTGTCATCTGTCCTCTCAGGAACCCTCACAGCAAAAGAAAGAGTGGAAACCTTGGCCCTAAGAGAGCCACTTGTGCTTATCAGCACCGCCCAGAGGGAAAGCTCTGACATCATGAAGGGAGGAAAGGTCTATATTTAAATATTGTCCCTGGTTCCACCCAGTCAGGAGAATGGTCTGTTTTATCATGCCAGTATATTCCTGTTACCTGGGACAGTGGCAGGCATGGAATGAAGGCTCCAGAGGAGCTTCATGGAACACTGCGCAGCAAGAAAATCGACTCAGAGTGTCCTGGCTGTCAGTGCCCCAGATCTGCACGTGGAGCCAACTGCTCTCAGGTTCTTTCTGATGATGAAAATGTTCCGGAAGGAAATGGTGCTGCTGCCTTTACAATGCTGGTTATCTATGTAAAGTCACCTAAAACATACACTTAAAACTGCAGGTGGGTATGTGTGGTAAAAAATAAAAACAAATAAGTAAATGGCATACAGCTGTAATCCCTGCACTCAGGAAGTAGAGGCAGGAGGATCACTGTAAGTCCACAGCCAGCTTGATCTATGTACAAAACTGCAGGCCAGCTAGAGAGATCCTGTCTTTAAAAAACCTAACTAAATACAACTCAGTGGAATAACTACCTTCCTAGAATTGCTATCTTCAGAGAGTTGCCAATAACATAGCATTCAGAATACAACAGCAAGTCCAGGGGCCCAAAGCCATCCTGGCTGAGAGTGGATAGCAGAACCCACTTGGTCACTGCAGAGCAGGGCAGCATTAAATTCAACTGAAACATGGGCTGGAAGAATTAGATATGATGCCCTAAGAAAGAAGGGACAAAAAGAGTTTCTGAACCTCGGTTGATCATGACAGGGGATATTTCCAAATACTGCCTTTGACAGTCGTAACAACTGGGGTACAGGAAGGAAGAAGGAATTGTTCTAGTCTGTAAGCTTACTATAACAGGTTTAGTAACCCGTATTTTAAAAACAAGAAAACATAGGCAACACAAAACAAAACACAAAGTCTCTTCCAAGAGAGAACTATGAGAACAGACAGCTCAGTGAGTTGAAGCAGTGTGACAGAGGACGACCTGACAGAAGCCATCAATACCAGGAAAGGAGGAGTGTACACCAAAAAACCAAAACCAACCAAACCAACCAACCCTGCCAATGTGTTCTCGAGTAAGCAACCACAGATCCCAAACCCAAGCCATGGAAAGGTTTGTAATAATTTACCTCCAAGTTTTAGCCCTAAGAGCGTCTGTTAGACTCTGAAGGCCCCCCGGAACCCATTTAATGGCACACTGGTTTGAATACAGAAGCAACGGCAAAGTCTGCTCAAGATGCTTAATGGAGGTCTCAAGGGTGAGCTTGAGGTGTGCTGGTGAGTAACAATAAACCCCACCCTGAGAAAAGCTGCTGGCAAAGGAAACCTGTCTGGAGATAAGATTTCTTTAAAAAGAGGCGATCAGTGCAAAATCTAATTGCATCATCTGAAAAAGTCTCCACTATCCTATCTTACACTGCTCTCAGGCAACACAGGAACAAAAGCAAAGCCGGGCTGACTGGAACCCTCAACTTCATAGAAGCACCCAAGAACTTCTCCAGCTAAAAGAAACCTACACAAAGTGACCGAGTTGCAACTAACAACAGACAGATGACATTACATAATGGGTACAAATGATGGCACTATATTTGGGTCTTGCATATGTTTGAGCTTATTCACAAAAAATTGCTTCCAGATTATCTGAGCTCTTGATTCTTATCAACAACTATATATAACTGTATAAACACCCTCTTCTGGGAGTACAGAAATTATAAATGAGAAAATTGTAGTGGACTGGACATTTATTCTAGTGGTACTAAGCACTTGCCATCCACTTAGCAATTTGAGTTGGCTTAATATCCTTTGTTGATATTAACAAGTAGTTCACAGACAAATATATCTTTTAGATAACAGATTCTGTGCTTCTACAGAGTGACAAATCTTGCATGGGTTATATTTTTAAGACTCTGACCTGTTACTGCTAATTATCTAATATATGTACCCATATATTAAGGAATTTGTACATAATACCAAATTCTTCCACTAGAAATGAAAATGTTAAGTTTTCAGAGACATCAGAACTTCTCAGTATACTTCTATGACAGTGGCAAACAGCAGAGCAGAGCAGAGCACCATGGTACAGGCTTCCTGGAAGCAGAGAGAACTGAAAATGTCTATTTCTACAGCACTGTCCATAAATCCTTAGAAAAAGGACTTCTCCCAACTGCAAAACACTATGTGACATGAAATAATCCAAGACTCCGCATTACATAATCTAATCCCTTTGAACATGTGCCTGCTCTCTTTCATGACAGACACAAGCACTGGGTTTCTGGTAGAGTCACTCAAGCCCCTAGATTAGGAAGTAACTGCAACAGGCTGGGAAGGTGGCTTAGCAGTGAACAGTACTTGCTGCTGTTTAATTATGAGGACAGGACCTCAGATCCAGTACCCATGTCACATGACTCACAAAAACATGTTAACTCCAGCCCCTAGGGTCTGCCTGCCACCCACATCTGCCCTCTAGAAGCACTGAACACATTTAAGTAAGTATCTCTCTCTATTTTTTCTTTTGTAGTATTTTTTTAAGATTTATTTATTTATTATTATATCTAAGTACACTGTAGCTTTCTTCAGACACACCAGAAGAGGGCATCAAATCTCATTAAGGATGGTTGTGAGCCACCATGTGGTTGCTGGGATTTAAACTCAGGACCTTTCGAAGAGCAGTCAGTGCTCTTACCTGCTGAGCCATCTCTCCAGCCCATAAGTATTTCTTAGAGTAACTAAAACTAGTATTTCTGATAAAATTTAATGCAAAACTGATGTTCTGTACAAAGGAAGCATAAACCAAGAAATTCAATGACAATAAATAACTCCAGCTTTACTCTAGTCAAGTAAGCATACAAGAGTGGCCCCTGCCCTCCATGACAATGTTTGATATGAAGTCATGAGTTAGAATGAATGGTTGAACAACAAACAAAAGTCTTGCTATCCTGAAAAACCACAGGGAAAAGGCATTGAACAGCACGCCTTTAATCTCAGCACTCAGGAGGCAGAAGCAGGAGGATCTCTGTAAGTTCAAGGACAGCCTCCTCAACACAGTTCCAGGACAGCCAGGGCTACTCAGTGAGACTATTTCTTCAAAGAAGGAGGTGGGGTAGAGGTAAACGGGAAGGAAGGAAGCCAGCCAGGCAGACCAGGGCGTACCGATATCGTCTTCCCACAATCAGTCTTGCTGTGGATTTTTATGCTAATGCCTATTTGTGAATTTAACAACCTCAGAGTCAAATCACCTTAGCTTTCCTTCACACCGAACCTTTCCTGTAACTTCCAGAGTTATTATTCATCACTCTTCCCCCATGTGTCAAATGCACGGTACAAAGAAATGGAGATGGACCTGCAACAGTAAAATGCCACTATCTGTTGGCTGGAAAATAACTATCAGTAGAAAGAATTGTTGATCTCCTTGGTTTCAAGTTTTACTTACTGAAAAGCATAAAAGTAAACTGACTAAATGTACCAAGAAGCTGGAGAAACAGAGCCTTCGTTTATTAGTGAATCCATGCTTCTTGGGGTGGGGGTGGGGCGCAAAGGAACAGCTACAACTTAATTTCCTAAAACTCTCAAGAATTCACTAAATTGAGAAAAAGATTTGAATGCCTAAGACTCTAGAGTGAAAGTTGAGAAGCCACACAATCCAGAGACACTTGAGGCCACTGTATAATGCGGGCTTGCTGGGAAAATCCCTGCTCTACGCAATATGCACCAGTATGGCAAGAAAGCCCGTGGAGATGAAAGTGTGAGCAGCTTAGCAGTCACCAGCATTATTGCTCGCCAGCACTGTCCCAAGGGGTGATGTATGTACAATGAATGAAATCTGCGTCGTTTGAATCACACGGCCTAGCTTCTCATGAATGGGGTCTTAGGGTGTGAAGATGGATTAGCTCTCCGATAGCACTTTAATGAGTTTCTCTTTGTCCTGCAAGACTACACTGCACAGAAGCTCAATCACTCTAGTTATTTCAATCCATTGCTGAGTTTCGACTTGCATTTACCCAAGCATATTTAATTAACCAAAAATTAAAGTCAGAGAATAATTTAAATAATAACAGTCTCTACCATCCAATAAATTACTAACCTGTTAATTCTGCCTCCATGTTTAATCTGAGTTAGGTCCTGTGGGCTATCTTCACTGCCTTAGTTTTCACTCGTTGCTATGTGAGCTACTCCTAGCTGGACTCCTAGCTCCTATTTCTCCCTTCTCTGATCCTCTGCAACAAGCCACTGAAATATAACCTCATTACAACTGTCATTCTCTGTTCACAGGATCAAGTACAGTTCCAGCATCTCCCCTCTGTCGGCTGCTCCTGCCCTCCACATCCAGCTCCCAACAGCGCTGGACTCTGCTAAACTGCTTAGTTCTCTTACTCAGCAGATGTCAGTCTTTAGTCTCATACATCGGAAAGAACAATACAGAAACAATAACAGCTAACAGGGTGAGTTAAATGCCATCACTATTTTATTTGCCAAGTAAAAAAATCTCAAATAAGAACTTATAATTTGTTAGTACCTTCATTTAATTATTTTAAACAGCTATGAAATATGACCTTACAATTTTAAAACTTACACAAATTAAATTTTTAAAATAAAAATCTTGATTGCATTGTTCTCTCTGTGTGTGTCCCCACACACTAGAAAACCTGCATAAACTAGTTTCGCTATTGCTGCCCTATTTCATCTTTCCTTAGAGAATGTGCACACGGGCTTCTGCTGAAGCAGCTTGTCCTCCTCAGCCTCTTCCATCATCCTCTCAGCCTCCTCCATCATCCTCTCAGCTAGTCAATTTCTTCTTTTTTGGGGGGTGGGGTGGGGTTTGAGACAGGGTTTCTCTGTATAGCCCTGGCTGTCCTGGAACTCACTTTGTAGACCAGGCTGGCCTCGAACTCAGAAATCTGCCTGCCTCTGCCTGCTGGGATTAAAGGCGTGCACCATCAATTTCAATACTCACCTTACCGTGGGGACTTTTTCAACTTTAACACATAGAAAGACAACCTCAGCAGATATCTTCATAAGATGGAAATTCTGACAATGTGTGAATGTGTGTGCATATCTGCACCCTTGTGCGCAGTGCTAGCAATCCAACCCAGGTGTGATGTTGGTACTGAGTATGCATTTGACAGGATTTAGAAATGCTGTGGAAACACGTCTCTAGGTGTGTCTACGGGGGGGGGGGGGGGGTTCAAAGACGCACAGGGCCTGTGGGCAGCCCCACCTGAAGGATGAGATCCTGGACTGAATAAAAAGAAGAAAGTGAGCCGAGTCCCAGCATCCCTCTGTGCTTCCCTATGTGTGGACTATGTGGTCAAGCTACTGCACACTCCTGCATACATTCCTTCTCCATCATAAAAGGCTACACCTGCACACTGGGCCAAAAGAAACCCACCTGCCCTTCCTGCCCTCCCTCCCTCCCTTCTTCTCTCCCTCCTTTCCCCCCTCTCTTCCTTCCATTCCTTTGATCGGGTATTTTGTAAGTAATCAACATACCAGAGCTGTGCACAAGCTAGGTGAGTCTTTCCCACCTAACTGAAACTCTAGCCCTTGTTCTTTTGAGGCAGACTTGGTTATCCTTTGAATCCTTCATAGTCCAGGCAAGCTCAAACAAAAGATTTTTTGCCTCAGCCTCCTGGAGGGCTGGGATCTCAGGCATTGAGTTCCAATCACAAATATTTTGGCCTGTGTTTCCTCTAGAAGTTTCACATTTGAATCTATTATTTGCTTCGTGTTCATTTCTGTATGAGGAGAGAGGTCTATAAGGGCTTGAAGTCACTGTCTCACAGGTGGATATCCAACCGTTCCTCCTGTTTCAAAGAATATACTTTCTCCATGAGCTGCGCTTGTTCTTTTTCCAAAAATCAGATTGACCATGTTTATGTAGGTCTCTTTGTGAGCTGCAATCTGCCCTGTACCTGTCTGTCCAGGCTGCTGGTTCTCAACCTTCTTAATATTGTAACCCTTTAACACAGTTCCTTATGTTGTGATGACCTCAACCATAATATTATTTTCATTGCTACTTTATAACTGTAAGTTTGCTGTTATGAATCATAATGTAAGTATCTGTAGTTTCCAACGGTCTTAGGTAACCACTGTGAAAGGCTCATGTGACCACAAAGGGGTGGCAGCCAAAAGCTGGAGGCCAAGCTCACAAATGTCTTTCACGGCTCCAGATCCAAGGTCAAACATTCTCTGCAAATGAAAAGAAGATCTAGAATGAGGCCCACCTCCCTACCCTTCTCTTCTTCCTGTCTACACAACACAAATTCACTCCACAAAGTCTCTTGAATCCTTTCAGATTTTGCTTTCCATGTTTAAAAAGCCTTCCTTAGCACAGGCACAAGTACTAGCTGGTTTCTACCCTTCCAAAAAAGGTCAAGGGCAGTTCCTTCCCAGTTGCCTCTGGTAGAAACAGGCCTGTTAACAGTGGGCAAAATAACTTGTATAAAGGAGGGAACTTTTTAGTATAAAACATATTTATAAGTCAGAGTGTGTGAATATCCGTGTATGGATGTGACCCAGTAAAGGACAAAATTGTCTCTCTCTGATGAGAATATATGCGAGGCACTTCCATAGTTGAAGGAGGGAGTCAGTCCGTGCCACCCAGATACAGGAAGAGAATGAAGAGTGGAGATGTGATCAAAGCTGCCGCCTCTCCTCTGTCTGAGATTAAATATTTGAGATAATCCACTTAAAGGCTGACCTGAGTACAGTTTCCATCCATGGTTGCTTGGCCACCAGAGGCACCATACACAGTAAGCAGAAGTCTGTGGCTCGTTTTTGGTTTTTTGAGACAGGGTTTCTCTGTGTAGTCCTGACTATCCTGGAACTCACTCTGTAGACCAGGCTGGCCTTGAACTCAGAAATCTGCCTGCCTCTGCCTCCCAAGTGCAGGCATGTGCCACCACCACCTGGCTCTGTTTGTCTCTTGAGGCCAAGAAGCAAAAAAAAAAAAAAAAAAAAAATCAAGAAAGGCTAGGCCCGGGGCAGGTGGAGGAGAAAAAAAAAAAAAAAAAAGGCTAGGCCCCATGGAACTCTTCACTCCTCCTAGAGCCACCTCTTAAAAACCACCTCCTCATAGCACTACAGACTGGCGATAACACACTGCCCTTGGCGAACACTCCAAACCATAGTATGCGACTAGCAAAAAACAGTTAAATAATGAACTAGAAAATAAATCAAAACAAAAGGGTGACAGTGCGCTGAGCAGCTGTCATTTAGGACCCGGGGTGCTTTCCTTCTTTACATCATTTAATCCTCCCAGGATTCTAAGATGGAGATCCTGTTTACATTCCCGCTGAGAAACAATGTGGAAAGAGTAAAGGCAAACTCTTGAAGACTGGAAGTCTCTTACCAGACAGAATACTGGGAGTAAAATCCAGTTGCCAGATTTGCTTGCACAAATGAAGTCCTAAGGTTTGATTTTGAGCATCACATAAAACAAGGTGTGGCTTGCCACAGCTTGCCAACATGCCAACACTTGGGAGATAGAGGCAAGAAATCAGAAGATTCAAAGCTACCTCTAGCTTAATAGTGAATTTGAGGTTAGCCTGGGCTATATAAAAATCTCTTTTAAAAGAAAGAAATGCTTAGGCCCAGAAGTGTTTTATATTTTAGAATGCCTGTGCATATAAAGGTAAACAGCTCAGGGCCATGACTCAAGTCTACAGACAGCCTCGCTATGTTCTCTGCTGCCTTGGTGCACCTGCATCTTGGCCGTGACTCAGCACAGGAAGTCAGCGATGGAGTTCTCCACTTATAGACTTTATGTTGGTCCTCAAATGTCCTAACCTAGAGGATTGCCAATTTCAGATTTTGGAGATTCTCAACCTGTGCCACAACTGTTTCTGAAGTTGTTTAATACTGAGAGAAGAGAAAATCAGACCAGTAGGACAAACGGGAAAAACAGAAGCACGCGACATGTTTGGTGCTGAGAAGGCACAGCGGGAAAGTTCCTGGGCACCCAGCACCCACATCCTAACCTACACCTGTGGGTGCAGCAGAACATAAAAGCCTAGGTTGTCATGTGGCTGTGCAGTTGTTGTTCTTCACAGGTTTACAGAGAAAACAATGCTCATTTCCTAAGTCACTGGCTGTCAACTCTTGTCGTTCAAAATGTTCTGAACATCTCTCTGGGGTCAGATCTCTGAACCCCGCTGTCCCTCTAGCTTTTACTCACTATGGAGGAGAGTCATTCAATCCAAGTAACGTCCCTGGTCAGTAAACGTTTAGCAAAGAAATCTTCCTTGCCCTGGGATGTGTTTCTTGGTAGTGAATATATGAAAGAAAAAGTCCATTGAAGTCTCACTTGTGATAGGTATTGTATATTAACATAAGCTCAATTAACACTCGCCTGGATTCCTGATATTTTAAAACCCTGAGTATAAAAATGCTAGAAGGTTGCTTTTTTTCTTCATTTTCTTTCCTCCCTCCCTCCCGCTCTCCCTCCCTCCTTTTTCTCAGCCTACAGAACCCAGAGTCTCCAGGCAGTCTCCCATCCAAGTATTGACCAGGCCAGACTTGTTTAGCTTCCAAGATCAAGGAAGATCAGACGCATTTGAGAGTAATATGGCTATAGATGGTTTCCTCATCTTCAAACACACATACTAAAGTGGGTCTGCTAGCTCAAGCCTGTAATTCCAGAAACACAGCTTCTATCCTTCCTGCCTATTGAACTTCCTCTCCAAGAATGAGGCAAAATAAACCTTTCTTCTCTAAGTTGCTTTGGCTAGGTATTGTTGCAGCAAGGGGTAAACCTACATAGAAACCTAGCATTGGTGTTATTAAAGCCTTTTAGCAGTTATCATTAGAAATGAATAGGAAAGACAATCATGAAACAGAAGAATCTACATCCTTTGGCCTTTTAGTTCTGAAAGCTATATCTAAAACAGAAAGTCTGTGCCGAATAGGTTAGTAAATTTTGCTTTGTTTTGTTTTGTATTTCAAGACAGGGTTTCTCTGTATAGCCCTTGATAACCCAAAACTCGATATGTAGACCAGGCTAGCTTCAAACTCACAGAGATCCATCTGCCTCTGGGATTAAAGGTGTGTGCCAAAATATAATAGGAAACTTTATTAAGCCCTTATTAAGCCAAGCATAGTTTTAATTACTTTAAAAGAACTTCCTGTTTTAATCTTTATTAGAGCCCTATAAAACCGGTATTACCACTATGCCCCTTTTAAAGATGATAAATGGCACAGGGAGATAACTAATCTATTTAACCTCTTAGGAATTAAAAGGTAGCCTGAAGGATCTACACCCAAGTGGCCCATCTCCACCCTCATGCTGTTAACTCATGGCTTCTCCTGCCATGATAAACTGATCTTTTTAAAAGCCCAGACATAGATCCAACTAGCAAGCATACTGAAAACATACTAAAAATAATGGGAGGAATGTGAATTTAATAAGTTATATAATTATAAATCTTTTGCTTACCTCATTCATTAAAACGTGCGCAAACATACACAGAAAATGGAATTTTGTTAAAGAAAAAAAGATTAAGAAAGGATGGGGTTCACTCAGCAGTCAGAACTGACAGCAAAAGTTCTCCCATTGATCAGATATGAGAGCCAGACATCCTTCTAAGTGCCTGAAGCCATTGAAAATTTCAAATTATCATACGTGTGAGGAAACATTGCTGACAGGGTCAACAGAAGGTCCATATTACACAATTATAAGCAAAACTAGAATAGGAACACAATGGCCATTGAAATCAAACGTAAACTCTCCACCACTCCACTATCTGCAGAGGACCTAACTCTACCACAGTCGGCCCTGCAGAGCCTTCCTATGGGAAGGCAGGAGAAACCAGCTGAGTAGGCACTTCTGCCTAGAGGCCAAGGCCAGGCCCCAGCATGCCTCCAAGGGCCAAGGGGGACACAAAAGAACACTGTTTCTGAACAAAGGTCCACTCTACCCTGCAGCTGTCTCTCACTCCTTGTGGGCCCCAACCCTATCCCATACAAATTATTAGAATTCTTAGCTGCCACCCCACTACCCCACTACCTCCCACCCCAGGAAAAAAAAAAAAAGGAACCGTGTAACTGTTTTCACTGTTTGTGCCTGGAAGCTAATCCTGACCTAAGCAATCTCTGGCAATGCAATCAACTAAAAATGAACCAACTACCACTCAGTGGGCAGAAGAGTCAACAGAGGATCTAGCACACCACACAGGAGGAGTGGGAAAATCTGAACAATTAGGGTAACTGTAAAAAACATTTTTAAAATATAAATTCTCTGTGATCCAAAAAGATACTGCAATCACTTGGAGAAAAGTTGAAAACCAGCAACAGGATATAATATTTGAAGGTAAACGCAGAACTGTTCCCCAAAGAACAGTGGCATTAAGGTGCAGGCTTGCTAGTACAGAAACCCTGACCTGCTGCCATTGGAGACCCAATCTTGAGTGCACAGGAAACCAGCAGAAAACAAGAAATTACACAGTGAGAAGACCGGACTGGTAGAATCAGGTGCTCAAACACATGTGGGTCTCTGAGAGCCTTCTGCTACTGCTACCAGAGGACCACAGACCAGGTGCTATAATGAATGCAAATACATTGGCTTTCATTTCTAGAGTACAGGAAGTCCAAGGTTAAAGTCAAGCAGCCTCCTCTAGCCTTCCAAGTCATTCCACAATGGAAAGAAAGAAGAAAAGGGGCTGGAACTCTCATCCTCTCCATTTATTTACTTATTTTCCTATCTATCTATCTATCTAAGACAAGTTTCAAGTTAAAAATTCTTTTGCTTCAGCCCTCCAAGCCCTGGAGTTAGAGTCAGGCGCCCCCATGCTCAGCTGTCTGAGTCTTTTAATCAGCATTAGCTTTAAAGAGACACAGCATTATGTGACTGCGATTTCAGAAAACACAGCCAGAGGGTGAATTAACAAATTACAAATGTAACAAAAAAAGGCAAATGGAATAACTAATAAGTAATGGGGGAAAAGCAGAACTTAAACTTGAGCTTATCGGATTGAAATTCTTCACTCCGAAGTTAGCAACAGTCAACATAAATGGTCTGTACACGCTGAGATAAATTCTACAGTAAAGAGAAAGAAAAGAAGAAACACCTGCACTTACACTGAAATTTGAAAAGAAAGTCCTTAAGACTGTGAGCAGAGGGATGGATCAGCACTTACAGTGAGGCTCGGAGATCCTGCCTCAAAATAAACAACTGAGGAGAACATCCTGACATCTGGAAGGGGGAGGGAAAGAGGGAGAGGAGGAAAAAAAACAAGAAAAGAGAAGAAAAGAAAAGAGGAAATCCTACCAGCTTAAACAAACAAACAAAAAATTTACTAAACTAAAAGAAAATTACCGTTGGATACCAGAGGAGGAGCACACATTCTTTTGAGTCATGTGCCCACTGCTAAACTCAGGCTAAATTGGAGACCTCGACATCTATAGTTACACAAACAGCCCTGGTTAAACCCAGTGTGTCACAAACAAAACAGAAAGATATAAATATAAAACCCCAAATCAATTCAATAAAAGTTATAAAAACCAAACTTTTAAAAACCAAGTCTCATGATAAGCTAGGATGACAAGGTATCCTCTTTAACCAAGAAATTCAACGTGTACATATTTACTCTACAGTTGTGCTGTAAAAGTCAGGGAGAGGGCTGCATTGGTTACCCACAAGCAAGTCAGGTGCAGTGGTACACACCTGTGGTCCCACTCCTGGGACAGCAAAGATAAGAGGATCCCTGGGGCTTGCTGGAAGCCAGTCTAGTTGAGTCAGTGAACTCCAAGTTCAATGAAAATAAGGCAGAGATCTACTGAAGCAGTGCCCAGCATCAACCTCTGGCATGTGCAAGGGCGCACACACACATTTGCATATGCACCCCCAAACATGTAGGTACATGCATGCAAGGATTTCATACATGCCAGGAATTAATAAATTCAATGTGGTCGTCTCTGTCCAGGGTGTTATTTAGCTGCCAGTAATAGAAGATTGAATCAGTGATTTCAAGTGGAAAAAAACTGATTAAACTAAAGAATCTTAAGATACGTGGCTACAAGTTGACTAAACCTAATTCCTTCATAATGGCAGACTCCATATTTCTACTCTCTTATCTACAAATTTGTAGGAAACATGTTAGGTGAATATAAGCATTTTGTAATTTTGCTTGTTTTTCAAGACAGGATTTCTCTGTGTAGTCTTGGCTGTCACAGAACTTGCTCTGTAGATCAGGCTGGCCTTGAGCTAGCCCCACCTGCCTCTGCCTCTGGAGTACTGGGATTAAAGGCATGCACCAGCAACACCCGGCAGCCTTTTCTAGTTTTATAAATGCACATACACATAAATTCCAAGCATTATGGCTCGGGCCTATAATCTCAGTTTGGCCATCTGAGACAAGAGATTGCTTTGACTCCAAGGGCAGCCCTGGCTAGACACTGTGTGTCTGTGTGTGTGTGTGTGTGTGTGTGTGTGTGTGTAGATATACAGATAAAACAATTTATAAATACATCATGGTTGCACACAATGGTGTGATCATGGGTAGTTTATCATATTTTGCTGCTTATATTTTTTTAAACTTCTCAAATTCTTCCTAAGAATATGTGTATAAGCAAAAAAAAGGAAGAAATGTATATAAATCAAAATAAAAGGGAAGTGGTAATGAAAGAAAGAGGAAGCTCAACTGCCCTCAGCCATCTCATGGGTTTCTTGAGAAGTCCTTGCCTGTGCAAAAGGAAGGGCTTGTGCTCAGGCAAGGACTCTCTCAGTTGATGTGTGTATGAAGATTTCTAATCCTCACCCACCTACAACAAAAGGAAGTTCGTGCTGCTGCTCAGGGTATGCAAACATAGACTGTATCATGTAAATAAATGCACAGTTCACAGAGAACTGTGCAGGCCCTGATTGATTGAAAATGGGGTGACGGCTAATCTTTGTCAGCAGATGACCAGACTTTGAATCACCTAGGATACAAGTGTCTGGACACCACGAGGATGTTTCTGGAGAGGCCCAACTGAAGAAAGGGCTGCCTTTGGGCTGGGAACTCATAAGGAATAAAAGAGGGAAGGATAGGGAATAAAAGAGGGAAGGCAACCAAGCTGAGCGCAAGCATTCATCTCCTTCCTGGCTGCAGACACATGCGCACACATCTGCCTCCTGTTCTACTGCCATGCTTTCCTCCCCATGATGGAACACACTCTCAATTCATGAGCCAAAAGGAACCCTTCCTCCCTCAGACTACTGCTTGCCAGTTATTTAATGCTCTCATCATATGCAGTTAGTCTTTGGTAAAGACAGCCACAATGACATTCTTTATGAGAGACCAAGAAGAGACATGATGACCTAAGAGGACCCTTGGTATATCATAGATACTTTTAGCAGGATTGCCCTGGTGTGTTCAAACTCTGTTTGTTTGTTTGTTTGTTTGTTTACTTTGTGGCACTGGTCACAAGAAGGAAAGTAAGTAATGTATAGTAAAATAAAAATGGATAGCCAGACTATTTTGCAATGAGAGACCATTAGAAATTTCCACCCTTCCAGAGCCTGCATTAAGCCAGGACATTTACATATAACTGGCCCAAATGGCACCCTCTTCATTCACTGCATTTCAGAAAGACAGAGCAACATTGTTACAGTCCACAGTTACATCCACTATTACAAGAAGTCCCCGTTCTTTTAGCTGTTTCCTATCAGTATGCACCTGTGCTCCTGAGTGAACTGTAACCATAATGAATGTTCAGAGGATAGGGCAGGTGGGAAGAGGTCCATACTCTCCATTTGGTGTGTGTCTGTAACTTCCTTCTATAAATATCCTGCACATAAGAACCACGAAGGCCTAATGACTTCCTGCAGACAGATTATCACTTACCCACTGGCTTACAGACAGCTTCCTGGGATACCATCTCCATACCTCTAAACTTAAAAGTCTCACTTTCTCAATTTCATAGCAAGCCAAAGACAGACTACATCCAACTTCCTTATTTCAGATGTGAGGAAACTGTTCATTTGCACTTTGAAAACATCAAGATGGGTCACAGTTACAGACAGAAAGAATATTTAATGAAGTGTACAAATATTTATTCTAGAAAGGTCTACAGGACTAGTCTGTGCTGCTCAATCTTACAACCATGGTCTCATTTTCAAAACATTGTCAGTTAGCTTCTAAGGCCCTTTTTGATATTACAAATATCAAAAAATAAGAAATTTTATTTAATTGAACACAGGGTACAAGGCTGAAAATACAGTGGTTGAGCCCTTGCCAAATATACATGATCAAAGGCCTTGGAGGTCCACTCCCAGTGCCACAAAGTAAACAAACAAACAAACAAACAAACAAACAAACAGAGTTTGAACACACCAGGGCAATCCTGCTAAAAGTATCTGTGATATACCAAGGGTCCTCTTAGGTCATCATGTCTCTTCTTGGTCTCTCATAAAGAATGTCATTGTGGCTGTCTTTACCAAAGACTAACTGCATATGATGAGAGCATTAAAGACAAGTGTCTGTGAACACCAAGTTCTAAATGGAAGATTCTCTAAAATAAAACTTAAAATTTGTTCAATTTTCTTTCAGACTTGTCACACATTAGCCACATAATTTACTAAATGAAATACATTTCATTTACAAAATTAAACTGTCAACAGCTAAGGTGCTAAGTGCCAATCAAAATTAACAATCTAGGTCTCACTGGTGAAGGAGCCCTCAACTGAGTCTCATAGCATGGAGGATGCTCCTATATTTCTGTGTATGCTGTCTTGTATGACCTTCACCATGTCTCATTCACCCAATTCCTTCTCTCCCTTAACTCCTTTCCCAGATCCACCACCCTATGGTGGTTGGATAAGAACGGCCCCATACACACACACACACACACACACATATTTGAAAGCTTGGTCCCTAGTTGGGACCCAACTAACACTCACAGGCTTATTTTAGTTGTTCAAGCTTCCTAAATAAACAGTTAATTTAATCAACCAAACCAGTCTCACTTCAAACCTTGCCTTCTTTTCTCCCGAACACTGTCACTAATCCTTAACAGACATAGAGAAAGATCTGATCCACAGCAGAGGTGTCAGGGTAGGGGTGGGGTGGCCCTGGGCCTGGCATAGGTTTTGAATCCTTGTAGTCTACCTCTAGTAACACAACTCCCCTCCAACAAAGACACATTTCCTAATCCTTCCCAATACAATTCCACCAACTAAGGACCAAGCATTCAAACATATGAGTGTACGGGGCCGTTCTCATCCAACCACCATAGAATATATCTGGAAGGAGCTAAGGGAATTGGGTGAATGTGATGAAAAGACATTGTATGAAATTCTCAAAGAGTGGATTAAAATGCTTATTTTTTAAAAGAATGACCCTTGAGCTTGACACATATTGGTGCATCTACGCACATGCACAAATACACAATGAGCACACACACAAAAAACAACAAAAACAATTCACTTAAAGGAAAAGGGAAAGAATAAAGAGGATATAGAGCGTCCACTTAACACTCTTGTAAATGCAAACCTTGTCTTTAGGGTCAAAGACACCACAAAGCTCAGCACTGTCAGCATCCCATTTCCTGCCCTGAATCAGAACACAAATGTGCTTCCGGTAAACCCCTGAACCTCTGTGATAAGAAAATTAATCAAGCTCTCCGAGTTCAGTGTAACTTCATAGACCAGAAATGCAACATTTAATACGAAATTAAACTAGTCAGGCCCCTCCTCTCCTGCCCCTTACTTTTCTATATCAGTCAAAATAGGAAACCAAATTACAAATAAAGAGTCAAGATGTATTTTAAATTGAATTAAGACTATAAAAGCATTCAAGTTTAAAAAAAAAAAAAAGCTGGGCAGTGGTGGCGCACGCCTTTAATCCCAGCACTTGGGAGGCAGAGGCAGGTGGATTTTTGAGTTTGAGTCCAGCCTGGTCTACAGAGTGAGTTCCAGGACAGCCAGGGCTACTCAGAGAAACCCTGTCTCAAAAAACTGGGGGGGGGGGGGGGAGGTGTTGGGGGGGTAACCAGTACTGTTTCATCATATTAATACTTAAGTTATGTAACATTCTTTCTACCAGTCTTTTATTGTTAGCACCATGTATGCTAATCTTAACTGTATTCTTTTTTTTTTCCCCCTGATCATGACAGTCCCTGGGGCTCAAAGAATAATACCTACAAACAAGCTGGGTTTGTGCACGCTGAACAATTTGATATACAAAGACCAACTCTGGGGCCTGAGAGGTGACTCAACAGTTGAAGGGACTTAACCCCTAGGCCTGATGATCTGAACTGGATCCCTAAGACCTAAAGGTGGAAGAAAAAAACAGTTCCCACAGGTTGTCCTCTGTCTTAGTTAGGGTTTTATTGCTGTGAAGAGACACCGTGACCAAGCCAGCTCTTGTAAAGGACAATATTTAACTGGGGCTGGCTTACAGTTTCAGAGGTTCAGTCCATTATCATCATGACAGGAAACATGGCAGTGTCCAGGCAGACCTGGCGCTGGAGAAAGAGCTGAAAGTTCTACATTAGCCAGGAGGAAACTATGATTCCACACTGGGCAGAGGTTAGGCACAGGAGACCTCAAAGCCCACCCCCCCAACACACAGAGACACACTTCCTCCAATAAGGTTACACCTTCTAATAGTGCCATTCCCTGTAGTTCAAGCATTCAAACAGGAGTCTATGGGAGCCATACCTATTCAAACCCCATCCTATGACACCTTCTGTCTTCCTTAGGGTTTGTATTACTGTAATAAAAACACCATGACCTAAATCAACTTGGGGAAGAAGGGTTTATTTCTTCTTACAACTTGTAGTCCATCATCCAGAAAACACCTAGAGGCAGGAACTGAAGCAGGGGCCATGGAGAAAGGCTCTTTATGGACTTGGTCCTCCTAACTTCATCATATTGTTTTCTTATATACCTCAGGACCACACACCTTGAGGTAGCACCATCCACTGTGGGCTGGGCCCTCCCACATCAATAGCCAAGCCCCTCAGGCTTGCCTACAGGCCAATCTTATGAAAGCATTTTCTCAATTAAGATTCCTATTTTTCAGTTGACTCTGGGATTCCTGTATCTTCATTAAGAACAGTCTGGAAAAAAGGGACACAAACTATTTCCAGTCCCACCGAGGTATGACTCAGAAAAGACAGAGGAATATAGCCCCACCTGAATGGGCTTCTGTCTTTGTCACTGCGGTGATTTAAAATTAAGAGAGGAGACCTTGTTGGAGTAGGTGTGGTCTTGTTAGAGGAACTGTGCCACTGTGAGGGTGGCAATGAGACCCTCCTCTTAACCATGTGGGAGCCAGTCTTCTAGTGGCCTTCAGATGAAGATGTAGAACTCTCAGTTCCTCCCATACCTTGCCTACCTAGAAGCTGCCATGTTCCACCTTGATGACAGTGAACTGAAACTGAATTAATGAGTCAGCCCCAATTAAATGTTGTCCTTATAAGAGTTGCCTTGATCATGGTGTCTGTTCACAGCAGTAAAACCCTAACTAAAACAGTCACTGTTCTATTGCAGTGAAGAGACACCACGACCAAGGCAGCTTACAAAAGAAAGCATTCAATTAGGGGCTGGCTTACAGATTCAGAGGATTGGTCCATGACCACCATGGTAGAAAGCACAGCCGGCAGTCAAGCACAATAGCTGAGAGCTTACATCTGATCTATAAGCACATGACAGGAAGAGAGAATGAGACTGAGCCTGGCTAGGGCTTTTGTAACCTCAAAGCCAACCCCAGTGACACTCTTCCTCCAACAAGGCCATACCCCTAATCCTTCCTAAGCAGTTCACCAAGTGGGAACCAAACATTCAAACATAAAAGCCTATGGGGTCCATTCTAATTCAAATTGCCCCAACTTCCATTACAGGATGATATCTTTCTGTTGGGCTCATTCAGTGGTTAAAGGTGCTTGACACAAAGCCTGGTGAGGACCTGAGTTCAATTCCCGGAGCCCATGTAGTAGAAGACGAGAATCGATTCCTATAAATTGTCCTCTGACCACCACACACATGCTTTGGTACATAAGTACCTACCCCCAAAGTAACTAAAGAAATATAAAAATCATTTTGCATAACTAGTACATACATCAATAAGTTTAAATGTGTTTTTCTCTATTTAAACTCTGCCAGTTTATTCTGGTGAAATCTCAGAGGGTTCAGGGGAAATTGTCCTTAGTCATTTGTGTCTTAGGGAACATGGAACAATATGGCATCTTCATTATACTCTTTAAAACTGTTCATCAGAGTGCTGAGACATTTCTACTTTATTACTCAAAACTGTTTAAAATATGAAGTCCTTAAGACTCTTCAAATCAAAATAGTCCTTAAGTCTAAGTTTGTTCTTCCAAGGCAATCAATTCCCCTTTAACACTGCATCTAATGAAGGTTACTTTTTTTTTTTTTTTTTTTTTTGGTTTTTCGAGACAGGGTTTCTCTGTGTAGCCCTGGCTGTCCTGGAACTCACTTTGTAGACCAGGCTGGCCTTGAACTCAGAAATCCGCCTGCCTCTGCCTCCTGAGTGCTGGGATTAAAGGTGTGTGCCACCACCGCCGGCTAAGGTTACTTTTTAAAAACAATAGTATTTTATTTATTTACATTTCAGCCATTGCCCCCTTCCCAATCCTCTCCTCCCACAATTACTCATCCCATTCCTCCTCCCCCTTGCCTCTGAGAGTGCCCCCCATACACACACACACACACACACACACACACACACACGCCACCAGGCATCCCCCCTTCCCTGGAATCTCAAGTCTTAGGCTCTTCCCTGGAGCCTCAGGCTTCCCTAGAGCCTAAAGTCTTAAGCACATCTTCCCCCACTGAGGCTTATGGTTGCCCTCCCCATAAGCTTCTTCAGTCCTTCCCCTAATTCAACCATAAGGGTCCCCGACTTCAGTCCAATGGTTAGGTTTAAGTATCTGCATCTGTCTCAGTCAGCTGCTGGTAGGGCCTCTCAGGACAGCCATTGGACCACTTTTCCTTTAATCTCTTCTCCATTTTTGTCCCTGCAGTTCTTTTAGACAGGAACAATTCTAGGTCAGAAATTTTTACTGTGGGTTGGTAACCCTGCCCCTTCATTTAAGGCCATGTCTATCTACTAGAGGTGGACTCTTCAGGTTCCTTCTCCCCACTGTTGGGCGTTTTGGCTAAAGTCACCCCCATTGATTTCTGAGACTCTCTCACTTCCCAGGCCTCTGGTACTTTCTAGACCCCCACAATCACCTCCCAACCCCAGAAGCTGCGCATTTCCATTCATTCTCCTGGCCCTCTGGGCTTCTCTCCTGTTCCCCTATACCTGATCCTGTTCCCCTTTTGCCCTGCTCCCTCCACCCCCCACCCAGGTCCCTCCCTCCATCTGCCTCCAGTGATTATGTTGTTCCCCCATGAAGGGTTATTTTTAAAAGCTATGAACTCAATTCAAATAACCCCAACTGGCAGGTCTTCTGGGCAAGCTTCTGTCAATCAGGTCAGAAATGCTACAGAACAGATGAGGAGGAGGGAGGGGAGGAGGGAAGGAAGGAGGAGGAGAAGGAGGGGGAAGGAGAGGGGGGAGAAGGAGGAAGAGATGGAGGGAGGGAGGGAGGGAGGGAGGGAAGGAGGGAAAGGAGAAGGGAGAGAAGCTTTACCCAAAAAGAATGAAACTCACCACTGAAGCCAGTTGGGGGTGGCAGGGGGGGGGGGAGCAAGAAGAACCTTGGAGAGCAGAAGAGGAAGTGCATGAACGTGTGTCCACTCTGTTCTCTTACAGAATATGCTTGGTCACAGGATAAGAGAAACCTAAAGAGTAGAGGCTTCACCACACTTCCCACATGGGATTCTGGGTAAAGATTGACTCACAAGCATGACTTGGCCAAGATGAACAAGAACTGCCTGCGTCTCCAACAGGGAACATCTAGGAGGGAACCTCCCTAACCACTCTGCAGCTCAGACCACAGCTGTGCTCCTGTTGACCAAAACAGGATCCAGAGGTATCTAGGGTGTCTGCAGAGGCACAGAGCCTCTCGGCCACCCATTTTCCCCTCTCCCAGACACCATGTTAGTGAGAAATGTGAAAGGTGAAGAATCAGTGTCTGGGACATTAACACTTTCAAAAAAAGAGCACTTTCACAAAAGCTGGTTAAAAGACTTGCATTACTCATTTTCTGAACTGAAGGGAAATGTGAAGAGAACTCCTAAAGAGACTCTCTGTCTGCAGAGACTGAATGACGGATGAGAGCTGCATTGCTGTGGGCAGACTGCAAGGCTGCAGGTCCAAGGTCTCACTGCCTCGCCTTGGGCTAGTTCTGCCCTTCTGCAGGCGTATCTGGTGATTAAGAGATGAAAGCTTGGACTTGTAGCAGACGGCTCACTTTCACCAACCCAAGCTCAGACCATCATCACAGAGCATCTTGGGCTTATAGAGAAGCTTCCCCCATCTTGCCATGATTGCCTCTCTGGTGTATCCATCAATGTATTATTAACTTGCCTTGACTTATGACTTCCCTTGTTCTATAAAACTGTAAAATGTCATGAAACTGCTTTCACTCTAGAACATGCAATTTGGGGTAACCTAAATCTGTGTTCCCAGGCCATGGTCACTCAAAATGGTCCAGAATAAACTACCTCTTACTCCTTTTAAAATGAGAGCTGTCATTTTTGTGTCAAAAGTATGCCTCTGTGTGTGTATCTCTGTATGTGGGTGTGTATGTATATGTATGTATACGTGTGGAGTGTGTATGTATGTGTATATCTGTGTCTGTGTATATATGGTGTGTGTGTGTGTGTGTGTGTGTGTGTATCTATACAAGGAAGGAACCTGTGAGAAAGATTATTAGAACATAAGAGCTCATTCACTCTGTGTATATTAGTTATAAAGCTGTCTCTGCTGGAGGTAGACTGACCATACATGAAGTAGCATTAGAGAAGCCATCCCCAATCTTATGTGAAGAATTCACTTCTATTGTCTAATTTAGAAAGGAGTGGGAGAATCACTACAAAAAATCAGTCTGGACTATTTACCTGTAGCAGCAGAAGAGGATGCTCTAGTGACAAATGAGTGGAAGATCACAGCTGAGACAAGGGAACATCAAACAAAGTGAGGCACCACTGGCTTCTCCCTCCTTTGAGCTCTGCACTTCACCATTACCTTCGGGCATCCACAGCAGCCTAAGCGACCACTGCTGGAGGAAGCATATATGGCTTGCCTATCCCTCTTCAGCACTCCCTCCTCCAGGATTCCCACAGTCTCCCTTAGGGAGGACTGCTAAGTCCTTATTGTTTTGCACTGGCAAGTGTCCATTTTGTAGAACTATAATGTTCTGTGTTCGAGGAAATTCCAACAACATTCCCTAAGAATGTGAGTTGGTTTGCTGGGGACAGAGGCTTCGCACTAAGAGTGGCATTTGGGATGGCAGGAACAGAAAGGCTGGCTTCACACAGTGTACTTGCTTCAAGTACACTGTATTCTACCACTCAGGAAACTCTCCTAACACTCAGTAGTCATGCTCAAGGTCCACTAGCTATTTCTAAACCATGGGACCCCAACTGAGGAGCAGGCAGTCCTTCTGTGAGTTCCACTCGTCCATCTAGTCACAGAAGCACCCCTCTAACTACAGATGGCCACTGGTTCCCAGTGTTCTGATTTGTGTTTCAGTTCTGCAATAATGTAAAAGTGAAAATCGTTGTAGAAACTCAACTTTGAATTTGATTCTTTTTACATGGCAGTGATTTGCATCTGGCCTTCTCTCTGAGTGTTCCATGGTAACAACGGCAGTGCCCAGTCAAAAGCATGCCGGTAAACAGCTGAGACCACATCAGCGTTGTTGAACTAGGATGGTAGGCAGCTCAGGGCAATCAATGTGTTTGACTTTATTTTCTACTAATGATGGGCACCAGGAGTTTCTCTTTCCTCTCTTTTCTTCCTTTCCCTGTCTTTAAATCCTCTCTGTTCTTCAGGAAATCAGCTCTTAGATTGTTTCATGTGCTTTCCCATAATCATGGAAACACACTCCTACTGTAAGTCAGGGAAAATCTGTAACTTACAGGACATACATCAATCATGAACCACCACCATGGCTCACAGTAGTACAGGATACAATCCCTGCCCTCAAGACATTCAGCAGCTATTAACAGACCGAGTAAGCACCATCTTGATCCTTAATTTATCACCAGTACCACTGTCAGCCATGTGAGGACAGCCATCCACTAACCTAAGTCCTTCAAGTACCGTTCTAGCATAGAAGCAGAGCTCAAATGTGAGGCATATGTGCATGTGCACTAATCCTCTTCCCTGATCTGATATGCCTAAGGAAGAGCTGCCAAAAATACAGCAATAAACCCGGGGGAGGGGGGGAGCTACATTTTGACTCAACATCCTGTCCTGACAAATCATTCCACATTTGGACACTAAAATACTAAAATACATCAACAAAGATGTTTTATCTAAGAGCATTTCACAGCAGCCTAAGTGACTGGTTTCATTATAGGACTGTATTTCTATGGTCAGACCAAGACTGTTGGATAATGGTGGGGGAGTAACACACAGGCAGCTTCATCTTTATTAAGAGTTTGAAATGTAGTAAAGACCCTTTAAAAGCTTTTTCCAGCTAAATGACTAAAGAAGAAAAATTAAAGCAGTAAGTCAGAGAATTGAGCATGGAAAATTCAGGGCTCCGACAGCTCGACTGCATATCTCAGCCGAGGAAGTCTATGGGCATAACGCATAACGAGTCTTGAGATGCAGCCCGCTGCTTTCACGTGGCAACTGAGATTTCCTACGTGTCCTCTTGAATTCTGGGGAACGATCTATTGTGAATATTCCATGGTGAGGAACGGGAAGTCCTGAAATAACTTCATTTATGAGAGAGCAGGAATGAAAGGAAAGAATAAAAGAGCAGAGTTCCTGGGGACGGAAAGAATAAAAAGAATAGGAGGATTATGGGAAAGGAACGGTCAGAAAGGAGAGAAGAAGTTCCCAGAGAGAATAAGTTAACACTCGGAGACATCACAGGGGTACAGACCTGCGCACTGACCTGCATGCGCACAGCAACTGTGCAAACACTGTCGGTCTCTGAGGTGAGCAATGCCTTCCTGGTCTGCCACACCCTACAGGGGCCCCTGCAGGGAAATGCAGATGCTCCCAAACCCTCTTCCTGGCCCTGTGGGAAGGCTCTGCTCAAGCTGCTTATGGCTTGCTTGCCTATCAGTTCTGTGGCGGACCATTCATTGGTGAGAAAAAAATCTTTGATGTACGAGGCCCCCAAGAGCTGTATCTTTTCAATATGACAGTCTGACAAATTAGTCCTACTTTTTGTCTCAAAATGAACTGAACACGCCGGTTGTCTTTGCTTTCTTTGCTGATAAACACCATGACCAAAAGCAAGTTGTCTGTTAACTGCACTTCAGCTCCAGCCCAGCCTCAAGTTGACACGAAAACTGTGAGGTGAACTGAAAGAAGATGGCTTTTCTCTGAGAATTTAAGTCTCTACCACACCTTCCATACGCCCCCCTTCCACTCCCAGAAGGCAAGTCAGAGCATCACTTTCTGGCCAGGTGGTAGTGGCTCACGCCTTTAACCCCAGCACTCTGTAGGCAGAGGCAGGCAAATCTCTAGTGTTCAAGGTCTGGTCTACAGAGCAAGTTCCAGAACAGCAAAGACTGCAGAGAGAAACCCTGTCTTGAAAAACCAAAAAACCAAATCAAAAATAAATTCACTTTCTGCATTCTAACATTTGAGGAATCAAGCCTTGACGTCCTCTTATTTTCAAACACTCTTCCTTTAGAAAGGTGACTGCTAATCAAAGAACTGGTGGCTCATTCCTGCAAAATACACACGTCAATTTATCCTTACAAAACTTTCAAGTATGGAGCTGGAGAGATGGCTCGGTGGTTAAAAGCTCAGGCTTCTCTTGCAGAGTTCCCAGCACCCATATGGCTTACAACCATCCAGAACTCCAGGCCCAGGGGATCTGATGCCTTGTTCTGACCGTTTTGGGTACCAGGCACTCACAAAGTTCATACATATACCTGCAGGTCAAACATTCATACACATAGAGTAAAACCTTAAAAATTCAAAACAATAAGCATCAAAAATGAACAATGACGGGGAGTAGTGGCACAGGCCTGTCATTCCAGCACTGGGAGGCAGAGGCAGGCAGATCTCTGAGTTCAAGGCCAGCCTGGTCTGCACAGTGAGTTCTAGGACTGCCAGGACTATACAATGAGATCTTGTTTCAAACAAAAACCATTAACAAGACTTCTACATGTTTTTAGGTGGACATGGAATTTAAGAGAGGACACAAAACAGCTTACACATTATTCTGCAACCTGCTTATTTAATAGCCCATAGTCAATGCTGTTGTTAATTACTGCACTGTTAGTTACCTGTTAATAACTGCCTGGCCCAAACAATTGAGCTATCCATGCCTTCCCAGACACAAAGCTTGTCTCACCCTTTCTTAATCACAGTGTGAAACCATGATCGCCACTGTCTGAAACATGCCCAGCCGGAGGCTATGCTGTATGCATTAGTCAGGATGTGCAGCCCAACGGTTTCCAAGATGACGGAGGGCCCCTTTCTCTTCAGAGCATTACAAGACTGGAAAATAACAATTTTTAAAACATCTGCTAAGACTAGAATCTCAGTGGTGTTTCAGTGTTTCTTTGACGTTCTAATGTCCAATTATTTATATCCAACATTTTTGTAATGTCTTTGTGTTCAGATTTTCAGTAAAATTTAGTTTTTATTATTATTTATTTATAGGGACTGTATTTTGAACAATCATAGTTTTAAATATATATTACAAATATATTTTCCTCCAGGCTCTCATTTATAAGACTGGCTTTTAACATTGACTTTTTAAAATGAATGTAGCTTATACTTTCCGAAATTTCCTGTTATAATTTCAGGATTTCAAGACATCATTCTTTAAATTAACTCTAAGCTTATGTCAGCTAAGTGAATATTTTCACAAATAATACAATTAATTCTCCCCTTTTGGCTCTTTGGGTCCTAACTAAGCTTATTTAATCTCATATTTAAATGTCTATACAGCCTCTCAGAGCGCTGTCACTCTACAGGAACCAGCACTGTGTCAGTGTGAAGCAGGCTTCCAATAAATGTTCAGATATTCTATTCTTCCCAAGTCCCTCTAGTTTTATAGACAACAATGGTATAAATTCTTCTCAAAACTTTTTCCCACCAAATTACACTGAGGGGGGCATGGGCCAGCCTGTGTGAGTGAGGGCTGAGACACTTCTGGTTAAGGAGATGTGAGCAGAAGTCACTGACTGAGCTTCCAGGAAGCTCGGAACGAGCACAGGTGCAGTTGACGGATGCCTCTGCCTTCTGCTCTCCTCCTGCCTGTCTGGAAGGCAGACCAGCATTGACAGGTGTCACCTGTGGTTCTCTTGGTGCTAAAGCACTCTCATCAGGACACATGGGGAGGGAAAAAAAAACAGCTAAAGACTTTTTGTTTTCTGTTTTGTTTGTGTATTTGTTTGTTTGAGACAGGGTTTCACCTCTGTGTATCCCTGGCTGTCCTGAAACTCACCCTGTAGACCAGGCTGGCATCGAACTCCTGAGAGCTGGAATTAAAAAGGCTTGTGACACCACTGCCCAGCTAAGATATCCCTTTCAAAAGCTTATTACATTTACCACCAGTGGAATGAATTAGACAGTTGACTGTTACCCTAAGGAAGGACAAATGAGCTTGGGACACACTGCAGGCATAATGCATTTGTGCACTGTGTAAAGGTTATCCTTGTGCTATTCGAATGCCACTTCTCTCCCTCACATCTCGTTTCAATCTGGACATGGCACTGTAACGCTTAAGTCAAGAATCTCCTGTTTCAAGTTTGTGTAAACATTCTTACCTTTTACTCTGCCCTGTCAATAAATGCTGATCACCCAATGGCTGGGCAGAAGACAGAATACAGCGGAAGCTTCCTCCAGCCAGGGGAAGGAGGGAGGGAGGATTCAGATCCATCATAGAAGGTCTGAGAAGCCACCATGAGTAAAAAACATCGGAAGCCCAAAAGCCAGATCAATAAAAATATGCAAGGATCACGGGATGAGGCTGGGAGGGAGCCAGATGAGCACGGGGTTATTACAGATCATTTGACTGCTCAGTACTGAGATGCAGCTTGAAATCAATCTTGGGTTTCTCTGCGTGGTTATTAGGAACTGGCAAAGGTAAAGAAATACAGCCGCCGGATTAACTCACTGCTTACATTTCTATTTCAAAGAATTCTCTTTATACAGACAGCAATCATAACACAATTCTTGAGTTCAAATGGAGGCTGCAGCTAGCCCTCCGCTAGTGAGATGAGGGGGTGCCATGCACTCTCTATGTTAACCTGGCTGGATTTAGAATCAACAGTGGAAACACACCTCTGGGATGTCTGTCAGGTTTTCTGAAAGCGTTAACTGAGGAGGCAAGACCACTCTGGATGTGGGCAGCACCACCTCATGGGCTGGGGTCCTGAGCTCAATAGAAAGTGAAGAAGAGAGACAGTGTTGAGTGCCAGCATTCACCTCTGCTTGGGACCGCAGAGGAGGTGTGGCCAGCTCATGCTCCTGACACCATGTCTTCCTCACCTCAACAGACTGTGTTCTCTCTTAAACCGAAAGCCAAATAAGGCCTCTCTTTCCTGGGAAGATAACAAAACACCGTGCATTCTGCATTAGACCCAGAATGCAGCTCCAAGTCGCACGCCCCGGAGCTTCCCACTGAACTCACCCCGGTGTCCTCATGAACTGAGCTGCTAGTTCACCACACATTGAATGCATGCATTTCACACCTCATGAAATCACCAAGGCAATCTTAAGAACTTTCTTTTTTCTTTATTAAGAGAATACCTTTTAGTTATTCTTTGGCAATGTAATAATTTAAACAATATATCACTTGGAGGGTTGTTTGTTTGTTTGTTTGTTTGTTTTTCAAGACAGGGTTTTCTGTATAACAGAGCTCTGGCTGTCCTGGAACTCCTTTGTAGACCAAGCTGGCCTCAAACTCACAGAGATCCATCTTGCTCTGCCTCCTCAGTGAGGTGTGGGCGGACACACACACTGCAGTCATCCCTCTCCTCCCTCCCGCTCTCTGTAATCCACAGAGTCTAATTAGTGCTGCAGGACTGAACACTGGCTGATCCTGCTGGCTTGGTTTTGTACAGGCAACCACGGCTTCAGTGAGCTCAGGAGTGCAGTGGCCCTGTCGGTTCCCAGAAGACAACATTACACAGCACTCCTCCCCACCCTCTGGCTCTTCTTACATTCTTTCCGCCCTCCTTTTCTATGACGTTCCTTGAGACCTGGGGGAGGAGATGTGAAACACAGATGTCCTACTTATGGTTAAGCACTAAGTAGTCACTTAAGTCTCAGCACTTTGACTATTTATGGTGTCTCTGCATTAACTGTTGAGCACTATAGAGAGAAGCTTGTCTGGCCAAGGCTGAGGGCAGCAGCCACTAATCTAGGATATAAATATAAATATTTAGAAGGCATGACAACATGTTCATATAGCAAGGCAACAACAGTAATGCTCTCCTCTAGGGCCTTTGACCAGACTTATAGTACAAGGCAAAAGAATTATTTCCTGTGAAGCAGACCTCAAATCCAATTCAAAAGTGGTTGGTTAGCCACCTCTCACTATAACAGCCAGGCCACTACTACACCAGTGGGCACATCTTGCCTTAGCAAGTCAGTTCACCAATGGGTAATATTATGGATAGCTCTTCTCCTCATATGGCCAGATAGTCCCTTCCAGCACTATGGTAGCTAGCCAACAGAGGAAGTTTTAAGGTCAGTTCTGGTTTGGTTTCTCTATATGTCCACAACCAATGTGTTGTATCTTCAGCAATAGGATCTTTCCATCTAGTTCCAGTGGGTAATCAAGAGCTATGGCAACAGGCTGAGGTTCGTCTAGGGTCTCTCTGGCCAATAACTTATAGGCAGGTATCCCATGGCATCTCGATAAATTTTCAAGGTAACTAGTAGATGGTCTCCTTAAACAAAGCACCTCTTAGCAAAGGATTGAAAATAAGGACACACTTAGATCTTCAGAGGAAGCAAGGGAACTTTATTTGGAGCAAAACAATAGTACAGATTTAAAAAGACATGCTGTCAAGATTGCTAGCAGACCACAGGAATGAGGCTATTCTAGGGCCCAGGCTACTGCCTGGGGTCTCTTTTTATGGGGTCTAAAGAGAGAGGGGGGCTGCTTCTACTAAGGCACATAGCTTGGGTGGTTCTCTGACATTACTGATAGATTGGGTTCTATACTCCCTTTTCTTACTGTGCACAACCCTTTCTATAATATACCTGATTTCAACATATGCATGACCAGTTATGTACAGGCAATAAAAAGGTAAAAGGAGGACACAGTTTGCTTTACTGTACACCTACATCTCAAACTAGTTCGGGTTAGATTAGTCCTTCTAGTATTCACACCCAGATATGCTGAGAATACACTTGAATAGAAACTGCAAGCTTGATTGCTATCAGGGTTAGAAAAGCTGACACTATTGTTTGAGAAATGGCATGTGTGTACCTAATGCAAGTAGGAGACTAAGTTGTCAGATGTGTTGTTGGGAAGGGAATGAGTGAATATAGTACTTGTAAGTGAAAAGTAGGCTACCAAGTGCATTAGTACAAGAGAGGGAGTGCACATAGCCCAAAACCACATTGGGGCCCCAGCATACTAAACTGTCTCCTATGCTTGCCAGCCTTAGCAGAACAAAATTACTCAGCCCAAAACTGGGGAGGTAGGAAAGGAGGATTCCTGACAATTATTGACCAGCCAGTCTAGCCAATCAGTGAATTCCAGCTTCAATGAGAGACTGCCTTGAAAAGTACAATGAAGTCTGTGAGACAGAAAGACGTCAATGGAAAGAAAGGGAGATAGAAACTGGTCAAGCAGATTTAGGAAAAGGAACCAAGGTTTATGTCCTTGGCCAGTAGCTGGAAATGTCCTTGGTTATGACCTGGATAGAAATAGAAGAAGAAAAAAAAACAAAAAAACAAAACAAAACAAAGCAAAAAAAACCAGACAATTCATGTGCCTTTCAATACTAACTCTGAATATTGATGGTCTCAATTCTCCAGTAAAAATACATAGACTACTACCAGTTTGGATTACAAAATAGGATCCACCTTTCTTTTTTCTGCTGCTAAGAAACATATCTCACTATCAACAGCAGACACCACCTTAAGATAAAAGAATGGAAAATGGTATTCCAAATAAATGGAACTAAGAACGTGTTGGTGTAGCTTTACTAATATCTGGTGAACTACACCTCAAACAAAACTAGTCAAAGGACATAAGGAGGAGCATTTTAGCTTCATTAGAGGAAAAAAATCCACCCACAAGATATTATCATTCTAAATATATATGCACCAACCAGAGCACCCAATTTCATAAAAGAACCTGTAGTAGACTTTTTAAACACACACACACACACACAGACACACACACACACACACACACACATACACACCAATATCAACACAGTGATAAGTGGGTATTTCAATACCTGGCTCTCACCAACAGACAGACCATTTAGAAAACCTAAACAGGGAAGCTCTGGAGTTGAATGATGTCAAGTCAAATGAACCTAACAGACACCCACGGAATGTCCCACCCAACACTACAGAACACATTCTTCTCAGCAGCCCATGAAATTTCTCCAAAATCCACCACATCCTGGGACACAAAGCAATTACAACAAATATAGGAAAACTGAAGTAGTTACCCTGCATTTCATCTTACCACAATAAAATAAAGCTAGTATCAACCGCAACAAATCTTAAAGGAAATATATAAACTCATGGAAATCAGCAATGCAGTGATGGTGCACACCTTTAGTCCAAGTACTTGTGAGACAGAGGCAAGCAGATCTCTATGAGTTCAAAGCCAGCCTGATCTACAGACTGAGTTCCAGGTTAGCCATGGCTACACAGAGAAACCCACCAACACTACAAAATGGCAACTGAGTCAAGGAAGAAATCAAGAAGAAAAATTTTTTAATTCCTGGAATAGAATAAAATATAAACACCTATGGGACACAACAAGGACCTACATCAAAATATTGGGGGATTTCAAGTTAATAATTTAATAATACATCTGAAGGCCTTGGAAAAGCAAAACAAAGAATAACCAAACATAGTAGTCTAGAAGAGATCATCAAAATTAGGGCTAAACTTAATGAAACTGAAACAAACAAAAACCAATACAAAGAATTAATGAAACAGAAAACATTCTTTGGAAAGAGTAACAATGCTGGAAAATCTTTAGCCAAATTAGCTGAAAGAAAGAAACCGAGGTTCCAAATAATAAAGTTAAGAGAGGAAAAGGAGGCATCACAACAAGCCCTGAGGAGATTCAGAGACTCGCCGAAACATTCTAAAGATCTGGACGCCACAGAACTAGAAAATCTAAAAGAAAATGGATGAATTTCTAGGTATATGTATATGGCCTATTAATACTAAAAATAAGATTAAATAAATTACTTAAATAGACCCTTAACATCCAATGAAAATGAGCCAGCAATTAAAAATCTCTAAGCTGAAAAATGCAAAGTCCAGAAGAATTCAGCACAAAATTCAACCAGACCTTCAAAGAATAAACAAACACCAATACTATTGAAATTATTCTGTAAAAGGCATAAACATTTCCAAATTCTTTTTACAAAGCTAGTATTACCCTGATAACAAAACCAGACAAGGACCCAAGAAAAAAGAAATAATTTAGGCCAGTATCTCTGATGAGCAAAAGTTCTCAATAAAATATTTGCCAAGTGAACTCAAGAACATTAAAAAAGATCACCCATCATGATCCAGTCAGCTTCATCCTAGAGATACAGGGATGGTTCAATAAAAATAAATCAATAAATTTAATTCATCACATAAGTAGACTCAAGGACACAGACCACATGATCATCTCATTAAATGAAAACAAAATCCAACATCCTTTCATGATAAAAGTCCTAGAGAATCAAGTAAGACCAGGATTGACTACACCACCCATCCCCAATCCAGTTCACACAGAATTTATAGTCAGCAACAACAGCAAGACAAGTGAAAAGGATAAAGGGGCCATGGCCCAGAACATACAGGCCAGGCAGATAGTGAATACTAACGGAAAGAAAAACATGTTCAAAGTGACAGTTAAAGACTAGCTAAGCTCCTGGCATGGTTTTAAACGTATGATTATAAACCGTATTTTAAGCCTCCTTAGGAAACCTGCTGGAAGGGAATACACAACAACAGTCACTGTGCTAATATCTACGGGCAGTCATTCTTTACGGTAGCAATAACTGTATTTATTAATATAAG
Organism: Mus musculus; assembly: GCF_000001635.26. NCBI lineage: Eukaryota > Metazoa > Chordata > Mammalia > Rodentia > Muridae > Mus > Mus musculus. Next base: position 62,847,028 of record NC_000080.6, on the reverse strand, counting down.
AGTATTCCAGGGGCTGGCAAGATGGCTCAGTGGGTAAGAGCGCTGACTACTCTTCCAAAGGTTCTGAGTTCAAATCCCAGCAACCACATGGTGGCTCACAACCACCCGTAATGAGAACTGATGCCCTCTTCTGGCACGTCTAAAGATAGCTACGGAGTACCTGGGTGAGCAGAGTTGATGGGAGCAAGTGGGGCTGACTGGAGTGAGCAGAGGTCCTAAAAATTCAATTCCCAACAACCACATGAAGGCTCACAACCATCTGTACAGCTACTGTGCACCCATATACATAAAATAAATGAATAAATCTTTAAAAAAAAAAGAGTATCCCAGAAGGATTATTATGATTGCTTAAAATTAAGCTGGTCACTAAAAATTAAAGATGCTGTTTTCTGAAGAGAAAAAAAAAAAGGCCTAGAGTTGGAAGGGTGGATAGGTGGCCAAGGTCTGGAAGGAAACGCAGGAGGAGAAACTATGATCAGAATATACTGTATGAAAATATTTTTATTTTCAATATTTAAAAAATGTAGTTACAAGAAAATGCACTAACATCTTTACATTGCATCATGCTACAGAGATCTGGCCAGCTACAAAGAAAAGTTTTCCCATCCAGAGGTCAGCAATGACAGCCACAATTAGGTGACAGGCATCATTTTTCAGGGACTAAATCAGTAATAAGGAAATATACCTCAAGAAGCTAAAAGACCACTCAAACCACTAGGCTTGCTGCATTCTCAGCTCTTTGGGAACTCCACTTCCATTCAAACTGAATTAATTCCAGAGCTATAGGGGGAATTTCAGAAAGGCGAGGGACACCATGAATGAGGTCCAGAAAGACCCAGGTTAGAGATTAGCGCCCAGGGTATAAGCCCCCAAATTAAGCTGCATTTTATAGCTTCTGTTTTGTTTTGTTTTGTTTTGTTTTGTTTTGTTTTGTTTTGTTGAGTCTCTCTACACAGTACTCACTGACCTGGAGCTCACTATGTGACCATGCCTTCCCCAGACGCACAGAAATTCACCCTCCTCTGCCTGGAGTGTGCTAGGATTAAAGGCATGCACAATCATACCTGATTGTGTTTCATATTAAAAAACAAAAACAAAAACAAAAAACAAAACAAAAAAAACCCACAAAACTAAAAACTGTAAAAGCAGAGAGAAGACCTGAGCAGCTCCTCTAGAGTGTGAACTGCAAACTCTGGTTCCCAAACCATTAGTGGATCAGGAAATTAATTGAAAGGCATGTGGTCAGGATTTCAGAAGAACTAACTAAGACAGGACAGAAAGTCAGTGTGCTTGTCATATGAGAAGGCCACCAGCTCCCAGCATGGAAACCCAGGAAATGCCAAGGTCAGAGCAGATCTGGCTCCGATCTGACTCCCTGCTCCAGTTCTTTGAGGGAGGGATGAGATAGATGGGGGCCGGAAAGAGGTACTAGAAATTGATTTGTGGTCAGAAAGTTTTTCCAAAACACTACTCTGCCTACCCAGGTGCTGACTGGGTGCTAGCAAGCTACCTAGAACTAAATGTTCTCTTCTTGAAACTTAAGGATAAATCTAAAAGCAGAAATGTAGTGAATCCTGTTCAACTGGGTATTAGGCACCAAAACAAAACAAATACATCTGGAAGAGCGCTGCCAAGAATAACCGCTGCTGTCCAAAAGCTCCAAAGCATGGCCTGCCAGTTGCTCCATGAAACGGGGACAATTTCACACCAGCATGCCACTGGCTTCCACCCCACTGCATTTTTCCTCAGGCGTGATCTCAGGGTGAGGTGACTGCAGGAACTTCCTGTTCCTCCAGGCACCCCAAGCGCGAAGTGGTTCTAAGACCCAGCTTCCTTCCTTTTCCAAGATGAAGAGACTCAGTCTGAGTGTGAGGGGAAATGGACTTGGCTCAGGTCTCAGCCCCCACCCCAGTTCTTTTCCAAGAGTTTTAAATTAAAAACAGAAGAGCACAAAGCAGCAAAGGCTACAGAGGACAAATGAGCAACCTCCTTTGCTCTTTTGGACTTACTGGCTATTTCTCCGAACCCTGGATTAATTTGTACTAATGATTAAATGAAGCATATGAACTGAGAGGCCTCCTGCCTCTGGATGAGGGGGGTGGGAAAGTCACTGAAATGGCTTGGAGAAGCTGCACCAGGAAGTCAGGCTGTGTATCAGGGGTTTCTATATGTAGCACTCTCCTCTGGAGACCTAGTCAGTCAAAACGTTGCCCTTTCAACAGATTGATACTCTAACAGTGTAGGTGCACAGAAGAGCCCTTTAGTGGCCCTTATATCTCAGGCGAGCAACTATACACTGTATACCATTTAGTTTAGTGCTACAGTGCACATGAATACGTCTGTCTGAAATTGTAACTTACAATATCCTAATGCCATAATGGGACTTAATTTCTTCCAAACTCCAAATCCGAACTCCATATGTAGGCAGGGCTAACGCTGAGCTTCTGGTCCTCCATCTCCCAGGAGCAGGGACTGCAGGTGTGTACCACCACACCCACTTTACTTGATTCTCCAGTGGATCCAGGGCTCCCACCAACTGAACTACATCCCCACTCCTTCCAACTCTTAATGACATCAGGACAAAAAAATGTCCCTCTCCGTAAGCCAAAAAGCAAAGCAAAAACAGTTATGGGAAGGAAGATAGTGTATAAATAAAAAGGATTGCAGCCGGGCATGGTGGCGCACGCCTTTATTCCCAGCACTTGGGAGGCAGAGGAAGGCGGATTTCTGAGTCGGAGGCCAGCATGGTCTACAGAGTGAATCCAGGACAGCCAGGGCTATACAGAGAAACCCTGTCTTGGAAAAAAAAAAAAAAAAAGGATTGCTTTTCAAAGTTTTGATCTCCTTTGCTTGGACACGGTTATCTCTCCCAAGTGTCGTCTGGATTTTTCTTTCTCTTCTGTTTTAGGGGTATGTATCATAGTCTCAGAATCACTCATGTCAGGAGTGTCAGAAGTCCCAGCCTAGCACTTTCCAGTGTTGCAATTCCAGTGATTCAAATCTGTACAGTCCTACAGAAAAGCTGGTTCTACAGTATAAAAGAAACTCAGAGCTGTCAGCAGTCTTGAGGCCACCTTAGTAAACGGAACACAGGCACTTTCCCACGAAGATCTTAGAACAATCCTGCTCCTGACCTTGGGGCCACACAGGCAGCCCATCTGCAGACCCCTAGGCCTGGCTTGAATGCAGAGTAAAGACCTCACTTTCAACAATCCCATGAAGTACACCCCCTCGGGGCTTGAAAGCAGGAGTATTAGTGCCAAATGATAGATCTCTAGTGCAGATCTGAAATGACAGATCTAGTGCAGAGGTGAAAGTTCTCTAATTTTACACCATTAAATAGAGTTCACATAGTCAAAAATTAGTTTGAACTTCAACCCATATAAGAAGTTTTCAACTTTCACAACTTCAGTTGTAGAAAAAACTTTGATTTGAACTTCTTCCAAAAAAATTTATGCAAGTATCATAAAATACATAGTACATAAAACTCCATCATTGCAGTCTAAGCATTGGTGCAATTTCACTTCACAATGAAAGAATTAGTAGCAAGTGAGCCAACACTATGAGGATTTATAAGATGAAATAAAGTCTAACTTATCTTTTCAAAATAAAATTAAGTAATTAAGGTGTTGTAAAGTAAATGCTCCGCCAACCTGCCTTTCAGTGACTCAGGGCATTGGCTTATGTCATCACCAGCCACCACCAGGTGCGGTCCTAAAAGGCCCCAGCCACCACAGATCTACTGACACCTCCCCCCCTCTTCTCCTTCCCTCCTTCCCTCCCTCCCTCCCCCCTTCCTCTCTCTCTCTCTCTCTCTCTCTCTCTCTCTCTCTCATTCATGTCCCTACTGCAGCATCCCCGCCTAAACCTCTTGCTCTAGATCTGTTACATGGTGTGATCTCCTGGTGGCACACCTTGGCATGGGCCCATCAAGGATACACCCCCTGCCCTTATCCTATCATAAGGCCATTTAGAAACACAACAGTTGTGAGACTTAGAAGTGTAAAGCTTTAAAGACAGAAATAAAACCCTTCTCTAGCACCAGCTCATTGGCATCCCCATCCCAGGAAGCCCGGTTATTCCAGCCTAAGGCGAGCTGCTAAGTTTCTCTGAGGCTCAGTTTTAAGTATCGGTTTAGGGGAAACTCTGAGCAATTACAACTCAGAGTCAGGAGTTCACTTAAGGAACTGACAAAGTCCTTTGTACAAGCCACTGGGCATCAGATTTCCTGCTACAGAGAAGTAAATCTGACCCTTATTATTCTTGAGTTCTACCCTAAGGGAAGCAGCTGAAAAAGCTGCCTCTTGATGGTCAAAGTTGGAGGGAGTTCCCCAAGGTCCCCTTTCCAGTCCCTAAACTCTCTGTGCTAGTTGGTTTGGGTCAACTTGACACAAACTAAGGTCAACTGGGGAATGGAAACCTCAATTGAGGAACTGCTTCTATCAGACTGGCCTAGAGACTTGTCTAAAGGCATCTTCCTAACTAAAGATTGATAGGGAGGGGCTTAACCCATTGTGAGTAGAACCATCCCAAGGCAGGTGGTCCTTAGCTGTGTCAGAAAACAGCTCAACAAGCCAGTGAGCTCAGCTTCAGTTAGAGTCTGGAGCTCGCACCTCACTTCCCAGGATAAAGGGCTGTGATTGGACCAAATCAAGCCTTTCCTCCCCAAGGCACTTTCGGCATAGTGTTTTAGCAGGGATCAAACCAGACCACCCTCCCTCAGGCTCCCTCTCACTAGGCTTCCGTGCCCACCCGTGTCCACAAGTCATTTTATCCAGAAAACGAATTCCAAATGTTTGTACCCAGGAGTTTCTGTAACTTTTTTTTCTTCCCTTTGTGGCTTTAGTTACTCCTCTAGAGCCACTCGTCCTCCACATTCCCTGCAGTATGGCAATACTCAGAGCAGAGTGACCAGCATAGGCTGCTCCAGTCTTAACCTTGCTCCTAACCACAGAGACTCTGTATGGTAAGAGAGCTGTCTTGGGTTAAAGTGTGTATATAATGAACATAGGAAGGGGTGCTGAGTAGTTTGTCAACTTGACACAGGCTACAGTCATCTGGGAAAAGAGATCCTCAATTGATAAAATGCCTCCACCAGTCTGGCCTGTGGGCAACTCTGTGATGGCATTTTCTTAATTAATGGTTGGTGTGAAGGGCCCAGCCCACTGTGCATGTGATGCCTGTGGGCAGGTCCTGAGCTGTGTAAGGAAGCAGGTTGAGCAAGCTTTGGAGAGAGCAAGCCAGTAAGCAGCATTCCCCCATGGCCTCTGCTTTAAGTGCTACCTCTAGGTCCTAGTCCTGACTTCATGCTTCAAATAAACCCGATCTTCCCCAAGCTGCTTTGGGTTGTGGTCTTTATTACAGCCATAGAAACCTAACCTAGACCAAAGATAAACATCTGACAGGGCTGGGTCATACCTGGGCTTTCTTCACCTAAGATTCTACTAAACAAAACATCCCTTGTAAATTACAAAGTCTTGATCAAAACAGAGCGCATAGGTCTGTGATGGTGCTCTTTTTTCAACCTACTTTTCTCCTCTTTTTCAATATTTAGTTTGGTTTTTCAAGACAGAGTTTCTCTGTGTAGCCCTGGCTGTCCTGAAACTCCTTCTAGACTGGGCTGGCCTCAAAACTCAGAGATTTGCCTGCCTCTGGCTCCCGACTGCTGGGATTAAAGGCATGCACCACCACTGACTGGCTATTTATTTTTATTTTGTATGTATGCATTAGTGTTTTGCCTGCATATATGTATGTGCACCAGATCCATTTCTCCACTGGAACAGGAGTTATAGGCGGTAGAGAGCCACCATGTGGGTGCTGAGAATCAAACCAGGGTCCTCTGCAAGAACAGCAAGTGCCCTTAACCACTGAGCCAGCTCCCCAAGCTGGATGAAGCTCTTACACAAGGACCACTGAAAACCATTAGCCTAGAAAGGGCAGCCTGAAAAGAAGCAGGGAAGCGAGGGACCTTAGATCCCACAATTTGGTGGAGCCTTTGTAACTGGAACCTAGTTACAACCAAAGGCTCTGCAAGGTCAGCGAGTTGTGGGAACAGGTTCTCCACCAGGGCAGACAGCTTTCTTATTTTCTGTTTCTTCCTTCGATATCAAGTAAAGTGCCAAGTTGTCCCAACTGTGCCACAGTGAACGTGAAACCTACTCTTTAGCTTGAAGATTTGAGAACCACCAGCTTGCTAGTGAGAGAAGCCCGGGAAGGAAAACGTACGGCAAGTGTAACAATCCTCCAGAGGAAAGGAGAACAACAGGGGCTGGAGCCCAGTCACTCTTCCCCACCAGAAAGTTCTCTTTTCAACACTCTATCTTAAATGTAACGGTTTTATTACATAATATTCTCGGCCAGGGGGTGTGACTCAGGGGTAGAGAGTGCTTACCTAGCATGTCCAGACTTCAGAGTTCCATCCCTAGCACCACACACATACACAAAACAAAACCTATACTCTAAAATTTCTGCTACTCAACTATGTAAGCACCTTGAAAAGACTTGGTCATTAACATCGCTGTCACCCATTCGCACAAATGCACACGCGCGCGCACGTGCGCGCGCACACACACACACACACACACACACACACACACGATGAGAACACACTAGAAACTTTACTGTCTGCTGGGATGACTGAAGCAATGCTTGAATTCTCAGTTTGAACGTGTCTAAGGCCACCTAGTCCAATACTTCCCCCACGAAGGTCTACTTGTCTACATAAGGTTTTCACAAGTCATCCAAATACTCACTCAGCAAACATCAATGAATCCAGAATAGTTAAGTACTGGATTCTTAGAAATGGGGTGGAGGGAGGTCCTACATCAGTCACTGATAAAACAAGTAATGAGGGACTCCTGTGTGCCAGGTACTATGTAGCTCCTTAGTCAGTAAAGGACACAACGCTTCCTAGAGGCCTCACAGAAGACAAAACAGACATAACATAGGTATATCACTGCTTAAAACAAAAATATTAAGCTTTCTCAAAGGTGCAGATAAAGGCTCCAATGAGTCTGAACGGAGAAAGGGAACTAGGATTTCCTAAGTAAAATGCTACAGCGCACTATTTGTAGCTGACCCTCATGGTTCAGTAACGAACTGGCAAAGCAGCTAATGGTAATGGTTTTGCAAGTGTTGATGAAAATCAATACTCCATCTTCCTATCTTTAGCATTATATCAAGCGGCACTAACATTGCCTTTGAAAAGTAAGAACACAGATCAATTCTTTCTTTTAGGGCAAGCCATATCTAAAACTGCCTTAAAACAGCTACATTCATGGTTGATTGACCCGAAGAAGCAGAGACTTGTCAACCTGAGTAACAAAATTTACAGAGACAAGGACCCAGCATTACTGCAGGGGCCCGATTCCCGGTAACTCCACAGTAAGACAAATTCTGTTATGTACACTGCAAACCAGGGAAGTGAGAGATCATTAGGCACTGCACTTCCTTTGTGCGACGATGAACCGAGACGTGCTCTTCACTTTTCTGCACATATACTTTAGCTTCTCTAGACATGGAACATTACCTCCACTAAAGTTGTTTCCTTCAAGGAAAATACATTGAAATGGGAATCAGACGTTTCTAAACTAATAGCATGGAGCTGAGGTCTGGACAACCTTTCTCCTCCTCCTCCGATTGAGTTTAATGAACTAAAGAATTGCTTACAAATCGGGAATCAATCTCATCTCTAGTAATGGAAAGGGGAAGTTATCAACATATTCCTTCAATATATTTTATAGAAAATATTCCAGAAAGATAATCCTTTGATGACAAATTTTAAGCCCAGAAACAGTCTAATGCAGTCTAAGCATGTTGCACCAAAGGAAAAAATTAAACACTGTCATAAGACTTCTTTATGAATCTCTAACGGCTCCCACATCCACGTCACTCAGTTTCTTCAGTTCTTCCTGGACTGACTGCCATTAGCATATGTTCGCAATGTTTCCCCACAGATCTGCATAGGAAATGAAGTAGGCGCCATGCATATCAAGAATGATGCAGAGGTCGATATGCAATATACACATGCAATACACTCTTCCTTTATATTCAAGAACCTAAGAAACAAATCAAGTAAAAAATGTTTGAATTTACATTAGGTGCTGAAACGATTTTTTTTTAAGTGAGCACTTTTTGCTTTATCTTTGCAATTTTAAGAGTCACAGAATAACTCTACCTCGGCATGATACTAACTTATAATAAGAAAACCTAACTGCCTGTCTGAAGCTAAGAACCCAGACAGTTACATACCTCTGCCACGCTACAACTGATTTTAAAATGCTTGTAGATATTACCCAAATAGTAATTTCAGATATCTTACCCTATCCCCTATATTCAAGCGGCATTCCTCTGGAAATCAAAAACACAGCGCAAAAGGGGAATCCTGAAGGCAGAACCAGAGCTACTTCTGCTAATTAAGCAATCTTGGAAAGGAAGTAGGCAAAGGGAAGGAACTCAAGCAGTTGTCTGCAAAAGTGATCCCTTGCAACTTCCAGTCACTTCCCCTTGAGCTCCAAGACATAAACTTTTAGGAAAGGAAGGCGCCACACGCAGAAGCCCAAAGTTACTCTCTTCACAATTTAATAAGTCCTTGGGTTCGGTGAAAGATGTCCTGGAGATACACAGATTCGGTGAACCGTATAGAAGAAAGAAAATACGTTCCCTTTCTCGTTTGGGTAACCAAACAATGGACCAACTAGCAGCGCCTCCAAATCATCCCGGTGCATGGAGGGTCCTTTAAGCTAAAACACCTGCAAAGCTGGGCGGCTTCTCCCTCTGCCCTTCCCATCCCCAAAACTGGACCAGGTCTGGTGTCTCCTGCACTGTTAACCCAAGGGCCACTCGGACTCCGCCAGGGACCAGTTGCTGAGGCCAAGGCCACCGCGCTGGGAACTGAACCAGTAGGTGCGGTCTACCCTCCCACCAAGCCAGGGCCGGACCTCCGCGCGGCACGGGGACAAGCAGTCAGTACCTGTCCTCCGAGACGCTGATGACACCCTCTTCTTTAGGTACAATCACCGCCATGTTGACCACCTCCTGCGACCCCTCGACCCGCTGCAGCAGGATCGGCTTGCGGGTCAGTGGCTGGGGCTGGATCTCCGCCGCCATCGGAGGGGGCGCGCCCGGGGAGCAGCCGAACGCGCCGGGGGACTTGGCTGAAGAGAACGCTCAGGCTTGCGCTCAGGATCGGGCTGCGAAGCGGAGCGGGCCTTTGGGAGCCAGCGACCATAGCCCTGCCGCCTGTCCAGGGAATGTGCCCGCTCTGGCTTCCAAAACCAACACCGCCGCCACACTAGCCGCAAGCCGGCGCCACCTAAGAGAGTAGGGGGCGGGGAGCAGGGGGCGGGGCGGGGCGGGGCCCTGTCGCAAGGCGGCCAACCCACTTCCGGAGGATGGGCACTAGCAGCCAATGCGCGTGCGTCAGTCCAGGAGCCACTTCCGCCCCGCCGCCCGTAAGTAACCGAGGCCCGCAGTGCTGTCAGGACGCATGCGCCCCGCAGTCCTTTACTTTCCCTTCCACACCCAAAGCTTTGTCCCCTCCCTCATAAAAAAAAAAATCTGTGAATGCGCGTGCCCAGAGCCCCACCCTCTCCAGACTCTGGGGGCGGGGAAAAGCCTACGTCAGCCGCACCGGAAAAGCGCCTGCAGGAAGGATAGAGGCTAAACTAGTTGGGACGTGAGTGTGCATGCGCGCAGATGACTCACCGCTAAGTTTTAACAATAACACACCGGAGAGGGCGCTGTGCTGTCGGCCGTAGAGAAACGGCTCTTGCCAGCACCGCGTGGACTCTTGGGGGTTGTAGTTTCCTCCATCCTCGACGTCCTTGTTCTAGAAAGCAGTAACGCCCACTTCTCAGCCCAGGAGAGATGTGGGCAAACGAAACTCTGCGCCTTCTGTGGGTTATTGCCCAAGTCAGAGGCAGAAATAGTGTAGTATCTAAGAGGGAGAACTAAAGAGCAAGCCCTGCTGAGCAAGACTTCTCTCGGGGTCACACTGCCACCGGTTTTAGTGAGATATGAGGGTAGAGGAAGAAGAGACTCTCATACAAGCTTCTTTGAGGGAGTTTAGAGATCATGGTATCAATCTTCTCTTTGTATTATGAATAAAGGACTCACACTTGAACCTAAGTCTTTTTGTCCAGTCTTGTTTCCAATCCCTAGCAATTGAACATTTTTGCTTTTCCAGTGACAACGGACAGTTAATAAATACAATCACAATATAATATAGAATGACTGTAATAAGGAGAATAAAATGTTGACTGGGCTATGGGGAAATTGGAACTCCTTTACAATTCAGGTGGGGATGTAAAACAGTCTCTTTTGGGGGGGGGGGAATGTAGTATTGCTTCAAAGGATAAACATTGCTACTGTCAGGTCCAAAAGAAACGGTGGGGTACTAGATATCTGTGATTTCCATTAGCATAGCAAAGCAAGGCGAACCTTGAAAGCAAAATGCTAAATGAAAGGAACTAATCATAGAGGACCGTTTATTTTATGATTCCACTTACGTGAAATAATCAGACTAGTGTTTGTACAGAATTGAGAGAGAAAGGAATAAAGCAGTCAGAAGGCTGTCTTCCGTTCATGTATGTCTGTTCGCCAGGTGTGTGCCTGGATCCCTGGAACTGGAGTTATGGAAAGTTGTGAGCTCTAAGTGGGTGCTGTGAGTCAAATGTAGTTCTGGAAGAGTGTCCAGTTCTCTTAACTGCTAAGTCATCTCTACAGGCCCAAGAGAACTATTTTTTCTTTATTTTATAGTGTGTTTGTGTTTGTGTGTGTGTGTGTGTGTGTGTGTGTGTGTGTGTGTGTGTGTGCCTGAGTGCCAATATGTGTACCGCATGTGTGCGGGAGCCCAGCAAGGTCAGAAGAAGTGGACCCCCTGAAACTGTATTTACAACCTATTGTGAGCTACAATATGGGTGCTTGGATTTAAACCCAGGTCCTCTAACAAGTAATCTTAGTTGCTAAACCATCTTTTATAACCTACTACCAAGGCTATTTTTTTTTAAATAAACGTCTTTTTCTTTTAAAGATTTATTTACTTATTATATGTAAGTACACTGTAGCTATCTTCAGACAGACCAGAAGAGGGCATCCGATCTCACCACAGATAATTGTGAGCCACCATGTGGTTTCTGGGATTTGAACTCAGGACCTTCAGAAGAGCAGTCAGTGCTCTTAACCGCTGAGCCATCTCTCCAGCCCCCAAGGCTATTTTTAATAACTGGATTAAAATGACTTCTTTTAGATCAACTTCTCAGTCTTTGATGGCCAATTATGAAAGGGTGTCTGTCAGACAAAGAAAGCCAGGGTCACAGGAGACTCCACAAACCATTTTAGTAACAAACAGTATGTATTTTTTTTCTGGCACATTCCACAAGCAAAACTGGTAATAAAAGACTGGGTGGGCCGGGCAGTGGTGGCACACACCTTTGATCCCAGCACTTGGGAGGCAGAGGCAGGCGGATTTCTGAGTTCAAGACCAGCCTGGTCTACAGAGTGAGTTCCAGGACAGGGCTACACAAAGAAACTCTGTCTCGAACCCCCTCCCCCCCCCCAAAAAAAAAGACTGGGTGGGGACCTGGGGCCTCGGAGTCATCTGATGAAATGATGAAATACCCAGAAATTCAGCTGCATACAGCATTCTGAGACCCACAGAGGTAGTGGGTCAGTCATAAATAGAAGTTAAGTAATGGCTAGCTGTACACCAACCTAAATTCAAGAAGGAATTTAGGAGCAAGGGCCAAATCTGTGGCAACTGAGGAAAGATACAAAGGGCTGTGGAGGTAAAGGAATTGGTGTTTCACACCAAAGGAATGAGATGGTGCGTGAGGACTTCACAAGGTGCCCTGAAGCAAATTGCTGAAACTGCTTAAGCCCTGTCTTCTCCACCTCTAAGTTATGGGCGGATGATCCTAGTTATAAAATAGTTATAAAAGGAGGAGGAAGAGATGAAGATGTTTTAGAGGAATGTCCCTGTATCTAGTAAAGAACCGTTACACAGAATGAGAGAAAGACAGAAGGAATTGGAAGAAATTAAAGAAAAGAGGGTGGAGGCAACACCTTTCTCTCAAGGCAAAGGAGAGAAATGGATTACTAGTGTGGGGCTTGGGTCAGGCATCAGGGCAGACCACCCTGCTGTGAAAGCCTCAGCTTTTCAAACATCACAAGGCTGGGGATAAGAAATTAAAGGTAACCGTGCCTTTCATTTTGTAAGTCAGCTTAGGATTCAGTTTGAGACTTGAGTTTTCTTACCAGTTCAATTATATATTGCTTACTCGAAGACTTGCTTTCAAACTCTCTACAGTATATGAGCACCATGAGAAAGCATGCTTCTACAGAAGAATACCTTGCATTTCAGTCAAGAACACTAGAAAAACATGCATTCTAAGCCCTGGCCTGTGGCAGTGGATCTTTGTGAGTTCAAAGCCAGCCTGCTCTACAGAGTGATTTATAGGACAGCCAAGGCTATGCAGGGAAACCCTTTTCAAAAAGAAAAAGAAAAAAAAAGGAAGGAAGGAAAAGAAAAGAAAGATGCCTTCTGCCTTTCCCACTCCTTTGAGCAGCTGTGTGAGCTCCCTGAGTAGGAAGGTTTGGTGGAGATTGGAGCAATGTCGCTCCATAGCAGAGTCCTAGCCTAGCATACTGGAAGCCGTGGACTTAACACCTAGTACAGCAACAAACAAAGAAATGGAAACCCGAAGGTCTGATGGGTCTGGAACCTAACTCCTCCAGAATGCCTGGGAATTTCCGAAAATGTAAATTCCTAGACCCTCTCCTTTAAATACTGACTCTGCTTTTTTCGGAGGATGGCTTGAATACTGTAGAGCATGTTTTCAAGTGTTTGTAATGTAGGGAGCGCACCAAGAGTCCAATTTAGAATACTCAATAAAGAGTTCACAGCAAGACTGAAGGCAGTGGGAGGCAGGGCCTCCAGCAGGAGGAGTGACTCTCTTCTTTTTTTTCTCCCTCGGGGAAGGACCATCTCGGCTGCTGGATTTTCCACTGTTAATGCATGCTTGTGTTAGACCAGTATCTTTGTTTATCCTGCACTCCGTTGTTCTGAGACCTGCCATGAAGGTGTTTTCTGTTTTGTTTGCGGGGGGGGGGGGGGGGGGGGATCTTATTGTTTGGGTTTGTTTAGTTTGTTTTACCTTTATTCAATCTCTCTCTCTCTCTCTCTTTCTGTGTGTATGTGAGAGAGTGAGTGAGATAAGTGTGTGGGCAGAGAAGAGTGTCAGATCCTGTGGCTGGCGCTGGATGCACAGGAGGCTGGAGCCATGTGAGTCCTCAGACAGAGCAGTAGACAATCTTCTCCAGCTCCCACTTGGTTGTTGATGTTGAGACCATGTTTCATTACATAGGCCAAGCTGGCCTTGGGCCTCCTGTTTCTTCTTCTCGAGTACTGGGATTACAGGTGCATGCCTCAATGCCTGACTAAACACAATAAGCACAAGGTTCTATACTTTTGTTTTGTTGCTTTCTGCCAGGTTTTGCCAGGCTTTCTCTTGAGCTTCTCCATTTCTCCTGCTCTAACCAAACAATATATATATAAGTAAGGCTCTATATGTACAGAGGAATGAAGCTAGATCATCTATCTATCTACCTATCATCGATCTGTCCACCTACCTACCTACTATCTTTTTTTTAAATTACCCTTCTTAAAACTTCCTTTCACATTTATACTGGGGGGCGGGGGGGATGCATGCAACAGCAGTGTGGAGGTCAAAGGGCAGTTTGCCCAAATTGGTTCTCTCCTTCCACCATGCGGGTGTCAGAGGTCAAACTCAGGTCATCACGTTTGGCAGCGGGTACCTTTACTGGCTGAGTCATTTGGCAGCCCATCTCCTATCTTTTTGAAATAGACTTTATTTTATACAAACGCAGTCACACCAAAATTGAGCTGAGAGCACAGTAAGTTCTCCTGCAATCCCTGCCCTGACAGGGTTTCAGCTATCTCACCTCTCCCACCAGTGTGCAACATTTGTTACCGTCAGGGAGTTCCCAGTCACTGTCACCAAGAATCCAGAGTCCCTACTAGGGTTCTCTCCTGGGATTGTACATTCTACAATTCAACCACTGCACACTGACACAATATAGTTTACTTCTCCCCAGAACCTCTGTGTTCCGACTGTTCATCCCTCTTTCCCCTCGGCCTCTATCAACTGCTGGTCTTTTACTGTCTCCACAGCATTGTTTTGTTTTCTAGGTCTGGGGATTGAACCCAGGGCCTGGAATATGTGGAGAAAGGACTTTATCACTCCATCTTCCTAGGCCAGTATAGATTTCTTCTTTTCCTGAATGTTTCATAGTTACAATCCTACAATAGGTCATCTTTTCAGACATTCCTTCACTTGCTAACCTGAGTTTAAGGTTCCTCTGTGGTGTTTCACATCTTTCTGGCTCATTTTCTGTTACCGTTGAGGAATATCCCATTGTCTAGATGTACCACCCTTTATGTCTCTATTTGCATACTGGAGGCATCTTGTATGTTAGCAAGGTTCAGCAACTCGGATCAAAATAACTGTAACTATCAGTGTGCTAGCTTTAGTCCATACGTAATTCTGCTAGTGAGTTAGCATGAAGGAACAGGGTTTCTGGATCATATGACAAGACTGTTCAGGTTAGTAAGAAACTGGTAAGCTATCTTTAGAGTCACTGTGCTGTTCTGCATTCCTACCAGCAACATATGCCAGTTAGGTTATCTAAACTTCAGAGGAAAATCAATTCTTGGAATTCTCTACAGAGAACAGAACCCAGTCTTGGGAAAGAGTGGTGGAGAAAGTGCAAAGGAAAGGAAAGACATTCTTATAATATCCACGCTACTACAAACACGCTAACCAGTCCACCATACTGGCTGAAGTCAGAGCCAGAGACTATGGCTGATGAGGTCTGCTTGGAAATCCCAAGGGCCCTTGGTCAGAAACAGTGAAGGCAGGGCAGCTCTCCAAAACTATTGGTTAACTGAAACTGGAAAAGAAACCTCAGGGCCTAATAACCACAAGAGTCCTTGGTCTAGCTCAGGAACCTTAGCCCAACTCACCATTCAATAGACACTATCCTGATTCATTCTGTTTTTCCAGAAAATATTTATTCAGCTTCTGCTGTGAGCTGGATGCTGAATGTGATCAGCTGTCTTATGAAATCAAGGGCAGAGTTCAAAGCTGAGCTTATCTTGAGTTGACCACTAGAAAGCCTCTAGGCCTTGGGCACAGGGAACAAATAAGCCAGAGGGATAGTTGTGGTGAGAATTTAGTACTGAAAGGCAGGCTTCAGCTGAAGTTAGAAGTGTGTGGTGAGGGCTGCTGCGAAGGGATTCTGCATCCAAGGGCAGTTAGTAAAAAGTACCAATAGAGGATGGAGATGGTACCTAGGGGTGGTCAAATGAGGGAGAGATGTGGATGTGACATATATTGCCATTTAGACAAAATGACTTACAAACTTGGAAGCACAAATATAATTCTATTTTCTTGGCTAAGGAATGGGCAATTCCTATCTTGTGACAAATCTGGCAATGACATATTTTCAACAGGTGCCTGCTTTTTTGTTCAGTTTTCCACTGCAAATTATACAAATGAGAAAGAGAAATGATCCTGTTGATGAAGAATAAGCCAGTGTTTCTTCTCTAGGACATTAGTTGAAGGTCACTGGTTAATGACAAAAATATTAATGCTGTCCTGAGAATCCTGGCAGAAATGACATGTGACATTCTTTGGATATATCTGATGAGTCTTTTAAATACTTTCCATGTGCTTCAGTGGTTAGCAAAATATGCATAGCTCACTGTACATGAGACAGCTGTTGTCATATATGCCTCTGCCTTGCCAACGTGGCTTCCAGCAAAGCGCTCCCCACGCTGGACTCTGCATTGTAAGTTCCTTTTAAGCAGAGACTCTCCTATCCTCTCCTGACCTCCTGCCTCTGGCATGGAGCACAGTGCAAGGCCTGAAGAGGGCACATAATAATGACAAAGTAGAAAGACTGACTGCGTCTTTTCAGAGTAGTTTCCAGTGAAGTGGCAGGGAGGTGTCACGCGTCTATGTTTCTCATATCAACAGAATTGACTTGGTAATTGATAAATGTCCAAGCTCAAATCAGGGCAAATGTTTGTTACCAAAGATGTTCCTCCTTTTAAAAGTTGGTAAGGATCAGGATTCATATCCCTGAAAAGCAGCAATGTCAGGGCAAAGGGTGTTTGAACTGAAAGAGTTAATGCTATTCTTTTACTGTCACTGCTGTTATGTCTGTAGTGGAAAAAAGCAAAAGCAAACAACGTCTTTAAGATGAACAATGCACTGTGTTGATAGGAGAAAAGAGTTTGTATAGCGTATAGAAGAACCGGAAGCCCCAATGCAAAACAGAGACCAAGACGCCACTGACACCCAACTAGCACATCCCAAGTCCGAGCTCCTCTCACTGAGAGCACTCTGTGGCTTTCTGTGAACATACGGTAGACACTAACAAATTAAGTATTTTTGAGTTTATAAAGATTTATCTTATTTATATAAGTGTTTTTCCTGCATGTGTGTATGTACATATAACATGTATATGCCAGTGCCTTTGGAGATGAGAAAAAGACATCTGAATCTGCTCAAACTGGAATTAGGAACCATTACGTGTTTGCTTGGATCCAACCTAGGTCCTCTGCAAGAGCAACAAGTACTCTTACCTCCGAGCCATCTCTCTGGCCCTGAGTTAGATTTTATTGTTGTTTCTGAGAAAGGATCTCTGGCTGGCTTGAAACTTTCAGAGATCCTCCTGGGTGCCAGGATTAACAGCCTGCATCACCATAGCTAGCAGAATTAAATATTTTTAAAGATAATTCCCTTTTGTGGTTGGTGGGGAAAGGATATAAAAGTGGCACTTTGAGACTGAATATTAAAAGAAAAAGAAACATGACTTGAGTTTCTCACTGGTCCAGCCTTGTTCTCTCCAAGCCACCCACAGAACAGCTACTGTAGTCTTTTCAAAGCAATAATAGATAATGTCACATCCTAAGGTGACCAAATACTTTAAGAACTTTCTGTGTCTCCGCAGCAGACCCTGTTCTCATTGCAGGGACCACTTTCCATCCTCTGTCAGCTCAAAGCAGCAACACTGCAGAGTCAAATGGTTTCCGTGAGAAGATGCTCTAATGGCTTGTGTAAACAATGAAGAGAAGACCCGCAGCCACTTCATCAAAGTGTGGCCAAGTCACCGGCTCCACACTTTGCAGTCACTCCCTTTAACTCTCTGTGACAGCTTTTGTTCTTGTTTCCTCTTCATCCTAACAAAATAAAAAACAGCAACCTTAGGTCTGTGTGCTTCTTCTATGTCTAATAGCAATGAGTGTGTCTCAGTCCCTTGAGAAAGCCATGGCTAATTTGCCTAGGCCTGGAGGACATGCTTTTTGAGAACCAGCTGTGGCAAGAGAATGGATTGTGGTGACCGAGGCCCACCCAGCAGCTGGGAAGGAGCTCTGTTGTTCTCAGCTCTGTGACTGGGAAGATTGAATGGGAAGGGAACAGATGCTGAAAAGGCAGCTCCAGAGTTGGCACTTCGAGCCACTCCTGAATGGCCTGTACAGCTCCCCACCTGCCTCCTCAGAAGCCATGCTCCTCGTCAGCTTCTGGCAAACCGTTACTCTCTCAACCTCTGATCTACTGTCTCATCCTTTGTAAAGCCACCTGACCCCTCCCTTCTCTACCCGCTGTAAAATTCTGTCCCATTCCGTAAAAACCAGGGCCTCTCACATCTAAACAAGTACTCCACCAATGACCAAACGTCAGCCTCTCCACATTCTCACTGTGAGTCACTGTACACTTGATCTTGTCTCTGCTGTTACATGCTCTCCCCAGGTAAAAGGCTAAGTCCTTCGGGAAAGGCCCTGTGAAACCTAACCTTTCCTTCCTCCCTCCCTCCCTCCCTCCCTCCCTCCCTCCCTCCCTTCCTCCCTCCCTCCCTCCCTCCCTTCTTTCTTTCTTTCTTTCTTTCTTTCCTTTTCTTTCTTTTGTTCTTTCTTTCTCTCTTTCTCACTCTCTCTCTCTCTTTCACTCTTGGTACTATGAAATTACCAGAAGATATATGAACATCCCCTTGTATAAATTTTGGGTTTTATTAATTTTGTTGAAAATCCTTTTTACCAAATTGTGTTCTCCTCGTTGTAGGTGTGATCTGCTCTGACTTCATGAAGTAGAGAGACCACTTTCCCTCCCTCAAAACTTTCACTGGAGCCTGGGACACCTGCAGGTGGGGGAAGGAAATAATAGGGACTCATGTTTCTTTTACTGTTCCTAATCAAAAGGGAGGGGCATCCCCCAGCACCGCTTTTCCCTACCTTAGAGCCTTAGGAAAACACTTCACCTTTACCTCTGTTGTGCCTTAGTTAACAGTATCTGAGGCTGAGGGCTCAGTGGCAGGTGCTCAGCTAACACGTGTGAGCCCCAGAGCTTTAAATAAATGGATAAATAAATAAATAAATTCAGTAACAGTAGTTGAGGTAAGGAATCAAATATGTTTAAAAGAAGATAATTATTACTGTTAATAGTCTTTTAGTATATTTACTCCTGATTAGATGTAGGGTCTACAGCCAAGAAATGTAGGAAGCAATTCAGGGTTTCACACAAAGCCATAATGAACAAGCAAATGAGCTGCACTGTGAAAATCATAGTGTTGATGATAATTCACATATTCTAAAGTTTAGAATCTAAAGGGCCCTGGGACTTGGCAGTGAAACACGCATCGTGTTAGATGCTTCCATCTCATTTATGTTACAGAGTTGGCAGAAGGCAGCTCTGTGACCTGCCGACATATGAACGTAGCTGCTAGACACCATTAATAAGATAAGATGGAACTCTAAATAATGTGTCTTTGTGGCCCAGCCACAGAGTGATTTGACTGATTATGAAGAGAGTATGAAATGGTATTATGGGGAAGGCTCCTGAAGAGGCTGAGTCACTGCTTTTTTGAACAAGACACTGACATAAAATAGATCATACTTTTACAATGTTATCTTAGCAACAAGGTAGAAAATGAAGTGAAGGAGCACAAGGCCAGAGGGCCGGTGGGAGACAGTAATACAAATGGGATGATGGGACCAGCCTACCGTGGGGGCTGTGGTATACCATACAAATGATTTAGATGCAGCAACATTGCCTACTGCACAACGGCACGAGCTTTGCAATTGAACTCATTGCACTTCAACTCCAGCCCTACCACTCTCTACTCGGGTTCCTTGGGTAACCATTCACCCTTCTCTAAGAATACCATCTCCTCCACACACAGATGCAGAGGGGATAAAATACTGCGAGTGCTCATCACCTCCCTGTCTGATTATCCTTCTGGATCAGAATGAACCAAGCCAGTCTTCCTCCTGCTTCTACTGTTAGTCCACAGGCACACGCCTGAGCAGGGCCACTTAGACTCCCCCACATTTCTGTACTTGAGGGTAGTGGGTCTGAGAGTCTTCCAGACCACTGTCACAGGCGTGAGGGCCCAGAGACCTGGGAGGATCTGACTGAGAAAGTGCTACTCATGTGTAGGGTGGCAAAACCCCTATAATCCTAGCACTCAGAAGACTGCAGCAAGAGGATAGAGAGCTCGGGATTAGCCTGGGTCACATCGGTTCAAGATGCTGTATAGGTAAACTCTGTCTCAAAAACAAACCCATCGAAATAAAAATTAAAACACGGTCGCTGCACTAGGGCCTGAGCTTCATGCTCTGCCTCTTCTCTGAGCCCCCACCTGTTCCTAGTCGCCTACTCTCCTGTCACTTACTGTCCTATCACCTACTGTCCTGCTGATGCTGAGTTGCCTGAGAGCTCTCTACAAATTTCAGTTCCAAGTAAGTTACTGCTAGGCCCCAAGACATCCGGCAAAAGGGACAGACAGCCCTTCAATTAATTTATGCCTGTGGTGCCTACTAGCATATCAAGTGTGGTCAGCTTCTAGGCTCCCTCCATCCTTATTCATAAGTGTGTGCTATAAACTCCTCCTGGCTGGCACACACAGCTCCCTACCCTACACCGCTCCAGTTCCTGAGGTCCGCCTCCCTTAGCCCAGCTTCTTCTCTTTTCTCCTATATACCCCAGCTATTTTGTTCCCTTGGCTGCTGGCTCTTCTCTTGGTCCCAGGCTCCTCTCTTAGCCCCTTGCTACTCCACCTTCTCTCCCTCTTCTGCCCCCTACACACCATGGCCTGGATCAGTCTGGAGACTTGCTGATGCCTCTGGCTGTTTTCTCCCTCGTATCTATAGCAAACCTTCTTCTCAACCATACCTTGGAGCAGTCATGTCCTTGCTTTTCATTGAGTTACCTACTGTTCATTAGCAAGAATCTTGACTAGAACGTAATCTTTTGGAATTGGTTTTGAGGGCAAAGTAAGATAAATACATAAAGATCTGACCCTGGTCCTTGCCACTGGGAAACGCTGCTAAACAGTTTATCTAAGGAAATATAGTATGTGACAGGAGGCCAGATTCTGGCATGATCTCTGTTGAAAAAGTGCTTGCCTAGAGTGTAGGAGGCCGTGGGTTAATTCTCAACACTGTATCAATGGAGCATGATGGTACTCTTTAATAATGTTAGCATTCAAGAGATGGTAGTGAGCAGATCAGAAATTCAAGGCTATCCTTAGCTACATAGTTAGTTTGAGATCAACCTGGGATGTGTGAGACTCTCCAAACAAGCGAACCAATAGGAAGAATGGGCTAGCAGCAAGTTTGCAACTTTCCTAACTAACCTAACAAGACTGGGAGAGCCAACAGAAGGAAGACTGCTTGGAAAGTTGAAACGGCAAAGGCTGAGCTCTCTGCTCCTATCGAGAAGACCGTCCAGCACACGAGACAAAGCCCAAACGTGTGAGGCAGGCATATTAGATACGTCATAATCTGTCCCAACCTGCATTCCCAGACCGATTCTTGTCAATTCATGAAAAATGCCTGTGGAAGGTGTCGGCTCTGCTTGCCTAATGTGTCATTTTATGCCTTGTTGCCTTTGGACATAGAGTCCTCTCTGGCTGAAGTGTCTGTTTTTTGTTTTTGTTTTTGTTTTGTTGTTGTTGTTCTAGTGCTGTGGGTTAAATCCAAGGCTTCATGAAAGCAAGATAAGCTTTCTACCACACAGCTACACCCCTGGGTGGAATGTCTTACCTACCCACCTCAGCTTCAGCCTCTCATTTAAAACATGGTTTACCTTGGTTTACAGACTTTCTTCTCCATGAAGCATTCTCTTGTGAGAGTTACTCCCTACCTTTCTGGATTACCACAGACTTCCATAAATGCCTCTAGGATGAGTCACACTCTGTTCTGCTCTGTGTGTGTTGTGTCCAGGTGTGTGCAAATAGAGACAGAGTTGATTTCAAGTGGTGTCCCTCAGATACTGGCCCTTTCTTTCCCTCTCTCTCTCTCTCTCTCTCTCTCTCTCTCTCTCTTTCTCTCTCTCTCTCTCTCTCTCCCTCCCTCCCTCCCTCCCTCCCTCCCTCCCTCCCTCCCAGTGAGGAGACCCAGGGTGCTCCCTGCCTCAGTCTCCCCAGTGAAATGCCCAGCTTTTAAAAGCTTGAATTCTGCAGATCAAACTCAGGTCCTTCTGCTTGCAAGGCAAACATTTCACTGACTGAGCTGTCTCTCAGCCTCCCAGCTGATTCTAGTTTTCTCTTTATATCTGTCATCTGTGGTCCAGGACAATAGAGACAATGATTTAGTCTTCTCTGAATTACCCTGGCTTGACATTATCTGGCCAATCACAACACTACACAGGCTCGTTGTTGAACAACACCCAGAATATTGTTTTGGGGAGAAAAGAGGCATGACTATAAGATGATAGATTTAACAATTCACACACTAAGCCAGGGTTTTTAATTATTCATTAATCTGTAATATAATAACTGATGTGTTTGAGTTTCTTAGGTCCTTTGGGGAGGATTTTAACTCACCTTATACTGAAAGGTTGTGCATCAACAGATGCAATAAAGTAATTAGAATTCTTTGCGAGATGTTGCTTCTCTGTAACCAAAGTAATGAGGCCACTATGGAAGAGGGAGTGACTAGAGGCTTGTTATCACAGGCCAACTAGCAGGCTTGGTTGTCTCTGTGTGTGTGTGTGTGTGTGTGTGTGTGTGTGTGTCTGTCTGTCTGTCTGTCTGTCTGTCTATCCATCGTCCTTAGGTTCTTAGGTTTCTCTCTTTTTAAATTTTATTTATTTGTTCTCTTTACATCCCAATATCCTCCTCCTTCTCCTAGCGCCCTTCACACAGATCCTCCTCCAGTTCCACTCCCTTCACCACATCCCACATACTACCCACCCCCATCCCCAGCACATCAAGAGATTTCGTTTGCAATGAATAGTGATAGATAGGGTTCTGTGCTAATTCAGATCTCTCCACAGTATAGTCTCTGACCCCCCTCCTTCTTCCTTAGCCCCAGAACTTCACCATGGGCACCAAGCAGTCACTTTCCTAGGCGCCTTGCCAGAGTAGCCTTGTGCATCTAAGGAAATAGTAATTTTCTCTCATGGTCTTTCTACAGAATGTAGCTTGGCATACACAGTCCTGCTTCTTACTTTTTTTCTACTAAACAGTGTCTCTTTCTTTGTTTTTTTCAAGACAGGGTCTCACTATGTAGCTTTAGCTGTCCTGGAACTCACTTTGTAGGCCAGGCTGGCCTGAAACCCACAGAAATCTATCTGCCTCTGTGTCCCTAGAGGTGGGATTAAAGGTGTGTGCCACAGGGAGATGGCTCAGTGATTTAGAGCACTGACTGCTCTGCCAGAGGATCCTGCTTTCATTCCCAGCACCCATATGGCAGCTCACAACTATCTGCAAGTCCAGTTCTAGGGGATCCAACACCCTCACATACACACACACACACACACATATGTAGGCAAAACACCAAGGTACATAAAATAAAACTAAATAAATCACAAGAGAAAGGCATGTGCCACTATGCCTGGCAACCATTTCTGTCTTTAGATTTTTGCATACCTTCTGGTCTTTTATGTAGGAGAGCTATAATCTATTCTCTGTAAATGGACCATTCTCAGATATTCCCTAGTCCTGCCTTATCTTATGAGCATCTCAGCAGCTCATCTAAGCCTCAAATTTCCTACCTAGCCTGCACCTCCTTCATTCTGAAAATCTCTGTCTTATCTCACAAAGAAAGCAGATACCATTGGTTGGAAATTCTAGCAATTTCCTGCCTCCTCTGCACCTGGTACATTGTGTTCCTTTCTCCACCAAACAACATATAGTCCCTGGCCTGTGTCCGGCTCTGTCTGGCCTCTATGCCTCTCAGAATGCCATTTATACTTTCTTTGGTTTGCCTGTGAAGCACCCTTTAACATTTCAAATGCAAACCAGGACATCATCCTAGAAGGAGCCAGTCAGTCATTTCTGTGTATTATCTGTGCATCTCATGTGCTTAATGTATATGTAATTGTATATGAGGCTATGTTCCTACCATTCTTGCAAGTACATTCAGAGCTAATTAATATCAGGATGCCCTGTACTTACCACAGTCTAATAATTGAATCTACTTAATATTTGTTGAATAAATAGCATAAGAGATGTAAGTATATCCCGGATACCCAAGATGCAATTCACAGACCACATGAAGCTCAAGAAGAAGGAAGACCACAGTGTGGATGCTTCAGTCTTTCTTAGAAGAGGGGACAAATTAACCATTGGAGGAAAATACAGAGACAAAGTTTGGGGCAAAAACTGAAGGAAAGGCCATCCAATGACTGTCCCACCTGGGGATCCATCCCATATACAGTCACCAAACCCAGACACTATTGTCGATGCCAACAAGTGCTTACTTACAGATGCCAACAAGTGCTTACTTACAGAAGCCTGATATAGCTCTCTCCTGAGAGGCTCTGCCAGTGACTGACAAATACAGAAGTGGATGCACACAGCCATCCTTTGGACTGAGCACAGAGTCCCCAATGGGGGAGCTAGAGAAAAGACCCAATGAGCTGAAGGGGTTTGCAGCCCCATAGAAGGAACATCAATATGAACCAACCAGTACCCCCCAGAGCTCCCAGGGACCAAACCACCAACCGAGGGGTACACATGAAGGGACCCATGGCTCCAGCCACATATGTAGCAGAGGATGGCCTTGTGGGACATCAGTGAGAGGAAAGGCCCTTGATCTTGTGAAGGCTCGATGCCCCAGTGTAGGGGAATGCCAGGACATGGAAGCGGGAGTGGGTGAGTTAATGAGCAAGGGGAAGGAGAATGGGATAAGGAGGTTTTTGGAGGGGAAATGAGGAAAGGGGATAAAATTCGCAATGTAAATAAAGAAAACATCTAATAAAAAAAAGAGATGTAAATGTATGTCGTAATGATAGGGATTTGCAGAAGTAGAAATGGGTTGTCTGCTTTATGATATGGTAGACCAGTTCTAGTCCATGGAAGCAAGAGACCTGTGATAGGCTCACTGCTGCTTCCTCAGAGCCCAGAGAAAGGACTGGCTTCACTAATGCCAAAAAGAGAGACCTCCCAATGTATCTGACCCTAAAAGGATACCCTTGCACAGTCTATAAGGAGAACAAGAATTAGAGAATCTGCTGCTCTCAGAGGAACTTAGCCAATACCCAGCCTTGGGTAAAATATCATGGTGCCAGTCAACTTACTAATAACTTAAATCAAGCAGTTCCAAAAGTTGGCTTTTGTGTATGCGTGGTATACGCACACATGTGGACCAGTATATGCTCTCATGTAGAAGACAGAGGAGGGTGTTCAGTGTCTTCCTCTATCACTGTCTTCTTGTTTTTTAAATAGGGTTCTCTCACTGAATCTGGGGCTCAAGCTCCCAAGACCCATCTGCCTTTGTCTCCCAGTGCTGGGGCTGTAGGCAAGTGAAGCCATGCCTAGCTTCTACATGTGTGCTGAGGATTTGAACTCAGCCCTTTTGCTTTTACAAGTGCTCCTACCCACTGAACCATCTCCCCAGCACTCTCCAAAATTATCTTTTTAAAAATGTTGCTGGGGGCTGGAGAGATGGCTCAGCGGTTAAGAGCACTGACTGCTCTTCCAGAGATCATGAGTTTAATTCCCAGCAACCACATGGTGGCTCACAACCATCTGTAATAGAATCTGATGCCCTCTTCTGAAAATAGCTAGTGTACTTATATAAATGTAATAAATAAATCTTTAAAAGTGTTGCTATATTTTTAAGAGATAAATATGGACTCAATTGTGATATTCAGTGAAAGGGATCTGGTCCAAGAAATGATAATATGTGGTATGTAGCTGTAAAAATGAGCAAGGAAGAGCTCTATGTTAATGTAGGGAGAGCTTATACTATACCAATGATTAGGAAAAAATAAAGAACAATATATGTAGTAGAGTACTTTCTATGTTATAAAGTGAAAAGAAAATATATAGTATATATACATATTGCTTCAAAACTCTAGAAGCAGTGGCTAGAGAGATGGCTCAGTGGGTAAGAGCTCACAGTACTCATTTGGAGGACCTGAATTCAGTTCCCATAACCCATATTGGCTAGCTCGCAATTGCCTGTAACTCCAGCTCCAGGAGATCTGATGCTCTCTTCTGAATCCCATATGCACCACACACACACACACACACACACACACACACACACACAAAATTAGAATTAAATTTTAAAACAAATAAACCCAGCCGGGCAGTGATGGTGCACACCTTTAATCCTAGCACTTAGGAGGCAGAGACAGGCGGATTTCTGAGTTCGAGGCCAGCCTGGTCTACAAAGTGAGTTCCAGGACAGCCAGGGCTATACAGAGAAACCCTGTCAAACAAACAAACCCTAGAAACAGAACTTCATAGATGAAGGAGTGGAAAGAATGTAAAAACCTGAAAAATGTCAAGAGAGTGACAAAGAATTCAGATCAGTAAGATATTATTTGTTTTTTAAAGGCTCAAAGTAATATGGGACAAAAAAATCTCCAAAAATATACCACTGAGTTAGTTTTGTGTTAGTCATCTACTGCTGGGCATGGGGTCTGCCCTTATGTGTGATTTGTATACCCAGTGAGATTCCACAGAAGAAACCCAATTATTCCTTTGTGAGCAGCTGTGAATTGCAGATAGCTTCTTAGGGATGGGAGCTCTTGCCCGTCTCTCCCTCTCAAGCCTGGCTTGGACCTATACAGGCATCTGTGTGATGCCACAGTCTCACGGGTACATCAGTCCTGTTGTGTCTGAAGGACAGATTCCTTGGTACCATCTGTCCCTCCATCTCACACAATCTTTCCACATTCTTCCACATCATTCCCTGAGTCCCAAGGAGAGGACTTCTGTGAAGAGGTCCCATTTAAAACTGAGTGTCCCCGAGTCTCTCATTTTCTGTATATTGTGCAGTTATGGGTCTTCGTACTTATCAAGACACTGATCAATGAGTATAGCAGAATGTCTTAATGAATCATTTGATTGTTACACTCCTTTATCAGGGTATTTGATGTTTCCCTAGAACCAATGCCTAGCTAGTCCCACATTCTCAGCCACCTGGGCAGTGTTGGGCATGGATCCCATCTCATGGAATGGACCTTAAACCCACTAAGATAGTGGTTAGTCATTCCCACAACATTGGTGCCACAACTGTACCAGCATGCCTTGCAGGAAGTCACCATTGTAGATTGAAAGGTTTGTAGCTGGTTTGGTGTTTAACTTTTTCCTCTAGTAGTGTACAGAGCACCTTCCAGCACCATACATTCTATCAGTAGGGTTGAAGGCACCAGGTCATCTTCGCCATGTTCAATGGAATATGTAAGTGTTGTCTTCAGCAGTAGGGCCTTACTATCAGTGGAGACCAACCAATAAGCTTGGCAATAGCTCCAGGTGTTTGGGGGTTTCCATGGGGCCTCTTGGGCCAACAATTCAATTAGATATACAATACCCATTCTTCCCAATGAAGGTTTCATTTGTTGGAAAAAGATATACAGTTGGGGCTCTGTCTACCCTGTTATTTTATGATTCTATTTAGATATCTTCCATTGTATATTTTAAGAAGCTTCTATTGTAGTAGTTTTCCATAGATCCCTCAAGTGTCCCTCAGTGTTAGCTGTCCCCTCCCTTTATTTCCTCCGTCACCCACCTCTTCCCTACCCTTTTTCATTTAGTCCTCTCATTCAAGTCTGGCCCCCATTTCTCTATAACGATAACTTCTAGTTCCCCTTCCTTGGGAGATCCCCTCTTGTCCCTAGCTCCTTACTCTGTACTTAACCTCAGTAGTTATACATTGTAGTATGCCAGTGGAAGGTTTAACAGCTAATATCTACATATAAGCATTCATACCATACTTGTCTTTTGGTCTGGGTTGCCTTGCTCAGGATGACGTATTTTCTAGCTCCATTCATTTGCCTGCAAATTTGATATATTTTTAAAATTTTGTAATTATATTTATGTACAGAAAACTTAGTGTACATTTAACCCAATTTAGTGGCGAGTTCTTTAGCCTTTGCTTTTTCCAGCTTGGCGATTCGAGCCACAGACTTAGCAACTAGGACATTGCCTCCCTAGTGGCGACGGATCTCGTCATATCTGCCATTATAATTGGTCCTAATAGCTTCCACCAGCTTAGCCAGAGCACCATTGTCTTCTGAGTTAACCTGTGTGAAGGCAACAGTGGTGCATGTCTTCCTGTAGAAGGGGCGCCCCAGCCTGGCCTTTTCCCTTGATGATGTAGTAGGGCACCCCCATCTTTTGACACAGGGCAGGCAGGAAAACCACCAACTCAATGGGGTCTACATCATGGGCAATCATCACCAGGTGAGCCGACTTGTTCTCCACCAAGGTGGTGACTGTATTGACTCCTGCTCGTAGGACAGGTGGTCTCTTAGTTGGGATGTCTCCTTTGCCAGCAGCTTTCTTCTCAGCATGGGCCAGTAGCCTTTGCTTCTTCTCTTGCTTTGTCTCTGGCCTGTACTTGTGGGCAAGTTTAAGCAGCTAATTTGTCTGTTTGTCTGTCCAGGGCCTGGGTGAACTGGTTAAAGGCAGGAGGTACTTTGAGTCACTTATAGAGGATGGCTTTTTGCCGCTGTAGCCTGATATAGCTGGGCCATTTGACAAAGCATGTTAGATCTCTTTTGGGCTGAATGTCCTGCCCAATGCCAAAGTTCTTGGGCCTTTTCTCAAACAAAGGATTGACCACTTTTTTTGACCTACTATTTCTTGATGGTGGCAGGGGCCGGGCCACCTTCTTTCCCTTGGCCTTCTTTCCTTTGGGCATCTTGCTCGGCTGGTGGAGAGAGCAAATTTGATAATTTTTAAAACAGGTACATAATATTGTTTTGTGTAAATGTGCTACATTTTCACTATCCATCCATCTGTTGATGGGCATCTAGGACACTAGGTTTTCAATCTCTGGCTATTATGACTAGAGAGAGCAGCAGTGGATATAGTTGAACAAGCATCTGTGTGTAGGATGGAGTGTCTTTTGGGTATATGCCCAAGAGTAGTATCAATTCCCAGCCTTTTGAAGAACCACTCTGATTTCTACAGTGGCTGTACAAGTTTGCAATCCCACCAGCAATGGAAGAGTGTTTCCCTCACCCCACATCCTCATCTGCATGAGCCATCATTTGTTTTATTGATCTTAGCCATTCTGACAGGTGTAAGATGAAAAGTAGTTCTGATTTGCATTTCCCTGATGATTAAAGACTGAGCATTTTGCCAAGTGGTGGTGGTGGTGCACGCCTTTAACCCCTGCACTTATGAGACAGATGCAGGTAGATCATTGAGTTCTATGCCCTCCTGGTCTCTACAAAGTGAGTTTCAGAACAGCTAGATGTTACACAAAGAAGCCCTGTCTTGAAAAGCTAATAAGACAAAATTAAATTAAAAAAATGTTGAACATGTTTAAAGTGTTCCGCAAACATCTTTGCAGAATCCTGTGTTTGGGTTACTTATTTTCTTGATGTCCAGAATTTTTAGTTCTTTCTGTATTTTAGATATTAACTCTATTAAATATGTATTTGGTAAAGATCTTTTCCCATTCTGTAGCCCATCACTTCCTGAGATCCCATTTATTGTTAGTCTTAATGACCAACAATTGTTGGTCTCTGAGCTATTGGTGTCCTGTTCAGGAAGTCTTTTCCTGTGCCAATGAGTCCCCATTTCCTCTTCTTTCAGATTCAGTGTATTTAGGCCTTTATGGTGAAGTTGTTGATCCATCTGAAGTTGAGTTTTTTGCAGGATGTTAAGTATGGATTTTTTTTTATTCTTCTACATTAACCCATCCAGTTTGGCTAGCACCATTTGTTGAAGATTCTTTTTTTCCTCCCATGGTGTATTTCTTCTGGCTTCTTTATTAAAAATCAGGTGTCCATAGGTGTGTGAACTTATTTCTGGGTTTTCAACTCCCTCCTACTGTTCAGTGTGTCTATGTTTGTGCTGATGTCAAGCTTGTTTTATTACTACTGTTTTGCAGGACAGTTTGAGACCAGGGATAGTGATACTTCCATCAGTTCTTTTATCATTCTGGAGTGTTTTAACTATCCTGGGCTTCTTATGTTTTCATGTGAAGCTGAAAAATTTCCTTTCAATTTCTGTGAAAAATTGTGTTGGAGTTTTGATGGAAATTGCATTGAAACTGTAGATTGCTTTTGGTAGGATGGCCATTTTTACTATTGCTATCAATCCTGATTCATGAGCTTGGGAGATCTTTCCATTGTCTGATATCTCCAATTTCTTTTTCATTGTTTTAAAATTTTTTACCTTACAATTCTTTCATTTGCTTGGTTAGAGTTACCCCAAGATATTTTATATTATTTGAAGCACTGTCATTTTCTTTGTTTGCTTGTTTTGTTTTTGTTTTATTCTTTGACTACTATACCAAAGTAGCAGGGACTGGGTAGTTTATAAACTATAAAACCAGATTTACAATCCGAGAAGTCCAGATCAAAATATTAACACATTTGGTGCCTGATTCCATAAATGAGGACTTCTATCTGTAGTCTTGTATTCGTTATTTTTCTGGGAACTGGCACAAAATACCAGACAGAAGCAGAAGAGGGTAATTTTGGCTCATGGATTTAACACATACAACCCGTTTCTGTGGGGAAGGATCAGAGGCAGAAGCTTGCGGCTTCTCCTTGTGTCAGTTGTGCTGGTTCCTGAGATATTGCAAGAAATTGTGTCCATCACAGCATCCTCATATTTTCACTGCTTGAGAATGTTTGCAGAGCTTGGTCACCCTTTGGCAGAATCCTTTGTTATTATTTAGTAATAAAGGCCTGTCAGTATTTATTACTTTATTTTTTATTTACTGCAAGTTGGTATATTATTTTTTAAAAGTGGCATTATTGTAAACCCCTTTAAAGACGTATTTTGTAAATATATTCACATAGCTGAGGAGATGGTTCACACCTGTAATCTTAGCACTTGGTAGGAGGCAGGAGGATTGCTTCAAATTTGAGGCTCACGTGAACCATGTAATCAATCATTCCATGACATCCAGACTATGTAGCAAAACTCCATCAAAAACCAACCAAAAAAAAAAAAAAAAAAAAAAGACAAAAACAAAACAAAACAAAACACAAGCCCACACAAAGCAGGGCTTATTTGGTAAAAGCACTTGCCATCAAACCTGACAATCTGAGTTTGATTCCTGGAATGCATGTGGTAGGAAGAGGGAACCAGTGTGGAGAGGGTCTGCATGAGAGGAAACAGGACTTTAGTCTTTCTGAATCTGGCCTATTTCACTCTCCATGATCTTCAGTTACCCTCATTTTCCAACAAACCACATTCTTCTTTATG
The DNA here is from genome assembly GCF_000001635.26 of Mus musculus. Taxonomy (NCBI): domain Eukaryota; kingdom Metazoa; phylum Chordata; class Mammalia; order Rodentia; family Muridae; genus Mus; species Mus musculus. Next base: position 62,816,314 of record NC_000080.6, on the reverse strand, counting down.
GCTTTTAATTCTATTAAAAATACGTCTTCATGCCAAGCAGTGGTGGCACACTCCTAGCACTTGGGAGGCAGAGGCAGGCAGATTTCTGAGTTCTAGGCCAACCTGGTCTACAGAGTGAGTTCCAGGACAGTCAGGACTGCACAGAGAAACCCTGTCTCAAAAAACCAAAAAACAAAAAAAACAAAAAACAAAAAAACCCAAAAACCCAAAAAACAACAATAAAAAAAAAGTCTTCATAAATGATATGGCAAGGTTGATCCTATATAAGTGAGGAGCTAATTTCTTGCTGTTTGAAATCGTTTCCTTTTTTTATTATTAGATATTTTATTTATTTACATTTCAAATGGTATCCCCTTTCCTAGTTTCCCCTCCGAAAACCCCCTATCCCCTCCCACCTCCCCCTGCTCACCAACCCACCCACTCCTGCTTCCTGGCCCTGGCATTCCCCTACACTGGGGTATATAACCTTCACAAGACCGAGGGCCTCTCCTCCCATTGATGCCCAATAAGGCCATCCTCTGCTACATATGCAGCTAGAACCATGAGTCCCACCATGTGTTTTCTTTGATTGGTGGTTTAGTCCCAGGGAGCTCTGGGTTACTGGTTGGTTCATATTGTTGTTCCTCCTATGGGTCTACAATTGTTTGTTTTTAAAAGCATATAAATTAAGGTAGTTCACAAAAACTGTGTCAGTTTCCAAAGGTGGAGAGTGGTACACAGAGGGATAAACTTTCTTCCTCGAGGCACCTAGCCATTAGGTTCTTTCCCCTAGAACATCTATATTTTATTAGAGAATAAAAAAGGTGGGGGTTGTCTGAAGAGATGGCTCCGTGGGTGATCTGGAGAGGTGGCTCAGTGGGTGAGAGTGCACACTGCTCTTGTGAAGGGCCGGCATTTGGTGCCGAGCTCCCATGTACGCTGGCACACAACCTCCTGGAACTTCAGCTCCAGGGGCTCCTACCTCTTTCCACACAATTTAAAATTATTTTTAAAAAGACCACTTAAAAATAAATATTTATACAAGAGTGAATCTATGTATCATATAGAATTCCCAACGTTTACATTTATGTGGTGATGTAAAGTGGCCCAGTGGCAAGCTGAGGCCCCAGAAGTTAGAAGGGAGGAACCTGAGACACGTGGTTAGGCAAACTTTAAATTCTTTCTACCTTTCAGGAAGAGCCAGTTACTAATCTGAACTCCAACTTAACCAAGTCATAGCAAGAGATCCACCTAAAATCCACACCATGTAACTGCATAAAGTGTGAATGCCCTCTACCTCATAGTCCCCTGCTGGAGATGGCAAATGAGATTGTCCCCTTGTGTTCCCAAGATAGCAGCAGGCCAGGAGTGTAATGACAAATCAGATCTTTGTACCTAAAAGTTTAGCTTCTTCAGTTAGATGAAAGACTAATGAAATCAAAGTCCTGGCATGAAAATAGCTTAAAAACTTTTCCCTAAGTAAAGGTGTCCCACGCTGTAAACAACTTGGAGCAGTCACCTGAGCTTTAGTGAGCAATGCAGGCGCCTGGACTGTGCCCGGAGCCGGCGTGAAAGGGGTGGGGATGAGTCACATGCCTAAAGCTTCAGGCAGTGGAAGCAGATGGAGCAATCTGGGGGCCACAGAGGGGAGGGAGGGATGCTTGTTTAAGGAAATCAAACTCACAAAGAGCCGATGAGCACATTAGACATACCATTGCTTCATTGGATTAGGGGTGTTTTCATCCCTTGACAGGTCACATCCCTGTGACAATGCTAGGGATGGCAACAACAGACGCTGCTCTTGGTGTCTGGGCAGTGTTGAAGAAACCATCCTCCTGTGTCTGTCCCCAGAGCTTCCAGCCCTGATCACCCCCCTCCATTCCTGTCCTCTATGGTCCCCCTCGCTCTCCACATCAAGCTCTGGTGTTACAGACACACATAGCTCAGCTGACTTTCTACAAGGTACTGGGAACTGGAACCCAGGTCCTCATGTTTGCACAGCAAATGTTCTTATTGCTGATCCAGCTCCCATCACCCAACATTTTAAAAGATGCAGTTGAATTGTTTTCAAATATAAATATAATACAACTTCATGTAAAGAGAGAATAAGAAAATTATGTAAAGTTTCTAGAAGGTAGAAAAACTGAGGGTGGGGGGGGTTAAGAGGGGGTGCTTAATGTTAAAATTCAATCTCTAACATGTGAGTGTCTTTGGGTTGCCTAGCGTCTGTCTGATTCTATCCTTGCCTTTCTCCAACCTATTTATTTACAGCATAGGCATTGCCCACAGTGGGCTAGACACCAGTCATTAATCAACAAACTGCCCACAGACATGCCCACAGGCCAGTCTGATGGAGGTACTTCTTCAGTTGAAGCATTTCTCAGATAACTCTAGCATGCATCAAGTGGACATAAATTTAGCCCACATACCTCATAAGAAGTAAAAGCCAAGGCTGTCACCGAGCTCTTAACAATTATGGTATCTGTCATCCATCAGTGTGCTTTATGTGAGCAGATTTCAGAACAGTCAGGTTCTGAGCTGTTGTTGAACCAAGGGGACAAGTTGCACTTGTCCTGTGCTTAGAGTTCTCTTCCCCTGCCCAGTCAGAGCATCCTGGCCTCACCCGAGTACCAGCTTTCTTTTTCTTTTTCTTTTTCTTTTTCTCTTTCTTTTTCAATTTATGTTTATTTTTATTGTGTTTCTTTTTCATTTTGTTTTCATTATTGTTGTTGTTATTGCTGGTGTGTGTGTGTGTGTGTGTGTGTGTGTGTGTGTGTATGCATGCTTGTTCTGCCATTCCATAGGATAGTGTTGAACGTTGTTTTGGTCACTGCTGCACCCCTGGCCCCAGCCAAGGGACAGAGTGACAGCACTGTAGAAGGAATTCAAGGAAGTGCTAGTTTCTTCTCGATCTACCATCTCATGTGTGTCTTTTGACAAAGGTTCGACTTTCCTCATAGTACATTACCAGTGTTGGACATTATTATAAATGATGTTTTTATATTCGATGTTGATGTTCCCTGAAATTAAAACTAAACCAAAGCACCCTTTACTTCTTCAAGTTGGAATTTGACAACACTGTTTCACACAGGAATATTCTTCCCAGGCACCTGAAAGAGACAAAGATTACAGGAAGAAGTTCGTAGTCTTTTTCTCAGCACAGGTGACATTTATTGCTTCTGGGTTAAAAATTAATGATGAATTTTCACCTAAGTTCAAATTGACCTTTTGTATTTCAGCAAGACTTCTTCAGCGCACAAAACTCATTTTACCTTTTGTCCCAGTGGTGTGGCTTTGCTCCCTGCCTTTGCCTGGATGGAAATAAGGCCCGCCCACTGTGTCTCTGCTTCCCACAGCAGATGACTCGCCGGCCACAGCATCAGTTAATGGTGTTCTTGAAGAAAAGGTGATGACTCACTCCATAGCTCCTGGAGAGGGAGGAGGTGATTGTAAACAGTTCCGAGTCATACAGGAAAGCCTGGCAAAAAAAGCCTTGCAGCAATTGCAACCTACCCAAAAAAAAAAAAAAAAAAAGTGTCCTGTCTAAACTTGATTGAATGCTGATTTTATTTTTCCAGAAAGATTTTAGCTGAGCCGTCTACTGGGTTCGTCACTATTTCCCTTACTCTGACATAGTAGAAGTTGTAACCATACTAATCAGATAATATATATTTGGAAGAAAGATTACCCTAAAGAATAATTTTTTCCTCAAAACATGTGATTCTAATTTTATGGGGTGGGGTGTCACAGCTTTATTCAGGTTTTTATGAAAGAAGCATCTAGGGGTTTGTTTTGCTTTTTAAGATAGCTCCCTACGTCAGTACAAGGGACAGACACCATGGCAAGACCCCAAAGCATCCCCACCTCCCAAAGCAGCCTTTTGATGCCTAAAACCATGAAAAGTAGGGATGCCTTTGTTTGTTTGAAGACTTCATTTGTGGGACTGGGAGTATAACTCAGGGGTCGAGTGGTAAGTTTACTAAGACCTACAAGTTCTGGGTTGCAATCCCTAGAACAGAAAAGGAAATCTATCTCTTCAGTTTGGAAAAACCCCTATAGCCGTTAAAAGCTCACTGTTTGCCCTAGCTTGGTTCCTAGTACTGCAATAAACACAGTGACCAAAAGCAAACTTGGGGAGAAAGTATGTTAGCCATACTCCATCACTGAGAGAAGCCAAGGCAAGAGCTCAGGCTAGAACTGATACAGAGTCCATGGAGTGGTGCTCCTTCTTGGCTTGCTCTTCATGGCTTGCTCAGTCTACTTCCTGATACCACCCAGGACTATCTGCCTGAAGTGGCATCGTGCATCGTGGGCTGGACCCTCCCACATCCATCACTAATTAAGAAATTCCCTGACAGGTTTGCTTTCAGCTCAGTCTAATGGAACATCTTCTCAATTAATATTCCATCTTCCCAGATGACCCTAACATCAAATTGACAACTAACCAGCACACTGCTTTCGCAAAGGAATGAGGTCTGATTCCCATCACCCATATCTTTGACTCACAGCCACCTAGACCATCGGCTCCATGGGCACCTGCACACCCATGCCGGCCCCCCTACACAAATAAATAAAAGTGATCAAATTAAATAGTGTAAACATCACTTATTAAAATAATCCTGGTCTCATTTGGGGTCTCTGGTTAAACTTCTTAGCTGCTTTTACCCTAATGACTATGGCCTTTGTGGAGATCTGTGGAAGGTCCCCACTGTACCTTAGCTGAGATTTCTGTGGGTGTGAACAGTGTTAGGAACTAATCAGATGAAGTGGTGGGCAGTGCTCAACGCAGATGGAACAGCAAATGCGAAGAAGCAAAGACCACATTTTCCCACAGTCTTTGCCACTTTAGGACAGGGCCCAATTCTTACTTATCACCATAAAACAAAAACAACCTGGGTGTGGTAGCACAATTTTAGGAGAAAGGCAGGAAGATCCCAAGGTCAGGGCTACCCTAAGCTACCAGAGATAGTATCTCAACACAAAATTTGCAAATGGGCAAAGAAGCCACCACCACCATCATCATCACCACCACCACCATCATCATCATCATCACCACCACCACCACCATCATCACCACCACCACCACCACCATCATCATCACCACCACCACCACCACCATCATCATCACCACCACCACCATCATCATCACCACCACCACCATCATCATCACCACCACCACCACCATCATCATCACCACCACCACCACTACCATCATCACCACCACCACCACTACCATCATCACCACCACCACCACTACCATCATCATCTTCTTTGTCATCAAGTATGCCCTGGTGTCAGTAACAACAGCTAGCAATATACTTCTTTCAGAGAATTTAATTCCTCTTATAGGATTAATTAAGAAGAGTTATACAGGGCTGAAGAGATGGCCCAGCAGTAAAGAGCACTGACTGCTTTTCCACAGGTCCTGAGCTCAATTCCCAACAACCACATGGTGGCTCACAACTGTCTGTAATGGGATCTGATGCCCTCTTCTAGTGTGTCTGAAGACAGCTACAGTGCATTCATATATATAAAATAAATAGTCTTTAAAAAAAAGAAGAAGATTAATACAAGTGTTTCTGTGACTTTAGCAGTGACTATTACCTAATCACAATGCCAGGGACTTGAGACCCTAAGCAGGGAGTCACATATCATACTTATTTAGATATACTTTGTTTAGTAAGTTGGTTATGATTTCTATATGATCTTTATTAAATTATTTTAAAGGAATCCCTGTCATCCTTTTCAAATTCACAATTGAGGACTATTAATGAAGTATCGTCTGATTCTGCCATATCTGATGTCTTCAGTCCACGAGGCTGGCCCAGTATCTCAGCAGTCCCCATCTTCTGCTCAAGGCCTGGAGGACTCCTGGAGAGCAGCTGGTCTTCAGCCCATGTTGGAATCCTGAAGAAATTGGATTCAATACCAGGGAAGGCATGCCCAGCAAGGAGATAGATGAATGTCCAGTGAGAGTGAGGGCAAGCAGGCAAAAAGTAATTTTCCCCATGTCCTTTTATCTGGGATGCCACCAGAAAGTGCCACCTTTTTTTTAGAGTGGGTCTTCCTGCTTCAAGTAATCTGATTAAGAAAATCCCTCACAGGAATGCCCAGCTTGGATTTTTAGTTGCTTACTGATGCAGTCAAGTTGACAACCAAGGTTACCTGTTAACAGGCAGTAAGTGCTCTTAGTCACCGAGCCACCCCTCCATCGCTAAGGAATAAGACTACTGAGTAGGTTTTCCTGACTTCTATCTATAAGCACAGAGAAGGGAGCTGAACGAGGGCAGTAAAACCCAGCACACAGACAATTCAGAAGAGTTTCTACTTTTTAAAAATAGATACCTGGAGAAGTCTACTTCTTACTACAAAGCAAGCTAGTAATTGTTTTAGGAAATAATCCAATTCATTGAGTTTTTGTGGGTTCCTAAGCCAGATGAGGAATGGTGGAGTGCTGCCCATATCCCAGACAGATCTCAGCACTGGAAGAAGTAGGGTTACTCCTTACCCAAATCAGGCTCGGGCCTACTCAACTCCACAGAGACAAAGGCCACACAATAATAAAGCCGGCTAGGCTTATTTGTTGTCTAGTTGTCAGAAATCATGTCACAGGCAGTCTGCTAATCTAGAAGAGATGCCTGTAAGGCCCCTGTTCCTCCATCTATCCCCTCATTGCAGCACCTCCTTCATTGTGTTTTTTCCTCCCCCTAATTTGAGCTATATAAGCAAGCCCCTCTATTTCAATAAACAAGCTGTCCTCTGACACTGTCTCCCAGGTTGTCCATACTCACTGCTGCCCAAGACCCTGCTCCCCAGAAGTGTGACAACTGAGGGTGGGGGATCCACAAGGTTTTTTTGTCTGCTTGTTTGGTTTGGTTTTGGTTTCTCTGTGTAGCTGTGGCTGTCCTAGAATTCACTCTGTAGATCAGGATGACATCAAACTCAGAGTCTCCCTCTGCCTCCTGAGTGCTGGGATTAAATGCATGTGCTAACACCACCTGGCCCAATTCATTATGTTTTGACAGTCCACCCCACCCCTCCACCCCCGGATGATAGGACTAATATTCAGAGGGGCAATGATTGAGTGGGACATGGGTTCTACTGGAGGGCTTGTCCAAGCCTACTAAAGGCAGTTGGGAAATGTGATACCATGTAGTAACGACATTTAAGAACAGGCCCTGGGTCTCTTGTATTTACTGCGATGATTACTGAGATGGGATCTTGCATGTTGTTCAGGCAGGCCTCAAACTCATGCTGATCTTCTTCCTCCAGTCTCCATCCCATCCAGCATGCTTTTCTATGTAAGAATTTGGTGCTGTCCTGCCTGGATTCCCACCAAAATCAGACACTGAGACAGATGTTTGTGTGCAGGGAATGTTTGTGTGAAGGTTCTGTGGTCAGTATCTGCAGGAGCGTGAGGCTTGTGGGCTGAGGAGATCGGGAAATGAAACTGTGATAGCTGTAATAAAGGTCAAGTGGCCCCACAGGCTGTTCCAGAGATGGGATGTTCCTCTGAGTTAGCTTGCTTCACAGCAGGAACTTTTACCCTGCGGCCTTCCACCAGTTGTTGCAGTTAGCCTGCTTTCAGGGAGGAAGCAATGCCCTAAGGAAGGCAGACATTGGGTGAGAAGTCTGCTCGAATTTAGCTAAATGTTATGAAGGCTGCCACTCCCAGCAGCTGGAGAGGTGAGTGTCAATTCTTAAGATCTTCATCCCACAGCCTCCACTACAGTTCTCAATGTGGTTTGGCAATGATGTTTTCATACATGCACACTTGCATTCTCCTACTAGTTAGTGTGACCCTGGTGACAGATACCCAGTTGTATGGCAGCTAAAAAGAAGTATAGGGATGAGCCAGGCATGGTGGCACACGCCTTTAATCCCAGCACTCGGGAGGCAGAGGCAGGCGGATTTCTGAGTTCAAGGCCAGCCTGATCTACAAAGTGAGTTCCAGGACAGCCAGGGCTACACAGAGAAACCCTTTCTCGAAAAAAACCAAAAAAAAAAAAAAAAAAAAAAAAAGAGAAGAAGTATACGGATAACCATATAACTCAGTAATACAGTATTTTCCAAGCATAAATGAGGCCCTAGGTTAGATCTTTAGCACGACCCTCACTAATGCATACAACGTATTAAATATCAAGACTTTATTAGGAGATATAGAATATTTATGGATATTAATGGTGATAGTAAATTAATGTTAATAAAATTATTATTAAAAAGAGTAACGGTGGGACTGGAGAAATGGCTTGGCAGTTAAATGCATTGGCTGCTCTTCCAGAGGACCTGGGTTTGAGTCCCAGAATCCACATGGCAGCTCACAACCATATGTATGTCCAGGTCCAAGGGATCTGATGCCCTCTGTGGCCTCTGTAGGCACCAGAGGTTTACATGGTGCACAGTGGTACATACAGGCACAACTTGCATGCTCATGAAACTAAAACAAACAAACAAACAAAAATAGTTAAAAAGAAGAACCTGTATGACTTGCCCTCCTTCCTTGACCTAAGCAATAACTCGAAATTAGAAATATTATTTGTAAGGATAAATACCTCATATTCTTTTTTTTTTTTTTTTTTTTGGTTTTTCGAGACAGGGTTTCTCTGTATAGCCCTGGCTATCCTGGAGCTCACTTTGTAGACCAGGCTGGCCTCGAACTCAGAAATCCGCCTGCCTCTGCCTCCCGAGTGCTGGGGTTAAAGGCGTGTGCCACCACGCCCAGCTCGTCATATTCTTTTTTAAAAGATTTTTTATTATTTTAATTGTGTTTGTACACACACACACACACACACACACACACAGAGGGAGTAGGTAGAGTTAGAAGCAGTTGGGAATCATCATGGCTGCTGGGAATGAACCTGGGTCCTCTGGAAGAGCAGTAAGTGCTGTTAACATCTCTCCATTCCCTATATCATAATCTTTTTTACAACTTTTTTTTTTAATTGATTCATCACCTCCTCTAAAGAAAACAAACAAACAAAAAAGTTCTTGCTGTTTAAGCTGCAGTATGTCACACACAGTATAATCTTTTGTCCAAATAGCTTCACTTGCAAATGTTCATTGCAATGAGTCATTGGCCTGGTTCATGGCCTTTGGCTTCTGCCACACTTTCAATCCTCACCGGGGCTCCTCTCCATATCCTGTTGCTGCCCCGTGTCACGAAGATCCTGCAGCTTTAGTTCTGCAAGACTGGCCCCTTCATGATGGAGTGGGATAACTCAGAGTCCTGGGTCTGGGCCTGGGTGGTAGCTGAGTTGGTCTGCCTGCCAGGTCTCCTGTCTGCTCTCCTGCAGGCACTCCACCAGGGCTAGCTCTCCTACACTTCCCTGGTGAGGGGTGGGGCCAATTCTCCTGCTCTCCTGCTCTTCTGCCCTTGGCCAGCTCACTCACCCCTCTCCACCAGGGCCAGCTCCACTGTGCTGCCTATGTGAGTTATAGGACCCTTTCTCCCTAGTCCTGCAGCCGTTGGGGTAAGGGTGGGGGCAGATCTCAAGCTCTCAAGCCCTCAGGTCCAATCCTCACAAACTGGCCAGGCGAGGGGTGGGGTCATCTCTCTGGCACACCACTGGTATGGGGTGGAGCCAATATCATAATCTTAATGTTAAGAAATAGGTTTGCTCTTTGATTGGTAATATCCAATCAAAATCTTTATCACTGGGTATGAGGAGGTTAGAAACCACAAGTTTAGGTAAAAGAACATAAGCGTAATCATAAAGATACTCTCCATGAAAAGTTTCTGGGGGCTAGAGAGATGGCTTAGTGGTTAAGAGCACTGACTGCTCTTCCAGAGGTCCTGAGGTCAATTCCCAGCAACCACATGGTGACTCACACCCATCTGTAATGGGATGAGATGCCTTCTTCTGGTGTGTCTGAAGACAGCAACAGTGTACTCACATACATTAAATCTGTGCTGTCCTCACTTATTAAATATGAATCTGAGAGGGAAACCCCTGCTAGCCCAGTGAGATGCCCTGCATGTGTGTTACCCAGGGGTATAGAGCAAATTGATCAATATCCTTAAGCCTACATTTAAAAAATGGTCATTTAAAAAAAAAATCTCCCTAAGTTTCGTTTTTTCTTTAGGAAAAGAATTATAGAAAACTTTCCCATCGGAAGAAGGATAAAGACCTGGTAGTGTAAAGGTAATGAAATCTGGCATGGATGGTATCTTTCAGACATATGGCTTGGAGCTGGGGGATGGCTTGCTGGTAAGACAACTGCCTTGCAAGCACAAAGAGCTGTAGTTAATCTTCAGAGTCCATGCTTTAAAACATCAGGTATGGCAGGGCATACTTGTCACCTACTGCAGGAGAGGCAGAGATAGGTGAATCCCTGGAGCACCTGGCCTAACTGGCCTAGCCCACTTGGTAAGCTATAGGCCAATGAGAGACTGAGTTTCAAAAAAAACAAAAAAATCGGGTGGATAGCTACTGAGGAACAACACCTGAAGTTGTCCTCTGCCTTCCATGTGCACATACATACATGAGTGCACACATGTGCATGAGCTCACATGCATGCACATAGACAAATAACTTTTGACTTTTGTTGAATAGTTCAGATATTCTTAGTTCACCTAGAAGATCATTTGTTCCATAACCATAGTTAGTACACTTGCATATTACTGTGTGTACAAAGTAATTAAAACATAAGGAAAAGTCATCCTTTAATTTGTGTTTTGTTTTTGGTAGTTTTGGTAGTACTGGACATCATGCATAGGAGATGAGTGTTCCACCTCTGACCCACCTCCCTAACTCAATCCCCAAATTCTAACCAGTGCTTCAGACAAGAAGCAAACTTCAGCAACCGTGGTAGGACACATGATGTGTGCACGCATCATGCAGGGCAGCTAAGAGCTGTAATAGAAGTCTCCTTGCATCACTAAAGCACAGCCTGGCAAACGCAACTGCAGCTGATAATGTTTCAGGGGGATTCAAAAAAGGCAGATGTGTCAAGGCCTGGGTGTGCCATTTTAGAGGCCAGAACATGGAGTCGCAGCCATGGGTCTGAAAAAGTGGGCTCAGAAGCCCTCTCCCAGAGGAGCACTCATGGCTCTTTGGGGTGAAACAAGCGTCTACCTCATCAATTTCATGCTTTCGCAAGTGCCAAATGTCAGCCAAGCTCTGCTTTGGAAGGACACCTCACAGTGAAGTGATCGTTACTTTGAAATAGTCATGTGGATATCAAGATAAAACTTCACAGAATTCGCTGGGCGTGGTGGCACACACCTTTAATCCCGACACTTGGGAGTCGGAGGCAGGCAGATCTCTGGGAGTTTGAGCCCAGCCTGGTCTACAGAGCCTAGTTCCAGGACAGCTAAGGCTACACAGAGAAACTCTGTCTTGAAAAAACAAAAATTTCATGGAATTCTATCATTTCTGGATTTTGTGAATTGTTTGTAGAATCGTTTATGATGCAAATAGGAGATAGAGTCACCCCAAGCACCATGAAGAGCAGAGTCTGAGAGGACACGGTGACCTGGGGGTGGGAGAGTGGGGTCTGTGCTGGGACTGCACAACTCCTCCCTAAGTCAGCCTGTTCTACCCTTGTGATCTGCTCATATGCCCAGTTCTTGTTTCTCTTTTCTTCTGCTGATACATTAAATTAGTTAAGCTGACATCACTTGAAGCCCCACCCACCATCTTTCCTTTCTTTCTATTTTGTTCTCTCTCTGTCTGTCTGTCTCTTTGTGTATGTGTTGTATGAATGTGAGTGTGTGCTCACCCATGCATACCGGCTTCTGGTCAATGTTGGATGTCTTCCCTCTGTCCCTCCCCATCTTATTTTTTGAATCTCATTTAACTCAAAGTTCACTGTTTTATGTAGGCTAGCCTGCCAATGAGGTCCCAAGATCCACCTGTCTTTGCCCCTAAACATCAGGGTTAGTGACTGGCTTTTATGTGGATACTGGGGTGGGGGGACAAACTTAGGTCCCTTACACGTGGGCAGGAAGCATTTTACACATTGAGCCATCTCCCCAGCTCTTTAGTATTTCTTCTTCATCAGAGCCATGTGAACTAGAAAAAAGGTATTATTCTTGATTTGTTATACTATAGAGAAAGTCACCAAGTGATTTTTCTTGTCTAGCAGTTACCATGGATGGATACAGAGACAGACAAGTGCCAGAGCAACAAAGTGCCATTTAAAAACTAAGAAGAATATTGAAAAGTTTTACTCTAGAAGTACAAACCCTTACATTTTTCTTGAATATAGGGAATGTAATCCCAGGGCCTTGCATATGCTAAGCAATCATTCCATTACTGAGCTACATCCCCAGACCTGAAAACATAGATTTAACTTAAATACACTTTCTACTTTGGCCACATATACATAATAATATCAATATGCCAGAAGTTTGTAAACCTGAAATTTTATAAAGGCCAGGATGATTTTTATTGACATTAAAGTTGTGCTCTAGAATTAGAACTATATGAAGAAATATGGTTTGTTTTGTATTGTGTTTTCCTTCAAACAAATGAAAAGGGTTTTGTATAATGAAATGTTTGCAGTCCTATCCATGTTATTAGGCGCTCTCTATTTGCAAGGAAGGTGTCTCCAATAAACAAATGAATATGTAAGTGTTTGTCCTACTGCTTATTTTTAAAAGGTACAATACTGTCTGCTTTACTAATAAAAATAAAAAGAATTCAAGTACTTTAAACCACAATAATCCAGTTACCACCATCTCCTGTTCTTCTTTGCTTAGTTTCACTGATCTAGAGATGATGGGACCTGGGAAAATGGAGCCAATAAATGAGCCAGACAAAAGTCCTATGCAGCAGCCAGCTTTATTCAGCGTGTCAGACAATTTATACTCTAAGGGTTAAGAGGCGTCACCTGAGTAAAGCCTACAGTTCCAAAAGCATGTGACAGACAAGCTGAGTGCTACAAAACTTGTTTCTCCATAGAGGCACAGAAACAAGTAACACTATCCAGTTGTAGCAAGCAATCTGAAGTCAACTCCCACCCGCCCCGACACCAGTGACAGTGATGAACACTGTAACGCATTCCAAGAGCAATCCCATGGTTTGAGGAAACTTAGACCACAAGACACTTCTTGTTTTCTTGGAGTTTTCTCATGAGAACTTAGAATTCTCCTTATCTGACTCCATCCTTGGACCATGTCCCAACAGTTTGACAATACTGTAACAGTGAATATATGATCCATGTCAGATTCCCAATAACCAAATGCTTAAAAATTTTAAAAACATTTTGCATTTCTAACCCTATAGATTTACACAGCCTCCCACAGACTAAAATCAATGATGAAAATAGGCCAGCTCTAGGCGCCGGCTAGCATTTCTTTTGAAGTTTCAATTATTTTAGCCTTTTGGATTTGTATAATCGAAAATTTATCATCTATCTCACAATGTAAGTCTTTCAGCTTTTTGCTTTTTAAAGTGTGCATTTTTCTCTCAAGTACTTTCCTTAAATTTTGTTGTCTGTGATAATAAGTGCACTTTTCTTTTTAGAGGAAAACGTGAGTAGCAAAAGTGTCTGCTTACCCACTGGCACATCAGTGGCATTAAGGTGTGGGGGTAGCCAGCCATTATTGAATTGGATTTGAGGTCTGCTTCACAGGAAAGAATTCATGTTTGGAACTATTAACCTGGTCACAAAGGCCCTTGGGTCAGGAGGTTAAAGGCCCTAGAGAGGAACCTATTATTGTTGTTTTGCTAAATGGGCATGTTGTCAAACTGCCTTATAAATATTTATATTTATATACATAGATTAGTGGCTGCCCTCAGCCTTTGCCAGGGAACTGCAGTGGTCAGCAGTTACTGTGAAGACTAAATCATAACTGGTCAAAGTGCTGAGAGTTAGTGACTTTTAAAAAATATTTATTTATTTATTTATTTTATGTATATGAGTACACTGTGCCTGTCTTCAGACACACCAGAAGAGGGCATCAGATCCCATTGCAGATGGTTATAAGCCACTATGTGCTCTCTGAGCTGAGACATGTCACTGTCTCCTCTCTTAAGAGTTAATCATGTCAGGTTGATCAATCATCTGTCCAACCCATCTTACCCTCAGTAAGGTGGGTTCACCTTAAGCTGTACTAAAGAGAAGGGATGAATAATTAGCCTTTAAATGAGATGCTTTAAATGGGTTGCTGGGAATTGAACTCAGGACCTCTGCAAGAGCAGTCAGTGCTCTTAACTGCTGAGCCATCTCTCCAGCCCCCATCATAAGTCACAATTGAGTGTTCAGCCATAAACAGAGCATCATCATCATTATTGCCCCTCCTAAAAAGATTTCAACCTATAACTCCTAAGAAAAAAGTAAGTCTTATATTGAACAGGAAGGCTGTATGTATTAATAGGCTGTAGTCAGAGGAGCCAGGTGCCTTGGCATTGAGTGAAGAAGCACTCAATATATAACTTTTTTTTTTTTTTTTTTGCTTTTTATTAACTAATTCACTGTGCCTGTCTTTATGTATGTAGGCATGCATTTTCCACTGGGTATGTATAGAGATCAGAGGACATCTTGGGGAGTCATTTCTCTTCTTCTACCATGAGGGACCCAAGGGTTGAACCTGTATCATCAGGCTTGTAAGCAAGTGCCTTTACTGGATGAGCCATCACACTGTCCCTAAATATTTTTATAGTGTATGTTCAAAATATTTTTTCACTGCTGGGAACTGAATCCTGGGCCTCACACATGTCACAAGCACCCTGACTCTGTACTCCATACCCTGTCATGAACTTTAAGTGTTTAAGGATCTCTGTATAGCACTTGAGTACAAAATAAGGATGCTAACTAGAGGGTTTTTAATTGGCTCTTACTGTGGTTGTTTTTGAGGTCATAAAAGCTTTGGTTCTATTCCTCGAGAGGATCCTAACTAATACAACTCTCAATTGGGAAATTTAAAGTTTTCAAGCATTCATGTCAGAGATAGATATAATGGTTAGTTCGGGTTTTGTTGGTTTGGTTTGGTTCTGATTTTTAGAGGGAAGTTCATTATAGACTCATAGGTAAGAGTTTGCCGGGCTGTGGTGGCGCACACCTTTAGTCCCAGCGCTTGGGAGGCAGAGGCAGGTGGATTTCTGAGTTTGAGGCCAGCATGGTCTACAGAGCGAGTTCCAGGACAGCCAGAGCTACACAGAGAAACCCTGTCTCGGAAAAACAAAACAAAACAAAAACAAAAAACAAAAAAAAAGTGTTTAAGAGGACATAGAGTACATTTGGACAAGCAGCTACAAGGCACAAATGAGAGGGAGACTTTAGGGAGAGAGTGAGGCTTCACAGAGCTTCAGGAAAAGTATGCTTAAGCTCTGGCCAGCATCCAGAAGGAAGAAGAGACCAGGCAGACTCAATCGTGGTGGCGCTTAGGAACTGTGGGGTGTGTGTGGGAGTTCTGGGAAGAAAAAGCACAGCATCTCATTTAAAAGCACAGCATCTCATCCCATCTCTTTAGCGCAGCTTAAGGTGAACTCACCTTACTGAGGGTTGTTTCCTTGAACAGAAGATTGACCAGCCTGACATCATTAGTTCTTAAGGGAGGAGACAGTGGCTTGTCTCAGTACACAGATAGATTCCAATGCTTTGGGTGGGAGGTGATAGCTTTCCCTTAGTGAAGCTTCAATGCTACTATAGCATTTCCCCTTATGAAGAGATAATCCTAAAATCATTTAGGAACCAGGCCAGGAATCAGAGCCCCCAAACTCTTCTGGTATTTCTGTCTTCTAGTCATTAATAGTGTTATATTGTTAGATATATTTATATTTGTTAGATCACAAGGTGCTGCTCAGGCATTTGGTCAAACATTATTCTGGGTGTGTCTGTTAAGGTGTTTGACAGACTAGAGTAGTGGTTCTCAACCTTCCTAATGCTGCGACCCTTTAATATGGTTCCTCATGTTGTGGTGATCCCCAGCCACAAAATTATTTTCGTTGTTACTTCTTAACTATAATTTTGCTACCATTATGAATTGTAATATAAATATCTGTGCATGGTCTTAGATGACCCCTGTGAAAGGGTCATTCGAATCCCAGAGGGGTTGTGCACACAAGTTGAGAACTGTTGGACTAGATAAAGCAGATTGCTTTCCCTTATGCTGACAGAGTCATCACATCCACTAAAGACCACAGTAGAACAAAAAGTCCAAGTAAAACGTCATCCTGCATGATTGCTTCACCAGTCTTCGTCTTTTCCTGCCTTCAGACTCAAATTGAAAACTCAGCTTTTTTCTATGTTTCATGTTGTTGTGTTTTATAAAAAAGAAAGAACTAGGATATGTTTGATAGAGTGAGATGTGGTGAGGGGAAGGGGGTGTCTCTGCAAGCCCACACTGAGACATCCCTTCCCCCTGAAGTACCAGCCTCATAAGATATAGTATGGAATAGAACTTATTTAGAGCATGAGGAGGGGAGTTGAGGAGGGAGGAGAGAGAGAGAGAGAGAGAGAGAGAGAGAGAGAGAGAGAGAGAGAGGCAGGAGGAAGAAGAGGAGGAGGAGGAGGAGAGATGCCCTCTCATGGTGTATCTGAAGACAGCTACAGAGTACTCATATAAACAACAAAATAGATAAATCTTTTTTTTTCTTTTTTTATTGGATATTTTCTTCATTTACATTTAAAATGTGTTCCCAAAAGTCCCCTATACCCCCTCCTCTCCCCTACCCACTCACTCCCACTTTCCTGGAAAAATAAATAAATAAATACACACACACACACACACACACACACACACACACATATATATATTCATGGAATTTATACGTGTGTAATGCCTGCAAGCTGAAAAAATACAAAACACTGCCAAGAGAATGTAAATAAATAAATAGTGTGATAGTCCATGTTGCAGGAAAAATTGGACAAAATTGAATTTCCAAAAGACAAAATAGCAAACATGGTTTTGACAAAAAGTTGGAAAAAGTACTCATTTTAAGACTTATTATAAAACCACAAAAGAATGACTTGTTACACCCAAACACTAACAACACAGTCTTCCAGCATTTTCAAGGATGTGGGTGAATCCCTGAGATGCTAAAGTCAGATGCAGTAAGCTCATTTCCAAAGATGCCCATAGCCAGCTCAGGTCTAGATACAAATGATCAGAAAACTCTAGTCCTTTGCAATTTCTGCTGGTCAAGCTATTCCTTTCTACCTAAACTCTGCTAAGCTTGTACTCCTCACCCAAACTACAAGTTCAGAGTAGAAAATCACTAACAGCCAAGCTTGCCTGCAAAGTCATGTGTCCGGTACGTTTTAAAATCAACAGGATGTAAAATGTAGAGTTGAACCTAAATGTGAGTTTTGTTGAGAAAAAAAAAGACAGATAAGATCTAGACAGTGTCTGAAATGGCACTTTTCTGATGACTCAGTAATGAGGCACCCATGCACTAGGGCTTATAAACTGGTTTTGGTGCTCAATCAGTGAGCCTGTAATTCTAGGCTGAACCCTGCTTGTAAATTAAACCGCTTCTTGTTAGCTGCTCTGAGTCTCCAGGGCTCTTATTATGAAGTGAGGATCATTGTTTCTCACACCTGTAAGAGCAGTAATGACTGAATGGCTGAGCCACCTCTCCAGCCCAGGTGCCAGCTCATCCTGAAGGTCCCTAAGTGCGCACCAGGTGCATGCAGTGAGTGCCCTTAGAAGCTAGAAGAGGGTGTTTGGTGCCCTGGAGCTGGAGATACAGGCAGTGCTCCTCCACGTGGGTGGATGATGGGAACTGAAACTTGATCCTTTGGAATAGCAGGCGGTGCTCTTAACTGCTGAGCTAACTCTCCAGTACCAACCCCTGCCAGCACAAATTCTTATTTACTCTTATAATCTTAATTTACCACATAATGTACACAGTTATATTCTACAGTGTGACGATTTGCTTCATATAAACAATAGGAAAAGATCAAATAAAAAAAAAACCAACAACTGTCATTTCCAGCTTCGGAAATAATTATCATTTTTATATAGCTGGGAAAACCTAATTCCTACCTGTTAGTTCCTTATAAGAGGAATTATAAATTGTTGCAAACTGTTGCCACCTTGCTGTGAAATAGGTGCGCGAACTTAGTCTTCTTCTCTACTTGTTTCTTAGGACCCATCTCCAGACTTTCTTCTATTTCCCCTCGCGCACATCCTTCTGCTGTGGTTTGAATGTGAACTGTCCCCAGCAGGCTCCTGTATTTGAACAGTTGATCCCTAGGTAGTGATGTTTTCTGGGGAGATTGTGGAACCTTCTGATAATAGACCCTAATTGGTGGGCACAGGGCTCTACGAGTGCAGCCTGATGTTTACAGGCTACCTCTGCTTCTTTCTGAAGCCCAAGGGCTCTGGTTCCTGACCCATAGGGATAACAAGAGGCCACTTGATATGCTAAGGATGGGGCCCCAGTGGCCATGCCTTCCCCCACCCTGTGACCGGTTTCCCCAGAGCCGAAACAAAAACAACCTTTCTACTTTCTGCCTTAAGTTGCTTCTGTGGCTATTTTGTCTCATTGATGAGAAAAGAAACAAAGAGACCTTCTTGGTGCGGAATGGCTACTGTTGTGCTCTCTGCTGGTGTCTGTGTATGGGAATATGCTGTATGTGTCTCTCCATGCCTGGGTCTTTTCAGTTAACATAAAGCCCTCCACTCATTCATGTGGTAAATAAGAGGATTCAATGCCTCGCAGAATAATATTCCATTTTGTTTAATGCACTGCACTTTCTTTATTCGCTGCCAATGGACATCTTAGATGCATCCATTTCTTAGTTACTATAAATAGTTCGGCACTAGTTAAATTTTTATTTACATTTATTAAGTTATTGATTTGGGATGATACATACTATGGTGTGTGTGTGTGTGTGTGTGTGTGTATTTTGCCAGAGAAAACTGAGAGCCAATGAGGGTAAGGCACTGGCTGTAAGCCCAATGACCTGAGTTCAGTACTAGATCCTGTGTAAAGATGGAAGGAGACAGAAGAACCCACAAAGCTGTCCTCTTGGCACATGTGCAGTGGCATAAGCACCCACCCATTCACACATCACACTGCACATAATAATAGTAAAATAAAATAAAATAAAATAAGAATTCATAGTGATACTGAAGAAGGCATCCTTTCTGTGGCAGTAGAGGCCTGTACTTTTGAGGAGAAAAAAACTGAGGAGAAGATCTAAGTAGTAGAAGAAAGCTGTGGGAAGGAAGAAAATGGGAGCCACCAACACGAAGGTTTGATCGGCATCAGGTTACTTTACTAGCTCAGACTAAGAGCTATAACATGAGCTTCACCTACGTCCCTGGTCAGGCGTTGCTCATTCACCAGTGTTACTTATAATGGCTCAAGAGACAGGCCTGGAAAATACAGTTGTCAGATAAGGTTCTTGTCTGAGAAAAATATGTGGTCTGGCTAACAACATCTAAGAGGCAGGAGCTGGGTTTGTATCTATCCTCCCGATTTCCCAGACAGGGAAAGAAAGGCACGACATTAGGTTTCAAAACCACAGTCCGTTCTGAATTTGGAAGCAGAGCTGGCCTCCTGGCATTGGATATGGACTTTCTTAGGCTGGTAATACCTAACCTGCTAGATTATGGTCAGGGTTAAAGGCGACAGCAGATGGGAAAGCCCTATTCAGCCCATTTCCCCTCCCTCCCTCTAATGATATTTCCATTCATGTATTGGAGGGGCCATGGCCTGCACATGGAGGTCAGAGGACAACCTGCCTGAGTCAGTTCTCTCAGTCATATAGATCTCTAAGAGGAATCACAAGTGGTCTGACTAAGTGACGGGTGCCTTACCCACTCTACCTGCTCAGTCATTCTGTTAGCCCCGCCCCCTACCCAGTTCTTTATGATGGATAATTAGTATTGCTAGGAAAAAAAAAAACAGGATTCATTTTAATCAGTAACACTTGCAAGATGAGGAAGACGATGTAAGAACATTCAAGACAAGGGGAACAGATTCTGTAAAATTTGTTGTGGGACAGTGGTGGACTTGTTCTGGGAATGTGAAATAAGGTGGTTTGGGAGTCATGGTGGCAAAAGCCTTAATCCCAGCCTTGAATCCAGCAGGTGATCTCCTATGAGTTTAAGGCAGCATGGTCTACTTAGTGAGTTCCAGACCAGTCTAGGATGCATAGCAAGATCTTGTCTCAAGAGCAAACAAACAAACAAAGTGGTATTGGGACTGGAGAGCCGGCTCAGTGGTTGAGAGAGCATACTGTTCTTGCAGAGGACTTGAGTTCACTTCCCAGAATTTGTGTCAGGCAGCTCGAAGCTACCTGTAACTCTAGCATCAGAGGATCTGACGTCCACGGGCTCTGACATTTATCTGTATGGATCCCCACACAGACACAAGCATGTGCACACAACTAAAATGAAAGAATGGAGACATAAGTACACTTCTTAAAGGCGGCATTGAGGAGGAGGCTGGAAAGTTAGGTCAGTGCTATGGATTGTAGGTGGCTTGGGTTGTTTATACTCCAGAGTGCAGAAATGAGGGCTTGATAAGATCTTATCAGTTGGGAGAAGAGCTCTGGTGACCAGAGTGAATGAGTCATGATGTCTGAGAGCGAAGCTGAGGGGGGTTGGGGCGAGGTGGGGTGGGGTGGGGGTGGGGAGGATTTACCAAGATGCTCTAGCAGGGCTTGCGTTGAGACTTTGGAGGCTGGACCACTGAGGCAGCAAAAGAAACGAAGCATCAGGATCACCAGGGGATCCGGCAACCAAGGTGAGGTAAGTGAGAGTGCTGGGGATTCTGGAACTAGCTGTTCATCAGACTCTGAAGCACAAGCCATGTCTAGCACAGCTGACCAGAGACCCAGGGCTTTAGTTAGCAGGACTAGCTTTTGCTGGAAGGAGGGATGCACAGAACCTGAGATGTTTACAGACTAGCCAATCAGAAAATGGGTTTGGACTTTGGCAGCTGGGTCAGTTGGGGATAAATGGAATATCATCCAGTCAAAGATAAAAGCTGAAGCTCCTTCAAGTGAAGAACAGCATTAGCTGAGAGTCATTGAGAACGGCAGCGGCAGACAGGCATGACCCACAGTAGTGACCATTGTACAGATGGGCACATCAGGGATCTAGGCATGGTGGGATGAGAAGGGCATCAAACAAAATCAAAGCTCTGGGTGTAACTCTCAGTCCCCAATCTTTTACTCATAGTACTGTGAGATACAAAAGGGCAAAAGGGACAAAACCCTTCTCTATCTTTTCAAGATGGAGGCAGAAGAAAGGGAGCTACGTAGACAGTCACAGTATCTGGGTGTGATGGCACTGAGTCTGGGAAGGCAGGGACAGGTGAGTTCATGGGGCTTGATGGCCAGCAAAGCTGGTCTGATTGGGGAGGCCAGGCCAAGGGGAAACCTTGTCTTAGGAACAAGATTGTGGACAACTAAACAGTGATAGCTGAAGTTGTCTTCTAACTTCTACATGTACATGGGGGGCGGGGAGAGGAAGAGAGGGAGGGCAAGGGAGTGGGAGGGAAAGAGAAGGGGAGACTCTTGTGACTATGGATTGTGCCTTCCATACTCTTGGGAGCACTGGAAGATGGTAAGATGCCGAGAGGACATTTGAGAAGTAACAAGCTCATGGCAAAAGCAGGCAACACTACTTGGCTATGATTTGGGTTGGATGATGCAGGTTGGCGCAGATAGGTGGGCTAACTCTTGACAGGTTGGGAGTGGAACTTGCTGGCTCAGAGAAACCATGCCATTGAAGGCCACATGCTCTTCCTTACCAACACTGAGAGTTTCCTGTAAACTCGAAAGGCTTGTCTTCACTCTGGGTTTCTCATGTAGCCCTGCTGCTGCTGGGACATATATTTGTCGTCATCAGATGTGACAAACACTGGCAGGTGCAATTTTTCTTATAAATATCAGCACATTCCAGCTTTCCCTTCTGTTTCCTGCCTATTTTACTGTTGATATTTATTATATACCTTTGCGTTTTTTCTTTTTCCTTTGAGATAGACTTTCCGGTTGCTAAGGCTGGTCTTGAACTTGCTATGTAGCAGAGCTGGCTTCCTGAATCTCCCGCTGCCGCCAAGCCTGGAATCACAGGAATGTACCTCTATGCTTGACTCTACCTTTGTTTTTAAGCACTAATTCACCTCTGTAACGAGTAGTCTGGCATTCTGAGCCAGTAACATCATGCCTGGAGACTGTGAAAGACCAGTTGACTCTAGCCGCCTTCCTTTCTCCACAAACCAGGAGGAACCCTGGAGCAAGATCACAGCTCACACTATGCTGGCTGTTTGCTGTTTTCTGGCTGCTTAGCACCCAGCCCTCCCGGGTTCTGAAGAGCCCTCTCCATTCCTTGTCAGTAATGGTTTGGGGCCCCTTCCCGCAGCAACCTAACTGGTCTGCTAATTAATGAGGCCTGCCTTATTTTATTCTGGGCCAGTGCATTTTGAACCAGGTAACTGAAGTACTGTGGAAGAAAATTGGAGCAGGATTTATTTTGACAATGTTGTTTGAGCTCCTGGATGTCTGTCTGTCCCTGGGGAGATACAGGCTGTCCTTCCTGAACCTTGTTTTTCAGGTCCTTTCTAGCCTGTGATCTGTTCTACGTCTTTCAAGTAAATTCTTTCTGGTCTTATCTAAAGTTAGTTTCTCTTGGTTTTAAAACAAAACAAAACAAAACAGAACAAAATTAAAACTTGAGGCTGGTGAGAAGGCTTTCCTGCTGAAGTGTTTGCTGCTCTTCCAAAGACCAGAATTCGCTTCTAGTACCCATGTTGGTAGGCTTACAACCACCCACAACTTTAGTCCTGAGGGAATCATACAGCTGTGTTTGTCCTTCACAGATACACACACACACACACACACACACACACACACACACACTCTTTATAAATAAATAAGACAACTCCGTTTCTGACACAAGTAGAAAATATTTACAATTGTCTGGCAAATGTTTCTGCATTGCTTTAGGAAATCAAGGCTGAGAGAGATGGATTAAGGGACTGGGAGCATGACTCTGTAGTAGTCTATGCCTACTGAGCTTGCGTGTAAGGGTCTGAACTTGGTCTTCAGCATTGCATGAAGGACAGAGGGAGAGGAGAGGAGAGGAGAGGAGAGGAGAGGAGAGGAGAGGAGAGGAGAGGAGAGGAGAGGAGAGGAGAGGAGAGGAGAGGAGGAAGGTGAGGAAGAGAAGAAAGAAAGAGAAGAGAGAACATACACAATTATGAGCTGTCAGAACGAGGTATGGTGTGCATGCCTGTCATCCTAGCATTCAGGAGACAGAGACAGAAGGGGTAAACAGGGAGTGAAGAGTCAGCCTGTGCAACATAATGAATCCTAACTATGAATAGACAGGCAGGCAGGCAGGCAGGCAGGCAGGCAACAGGGAGATACTGTATCAAACGCTAGTTTGTTTTCCTTACATTTAATCAAATCATTTTCCACAGTTGCCCGCAGCAGGCACCAGGGTTTTGCTTATGAAATGGATGAGACTAGTAGACATTGACTGTCTAAGGAATCAAAATCATAAATATTCTTAGGAATAGTTTTATTATAGTGAACAAGGGACAAAGAGATTACACATGAAATGTGGTTATATTCCAAACATGTATGGATGTAGTGTATGTCTATGGTGAGCTTTGTGGGCACAATGTATGGGAATGGTCTGTGGTTCCAGTCAGTTCTTGTCTCTTTATTTAGTTTTTTGAGATAGAGTTTCACGTAGTGGTGAATTAGTTAAACCACTTTGGCTGGGGGTAGGTGGGTGGAATGTCTTGAGTGTGCGCTACACAGCCCAAGAGCTCATTGGATTCATTGAAGAAAGATACACATGCCAGCTATTTTTTAAAGATTTATTTATTTATTATATATAAGTACAATGTAGCTGTCTTCAGACACCCCAGAAGAGGGCATCCGATCCCATTATGGATGGTTGTGAGCCACCATGTGGTTGCTGAACTCAGGACCTTCAGCAGAGCAGTCAGTGCTCTTAACCACTGAGCCATTGCTCCAGTCCCCACCAGCTAATTTTCATATGCCTTGACTAGCTCAATGGCTGAATAGTTCTAACCCCCCTTGCAGCTAGCAAACATTCCCCTCCAGTATTCCTGAGTTAACATCTTTTCAAATCTATATTTCATCTCTGCTACTCCAGTCCCAATAGGAGAAGTGGCCCCCAGAGCCACTTTCCCGGATTCTTACATGATGGCAGGCCTTTACGTCTGCTGTCTTTTCTCCCATCATGGAGATTCTCTATTTTTCCTCTCTTCTTTGGTCCCTTGCCTACGCAATCTAAAAGTTTCACCTCTGTCTCCCTGAACAGCCATTGGCTGTATGGCAATTCCTTATTACCAGTCGAAGCCAGCTGGCGGACCCTCAGGTCTGGAAATGATGAGGCTTTTGGGAGCTGAATTAAGACAAAGCATTAGAACCAATTCCCAACAGTTCCACGAAGCCTCAAATTTACTATGTAGCTTAGCCTGACCTTGAACTCCTGATCCTTCTGCTTCCAACCTGAGTGCGAGGATTACAGCTACCATGTCTGATTTATAATCAACTCTTTCTAAGGAGAAAGGTAACCTATCAAAAACTTAACAAGGCTTTGGGGATGTCCTATTTTGCTTTCTACTGCTGTGCTAAAGACTGTGTCCTAAAGCTACCTGAGAAGGAGCAGCTATATTTGGCTTAGTGAGCCCAATCATAATCCATGATGAAGAGAATTCAGGGTAGGAACTCAAGTGGGGAAGGAACCTGGAGGCAGGAACTGAAGCAGAGACCATGGAGGAATATTTGCTCTCCCAAGGCTTGCTCAGCCTGCTTTCTTATACAACCAGGCCTACCCGCCCAGGGACTGAACTGCCAACACTAGGCTAGGCTCTTCCACATCAATCATTAATAAAGAGAATGCACTGGGTGTGTTATCACATGTCTTCAATTCTAGCATTCAGGAAGCAGAAGAGGCTGTCTCTGGAAGTTTGAAGCCTGCATGGTCTACATAGCAACTTCCAGATCAGCCAAGGCTACAGAATGAGTCTCACAGAACAAAACAAAACATTAAAGAAAATGCCCCCCAGACTTGCCTACAGACTAGTGTGCTAGAGGTATTTTCTAAATTGAGGTTTCCTATTCCCAGATGATCTGAATTTATTATGTCAAGTTGACAAAAAAACTAACCAGCACAGGAACTTAAAAATATCTCTGAAAAAAAAAAAAAAAAAAAAAAAAAAAAAAAAAACCTCCACAGTATTAGGTCTATAGAAGATATAAAATCAAAGAAGGTTATAAGGGACATGATTAGAAAAAGCTTCCAATATGGACCAAGAAATGTTGTATGGGACAGGGTAAGATACCAGTGCTGAGCAATGTTTTTAGGGATTTGGATGGAAAGATCATATTTGGTTGCTAGAAATCCAGAAAGGCTTTGTAGAGTGTTCTGGAAGGGGGCTTAGAAGGAGGAGTGCTGCAGCGGATACTTTGATGGATGTATAGCTGATTGTTTGTTTGTTTGGAACAGGATTTCTTGTGTAGCCTTGGATGTCCTTGAACTCACTCTGTAGACCAGGCTGGCCTGGAACTCAGAGATTTGCCTGCCTCTCCCTCCCTGAGTGCTGGGATTAAAAATGTGCGCTGCCAACAAATTAAGAGAAAACCTTTACAAAGCTATTCATGGTAACAATCACAAGTTGTGTTTCAGAATGTTGTCTTTAGGTAGAGGATTGTCCACATAGATAGGGTGCTTTCAGATAAAGGGCTAAGGTAAGGTAGTGGGAACTTGGGAAATTGGTCTATACTGGTGAGCTGCTGTGGTTATCAAAGCTATTACCAAAGTTTATCATGTGGACTCTCTAACAGTATATGCTAAATCTCTTTCTCAAGTCTTTTGTTGTAGTGATGGTAGGGTAAAGACCTAGGAGATGGCTATACTTAAGAAACAGCTAGGGGTTGATTGGTTCACTGGGTGAGGAGAAGGAGATCTTACTAAGGAGAAGCAGGATCTTGGCAATCTAGAGGTACCACCTCACTCTGAGATTCACTCTAATCCTTCTCCACTGAGCTCTGGGTCTGACAATGACTGGATTGCTCTACACTGCTTGGTTTCCTAAGACAAGTTCAGTTTAAAAGGGATTTGAAAAAGAGGAGAGCCATTGGCTGGAGAGATGGCTCAGCGGCTAAGAGCACTGACTGCTCTTCCAGAGGTCCTGAGTTCAATTTCCAACAACCATACAGTGGCTCACAACCATCTGTAATGGGATCCAATGCTCTCTTCTGGTGTGTCTGAAGACAGTGACAGGGTACTCAAATACATATAGTAAATAAATCTTTGGAAAAAAAAAAAGAGAGCTTGAGAGCTCACCTTGGGCTGGTTTGACACTTACCCATTGCTCCTGTCAGGGGACCTACTATTCCTGATTTTCCTTTCTGGCTCCTTGAGGTTCCTTTACCTCTTCCCTTTGAGTTCAAGAAACCTAAGCCCTCGGCTTCTGAGTTCATCCTACCTTTTGTCTTTTCCCTTAACCGGACGTTTTAATCAGCTTTCTGCTATGTAACAGATACTGCAATTTGGCCTAGATCTTTAGAAGGTCCCAAGCATGATCACTTGACCTTATGATTTTGGGGCCTATGGTGAGATCCTGCCTCTCTTTGATCCATGTGGCATTAGCAAAGCACTCATGACCAACAAACAAAAGAGAGGAAAAGGAGGAGGCTGGAGTGCCCTAACCCCTTTGACTGTCCCCAGTGACCTAAAGACCCCACACAGAGTGGGATCCGCCTTTTCAAGGTTTCATCACATCCCAGTGTGCTGAGCTGAGTCGCAAGCCTTTAGCACAAGGGCCTTTACAAGCTGTAAAAGAATAGCACCTGCCTGTGACCAGTCCCCAAAAGCCCTAGCAATTTAGTCCAGTACTACAGTTCATTCTACTTCCTATTGCGGCCCTGACTTCACTTTTTACATTGCACATGGCAAACCACGATTGTTCTGGTTTTGAGATAAGGTCCCACTGTACAGCCCAGACTGGCATCTAACTCCCAATAAAGCAAGAAGGAGAAAGAGAGAACATGTGGGGCAGTTAGCGGAGCTCTGGCAGAGAAGC
The DNA here is from genome assembly GCF_000001635.26 of Mus musculus. NCBI lineage: Eukaryota > Metazoa > Chordata > Mammalia > Rodentia > Muridae > Mus > Mus musculus. The sequence goes on along the minus strand of NC_000080.6, from coordinate 62,789,360 downwards.
CATGGATTGAGAACCTTAGAGAGGAGAGAGCCAATCTTGCAAATATGTCAGGTGTGCACATTCTAGCTTTTAGCTTTCATGCTTGTATACAGTGTACTGTGACCCTCCTCGCCCCCATTTCCTTCTCTTATGCCCCAACTCCTGGAGCTCCCCCTCCTTTGTTTTTTTTTTCTCCAACTAGTCTCCTGCTCCTTCCATGTCTTGTACATACACATGAGGTCCTTTTAAAGATTTGTTTTATTTTAATAATGTGTACTTTGTGTGTATGTTTGGGTGCCCGTGGAGACAAGAGGCATCAGATTTCCTGAACTAGAATTACAGGTGTTTGTGAGCTGCCAAGCCTGAGTGTTTGGAACCCAGCTCGGGTCCTCTGGAAGGGTGGGATGTGCTCTGAATTTATTGATAATTTCATACAATCTATTTTGATCATATTTACCTTCACACCTAATTCATCCAAGATCCACTCCCCATACCTTTACCTACCCCAACTTCATGTTTCTCTTTTTTTTAAAAAAAAAAGTCACTCACTGAGTTCAGTTTTGGCCAGCCACAGAAGTGCAGTTGCCTAACCAGCAGTCACATCCTTAGAGAAAACTGACTTTCCTTCCAGAAGCCATCCATTGTCTCTAGCTCCTCTGTTAGGGGTTTGGGCTAGTGAACCTTTTCCCACTCTATGCTAGCATGCTGACTGGCTTGATTTTTGCAGGTCTTGTGTAGGTAATGTCAGCAGATCATGGGTGCCATGGTCATTCCCTGTCCATTAGACTGTAGACCTTGAAAGGAGTATAGTGATAACTCCAACAGCATTTCTGTTGTTCAGTTATGACTAAGTTAGGTCTTTTGTGATTCTGTAATTATATTAAGATGGTTTTTCAATTTCTGTGAAGCTTTGCATTGAAAGTTTGATGGCGATTGCATTGAACCTGTAGCTTGCTTTCTGGTGGGATGGCTGTTTTCACATTATTAATCCTAGTAATTCATGTGCTTGGGCAGTCTTTCCACCTTCTGGTGTCTTCCCTAATGTCTTTCTTCAGGATTTTAAAGTTTTCATTGCTTAGGAGTTTCATCTCCTTGATTAGGTTTACCCCAAGGGTTTCTGTAGTTGTTGTTTCTGGCTAGTGTGAATGGGTTTGTTTCCCGGATTCCTTTCTGAGCCTCTTTGAGTATTATACAGGAAGGCTCCTGGCTTTGGTATTATTTTGTGACTGACACTTTGCCGAGAGTGTTTCCTGGTAGGGTCTCTCACTTACAGAGTGAGGTAATATGCAAGTAGACATCCTTTGCCTTCTTCCTTTCTTGCTCTGTATATCTTTTGTTTTCTTCCCTTGTCTTGCTGCTCCAGCCAGGACTTCAAGAGCTCTATTGAATGTGCTTAGTGAAAGTGAACACCCTTGGTTTTTTCCTGATCTCTGTGGGAATGCTTCAGAGGGTTTTTTGGTTTTGTTTTGTTTTCATTTGATATGGTGGTGGCTATCAGTTTGTAATAGATGTTAAGATATACTCCAACCTTAGTCTCTACAGGATTTGTTTTTGTTTTTGTTTTTGTTTTTGTTTTGAGACAGGGTATCTTTGTGTAGCGTTGGCTGTCATGAAATTAGCTCTGTAGTCTATGGCTGTCATAGGACTAGCTCTGTAGAGTATGTTAATGATCAAGTGATTTCTGTCTTTGAATCTGTTTTATGTGGTGAATCATACTTATTGATTTACCTGTGTTGAATCATACCTCCAGTGTGGAGTGACGTCAGCTTGATTATGGGGAGTGATCCTTTGGGTGTGTGTTGAATGCAGTTTCCAAGTATTTTATTGAGAATGTGTGTCTATGTTCAGACAAAGACACAGAGAGACTGGCTTTTAGTTTTCTTTTTGTTGTTGTTACACTTTTTCCCTATTTAAATAATTTCTATCCTGATTTTCATTATTTCTTTCCATCTACTGCTTTTGAGGTTGGTTTAGTTTTGTTTACCCAGTGCCTTAAGGCTCATTGTGAGCTTATTTATTTGAGATCCCTCCGATACTTTAAGAACTTCGAGCTATAAATTTCCCTCTTGAGATTTCGCTGTATCTCAGAGATTGCAACATCCTGTGTTTGTTTATCATTTAATTCTAAAAACATTTAAGTTTCCTCCTTGATTTCTGTAATGATCTCTGAGTCAGCATTCAATAATTGTTTAATTTCAATGAGTTTGTGTTTCCTGTAGTCTTCTTTTGCTATTGTTGTCTAGCTTTGTCCCATTGTAGTCAGACAGAGAACACAGAATGCTGTTTCAATTTTCTCTATTTGCTGAGACTTGTTTTGTTTTCTAATATGTGATATATTTTAGAGAAGATTTCATTGGGGTGTTGAGATGATTGTAGTGTAGTTTGTTATTTGGGTAAAATGTTCTGCCTTCATTATTATTATTATTATTAATGCTTCTGCAGGCAATCGTTGCTGCTGTGCGCTGTAACGCCATGCCATATCCAGGTGTGGTGGTTTGAATATGCTTGGCCAGGGAGTGGCACTATTAGGAGGCATGGCATTGTTAGAGGAAGTGTGTCACTGTGGGGGTGGGCAATGAGACTCTCCTCCCAGTCATGTGGGAGACAGTCTGCTCCTGGCTTCCTTTGGATGAAGATGTAGAACTCTCAGCTCCTCCAGCAACCATACCTGCCTGTTTCCTCCTTCCTGCTTCCTTTCCTCCTTCCTGCTACCATGACACTACTGTGCTTCCTGCTATGATGATAATAGACTGAATCTCTGAACCTGTAAACTAGTCCCAATTAAATGCTGTCCTTTATAAGAGTTGTCTTAGTCATGGTGTTTGTTCACAGCAATGGAAGCCTAAGTAAGACACCAGGGGACCACATTTTACAGTACTCCTCTCCATCCTCTGCTTTTAGTTTCTCTACTCCCTCTTCCATGATGTTCTCTTCTCTAAGACTGGGAGCTTCACCACTCTGTGGAGTGTAAACAAAAATATTTGGAATGCAGTTAGATTGCATGTCCATTTAGCAAAATACCAACAATAGATTCCTCCACAGACCTTGTGACCTCTCCAGACACAGGCTTTTGACCAGGTGTCTTAGTTACTTCTCTATTGCTGTTACAACACATTGTGGTCAAGGCAACTTAAAAGAGGTCTCATTTGATTGGACTTATGGTTTCAGGCGATTAGAATCCAAGATGGCAGAGCAAAGGCATGGTGGTAGGAACAACTGAAAGCTCACATCTTGATCCAAAAGTAGGAGGCAGAGAGATGAATGCTGAAAATGGTGAGAGTCTTTTGAGACCTCAAAGCTTGTCCAGTGACACACTCCTCCAACAAGGCCACACCTCATGATTATTCATGAACAGCCCCACCCACTGGGGACCATGTGTTTAACAAACCCATTTATAGGAGTAATTCTCATTCACACCACTACACCAGGGACACAGTACCAGCTATGGATTGCCTTCCACGGAGTGTGATCCAATTGAGAAGTGGTTGGTTATTCCTGGAACGGTCAAGGCACTATTAAACCTACAAGTTTATCTCGGGTGATAGCTTGTTGAGATCATTGAGGGCTTTTCTGTCCAATAGTCTGAATAGCATCCTCTGACATGACGAAAGCCAGTCAGCAGAGAGGAGGCTTCCTATTGGAGGGTTTTGTGCAAAGTTGTTGGGATGCGACTTCTGCTTTTAAAGCATCATTTTGGATGCAGAATTCCCAAGAATGTGAAGTAGGATAAAGGTGAGAAGGCCTATAGCCCAGGAAGAATGTTACAATAGCAATCTAGGCTAACCGTGCCCAGATAGAGGAAATGAGGTCATACTCTGCACACATTTTAAAGCTAGTAGAACGGATATTTGGATTTCTAGATGTGAGATATAAGAGGAGAACGGATGGACTTTAGAGCAGAATACCAGAAATCTCTTTGCAGTGCTAAGGAGAGAACAATGCCAGAGACAGAGATCTGAGAAGCACTCACAGTCGTGCCAATCACACAAGAGCATGGGAAGATAGCAGAGCACATCAACCCTCAGCAGCAAGGAAGGTGAGAGAGTAGAAAAGGAAGCCACAGCCGGGCAGTGGTGGCACATGCCTTTAATCCCAGCACTCGGCAGGCAGAGGCAGGTGGATTTCTGAGTTCGAGGCCAGCCTGGTCTACAGAGTGAGTTCCAGGACAGCCAGGGCTATACAGAGAAACCCTGTCTCAAAACAAAACAAACAAACAAACTAACAAACAAACAAACAAACAAAAAAAGGAAAGGAAGGAAGGAAGGAAGGGAGGGAGGGAGGAAGGAAGGAAGGAAGGAAGGAAGGAAGGAAGGAAGGAAGGAAGGAAGGAAGGAAGGAAGGAAGGAAGGAAGGAAAGGAAGCCACAGTGATGGAGGAAGCAGATGGGCTGCCACTGATTACATGGGACTTTGTACTTTGTGACAGTCTTTGAAAGAAATGAATCAATATTGCCCAGTACTGTTGTTTTGGAAAGTGGGGTGGTGATATGATCTAGTCCTGTGTATGACAGAACATCACAGAACACACCTGGCAGCTGACAGAACTTTGATTGGGGAGAGCAGAGTGACCATTTGTATCCTTCTACTGTCTTGGTGCTTTTGCTTCCGGCTGCTCACTCTGTACTTATGAATTATGTGTGACTCACCTTTGATGAGCGAGTCTATTCATCTCCGAAGCAGTAACTGACGTTTGTTTGGGTTATTTTTCTTTTTTTTTATGTATAAAACACTAGAATTAATGTCCAGTTTACTTTTGTGACTATAAATCCTTCAAGGGAGTAAAAGTGGACTTCATGGGGCTTTTCTTTACACACTTGAGCTCCATGTGAGAGTGAGTGACACAGGCAAGACCCCACCACCACCACCCCCCCACTAACGTTAAAGCCTCCATTCAGCTGCAGAGTAAGAGGTCTTTTCTGCTCCAGTTCCCAGCAAACTGCTCAGTTTTCCATGCATACACCCTAGGCTTAGGAAAGCGTCCCACAAATGTCCTCCACTTTGATTTGGATCGTTTGTTTGTTTGTTTGTTTGTTTTTTCCCCCTAATCCTAGATCAGCACCGAACTCCCCATGGCTACATTTCATCAGCTGCAATCAGATGTGTGGCTCTAGTCCAGCCTCTTCTGTTTCCTCCCCTCCCTCTGGCCTTCTCACTCAGTGACGAGCCTCCCTCTGCCCCTGTTCTGGACTACATAAACTTTCGTCTAGCATGGGCATTCATTCCGCCCCTTGGTCCTTTCCTTTGTCAGAACACACCAAGGACAATGTACACTATGATTTCCAGCCTTTGAGATTCTTCTAGCACATAACAGATTCCAGCCTGAAGATTGTTAAATTTAGAAGCCTTTTCAAAAAAATAAAAATGGGTTTGTACATTTTGTTACCTATACTTGTTAGCATAGAAAGAACTTGCATGAATTTGCAGTTACAGAAGCCAACCCGGGGGCCATACCATACATATGCCAAGCATTGTTTTTTTGTTTGTTTGTTAGTTTGTTTGTTTTATATATTTTGCTTTAACACTTACAGCAACATTCCATGTTCAAGTGCTACTGCCATGCTCATCTTTCAGGCAATTAAATAACATGCAGCTTACACAGCCAGAAACGGACTTCAAGTCAAGCTGTCTGGCTCCACAGCCAGTGCCCTACACTCCCCTGCTTCTGTGGTTGCTCAAAAGGAGAATTTCACTGATTTTGTTGTGAAGGTCCCCTGGGGACTGTCACTGAATGTGAAGCTCAGCCCTCACCGCCCTCTACCACTGAGAAATAGAAAATGCTCTCCGACATTTCGGGAAATGTTTTCTAGCTAAAGGTTTCCAGGTGAGGCCCAACAAGAGAAAAGTGAAGGCAAAAAAAGATGTGAAAATATGCATGTCATTTGTCAGTCTATCCTCCCACCCTTCTGGTTTTCTCAAAGTTTTGTACATTTTAAATAAATGCATAACTTCTACAAATATTTCAACTTTCAAACACATCAGTATAGCTGCAGGGCTTAGAATAAGTATGGCACAGAAATGTGGCCATTTTGAGGTATGCCTGCAACCCTCTTTTCTTTTTTATGTGTGGGGCTAAATGATCTTGGATAGTCTAATGCTCATTATACAAAAGATAAACTCTACTGTTTACCAAGAGCCTGGCACACTTTTTAATAGTGCAAAGGTAAACTTGAAGCCAGCCCGTGCCAATCCTCAAAGTCACAACGTGAAAGTCATGGTTTTCTTCCTGTTCACTTTTGGCTCTCAGGCTTGAGAACATTACACAAATGCCCATTGTCCTTAACCATCTCCAGTCCTTCCCCAAGGAGACCTGGAGTAAGAGTGGACTGTGCATCGTGTTTTCTAGGCCGAGCTAGACCCTCTCAGTGGACTGTGCTGGGGACGCTGGGTTGCTAAGGTCATCACAGAATGAAATCACCTTATGAGGCTGAAACGTAGACTTCCACGGCTCTATTTTAAGTGACTGCTCCCTCAAGAGGTCCTCAACAAGGCGGGGAGCTCTGTGCTGGAAGGGCTACAGTCACTCAGGGAGGAAAAATGGGCAATTATGAGACATATCCTGAAATAGAAACATCTAGAACTTGGACTCCTATTTTTGCTCACTTATTAAAATAGCCTGCCAGTCTGAAACATCTTGATGATCCTACAACAAATCTTAGGAATTATCAGCATCAAGGAAACAGCATTAGACTTTGTCTGTCCTCTCTGGCCTGCAACACGTCTCTTCCATAGTGTCCTGCCAGAGCTTGGACAACAGTGGATGAGAGAGATACCTTCATGTCCCCAAGGATTTCAGATTTAGGTCTTTATTATTAGAACAATCTAATGACACAGAGATTTTTAAAAACATATCTCACCGCACAGCAAAATGTCTGAAGTACACATTACAAATCAGACAGTGGAAGTCACTCACAAAAATGTTTTCATCGTTTAAGATTTGACTAATTGAAATTGTTTTGATCCATTTTTATAGCTGAGAAAATAAGGTAAGACATATTTTAGAAAGGATTTTTACCCACAATGCATTCCGCATTATTGTTTCAGCTCTACACTCCTCCCCGCCACGGTACACGTTGGGGAAGGGTTAAGGAGGACTGAGAGAAATGTGTTACTAGCACTTTCCAGGCCCTTGGTATGAAGGAATATGGCAGAGATGTGCAACCAGGTTTGTGGGAGCTTCCTACCGAGGAATTGTTTAGCCTGATCTGTTCAAAGAAGAAAACTCACTGGAGCTGAGGGCATAGAAGATTTCATATTCTTTTTTTTTTCCTTTGGACACCCCCTATCCTTCCAAGGTTTCATATACTTTATGAAAATGAAAATGGTATGCCTTAAAGCATAAAGGGGTCTTGGACAATGCCTTAGAGGAAACATGGAGATCAATTTAACCTATTTTCATTATCTGCAAAAGGTTGAAATCATTAAAGGAGACAATGCATAATTGTAAGCCATGGAGTGCGTGGCCATGGGGTGTGTGCACACCTGTAATGCCAACACTTGGGAGGCAGAGGCAGGTGGAGCTCTGTGAGGGAGCCACCCTGGTCTACAGAGTGAGTCCTAGGCCAGCATAAACTATATAATGAGATACTGTCTTTAAAAGGAAAGAACAAAAGAAAAAAAGAAAGAAAGAAGAAAGGAAGGAAGAAAACTTCAGGAAAAGCTCAAAATTAACACACACACACACACACACACACACACACACACACACACACGCTGCAAAATGAGGGTTCTAGCTGGGCAGTGGTGGCGCACACCTTTGATCCCAGCACTTGGGAGGCAGAGGCAGGCAGATTTCTGAGTTCGAGGTCAGCCTGGTCTACAGAGCGAGTTCTAGGACAGCCAGGACTACACAGAGAAACCCTGTCTTGAAAAAAAACAAACAAACAAAAAAAAAACAAACAAAAAAACCAAAAAACCAAAACAACAACAACAACAAAAAAAAAGCCAACAAATAAAAAAAAACAACAAAGAGTAAAGGGGTGAGGGGCCTGGTGGGGGTGAGGAGAGCTTGGAGGCCTAACTTGATGATTCAGAGGGAAACAGAACTTTTAGCAATGGGGCTAGAAGACACTCATGTGATATTTTAGCAAGAAATACAGCTGCATCCTGCCCATGTCCTGAGACTTTTTGTGAGGGCCGTAGTACTTACTTTGGTTGAGGAGATTTTTAGGCTACCTAACACTGAGTCTTAGGCATCTTAGGCATGGTCATTACTGATTGCTGTTACTTAGATCTGTGGTGAAACAAGTGGCAAACACATGAGGCAGATGGAAAAGGGGGAAATGTCCAGCTGGAGAAGAGAACACTAGATTAAGACTGCGGTAAATCACACATAGAAAAAGAGAGATTGGTGGCATTGAAGAGGAGTTTTGGTTCTGCCCTGCAGTAACAGAAAAGGTTCCTAGACTGCAAGACCACACCAGGCCAAGCCTCCAAATATTAAAGAGACCCTAAAGGGTTTCTTGCTCCTGGAAATCAACTGCAGATACAAAAGCGAGTGCATCTGTGGCCCATGGGGCCAGGGGCCAAATCAAGCTGGCAGCCAGCTTGGCAGTGTTGTCAGTGAGGTACTGGTTTTGGAGATAAAAAGAACACAAGATAGAGGAGGCCGTGTACTCTTCTGTGGTTTCAGAGCGCCTTTGAGCCTGATAATTCGTGGCAGGGGAGAGCCTGAGAGGAGGCCCTTCGAGGTCATTGTGTGAAGCTCTGATAAGGAAAGCTAAGTTTTAGTAGACAACCCAAGATGTTGGAGATGCCAGAGATGTGAGACACGTGCCAAAGACAGCTGCACACAGTAGGTGGAACTAGACCTAGAGAGCTATATGTTTCAGGCATCGAAGCTGGGGATGGAGCCACCTAAGTCCCTTGAAGCAGAAGCCCCAGATACCAGAATATGAAGCTACAGAATTTGGGGTTTGCCTTACCGGATTTTCTTTGGTCACCTTTCCTCACTAGGCCCCATTGTTCCCACTTGGAATAGTATTATATACTATATTCTTTGCCATTATATGTTAGAAGTATGTAATTTGGTTTTTTAAATTAAAAAAACTACAGGGAACATAGTTAAGGTCACCTCAAGTCTGAGAAGTGACTTTGTACTTTTGAATACTGTTGGGACTATAGGGGATTTTTAAAATTACTTTTATTTGCATTTATTTTTATATTGAAGCTGTTTTCATGACATACGTTTTTGTTTCTTCAATTTCTTTTGGGATGTCTTTTTCTCCTGTGCTATCTCCTCTTCTGGCTTTGGAACAATTTATTCCTCTGTACCGACCATCTCAGTGTTGCCCAGGGAGTACATGTGTGGGCTGTTTCGGCTTTGTAAGTTTGACAGCACATCTTAGGTGCCTTGTCATCTGGATGAAGGCCTAGACAATCTACAGCTAAACTCTTAAGTTCAGTATTACTATTAGTGTTTTTAAGCATGTGCAGCAAAATTTCAGCACCTTTTGGGGGGCCACTGACCCTGTGACCAGCCCCACTTTTTGATTTGGTCATACCTTCCAACTCCACCATTTTACTTCTGGAATGGCACACATGTCTCTGTTACTTGGTGGCTTTTTGGATATGCATACTTTTTATGGCCTGGGCAGTTTCATGGCTGTTCTTAAAGTGAATATGAAGATTTGAACCTCTTGCTTTACATGATTTTGTTGGATTTCCTGGGTCAACAGAATATCCATTCATTTTCGCGATCACCTCAGGCTGCTTACAAGAAGAGGCACTATGGGGACCTCTGAAGTTGGACTAAATGAATTTTCCATCATGAAGATGGCCATGCGCTTATGTGCTTTCCAAGCAGTGGAAAGTTGTGGTTTGAATGAGAAATGACACCATAGCACATGTATTTGAGCACTGTTTGTGGAAGTTATAGAACTTTTTAGAACTGGAGCCTGGTTGGAGGACCTGTGACACTGGGGGTGGACACTGAGGGTTTAGAGTCTCACCTCACTTCTCCCTTGCATGCTGTCTCTCTGTCTCTTCTGTATGTGGATGGAATGTGGTTAACTCCTGCTCCTGACTCCATGTCTTCTCTGCTCACTGTCATACCTTCCATGGCAAGATGGACTCCATTCTCCTTGATCCATTAGCCAAAATAAACCATTTCTTCCATAAACTGCTGTGGTTATAGTATTTCATCACGGCAACATAAAAGTGGGAATAGAGAAAAATATGCTTGGTGTCATAAAAATTACGGAAGTCAATCACAGGCAACAAGGGATAGAATACAACTGTGAGAGGGGGAGTTGGAAAGAGGTCAGGAAAGGACTGTCTGGATGGCCAAGGGATTTGTAGCAAAGTAGGTAAAACTTGACGCGTGAATTTTACTTCAAATCCTTCCTCATGAGTGAGTAAGCTCGACTTCAAAAGCAAAGGGAATAATGGTCAATGTTGATATGGGCCTCTGGGTTAGAACAGCACACGTGCTGACTTAGGGGACAGCAGGGAGCTTGAGCTGTTGTGGTGAAGCAATTAGAAGCAGTGTTTGACTTTTTGAGACAGGGTCCTACTTTCTAGCCCAGCATGACCTCTAATTCTGTATCCTCCTGCCTCAGCCTCCTGAGTGCAGGGACTACAGGTGCGAACCACAATGCTTGGCTTAAATAAAATAATTTAAAGAAGGTCAAAGGTTATCTTTAAAAGGTTTAACAATAGATGATGGAGTCAATGTAGGCCAAGGGAATTTAAGCAAGAACAGCTAAAAAGAAAAAAAAAAATTCTCCTGACTCTCTAGCGGTACTGAGGTCTCTAAAGCTAAAGTTTGAATATATATATATAATTGCATTCATGCAATTTGAATGTACACAGTTATATCCACTGGCTGATGACTCAAGTGTTTTTCATTATTGTAGAGAAAAATGATAAGCCATATTTAAATTGAAAAATGTGGGATTGAACTTTGTAAACTGAAATCACCAATTTTTCCTTCATATTTATATTGACTGGATTGTCTTGGGAAAGCAAATGTCAATCAAAATCATATCGCAGAGATCAGAACACTAAAATTACAATGTTTCTACTGGCAGCACCAAAGGCCCGAACTGCTGCAGGAAACGCTAAGAGGCCAGCCAGTTTCACCATACAGTATGAGTCACAGCTCTGGAGCCCTTGTGTGGAACACAGCTTTTCTGACTGCATCCTTTCTGTGAGCTTCCCTTTATTGGGTTGCTACCGATGCAGTAAAGATTAAGCATAATGATTTCTGTGTAGAATATTTTTCAATATTTAGCTTCTTTTGCTGCATGCATGCACGTGTGCATGCGTGCGTGTGTGCGCGCACACACACATACTCCTTTTATACTGAGTTTACTTGAAAGACTATTCTTTTAACAGTAATTTCTGATTATATTCTAGGGTAAAGATGTTAGGCCTTTTGTTTCATCATAAGGCTGACTCGCGTTTGTATCACTTCTTTGAGGCAGATGCTAAGCTCTAGATGTGTTTTCCTATTGATCTTTGGATACCAAGCAGGTATCTCTAGGTGTGTTAGAAAGGTCTTCTTCCACTGAGTCACATAGCTAACCATAGATGCTTTTAAAAAAATCATGATCAGAATATATTGTATGAAAACAAATTTGTTTCAATACAAAGATTTTATTTATGTATATATAAATGTGTGTCTCTGGGTGCACATGTGTGTGGATGTCCCTGGAGGGTAGAAGAGGGCACCAGGTCCTCTGGAGCTGGCTATCATGGGTGCTGGGAACTGAAGAGCTCTCAACGCAGAGCCACCATGGCAGCCCCCATAGGTAATTTTAGATCCATGAAAGAAAATGTTTTATTTCTATAAAGTAGTTCAAAATGGTTAATTTTCTCACAAAAATATCTGTCCCTTCACATATTTTATAACATCAAGTATATTTTTATAAAATTTCTGGCACTGTCATACTAAGTAGTGACACATCACAAATTGCTTTTTACTCACAAAAACCCAGGGTCCCTACAGGGACATTCTTTGAAGTTTAGGGTCTTTATTTAACAGCATACAAAGAATAGAAATAAATGTCACCAAACTGAATATACACTACTTAGAATAAAATACACAATTCAGTGACAATTAAAACAACAAATATTATCTAATAGTGGTGGTGCACTCCTTTAATCCTAGCACTTGGAAGGCCAAGGCCAAATCTCTAAATTCAAGGCCATCCTGGTTTACATAGTGAGCTCTGGGAAAATCAGAGCTGCATAATAAGACCCTGTCCCCAAAACAAAAATCACAAATATTTTTTGAAATCATAGAGAAGTAGGCAATTTGTATCATAAAAATTTGAGACTACATTCTTTCTCCCATTCTTTCTTTTGGAGATTGGCTCTCATATATCTCATGTTGGTCTCCAACTCACTGTGTAGCTGAAAATGATCTTCAAGTCCTGAGCCTCCCACCATGACATAGGCATAATGATTTTGTGCACTGTGTAAAGATTATCCTTGCATTATTCAAATGCTGATTTCTCTGCCCCCACATCTGGTTGCAATCTGGACATGGCATTGTAATGCTTATTCTAAGAATCTCCTGCCTCAATGTTACTTAAACATTTCTCCCCATTTAGTCTCCAATTTGTCAATAAAAGCTGACCAGCCAATGACTAGCAAGGGAGAGAATAAGGCTGGACTTCCTCCTAGCCGAGGAGTGGTGGTGGGGGAGTGGGGATTGGTGAGGAAGAGACAGTAAAGGAGACTCCATAAGAAAACAGAGCCTAGAGAGCCAGATCAGTACTAAAATGCAAGTACCACTGGGATTTTGACTGGGAGGTAGCCAGATTAGTTTCAAGGATTAACATAGAGTAATATTGCTCAGTTGTTGTGCCCTTAAAGCTTGTTAAATAACAGATCTGTCTCAATTATTCAGTAGCTGTCTTGATTAAGAGGAAAACTGCAACAAAAATTTATTAAAAAGCCACTAACACAACCTTCTGAGTGGTAAGTTATAAGTGTGTAACGCTACATATGGTTCTATGGCTCAGGGGATCCAAACCAGAGCTTTGTGTATGCTCGGCAAGCACAAGATCAACTAAGTTACAGTCCTAGCTCCAATACCCCTCTCTTTATTGTTATCCAAATACTAGTGTTCAATAAGATGAGGGTTTTGGGGGGCTGAAGAAATAGCTCAGCGGTTAAGAGCACTGACTTTTCTTCCTGAGGTTCTCAGTTCAATTCCCAGCAACCACATGGTGGCTCACAACCATCTGTAATGGAATCTGATACCCTCTTCTGTCTGAAGACAGCCACAGTGTACTCATATAATAAAATAAATAAAACTTTTTTTTAATATGAGGGTTTTTTAAAAAAAGTTCTGTATCAGTAATTTAAAACCAATTTTTCCTAAGTTATTTTACTACCAAATTGAATTCATTATATGTATGAAAACATTTCTTTGTAGTTATTAGAAAAGAAATCCTGGGTTGGTGAGATGGTTCCATGAGCATAGGTCCACACTGCTAGTCCTGATAACCTTAATTTGTTCTCTGAGATCAACATGGTAGAAAGAGAGAATTGGCTTGCAAGCTATCTTCTGACCTCCATGTGTGCATGCTCACAAACCCCTATAGTTAAATACTAAGTGGAAAAAAAAAAGAAAAGAAAAGAAAAGAAAGAAGAGAAGAGAAGAGAAGAGAAGAGAAAAGAAAAGAAAAGAAAAGAAAAGAAAAGAAAAGAAAAGAAGTGCAGAGCCATCACCATTTGTTTAGTTTTTCATCTACTCTTCAGCATTTAGGATGATGCAGGCACTTGGTGTGACCTCTTATGACCTTAGCCCAAGTCTATGGGTAACCGTTTGTTGCTCCTCCTGGTTCACTTACTTACTGCCTTGGTTGCACTGGAGCTAGCAGTATGCTCTGCCAAGGTCCCTTGCAAGTGGAAGTAGCCATGTTACCCTGCTGGAGTGAGGACCTAAGAGGAAATGAACAGGGGCAGTTCCAGAAACTTTAAGGGAAACAGCTCAACTGGCATGCTTCTTTTTCTTCTTTCCATCGCCTCTACCAAAGCAAACTTACAGAATGATACTTGGCTAATGATGGGCAGACAAGCCCATGTGGAGACTGGCTGAACAAGAAAGCAGAGAAGGCTTAATACTCCTGATGACATCAGGGAACAGAGTAGATGAATGGAGAGGCTGCCTGCCCACCTCCACTCTGACACACATTATGGAAATAACCCGTTTTTCAGGTTTCTTTATTTATCAATGCCTGTAACCCTCAACTGATTCACCTGGGAGGAAATGGTGACCTTTAACTTAAGTGTCTGGCAGGAGGAGGGTGGGACAGGAGAGTTGACACATAGGTATCAGAATAGCTTCGGACATGATTTCTGGTGGCTTCCCAAACAATGTAAAGAGTTTTATAAACATTTCCTTTTTTTTTTTTTTTTTTTTTTTTGAGACAGTGTCTTTTATGTCTTCCCTAGCTGGTCTACAAGGCCAGATTGGTCTTGAATTTACCAAAATCTGCCTGCTTCTGTCTTCCTCCAAGATGGTGAGTGGCGCACGCCTTTAATCCCAGCACTTGGGAGGCAGAGGCAGGTGGATTTCTGAGTTCGAGGCCAGCCTGGTCTACAGAGTGAGTTCCAGGACAGCCAGGGCTACACAGAGAAACCCTGTCTCGAAAAACCAAAAAAAGAAAAAAAAAAGAGAGTTTTCTAATCCAAACACACAAATATGTATTTTAAATGTAGCCATGAATGTATTTTATTTACCAGTAAAATATATGTAGACTATTTACTGAATGTTTCTAGGCCTTTTTTTTTTACTTTGGTTTTACACAATACCAAATTAATTACCATAATTCAAATTACAAGCTTAACTTCCATAAACTAGTGTGAGGAAAGCCAGGGCTCTGAGTGCATACCTCACAGTGACTACGCATTGGAGAATGAGTACCAGTTGCCTGGCAAATTAAGTTGACATCCTGGGATCTGCGATGTGCCTACTGTTAATGATAAACTTTTCATGTACTCTTTGAGGCCAGCCTTTGGACATTAGTGACTGGAATATTGCCCTTTATCCTACCATGTCCTTAAGAACAAATTCTTGCCTTCGATGGTATTTTGTTGACTGTCTCCCTGCCTTTGTCTGATCTCAAGTGTCTGTTTGGTTCCAGATTTCAACAGTCAATATGGGGATGGGAGGTCCCTCAGCCAATAGTCCCACGTGCAGGTAAACAATAATTAAGGCCACACCCAGCATCTTGCATCTAGATTCAGATCCAAATTCTAGTTCCATTCTGCTTTGCAGCCTCAGACAATGCATTAGATCGCCATGAATTCCCTGCTGTAAAAGGGGAAGCTTAGCCTACACTTCTGTTAGGTCACGTGATGGAGGGGGCTAGGGCAAGGATATCATGGTGTGCTTGTTCTTGCCCCCTGTGGGGCCAGCTACCTGTGGTCATTGCTGTGACCTTTCATCACACTGACCTCTGAACACTTGCAGCCATGCTTGCTGAGCCTCCTAACTGCCGACCATGCGCCCTGTGGCATCTCAGCTCAGCAAGAGCCCACATGCCCTGCTTGCTTCCCCATAATTTTATTATAGCGATTTTTCTGGAACACCTTTTTTTTTTTTTTTCCTCACGGCAGCTTAGACATTCATTCCCTTTCTACCTTCTCAACCTCTGAATTTGTCATTCAATATACATTAACATTTTACTGTAAGGCAGGGTATTATAGGGGTCTTCAGAGAAACAGAGTTAATGGAAGATATATACATGCATATGAATGAAAATAGGGAATTGGCTGAGAATTTCTCAGACCTGTAGTCAGGAAGCAGATGCACTGGTTCAAGCTTGTCCTCAGGCCTGACATCAGTCAGTCAAATTCTAGTCACAGACCAGTAGGCTCAAGATCTAGGAAGAGCTAATGGCGTCTATTTGTGTTTGAAAGCAGAATCAGCTTGAGGCAGCTATAGGCAAGGAGTTCATTCTTATTTATCGTTGTCTCTCTGTCTCTCTGTGCCTGTCTCTCTGTCTCTCACTCACTCTCATCATTATTAAATTCTAACTGACCTTGCACTGCAAATAACTCCCTGTTATTTCTATAATATGGGTTTCAAAGAGAAGCATCGAGCCTTTGATAATATGTATTTCATTTTCTTCCTTAAAATGTGTCAACATGCCGGACGTGGTGGCACACACCTTTAATCCCAGCACTCGGGAGGCAGAGGCAGGCGGATTTCTGAGTTCAAGGCCAGTCTGGTCTACAAATTGAGTTCCAGGACAGCCAGGGCTATACAGAGATACCCTGTCTCAAAAAACCAAAAAACAAACAAACAAACAAACAAACAAAAAAAACCAACCAACCAAACAAAAAAAACCCAAAGTGTCAACATATATAACATATATATGCAAAATATAAGCTTCCCAAAGACTCTTTGCAAATGAAAGTAAAGCTATTAAAAAATTATTGGGGCTCAGTGGTTAGGAGAGATTGCTGTTCCAAAGTCACTTTCATTGTTAGCTTCCTGGATTTTTTTCCCTCCCAAGTGACACTGCTGCCCTCTGGTCTATAGTAACAGCCTCCCGACTGATCTCCTTGTTTCCGTCCATCCTTCTGCAATCTACTCTAACCTAATAGGTAAAAGGATGCTCTGCTCAGCACTGCCCAATGACTTCCTGCCCCACCAGGAGGGAAATCTACTCATCAGCAGACTGACATGCGCTAATTCCAGTGATCAGGTTTTGGAGTGTGCCTTGTAACAACGTTCTGTCTCACTCTGGTCACCTCTCGATTGTCCCCTACATTTGCAAGCTCCACTCCAAGTTTACTGTTGTTACATTATTTTTCTGCCTGGAATGTCATCATCCATCATCCACCTGGCTCTATGTCTCATTGCCACAGTGGTTCTCAAATGTCGATTTCTCAATGGGCCCTTTTGTAAATGTCCCATTTGAAAATACAATCCCCAGGCCACTACTTCACTACATTAATAAAAAAAATGTTTTTGTTTTAAGTGTATGGGTGATTTGCATACATGTAGGTACACCACACGTATGCCAGTGCCTGTGGAGGTCAGGAGAAAACATTGGATCCCCTAAAACTGGGTATTCTAGATGCCTGTGAGCCACCATGTGGATGCTAGGAACTGAACTTGGGTCTTCTATAAGAGCAGTTCTTAGGTGTGGAGTTATAGTTTACTTGCTTTTCCCCCAGTGAGTGCAGAGGTGTGTGTCTGAATGTGTGCATCGATGTCTTCTTACTTTTTGTTTCTGTGATAAACTCCAGGACCGAAAGCAACTTGGAGAAGAAAGGTTTCTTTTGTTTTACAGTTATGGTCCAAGCCTGGGATCTGGCCAAGAGCATCAGGCACTCTTAGTTGTTGAACCATCTCTCCAGCCCCCCTACTGTATGTTTTGATCCAGGGTCTCTCACTGAACCTGGCATTCACTGTTTTATGTAGCCTTCCTTGCCAGGGAACCCCTGGGGTCTACTTGTCCCTTCTCCTCAGTGCTAGTTAGCCCTTATTTTTGCACAGGACCTGCGGATTTGAACTCAGATCTTTATTCTTGTATAGCAAGTATTTTACCGGCTAAGTCATCTTTTCAGACCCCTGCTGTATTTTCCTCTGGAGCACATATTACATTACCTGATGTAATGTATACTTTACAGCTTGTAAAGTCTCATCTGCCTTATGATCTGGGGGTAACTTGTTTAATAACGCATCTCTGACATTCCGAGCTATGAAGAAAGTACTTATGGAATTATTACAAAGATCTCGATAAAGTCGTATTATTGTCCATTTAAGTTGAAAATAAAGTTATTTTCATACAATATTTTCTGATCACAGTTTTCCCTCCCTCAATCTCCTAGACTCTCCCCACTTCCCCACTCTTCCAACTCCATGCCTTCTTTCTCTCTCTTTAAGAAAATAAACAAATGAAAAAGAAAACAAGAGTAAAACAAAATGAACAAACCAACAGAAAATAATGAAACTAAGAAAGGACATGAGAAAGGCATACATAAGCCCCCACAACACACACACTGTGTACACAAAACCTATAAACACTCAAAAGTGTAAACCATAATATTCAAGCAAGAGATCAGTAGGGTAAACAAAATTCCCCAAAGTGATATGAGACAAGATATTCTAAAACTATTTTTGAGTTCATTTTGTGTTGGCCATTCACTGTTGGGCATAGGGCCCGCCCTTATGTGCGGTTTGTGTGCCAGGTAAGACTCCTTTACAGGAACTCATTCTTCCTTTGTGAGCAGTTGGTAAGTGGAGTCCTACTTTTTTTTCTTGGTATCATCCACCCTTTCTGGCTCTTATATTCTTTCTGCTTCGTCTTCTGCATAGTTCTCTGAGCCTTGAGGGAAGGGATTTGGTGAGACATACCATTTAGGACTGGGGGCTCCAAGCCTTCCCATTCTCTGCACACTGTCCAGTTGTGGATCTCAGTGACAGCTCCCATCTTCTGAAGGAGAAAGCTTCTCTGATGATGGCTGAGTGGGACACTGGCCTAGGGTTTAGCAGAGTATCCTTAATAGTCATTTTATTGCTGTGTTACTATAGCAGAACAATAGTATTTGGTTTCCCCCTAGGCCTATGGTCTGTCAAGTCTCAGGTTCTTGGCCACCTAAGCAGTGTTAGGCAGGGGTTCCTTCTCATGGAGTGGGTCTTAAATTTAATCAGATAGTGGTTGGTTAGTCCCACAACAGTTGTGGCACTACTGCATTAGTGTATCATGCATCCAAGTCTCCATTATAGATCGAAGAGCTTCTCTGGTAGCTTTCAGTATCATGAAACCAAGCAGTAGGGATGAAGGCTCTAGTTAGACGCCAGCTTCTATGTGTTCAATTAGATATGTAGGTATTGTCTTCAGCATTAGGGCCTTACCACCATCAATTGATGGAGAGCAACCAATAACCTTGGCAATAGCCTGAGTTGTTTGGGGAGTTTCCATAGGTCTGCTTTGCCCAACAACTCAATTAGATGTAACCCTGGCACTGGAAAATTCATTTCGCAGTGAGAGATGTCTAGTTGGTCTTTGTCTCCTCTATTACTTGATGATTCCATTCATCATAAACACACACACACACACACACACACACACACACACACACGTGCACGCACGCGTGTATATATATATACATATACATGAAGCTCCAACTGTACTAGGTTTCCATATGACCCCTCAAATGGCCCTTGGCTTTAGCTGTCTATCCCTGTATTCCCCCCCCCCATTACTCCTATCTTCCCTCCCTTCTCTAACTCTCCCATTCTGGTCTCTCCATCATCCCTCTTGCTAAAAATAGAATCTCAGGGTCCTTCTGACTCTATCGCCATAATCCTGGGATTACAGTCATACACCAAACTAGTTTTATGTAGTGGTGGGGATTGAATCTAGGTCTTCATGCATGCCAGGCAAGCATTCTACCAACTGAGACACAGCCCTGAAAATAATAGGGGGGGGTTCCTTTTCCTTTTCCTTTTATTGAGAATAGATTCTTTTCTCATACAATATACCTTGATTGCAGTTTCCTCTCCCTCCACCCCTCCCAGGTCCTCCCCACCCCTCTGGATTCACTGTCTTTCTGTCTCTCATAAAAGAAGAAGAAGAAGAAGAAGAAGAAGGAGAAGAAGAAGAAGAAGAAGAAGAAGAAGAAGAAGAAGAAGAAGAAGAAGAAGCAGCGTCTAAGTTAACAACCAAACATAACAAAATAAAATATGTTATGATAAAACAAAAACCCATCACACATCAAGATTGGACAAGGCGACCCAACAGAAGAAAAAGAGTCTCAAGAGCTGGCACAAGAATCAGAAACCCATTTGTTTATTCACACACCCTCAGTATTCCATAAAACACTAAGCTGAAAGACATAAAGTCACCTAGTATAGACCTGTGTAGGCCTGTGCTTGCTGCTTGGGGAGTCCATGTGAGCCTTGCTTAGTTGATTCGGATGGTCTTGTTGTAGTAGGAGGAAGCAGAAGGGGCCAGTGGGAGGAGGGAGCAAGATAGTGATGGGGATGAACATAGTAAAAACGCACTACGTACACCATAAAGTGTCAGTCAACCCATACGATGTATAATTAATATATGCCAATAAAAATCTTGAAACTTACTTTAACATTTAAAATAATGTTATGAGCTGGGCACGGTGATGCCCACGTCTATTTCTTGCTCTTAGAAGTCAAGGGCAGGTACGTCTCTGTGAGTTTGAGGTTGGACTGGTCTGCATAGATAGTTTTAGTCTGTCAAAGCTCCCCATACTCCTCCCCAAATGCTCACAATATATCAACTAGGAAAAAGAATATAAAAGACTCTAATTTTATTTTGAATATAAAGGAAGGGCTGTATACTAAAATTCTATTTTTGAAAAATGTTGACAGTAACATCGACTTTCACTTTATTTACTTTGTGTGGTGCCTGGGATTGAACTTCAGGTCGCTCATAGGCAAGTCGGGTACTATATCCCTATCCCCATCCCAAGGATAACCTACACTTGTAACTTAAAAAAAAAAAATCTTAAAATTTATAACGCTTTGAACCTGCTTCCTTCTATCCACTCCCAGTCTGAATAAATTCCTCACTTCAGCTGAAAGTCCGGTGCACATCTCTGTTGCCACTGACTATTATCTTACCAGTACTGTGTATCTTTATTTCTTCTCTTAGGCCATATACTTCCTGAAGGCAAAATCTATGGTATTATCATTATTTTTAGGGTCTACAAAATTTTCTCTATTTTATGAATTATTTGAATGAAAAACACATTTGAAATGTTTTAATAATAACCAGGAGTGATATATATTATTGGTAATGCAATTTTCTTTTTTTCTTTTTTTTTTTTCTTTTTTTTTCGAGACAGGGTTTTTCTGTATAGCCCTGGCTGTCCCGGAACTCACTTTGTAGACCAGGCTGGCCTCAAACTCAGAAATCCGCCTGCCTCTGCCTTCTGAGTGCTGGGATTAAAGACATGCACCACCATGCCTGGCTGGTAATGCAATTTTCATATAATATTATTTCATGACCAGCTTAAAAGCAATTTTTGTTGTTGTTGTTGTTGTTGTAGTTAAAGGCAGGGTCTTGCTATGTAGCCCTGGCTGTTTTGGAACTCATTATGCAGAACAGGCTATCTTGAACTCATAGATCTGCTTGCCTCTGCCTCTTGAATATTTGGACTAAAGATGTGTAACCACACTCAGACAGAAATGTATTTCTTCTTTTGTTTATTTCAAGACAGGGTTTCTCTGTGTAGCCCTGCCTGACCTAGAACTCACTTTGTAGACCAGGCTGGCCTTGAACTCAGAAATCTGCCTACCTCTGCCTCCCAAGTGCTGGGATTGAAGATGTGTGCCACCACTGCCCGGCAGAAATATATTTTTTGACATAAGAATGTTCTTGGTTGTCAGGTAGATTTCCTTCACTCATTCAGGGCTCCTGTTTTATTTTATGATTTCCTAGGTTACATAGCATATTCCCCAGACCCTAACTATATTTACTAATAATTGGTCTCCGGTGTGTTAAATTCATAGTACTGCAGTGGTAGGTAAACACAATACAGGATGTACAATAAAGTATGAATTTCAAAGACTATATAGTTTGTATTATGAGTATGTCTCAGATATCACAGGGGACATACTTATACTAAAACACTATTTGTTATTTGATATTCCAATTTAATTCTCAATTCTATGTTGTATCTTCTGCCCCTACCTAGGATAGAGATTAGTTCTGACTTTAAACCACTGAATCCCAAGAATCTAATAGAGCCAGTTTGTTTTTAGACAAACAACTCTCTGTTATATCTAAGACAGATGAGCAGACACAGAGACAAAGCTGGGATTGGGTTGTCTGCGCAGGTCAAGAAGCCTCAGCATCCTGGACGTTCAGCTTGTTTATGATGAAGATAGAGTTGAACAGAGAGGTGGGGTTATTGTGTACAGCTGAACGTCGAGCCATGATTATCACACACAGATAAACAAGGGAGTGGAGCTTATGGTGTACAGCTGGATCAAGGAGACAGGTTAGCTCCTCTCAGTGGAGCAATGTCTGTCGAGGAGCAGTCTTGAGGCTATAAATCCAAGGGAAGAAAGCTGTGTTGGGCATTTTCTGTACTTACTATCAACACCTACATATGAAACTGTTTCCTAAAGTTAGAGTCCAATTCTTCGGGTCATTTTCCGACCCTCTACCATTTTTTGAGTACACTCTTCAGACACACCAGAGGAGGGCATTGGATCCCATTATTGGCTGTGGTTGCTGGGAACTGAACTCAGGACCTCTGGAGTAGTCAGTGCTCTTAACTGCTGACCCATCTCTTCAGTCCCTTAAAACTCTTTAATTAAAAAAATTTTTTTTTTTTGTGCAGGGGTTTTGCTTATATGTGCATCTGTACATTACATGTTTCCAGTGCCCACTGAGGCCAGAAGAAGGCACCATATCACCTAGAACTGGAGTTATAGATGATTGTGAGCAACCTTGTGGGTGCTGGAAGTTGAACCTGGGTTCTCCGGAAGGGCAGTAAATGCTCTTAACCACTGAGCGCCCCCCCCCCCCCTCCAGCCATCCTGTCCCACCCAATCATGCTTGCTGATACTATAAGGTGTCCCCAAGCTGGTGAAATATGGCTCATTACCTTGAATTTTCAAAGCAATTCTCTAACAATAAGTCTTACTATGTGTGTGTAAGGGCTTTAGAGGGCTTCCTATCTCATTGCTTTATCTGTTTCCTTTACATTGAATTACAAAAGGCTCTGAGGGCCTAGCACAGTGGTGGCCGCTTACTGTATGTGCATCAGGTATTAGTTGAGCAAGTTTTAGTGATTCAGGCCTGGAGTCCATTGGGAGGATGAGGCAAGCAGACAACCAGTTTAGGGCTAGTGTGGGCTACAGAGGGAGTTCAACACTAGTGTGGACAACTTAGTGAGATTCTGCCTCAGAATTAAAAAATGTAAAATATAGCTGAGGGATAGTACTCATGTTAGTATCTGCAAGGACCTTGGTCAATCCCAGGGATACAGACACAGACAGACACACAGACACAGAAAGACACAGACAGACACAGACACACAGGCACACAGACACACAAACAGACACAGCACACACACACACACACACACACACACACACACACACACACACACACACACACTAAAAGGATATCTGCAGTTTTCATGTTCTTTTGCCAGAAAAACTGTCTACTACAATTCTCAACCTGGATGTGTTTATTCTAAAGGCTGACCTTGAACCATTTGTGACTTCAGTTATCACTGTAAAACATTCCTCATCAAAATGATGTAAATTTTTTTTAGTAGCATTTTTTTTGAGGACTTGTATTACATAATTTGTACAGCCCAAACTAAGTTTCTTTTTATGTGTATTATCATATTACCTTGTTTAATTTCATATCCAATTTTATGCTTGTTAATTTTGTTGTTGTTGTTCTCAGTATCACTATTATGATCTAGAAAGAGGTAGTACAAAGAGTTGGTGAGACAGGCAAATGCAACTGTTTTCCGTTACCTCTGAGGAACACTAGGTTCATTTGATTGTTCTTTTCAAATGACTCTTGCTAAACTTCTTCCAAGGAGGAGACATAAATGGTGTCAAAAGTCCCAACGATGAGCCAAGGCAAGAGTCCACTAAAGGTAACTCTGGGAAACCAATGAGTTTATTGGGCTTCCTTACATAGGTGAGGGGTGTGGACATCCTCGCTAGTCTTTCCTGGATTATATATCTTCTAGCCCATCCCTCAGACCATGTGTAATTAAAGCAGAGTTGGGTACAACAGCTGGTATAACAGGTGGTAGAGAGCAGCTGGATAGTCAGGTGAGAATATTATGCCTTCTTAGTCCCTCTGTGCTGGGATATAAACCACCAAGCCCAGCTGTGATGATCTTTTGCAATGGAGTGCAGTTCAATGCCCTAATATGGGGGTCACTTGGCTCAGAAGACAGCCACTCACGACAATGGCATATTCACATATCAAAGCCCACATTATTGGCACATGATTATTTTAAAAGTGTTACTACCCTGCTTAGTTGGTTTAAAATAATCAAAAACAGTTCTGGTTGGCTCCTACAGAGGATATAACTTACCAGTTCTGCCAGAACACTACTACTTTGACATTTTAGGTATACTATTATTTAAGTAGAGTCACCCTGTTTTTAATTTTCCATATACTTTTTTTATTCCCTCTGAAAGTGGAACAAGGACGTTTGGGTTGGACTCTCTATTTTTAGGATTTTTGAGACAGTTTCTCTGTGTTGCCCTGGCTGTCCTGGAACTCGCTCTGTAGAACAGACTGGTCTTGAACTTAAGAGATCCATCTGCCTCTGCCTCCCGAGTTCTGGGACTAAAGGCATGTGCTCACAACCTGGCTTACTCCCTATTTTTAAAAGAAACCGTTTTTGTTGTTTTATGAGTGTTTTGCTTGTACCATTTGTGTGCCTGGTGCTTATGGAAGTCAGAAGGGGGTGATGGATCCCATGGAATGGAGTTGTAGACAATTGTGAGCTGCCATTTGGGTGATGGGAACCAAACCCTAGCCCATGGCCAAAGAAAGTGCTCTAATCACTGAAGAACCCTGCCAGTTTCAGGATAGCATCCCTTTAAAAACACCAGCAAAGCTGGGCAGTGGTGGCGCATGCCTTTAATCCCAGCACTTGGGAGGCAGAGGCAGGTGGATTTGTGGGTCTACAGAGTGAGTTCCAGGACAGCTAGGGCTACACAGAGAAACCCTGTCTCGGAAAAACAAACAAATTAACAAACACCCACCAGCAAAGACCAGCTTCTCTCCCATGCTTGATGACTAGTGCCCCCTCTCAGAAAAGCGCCCACGGTGTGGCAGCACAGTCCTTGCACACACCAAAGTCTGGCACTTTACCAACACAGGGGTTATTTATTCAGTTGGAGCTGAGGAAATACTTGGTTTGAATTGAGGGCACATGTTTAAGAAAGTAAGCCTGAGTAGAAGTCCTCCAAGAACCTCAAAAAGAAAACGAAGGAAGGAAAGAGTCACTGTGTTCATCTCCTGTTTACTTCAGGGCCAAAGTTTGCTCGGAATGGTCACACTCTGCAGAGCCATTTTGTGTTCTTGTTCTCTTTCTTCCTTTGCCAAATACAATCGAAGTCATGTGTATACATCATAGCTCCACTACACAGATTGGTGATCACATTCAGCATTTTCTTTATTTTTTAAAAAACAAATGCAGTAATTACAAGGATATGGGAAAATACTACTAGAGGCCAAATGCATATATTATTCTTGTACATTGAACATGTAGTATTGTGTATGTGCATGTTTATGGGATGGGTGATGGAGCACATGATATAAATATGAAGGTCAGAGAACAATCGGGTGGAGTCAATTTTCTCCTTCTGCCATTAATTGTTATGAGAATCAAGTTGAAGTTGCCAGGCTTAGGAGGCAAATGTCTATCTCCTGTGCCATCTTGCCAGCCCTAAACATGTGATTATTGGAGCTTTCAGTATTATAAGATTCAACTGAATAGAAAATTTAAAATATGGAGACCAGGGCCTATTCAATTCTAATTTAACTTTATTATTTGTGCACGTGATATATGTGATGTACAACATCAAGCATGTGGAATCAGAGGATAATTGTGTGGATAATTGTGTTGTCTCTCCTTCTAAGTGGGTTTCAGGGATCAAACTCAGGTCTCCAGGAGACAAGCGCTCTTATCCTCCTTGCTCTCCCCTACCCTAACTGCACTGGACCTTCTTCCTCTTGGTATGGACACTCGGTGCATTATGTTTTAAGGCTCTATAGGCAATGCTAATGCATGAGTCCCAGCTAAGAACTGCTCTTACATCATCGCCAACCAAGCAAACCAGTCACTTCAGAGTAAGTGTAGCCCATTTCTGTCTAGGGCTGATTGTCAATGTCTCCTGGTTTCTGACTTGTATCTGCTGTATAAATACATATACAGACATAGACATATATATCCTATTTCCTGTTCAACTTAATGGCCTTGTCATATAGAACTTCTGAGCTTTCTGGCTGAAAATCTGATCTTTGGTCTTCAGTGCTATCACAAGCATGGGTTCTGGTTATTTGCTCCAGGTGAGTTCTCAAGATTTGTCTCTCCTGATCTTTGCATTTAACCTGCAACTTCACCACACATGTCCATAACAACCCTAGATGACAACCTGCCAACACCACTGATTCAGGGAATAACTGCCATGGTTTAATTGGAAAATGATCTCAAATAACTGTAAAAGATATATTAATTATGGGAGTATGTTATATCATCAGACTCATCTGATTTCCTTCAAACATGGTTTTGGTTTAGCCTCCCTCCTCGCCATCAGAACTAACCTAATATGGAGGAGGAAATTTCTTTCTCTGGACTAAAGGCATTCTGCTATCTGGGCCTGATAACCTTGCTGGCTGGTACCTCTGCCTAGCTGTGACTATCAGCAAAGCTTTCTTCACATTTTTAGTGCCCTGATTTTTCTCTTCTCTTTTTTCTTTTCACTAGCAGCTGCTGTTGCTTCTTTAACTCATATTGGGCTCATACTATTCCACAATACACAGGAAGTAGACATTATTATGGCCTGTTTTCAGACAGGCAGGACTCACACACATTTGAGAGGCCATGGCCAGAAGGGAGACGAATTCTCTGAAAATTATGCACTAACACGGAAAGAAAAATGTCAGAGCTGCAAAAACAACTCTGTATTGTCACTGATCTCTTATTAGGATCTTCTTGAGATCTGAAGTCTTAAGCAACAAACACAAACCTTGGAAACTATTCCTATCACCCTCCATTTAAGGGATTGTTTTTTTCTTCCCGAATTACAATAATCATTTTCTGATTTTCAACGTTTTTATATTTTCTTCGAATACTGCAAACTCTTTGAAGACAGGGACCACAATTCATATATTAATTTCTACCAGCCCCAGGCATAACTAGCCTGCAGCACATCCTGGTTGTTATTTAATCAGTTAATAGTCTTACTCTCTAATAAACTCATGCCTGTACTATGGTTTATTCCCATAGAACAGTATGCTACTATTTACTGATAATAAGTTAAACAACGTTCTGAGGCTTTTGTTTTTGAAATATTAGGAAAAGCCCAAACAACAAAGCCTGATTTTAAAAAAGCGCCACAAGCATGTCACTACAGATGCCCAGCAGGCCAGAATTTCAGCAGAGAAAATCCGGAAATGCAGGGCCAGTGGGAGAAGCCCTACAAATACCGACTCTTAAAAGGCCTCAATGTTCCGAATTCAACTCATATTTCAGGCAGCGGGTCTTGCAGTTTCCCAACTACATTTGAGAACAATTCTCCGGACTTGCAGGTGCAGACTGAAGACTTAATATGACAGGGGTTGAGAATGTTTTCCGACACAACACTGGCAAAGACTTGAGAGGCGGGTTTCCCAGGAACCTATCTATTCTCTGGGTCACCTGCGCAACGTGGTCATCCCTTTTCACTTTTAAAACGAGGGCAGTGGATTAGGATTTGGAAGGCCCCCCTTTCATTTCTTAATCTAGTCTAGTGCCTTAACACGATTTGAAGAGAGAACTAGGTTGGAGAGGACAGTTGCTTTACTAGTCCACATCTGAGTTCCGCTTCGGGTTTGCAGGGTTGGGTGAGGCACTCCAGGGCTGGCTTCCTTTTCGGTGGATCCTCTGACCGGCTAGAGCCGGAGCCGAAAGACCGGCGGGGATTAATACCAGGTCATAAACAACCTCTCACTTCCCCTCCCCCGCCCCCTCCGGGCCGCCCCAAGGCCCGGCCTGCTGCAGCCGCGTGGGCCTGCGCGCTCCCGTATTCTTCGTCCGTTCACCCTTCTTGGCCCTGCGTTCTCAAATCGCGACGCAGGGCCCTCACCCACAGGTTGGGGGCGGCTTCCACTTCCCTTCTCCCGACCCTGTCACCGCGCACAGCCAAAAGGCCGGCCGCCTTGACACACACGCCTAGGGCCGCTGCCCGCCCTCCGCGCGCCGACGCAGTCCCCGCCCCAACCCGCGGTGCTTCCGCGGCCTGTCCCCGCCCCTTCCCGAAGCCCGCCTCCCGGCTGCGGGCTTCGGGCCGCCCGCCGCCCCTTGCGCGCTGGCTCTAGCGTGCACCCGCTGCCCCGCCTCCGCGCGTGCTCAATAACTGTCCTCTCGGTCGGCCTGCAGGCTTCCCCCGCCCCTGAGCTGTTTGAATATGCTAATGAGGCTGTAAGGACCAGCCAATAGGGCAGTGGGCCTGTGGATCACATGACCCGAGTACGTGTCAGGGGCGGAGCCTACGTAGCCCCTGCCCGAGTTAAAACCGGAGTGTGAGAGAGAAAAGCGCTTCAGTAGCGAGAGGGGCTGAGAAAGTGGTGACACCGCTGGGGTGCGGAGGGAGTCTCTCAAACTTCTCTCAACAGCCCCAGGGCCAATCTCCCCTCAGCCCACTCCCCTCTTCGCCAGATCCCTGGTCCCCACTCCCTGCACTGGGGGTGGGGTGGGGAACTGGGCCCGTCTCCCGCGGGGACACACACAGGGTCCGGGAGTGGGGACGGGACCCCCAGGCCGGGGGGGACGGACGGACAGACGGCCGCGCGGCCGCCCCAGCGGGCAGGCAGGCCGGAGGCGGGGGTACGGCCGGGAGGACCTGGGCTGGGGAGTTTCCTCTCAACTATCGGGGGAGAAACTCCCCATAGCTGGTGTTTTCCTCCCGGGGGCCGCGTTCCCCGCCCCGCGTATCGGCGGTTGCCGCCGCCGCCGCCGGTGCTTCCACCTCTGCCATCTCTTCACCACCTCGGGCCCCGGTGTCCCCGGCCAGCACTATGCCCATCTTACTGTTCCTGATAGACACGTCTGCCTCTATGAACCAGCGCAGCCATCTGGGCACCACCTACCTGGACACGGCCAAAGGCGCGGTAGAGACCTTCATGAAGGTACCGACTAACCCAGCCCCGGTGGTGACCCGGACCCGGTGGCCCGCGGGGGGCAGGGCG
Source organism: Mus musculus (assembly GCF_000001635.26). Taxonomy (NCBI): domain Eukaryota; kingdom Metazoa; phylum Chordata; class Mammalia; order Rodentia; family Muridae; genus Mus; species Mus musculus. The sequence goes on along the minus strand of NC_000080.6, from coordinate 62,760,487 downwards.
GGGGGCAGCGGGTTTACTGCGGGCTCCGCGGGCGCGGGGACCCCTCCCCCACCGCGCGGGCGGGCGGGCGCTGGGAGCGGGCTCTGCTGGGCCTGGCCCATGTGGGGCTGCTGTGGGTGCGGGGGGCGGCGGAGGGACGGCCCTGCGTGTGCGGTACTGTGGGGGCGGCCAGCGACCCTTCTGCGACTGGTAACCTCGCCTCTGTGTTTCCCTCTCTCCCGCCCGTCCCCACCCTGGCCCGCAGCTCCGTGCCCGGGACCCTGCCAGCAGAGGAGACAGGTATATGCTGGTCACTTTCGAAGAGCCGCCCTATGCTATCAAGGTAACAGCCCTCGCCCTCCCCCTCCCTTCCCTGATCCTGCCTAGCTCGCCCTCCCCGCCCCCTCTTCATTATGCTCCCCTCCCCCACGGCCGCTCCCGCCTCCAGGTCCCTTCCCCGCGGCCTCCCACCCCTCCCCAGCCCGGGAGCGTCAGCGAGGTGGCAGTTTCTGGCCCACCGCCGTCCCCTCCGGGTCCTGCTCGGCCTGGCGGCGGAGGCGCTACGATCAACATGGCCGACATTTCCCCTCCGCGGCGTGAGCGGCAGCAATGAACTGTGGGGGATATTTATTCAAGTTAGCCCGAGTGACAGCGGGGCCCAGCCTTGCCTAGCCCGGGTTTGCATTAAAAGGGAATCAGCCAAAGCTGGCAGGGAAGCCTGGAGGGGGGCTTCGAGACTTGGTCATCACAGAGTGGAACTAGGAAGGCCACCGATCGGTGGGACAGCTGTGGTCAACTTAAGAAGTCCTGCTGCCATCTGCCTCCCACTAGCACCGTCGCAACACCCGTCCCTTGCACACAATTTGGAGGATGTTATGTTAGCAAATTTCCCAGTGAAGTTATTAAAGTATTAAGACGGTTGTTAACTTAACAAAAGGTGTAGGGCAAGCAGGTTCATTCTTGGCCACCTTTGGAAGAGTTTCCTCACCAGAGACAACAGTTATAACACATTCCCCAAGCCATATCAAGCAAAAGTGAAGTTAAATATGCAAACCTGAAATGGAATACCTACTTGGTGGACATCACATTGTAATCGGTGTCCATGTGTGTACATGACTTCAAATGATAAAAAAAAAAATCTTACATCTTTCTTTTCAGGCTGGATGGAAAGAAAACCATGCAACGTTTATGAATGAACTGAAAAACCTTCAGGCAGAAGGACTTACGACTCTTGGCCAATCCCTAAGGACAGCTTTTGATTTGTTAAATTTAAATAGATTAGTAACTGGCATAGACAACTATGGGCAGGTAGGTTGAATACTAAGGTAGAAAAGAGTTGTTTTTATTTTTGTGTACAAAACCACAATCCAGTCCAAAAGTATGTAACATGGAATGCAAGTATAAAACATTGGAGGTTGAACAACAGTGCACACCGTTCAAAACATCTAAGGTATTATGGCCGCATATCCCCCACGCCCCTTTAAATGTATTTGCATTCAGAATTCAAATCTGAATTCTTGGCTAGAAAGTTGACACACATTTGGTTTCAGTCCCTCAGAGTTCATAAAAAAGACATAAAAGGGAAGGTGTCCTGCCTCAATGTATCAGTCTGAGTTTCCTGTAGGCACATATGCAACCATTGAATGGGCCACAGCCATTAGCTGACTTCGTAGTTGCTTCTATATTATAAAGATATTGGAAGAAATGATTTTTAGACAAGGGTTTAGCTTAACCTCGATTGTAAACTCAGGCAAGAGTTTTCAGTGGTGTGCAGTAACTGGTTGACTGCATTCAGTACGAAGCTTGAAATCAATGACAGATTCAGAAGTTCTAAAGTTTAAAAATTCTAAACCCTTGGGAAGATGTTTTCTGCAAAACATGAAAATTTGCCTGTCTTCCTGAAGCTCCCTAAGGTTGCTTTTTTCATCTGTGAGGATGGGACAAGAGCTTTAAGTCACAACAGTCATTGACCAATGTTACTAACTTAGGACATTGCTCTCCTAGAAATGCAAGATGCCAAAGGATATGCAGTGGTGTACACAAGGAATAATATTACACCCAAGGACTTCAGTACGCAAAGCACTATTACCATAATGCTATATTTAGGAATATATGTTATATACTTTTCCCAAGTTCCATAATGCACAGTTCTCGTGAATTTTGAACATTTTAAAGAATTTTTTTCTGTGACTTCAAGCTATATGCCTCACTTGGGGATAATTCTTAAACATCTTTAGAAATGATTGATTTTGGTCTTACAGCATTTAAAGTATGCATTACAAATCAGATTTCTCTGGAAATCATTTCCATCATTTAAATAGGTAATCATTTTAACGTACATTTTTGTTGTTGTTACTTTATAACTCTTTGCCACTTGTTGGTCAGTTTTTGTAAAAGCAGTTTTTTTCCTTTGTTGGCTATAATGCTACTGTCTTTATCATTTAACATTTTAATCCAAGGTTACTGAGTTCAAAGACACCTTTGAAACTTGCTATTTAGTTCCTTTATTTCGTTTGTCAGGTCGTGTGTTATAGAACTATCAATTTCCTGTTTTTCTGTGTCACATTTCATAAGAGAGAAGGACATTTGGATATGTCCACCTCTCATATTTTTAAAACGTGGCATAAAGTCCTTTAGGAGGATTGTTTGCCACGGAGAGATTTGAGGGCATTTGTATACTTTTGTAGGAAGTTTAAGGCTGCAGGGAGACCTGTGCTGTATCACTTTGACCAGAAGGAAGAAAGCCCTGGAGATTGTGATGCTCTCATTGCCAGGCAGCAAGGATGCTGCCTCTTAGTTACTGGAGTGAGTCAGCTAGGGTTCAAGAAGTGATAGTAATGCTTTTGCTTATATCCTGAACTAATAATGAAACTAGCATTAAAATAATTTAAGAAGCAATGATTTCTAAATAAATAGCAGTTTTTATTTGAGTAAAGTCTACCTTGAAGGAAACATGCTTCTGGATTTTTTTTCATCATAGAACCATTTTTGTTTATTTAAGTATTTGGTATTTCCCATTTATACAAAGATTATTAGAAGTTTGGATGGTTGAAATATTTAATACTAAATATCATTTGGATATTTGGAAAATAACTTGTAGGATGGGTTTATTCTGTAACCCTAGTATTTTTTTTTTATATATATAAGCATTTCATGCTGAATAGTAGGAATACTGGATATATTCTCAATAGTTGGAGAGAATGAGAGAAGGTGAATTAGCTGGAAACAGCATGTTCCTTTTATAGAGCATCTATACAGCTTAATATAGTTCCAAATCATTTTCTTAAATATGGGTTAACTGTACACATTTATATATTTACACCAGTAACCCTTTTTTGTAGACATACAGACACATAGGTGATTTCATATAATCAATAGCAAGAACACATATTTCTGTATTACATTTATTGCATTTATTTATTTATTTATTTATTTATTTTTCCCTTTTCCTCCCCTTCACTTTCACTCTGGCCCTGCTTGCTCTGCTGTATTACATTTATTAACTTAGTATTCTTTTTGAAAAATTATTTTATGTATATGAGTGCTCTGCTGCATGTACACCTGCATGCCAGAAGAGAGCATCAAAGAGAGCATTTATTAGATGGTTCTGAGTGGGTGCTGGAAATTGAACTCAGAACCTCTGGATGAACAGCCAGTGTTCCATAACTCCTGAGCCATCTCTGTAGCTCCCAACTTAGTATGCTTAATTAGATAGGATACTCAGAATTGTAAGGTTAAAAATAGCTGAGCAAAAAGGATTCTTGAATAATTTTCTCAAACACCTTGAATATTCCACTAACAATTGTTCTACCTATATAGCAGTCCTTTTAAATACTTGGTAGTTAGTACCATTTGCTGGTATTTTCTTTGATATCTCTAGCTATGTATCAGTGCTAGCCTCTAGTAATCCCTTCTTTTAAAAGTAGTACATGTTAACAGTTTCAGATTATGCTGAGTCTGAAAATAAGCTCAGGTTGATAAGATTAAGAATGTGGACAGATTGAACAGTTCTATTACATAAATTGGTGTTTTTATATTGTTCTGTGTTTTTTTTTAAAGATGTATTTATTTCATATATATGAGTACACCATTACTCTCTTCAGACACACCAGAAGAGGGGACATCGAATCCCATTACAGATGGTTGTGAGCCACCATGTGGTTGCTGGGAATTTACTCAGGACCTCGGTGCTTTTAACCGCTGAGCCATTTCTCCAGCCCTGTTCTGTGGGGTTTTTAAAATTTTTAAAAATTTTTTTATTTTTTACTTTTTTGGTTTTTAAGTTAGGTTTGCCTGCTGAATCTGAACCTGGCATCCTGATTTTTCTCAGTATCCTCACTCTGCCCCCATCCCCCAATATAATAGCATTGATTGGATTGTTTAGACTGGTGCATGACCTACTATGTATTTTAAAAAGAAAAATATTTAGTGCTTTGGGGATTTTAATGGGAGTAGATATCCCATTTGAAAATGATGACTTTGGTGTGAGATGTGTTGGATGATCCTGTTTGTTTTTTTCTGAGCTGGGCTCAGTGTGTAGCCATTGCTAGCTTGGAACTCACTGTGTAGATTGGCTGGTCTTGAAGTCAAAGAGATGTGCCTGCTCCTCCCTTGAGTGTTCGAGTTACAGATCTGCATCACCATACCTGGCCAGGCTTCCTGTTAATGTTAGTGAAGTAGAGAAAAGTTGATTTCCTATTTGGGTTTTTGGTTTTTCTTTTGCCTTAGATTATCAACAAGTTTTTTTGACTTAATATTAAGCTGTAGATATATATTGCATATATATATAAAGTTATAGATAACTCAAGTAGAATAGATTATTATGCTTGCCTCTGTATACTGTGTGTACTACACTGCTGAGATGTAACCTGAAATAGTAGTGAAGAGTTAAGTTTTGTGTGGTGTTGAGTATGAAACCCACAACCTTGTGCATTTTTCCCCCTGAGACTTGCACTGCCCAGCAACTCTGTGCGTGTTAGATAAAGACTCTACCACAGAGTTACACTGTTTCCTATTAAAAAAATTAAGCCCTTAAGTTAACAAAGTAAGTTTTAAAAATTCAATGACATTTGTGTGTGGTGAGGGATAGTATGCCAGTGAGTATATGTGAAGTAAGTGGATAACCTGTGGCACTTGGTTTTGTCTTCCACCATGCTTGTCCTAGGTTCAAGCACTGGTCTAAGTTTTGGTGGTGGGTACCTTTTTCTGCTGAGTCATCTTGCTATCCCAGAATTCCTTTCTTTCTTTCTTTTTTTTTTTTTTAAATGTACAAAGCAAAATTTCCTACCTTCTTCATTTCTGAGTGTTGTGTAAGCAATGCCTAGAACTTTTTCATCTCACAAAATTAAAATTTATTGATAACCTTCATTGCTTATACTCCCTTCAGGATTCTTTTTCTATTTTGTGTGGTTTTGTTTTTGTTTTTGCTAGACTACTGTATATAACTCTTAATAAGTGTTATCACATAAATATAGTTGGACCCTCCACCCGTGGGTTTGCTAATCCAGACAACCACAGAACAGAACTATCCAAACAAACCCTGCATCTGTACCGAACATGTTTCCCTGTTGATATTTACTAAATACAACTCTTAGCATAGCAGTAAGACTGCATTAGGTTTTTAAAATAACATGGAAATGATGTAAAAAATACATAAGACGTGTGTAGGTTATAGATAAGTATCTGGATTTTGGTATCTTTGGGGAAGACCAGGAACCAAGTGTTTGTGGATGCTCAGGACATAAGAGTGTGTTTGTCTTATGACTAAGGATTTTTTGCCCAATCCTTAAGGTTCATCCACATTGTAGCAAATAGAATTTTTGTCAGAATTTTCTTGACTCTTAAGAATAATACTATAATTAATGTACATAGATAAGTTTCTTTTTAAGACTCTTTGAAAGAGAACAGTAAATCTAGTCAGGAGTGGTTGTACATACCTTTATTCCTAGTATTCAGGAGGCAGAGGCAGTTGTATTGTCTGTGAGTTTGAGGCCAGCCTGGTTTACAGAGCAAGTTCCAGGTCAGCCAGGGCTCTTACATGCAGAAACTCTGTCTCAAAAAACTCAAAAGAGGAGAAAAAGAGTAGTAAATCTTAATTTTTGTTTTTTTGGGGGGGTTTTCGAGATAGGGTTTCTCTGTGTATCTCTGGCTGTCCTGGAACTCACTCTGTAGACCAGGCTGGCCTTGAACTCAGAAATCCACCTGCCTCTGCCTCTCAAGTGCTGGGACTAAAGGCATGCACCACCACTGCCTGGCTAAATCTTAATTTTTTGAGATCTCCATACTTTTCCATAGTTAATTGTATCATTTTACATTTTTCACAATAGTTCACAAACTGTTACTCTGCCTGTATCTTGCTGATCCACCCAAACTCAAGTAGCCTTACTTAGCCATCTTAATGGATGTGAGAAGATGCCATTATTGTTTTGATTTGCATTTTTGAATATTATATTGAGCATCTTTTCATGTGCTGGTTAGCTGTTTTAGATACAGTCTTTGGAGATGTATTTAAAATCATGTTAAACATGTACTCGACACAAACACAGTTTTTGTTTTGTTTTTGTGTTGTTGAAAGTATTGAGGGTTGAACTGTGGCCACATACACCCTGTTCAAGTACTCTGCCATTGGGTTACAATCCTGCTCTTTAGGATTTATTCTGGTTATTAACTCCTTTATTAGATATCTCACACATCTTCTGTCATTGTGTAGGTTATGCTTTTTACACTGTTGATTGTATCCTTTGGTGCATAGAACTTGTTTTTATATAGTTGAGTTTATTAACTTTCCCTGTGCTTTTCATGTTTATAAAGGTTTGGTTACTCTAGCATTATTGATGCATTTCTTTTATAGTTTTAGAACACTTGGCCTTTTATCTATTTTGAGCTGATTTTAATATACAGTATATATAAAAGATCCAACTTTTCTTTTGTATGTGGCTGTCCAGTTGCTTTAGCACTATTGGGTAGTCTTGGCAAGTCTTTTTCAAAAGCATTTTTAAATAATTAGTAATGAGAGAGGACTTTACACTTATATTTTCTCTGCCTGTATGTGCTGTTTTAGAGAAGAGCAACAGCTGGAAATGGAATGCCCAATCTTGACTTTGTCATTAAATCACTGAATCACACTGAATAAGCAGCTGTGAACTCACTGTACCCATGTTGTTACAGAATGAATGAGAGGTTTATTTAAATCTGATATAGGTATAAGATGTCTATGGAGTGTTTAGAGACAAAACAAACTAAAAAAAACAAAGTAAGCCAGGTGTGATGGTGCACACCTTTAATCCCAGCACTTGGGAGGCAGAGACAGGCAGATTTCTGAGTCCGAGGCCAGCCTGGTCTACAAAGTGAGTTCCAGGAGAGCCAGGGCTATACAGAGAAACCTTGTCTCGAAAAAAAACCAAAAACCAAAAAAAAAAAAAAAAAAAAAACCCGAAGTAAAATGGGCTTGGTAGCATAAGCCAGACTTAAATTCCAATAGGCGAGAAGGCCAGCCTGGTCTGCCCAGTGAGACACTGCCTCAGAAGCAAGAACAAAACCCAAAGTAATGATGTGTAGTAGTTTACCTCTAGTTTCCTGTTCTGTTTTTGTCCTTTGTTTGGATTTACAATTATAAAAATCTAGTGAGCATTAATGTTGGGTTCTGTTATTACATGGTTTGCAACCTAATAGCATGTGGAGATTTTTTTCCCTTGAATTTTGTAGTTCATCCTAGAAAAGCAGGTGTGAGAGAAAAACTAATATAACTTTGTCAGAGTTGTCTTAATGGTAGCTGGCTACTTTGAGATTGTATTTTTAAAGAAACACATTGAATGGAAACTGGGTTAAGTATTGGGAGGACGCTTTAAAAGCAGTATATTGAACAAAAACTGGGTATGAGTTTAGCTGACAGAAACCATGTTGTCTTTGGAGTTTTTGTTTTCTACAGGTCTGATTTATAAAGAGCTTTTAGTAGCATATGTTTTCGTCCCAAAAAACTGGTTATAGTATTTTTTTAATACTGTAAGTCTGTTTTCTAAACATTCAAAAAATTGCATGAATTTGGCATTTCAGAAGAAAAATGACAAAATGGTACCCAAAGAACATCATTGTGTTTTTAATTGTCTGTGATGTCTTAAATACAAGAGGCAAGAAATTCTATACAGTTGAGGCTTCTACTGATCCCGTGTGTTGAATTGATGTAAGATAATTTATGGTCAGAAACAACTAAAAATTGTTTCATCTTGTTTATGTTATAGGTTCTTTAAAAAGTTGTGCCATTATCATTGCCACAGTTTGTAATTTGAAATTTAAAATTATTTTTCAGCCATGATGATCTGACATTTATGACTAAAATGCCTTAATATAGTTTTTTTTTTAATTTTAGGTATTTTCTTTAGATGACAGATGCTCATACAATGACCCCATCTTTTCATTTTTAGAAATTGATTTCCTTATATGAGCTATTTTTGCTAGCTGGATTAATTTATGTAATTATGCATGTCTTACTGATTATAAACCTAATACAGAAGAATTTTTGGTTTTGTTTTGCTTTTCTTTGTTTCTATAACTTTAAAAATAACATTTACCTATTTATTTGGGAACAACATAGACCTTTGGAGGTTAGAGTGAAATTTTGCAGGAGTCAGTTTTGTTCTTTCACCATGAAGTCCCCAATAGATTGAACTCAATTCAATTGGCTTGCTAGCATGTACATGCTGAGTCATCTTACTCCCCTCCCCTCCCCCACTCCCCTTTAGAGTCAAGGTCTTAATTATCTCAGGCTGGCCTTAATTCACTATGAAGCCAAGGGTGATCTTGAACTTCCTTACAAAAGAATTACTTATCTCCTGCTTATTTGCTAGAGCCTATATGTGTATACGTGTACTGCATTTGTGTCTGGTACGTTGGCTTTGGTTTCTCTAGAAAGGAAGGACAGTTGTAAATCCAGGAGCCTCTGCAGAAGCAGCCAGTACTGCTGATTCATCTCAGCCTTGCTCTTGAACTCTTGATCCTCCTGCCTCCACCTCCTGATTGCTGTGTTCCACCATGAATGTTTGTGTGGTCCTGGGGATTGAACACAAGCTTTATGCATGCTAGGAAAGCCCTCTACTAAGCTATACCACCTCTGCTTTGTTTCTTTATTTATATTTTCTATTTGAGTTTTTTAATGAAGGTTACTGAATTTTTATATACTTTTGAGCAGAATTCTGGTGACTTCGTTTTTGTGGTTTAGTTTATCAAAGGCCTTGAAAAGTTAAAATGCTTAATTTATTACCATTCTTGAAACATTGGAACATTTCAAAAGATCACAATTGATTTGAAATAGGTCATATATCTTATAGTAACTGGTAATTTGAAGAGTCTTATTTAAAAGAGTAAAGATAAAACAGCAGACTCTATTTTTTGTTTTTTGTCTGTAAATAATACAATGTGCGAGTTCCTGTTTGAAAATAGCATTTCATTTAGCTGTTTCATGTAACCTTTTATGTAACATTTCATCTAAATATTACTTGTTACCTTATTGGCTTCAATTAAATTTCTTCCTCTAGTTTGGAAAAAAGGATATGGATGAGTAAGGGGCAGTTGATAGGATTTTATGACATTTTAAGGACAAGATTAGGTTAATATAAATTTTACAATTGTGTATGTGTTTATCTTCTGAGCCATCTGCTTTAGGTAGTTAACATACGGCTAATAACTTGTCAGTTAATTAGCTGATCTTTGCATTTGAGCCAGACAGTAATAGGGCTTACAATAGTAACTTCCGTGGAAGCTTTGTAGTTAGGTAACTGTCATAGTTTCTTTTTGTCTAAGATGGTTTTGAAAATACTACGCCTCTTGTCCTGAGTCAGACACATGTGACTAAAGGCTTGCTTATGGATATCTACCACACTGGTGAGTCCTTGACAGGTCTTATAGCCTCTAATCTTGTCTGTCTACCACGAAAATAGAACTCACCATAGATGACTGCTGTGAATGTTGAGTGTTACTTTATTACTGTAAAATAATTATTTTGTAAATTTCCTTTTGGATTTTAAAAATTGAAGTAATAGGAATGGGAAGCAAGGTTTGCTTTAATCTTGCTCATCACCCTAGAACCTTGTGGTGATACAGAAAAGCAAAACCAAAAATAAATAAAAATCTCCAACTTCCCTTGTAAAGTAGATATGCTGGTCTGTCCCACTTAAAAGCTTATGTTTTAACTAGTACTTTAATCTCTCTGATCTTCAAGTTTCTCATCCACAAAGTGATGAAAGTACCAATCTTGAAAAGTTTGTAAGGATTAGAAATGACGATTGTTAATTAACCTAACAAAATAACTACCTTGCATATGGTAGGAACTAAATTGATAAGGATTATTGTTAAAGGAAACACTTAGGATAAAAGCTTTCTATTGTGAAACTGACCAGACCTAGAATCCCTGTATACTGTATACTGCCCAAACCATGGCAAGCTGTCCATTACTTCCTGCTGAAGTCATAGATTTTGCTGTAGGGAACATGTTTCTTGGTTTTAATTTTTAGTATCTTTGAGTTCTAAAATTATATTTTAAAAAATTAACTTAAGTCTTTTACGAAATTTTTTATCTTTTCAAAAACATACCAACAGACATGCAAACACACTTGTGAATTTCAAAATAGAAACATCTTTAGTCTTTGAGGAATCTCACATCAGTCTTTTTCTAGGACTGTATATTTTAGGAATCACATTGGTGATGGTTAGTGTGGGGTATATTAGAAAGAAGACAACTTTGGTCAAGGAGTTCAAGAGCAAGATACTCCCTTTTTGTAGCTTTGTGTAGAAAAAGCTATTAATAGGATAAATCTATGCTTTTTTTTCATATGAAGGATATTTTTGGTATATACTGTTTGAAATTTGATTACTTATATATTGAGATACTGTTATGTGGAAAAGACCTCTTAATTTGGTCAGCTTAATGACTTCATAACAAAGCAATTTTTTTTCTAATCCTTATACACGTTTCACAAATGTGTACCTTTAAAAACTATGGAATCTTTCCTATCTGTTTGATTTGCTCAAATATAGTATGTGCTTAACAAGGATCTTAGAAGGGCTATATTTTCTATAAAACTTGATTACTAGTTTTAAATATATGTAAGCAAAGATTTATTACTTGTTAGCTAGTACAGTTTATGACTGATGAATGACAAAACTGATGTTGGTTTGTTAAAAAAATTTTCTTAGTCTAAAGCTGTTGAACCTTGTTAGATTTTAGAGAACGTAAAATATTCCTAAGGGTATTTTGGAACTTCAAGACTAAACACTCAATTTAAAAAAAAAAAAAAAGGGTTTAAAAAGCTTTGAAACTAACCTTGTCTTACCCAGTTAAGATGGACTCTTAAGCCCTAGCATATGAGAACTAATACCCATGTTGTGAATTTTTTCCTTTCAAAAATGTAAAGCTTTTTTGCTAATTTTTGTGATCTGTAATATTGACTATTTTTTCACTATATATAGAGAGCTGTTGTAGAATTCTATGTTTTTAAAATTTTTTAATTTAAAAAAGTAAAAATTATTTTACGTGAAAAGGTGTTTGGGGGAGTATGTGTGTGCTTGCATCACATGTGTGCCTGGTGCCATTGTTGGCCAGAAGAGAGTGTTGAGTTCCTTGAAAGAGTTATATGTCTGTTAGCCTCCATATGGGTACTGGGAATTAAACCAAGAACCTCTGGAAGAGCAGCAGCCAGTACTCCTAACTTTGAGTTGTTTCTCCAGGACTCCTGTGTTTTTGTTTTTAAAGACAGTAATGTGTGTAAATTTATTCTTTTGAGGGCCTGATTGTGGCATGGATGTTTAAAGAGAAGAAACCAGAATCTTCCTATTTTGACATACAATTAAGGTCTGCTTGTTAGAGTATTTAAAATTGAATTTGATTGCTGAGTTCAAGAAATGATTTATGAAGCTGGAGAAGAGAGAGATAGAGTCTGATGAGAGCACTGTTCTTTCGGAGGACCTAGTCAGTTCCCTGCACCTGCATGGCAGCTCACAGCCATCTGTATATAACTTTAGTCACAGGGGATCTGACACCCTATGGTACCAGGCATACATGTGGTGTACAGAAGTATGTGCAGGTGAACACTCGTAAACACAGAGTGAACTTAAAGAAGAAAAAGGGAAAAAAAAAGAAAAAAGAAAGGAAAACAACAACTAGCCAGGCTTTTACCAAGGTAGTGCATGACTGTGGTAGTGAGAACCCAAGGAGATCATTAAACTTGAGGATAGGCTAGATCTGGATGAGGCAAATTGAGTGTTGTCCTGTCTTCATTTACCTGACTTTGAAAATATGTTTATATCTTTGCATTTATTATACTTTTTTGTCATCAAACATATTGCTGCATTGATTTTCCCACATTAATTTTACCTAGTCTCTGTAATACAATTGATATATTAGGTTTTTTTATACATACGACTCGTATTTCTTCAGTAGAATTATCCTCATATCTTCATTTCTCTTTCTGCACCAGTATAAAATCTGTTTGCCTGCTACTAGTTTTTAGGAATTACCAAAACCAATCTGTTAATCTTTTTCAAACTTTAGAATTTAGTTTAAATGCAAGACCGAATTCTTTTTAAATTATTAAATTAGATTTCCCACTTGTTCCTTAAATTAGCTTTTCACAAAGTCAAGAATTTTTTTATTATTATTACTTTTTACTTCTTTTATTTATTTACATTCCAAAAGTTGCCTCCCTTCCTGTCACTCCTCAGAAGAGTTCTTTACCTCACTACCCCAGGGTGCTCCTCCACCTGGCCACACCCCCCCCCCCCCCCCCAGCTTCCCTCTTCCCTGAGGCATCACGTTTCCACAGGATTAAGTGCATCCTCTCCCATTCAGAGACAGCTTCTTGTTAGGTTGTTCAGGCTACCCCTGATCCATTCTGTGGGCTCAAAGCTACTATCTCAGGGGTCCCACAGATATGTAACTGACTGACTTTAAATATGCTCTACAAAACCACTGAAAACCCCATGTTTATTTGAAGGAATGCTTATATAAAGCTTGAAAATTTTTAGTATTAGAGTTTGTAGAAATGAAAGGTTTGGCTACTGAAGGCCTTAGTAGGAAAACTTCATGTAAGAACAGAGATTTAAACGGCTCTTTGGAATGAGTAGGAGTTGGATAGGTCTTAAACAAGGAATATAACAAGTATTTTACTAGAGACAAAACTTAGGTGGAAATGGACATTTCCAACATGTGGCTTTGTGGGAAGATTTGAACTTTTTAGGGTTAAGGATCTGACTATCTCATGTAACTGGTACAAGAAGCTGAACATGAAGAGGGATGCCGGTGATTGTTTCCATTCTGTAGGGATCTTGAGACATTTTAATGCTGTTGTATATTTAGAGTCAGTCTCTATTTGTGTTTCTCTGTCTGTCTGTCTTTCTGCATGTCTGTCTGCATGTGTATGAAAGTGGGTGTGGATGAGGAGGCCAGAGGTCAGTGACATTCCTTGGTTGCTTCTCCAGCTTATTTCTTTGGAACAGAGTCGCTCAGTACTCTCAGAGCTCACCTATTCCGCTTGATTATTTGCCCAGCAAGCCCAAGGAATCATCTTGTTTTTGCCTCCTCAGTGTTGGACTTACAGATGTAAACACTACTTACTAGCTTTTTTTATGTGCATACGAGAACTGTGCAAAGGTGGTGTTCTAACCAACAGAAGATTTCACTTTTTAGAACTTCTTTTAGGCGTCAATTTGAGAAACGTCTACTTACAAGTTTGCCTGACTTGATCAAAATGCTTAGCAGATCTCCCTCCTTTATAATGATTAGATTCTAATCATATAATTACTGTAACTGTAAATTTTATTCAGTCAATAGTATGTGCTATAATATGCCAGGAATCAAGATTAGTAAATGAGAAGGGAAAACAAAAAACCCCTGCAGATGATTTATGCATATAACCCTTTTCCTTACTACTGGAGGTGGTCTGTGGACATTAGCATCTCCCAAACTTGTTGAAAACACTGAATGAACAACTATATTTTACTAAGATCTCCAACTGATTTTTATATCACTAAACTTCATCATATGCTGGTATATGTCAGATCCAGTAAACTTCATTCAATTTTTGCTACCTACAGTAGAGAGTTTAAATGTCTTTGAATTTCTCTCCTTTTTTGAGATAGGGATCTTACTATATTGCTAGGCTAGTCTTGAATTCAGTCTCTTGTTGTGGAGACTGTAAGTATATGTAATGTATAAGCATCTTCAGTTTCAGACAAGTTATACCTACTTGAAATTTCTATATTTGGTCTTCCTGTTTATTCTTTATTATGTGCGCGTGTTTGTGTGTGTGTGTGTGTGTGTGGAGGGCGTTGATTATTAGGTGTTCCCAATGTTTTTGAGACATGGTTTCATTGAAGCTGGAGCACATTGATTTTGGCTAGTGAAATCAATGACTACCTCAAGTAAATGCTTGGAGAGCTTTAGCGGTTTGGCCAGTGAGTTTTAGAGATCTGTTTGTCTTCAGTCCCTTCTGTCTTGGCTGGGTTTACAGTTGTGCTCCATTGTGCCTGGGTTTTTTACTTGGGTACTAGATCTAAACTTAGGTCCTCATGTTTGTGTGACAGCCACTCTACTGCCTGAGCCATCTCCCCAGTCTGTCTCTTTTTTAAGAGTTAACGTGGAGGCTGATTCAGAAGCCTTCATGGAGGGCTGCCTCCAAGTCTGGTAATGTGGCAGGTGGTGGAAGGAGAGAATGAGCTACTAAAGTTGTTCTCTGACTTAACACATGTATGCTGTGGCATGTGTTTCCTTTACCCCCAAATTAACAATGACAGCAACAACAACAACAATAAAAAACAAGATAATAATAAATTAAAGGGCTAATATCGGATGTGCTTAGTTCTCAACTGGGTACCATTTGTATGTAAAAGGCAAGGTTGTGTGTGCTTTTCCCAAAACTTAATAATACCTTGAAATGATCATTGTAGCATTGTGCTAGATTAGGGTCTGAATGGAAGACACTGAAGTATATTCATCTTATAGAGAGCCTTTGATAGCAGCATGCCATTTTGTTTCTTGGCTATCATTGTTTTTATACATCCTTTTCCAAGCATTTACTTGAGGTGTAGTTATCCTTACTTTTAACTCCTTGTCTTAGACTTGTGCTAGTTTTGCTAAGCTGAGGATACCCTAATAATTTTGTGAAATTAGTTTTTGAAGTCCTTTCCATGTACTAGCCACTTGCTGAGACATTATGATTATGGGCACTGTCTTTTTAAAATACTGTTATTTTTCTCCTAGCCCCCTCCCCCCCTAAGGCAGGGGACAAGGGAGCAAGACAATGACTGCCTCTATGCAGGCCTGGAAATCCCTTGTCTTCCTGACTCAGTTCCTTAGTGCTAGAACTTGAGTTGTGTACCATTGCACCAAGCTTTTAGACTGTTTTGTATTTAGAGAGAGCTAGCTTCAAATGCATGGCTAATTTTCCACATGCTGTGATCACAGGTGTGGACCACCATATTCCTAGAGTCTATCTTTATTATTCCAGTTTGTACTATACTTGATTTTAGCCAAAAGACTAAGAGGTGATTAGTACTGGTTTGTGATAGCCTTCAAAAATTCAAATTACTAGACTTCAGCTATGAGGATACTGTTTAAGAAATTAAATATTGGGACTGTAGAAATGGATCAATGGTTAAGAACATTTGCTGGTCTGTCAGATTAGGGTTCAGTTCCCAGCACTCACTTCGGGTGTCTCGCAGTTGTCTGTAAGTCCAGTTTCAGGGCATCTGAACTGTCTTCTGCCTTCCTTTGGCCTTTGTGGCACCAACCAAACACATGATGCATATACATGCATGCAGACCAAACATTATTATGTGTAATATAATTTTTTAAAGAAAATATGCTTTCTAACATACACAAATAATAATGTAAAAACACAAGAGTATATAAAAAAGTGAGAAATCTGTCTTTATATCTCTAGAGCTCAGTACTATTAGTATGTATTCTTTTTTTTTTTTTTTTCTTGGCTTTTTGAGACTGGGTTTCTCTGTGTAGCCCTGGCTGTCCTGGCTGTCCTCTCTGTAGACCAAGCTGGCCTCGAACTCAGAAATCTGCCAGCCTCTGCTTCCCAAGTGCTGGGATTAAAGGCGTGCGCCACCACTGTGTGGCAGTATATATTCTAAAATGTGTTTTAAAATGTACAATATATGATATATGTAAATTTTACTAACAGGAGAGATTGGGTTAGTGAGATAGCATAGTGGATAATAAAAAGGTATTTGATTACTGAGCCTGACAAACTGCGTTTGAGTCTCAGGACCCACATAGTAGGAAAGAACAGACTTCCTGCAAGCTGTCTTCCAACCTCCACACATTCTCTGACATTTGAGTATACACATACACAAATTAAATGCAATAAAAATGTTTTAAAAATGAAAAGGGAGATGATAAACATTCCAGAGGGATTGTGGGCATTCTTTTCTAAGAATTGGTTTTGTAACTAAAGGTTAAACCAGAACTTAAGCCTTGATATCCTTTTGTTTTGTTTTGTTTTGACTTTAGGGAAGAAACCCCTTTTTCTTGGAGCCAGCAATAATAATTACAATCACTGATGGGAGCAAGTTGACTACTACTAGTGGTGTCCAGGATGAGGTAAGTCATGTGAGGTGTGTCACATGGATCATAGATGAAATTGAGACCTATTTGTGTATGTGTGTAATAGGGTATTGGATGCTTTGTAGTACATTTACTCTTTAGTAATTGGTGTAGTTTATAATAATTCATCTCCAGGGTCCTCTACCTTTGTTCATAGCAGTTGTCATTATAATATTTTCTTGAATAGGAATCCTTTCTGTGCAGAGTTTGTAAGTGTACCTCCTGCTTCCATTAAAAACATCAGTTGATAGTGAGGACAGTGTCAGTGCCTACACAATAGTAAAATTCTTATTTTCAGGTTAAAAAGAAAACCAAACAATTCTAATAATTTTCTTATTTTAGCTGATTATGGTGATAGCTTTCTTATTTTCAGGTTAAAAAGAAAACCAAACAATTCTAATAATTTTCTTATTTTAGCTGATTATGGTGATAGCTTTTAACTACAGACAGAACAACTGAAGTAAATAAGCTTATAACAAGGAAATGTTTATTTTAACTCTTCAAAGAGGTTTCAATGTATAATCAGTAGCCTTGAGAGTTTGAGCACTTTGGTGAGACAAGGACGGTGGGACAGTGGGAAAGAATAAGCTGCTAACTTCATGTGGCCAGTAAGCAAAGGGACTACAGTCAGATAACACTTTCAAGATTCTGCTCCAAGTGACCTAGCTTTCTCCGACCAGACCCCTTTTCCCAATGTTGCCAGCATCTCCCAGAGCTTGAGGCCAAGACTTAATACATAGGCCTTTCATAGACATTTCTGCCTGAATCATATGTCAGTTGAGGTTTTTAGTAGAGTCCAGGCGGGAACACACCACCAAGAGTAGATTAAAACTAGAAAGAGTGAAGACTTTTCAACAGTTATGTTTTCTCTTAAGTCAGATGTAGTATCGATAATTCAGAGCTAATGTTAATTACTCTGTAAGTGAATTATGTATGCTGTAGTGTGATAAATCCATTAGGTTAAAGAAAGCAAGCTTTATAGTGTTTTTACTGTATTTGAACTGTTGTTAAGTGTTTTAGTTTTTTCTTAACATGCAAATGCACAGGTGATCTTTTACAGACTCATTACTGTTTGCATTTGTTCTTAGTTTCTATGATTAGAGTTTGAAATGGCAAAGGTACAGATTTTAAAAATTTAGAATTAAAATTTAATCAAAGATTTGGAATTCATTTCCATTCCTGTGACACTGTTGAATATAAATTATATGGAGTCAGAGCATGTGGGTTTTATTCTTAATTCAAGTACTTCCACCGTGAACTTTCTACCAGTTGACCTAATTTTCCTAAGCTCTACCTTATCAATGAAATACTGACAATAATTCTTGATTTCCTTCATAGGGTTGTTGAAATGTGTAAATAATGGATGTGAAAATGTACGGTGGGCTATAAAGACAAAGTGTATTGTGTCATTCCATCATGAGATAATAGAACCAGTGCAGAACTTAGATTACCTAATTTTACTTAGGGGGCAAATGCTAGAATTGCTTTGTTTCAGCAGTTAATATTTAAAAGATTTTAGGAATAAATATTGAGGTAGCACTGAAAAAAAGTAGCCTACTTGATACAGCCTTTTTGAAAGTGAGATGTAATGGGTTACTGGACTTCCTTCTTAGACTTGGTTGATGTGTATAGCTCCTTATAGTTCTGCCACTCATAGTAGTAGACAAGACACTGTATCTATAATCACAAGCAATAGCAATGTTACTTAGCTTGAACCTAGAAACTATCAAATTGACTTTTCTTTCTTAACCATACTAATTTTATTATTTGTATTCATGTTAATTTTATAGAAATTCCACTTCTTTTGATGGTTGTGTTTTACCTTAATGATTTTGATTAAAATATTTCTGTTTTTTTCTTATAAAATATGCCTATTGTAAGGTTATTCATTCAAGGCACTCTTTCTCATGCCTTTTGTAAAAATGCCTTCAGGGATGTAGTTCATCCCAGTATACCTGGATCTGGTTTATTTATAAAATCTGTTTATAGGACTTCTAGCTTCAAGATATCTTGAAATGTACATGAGGGTTGGAATTGTTGAACTTTCTTTCTGATTTCTTCCTTAGGAAAGATATTAGAGAAATGTCACTATGTTTTTATATTTCAATATTAAATTGCAAATAAGATTAAAAAGATTTTCCTGTGGGCAGAGATCTCAACCTTTCTGTTCTTTTTATCTGTGAAATATTTAACATAGTTCTAAGAATAGAATTTACATGAAAGATATTACAGATGTTGATGTATTGAATCTGATAGGAAGCTTAAAATTGATTCCTTTTGTTGCTTCTTACCTAAAGCAGAAAGTTGATTTATTTTTAAGGCAAACATTTTTGATTATGAAGTTTGAGCATAGGCCTGTGAATTATTTTGGTATTAGGAAAGTCCTGCATGTTTCTTTCTCTAACTCTCTCTCTACAACCCAATACTGTGGATCCACCCAGGGCCTAGGCTAGTGCTCTAGCATTGAACAGTATCACTACTCTTCTTGCTCCCTTATTCTCCTCTCTTCCTCCCTTTCCCCCTCTTCCATTCTCCTCCTCCCTCTCCTCTTCCCTCTCATCCTCCCTCTCCCCCTCCTTTCTCTGTCTTCTTGTGGATGCGTATATGTGCATTTATATTCATGCTCAGATCATTTTTTTCTACTAGGGGGTATCAATTTTACCTGTATGTCTTGTTATGTTTGCCTTTGCCAAATCCGAAATTCTCTTTTTGTATTTGTAATGAGTAAATGTGTGATAAATTTTCATTTAAGGAATTTTACAGAATATTGTGTATGTAATTTTTGGTGGTTCATGGCTGCAATTTTTTCTTTTTCTTTTTAATAGACTGTAGCACTGGCCTCAAACTCAGATCCTCTTGCCTCCACCTCCCAAGTAGTTAGATTACAGGTATACACTACCACGTTTGTCTAGCAGTGACTACTGTGATGTAACTTATTTCCATTTGTATGTTTCACTCTCATATTTTTTGCTTGAGTGGTGTGATATCTACTGTGGTAAATCATATCTGTTCTGTTAGTACAAAATGAGTGACTCTGCTGCTTTCACAGAAACCTCATTGCAGATCATATAGGAAGTAGTTCATTTAGTCTTTGTCTTACAGTTTACAAATAAGGAAATTGAGATTTAAAAAAGAACCAAAGTGATTTGATTGGGTTCTGGTCTTTGTTGCTGCCAAATCTATATTAGAATTCATCTAAATTACAATGGTGTACCAGCATAATGGTGCTCTCCTTTGTCCTGGATCTACCCAACACCTTTTTGATTGTGTTGTTGAATGTGTTTAGAATTTACCTTCTATGTGTGTTTGTGTATGTGCAGGTATGGATTTAGTTCAGAGGTTGATGCAGGATCTCTTCCTCTATTGCTCTCTACCTTATTGTTAGGGGCAGGGTTTCTTCCTGAATTTGTGGCTCACTAACAGCAAGATGGTCAGCAAATCTCAGGGATGCTCTGTCTTCACCTCTCTCCCTCTGGTGCTAGGTTTACAGATACTCACTGTGCCCAGCTTTTTATGTTGATGCTGGGAATCTGAGCTCAAGTCCTTGTGCTTTTGAGACAAGTACTTTGCCTTCTGTTTGAATTTTCTTTCTTTTCTTTTTCTTTTTCTTTTTCTTTTTCTTTTTCTTTTTCTTTTTCTTTTTCTTTTTCTTTCCTTCCCTTTCCCCCCCCCCCCTTTCTTTCTTCTTCCTTTCTTTTTTCTTCTCTTTTCCTCCTCCTCCTCCTCCTCCTTTTGTGGTTTTTCAAGACAGGGTTTTTCCGTGTGGTCATGGCTGTCCTGGAACTCACTCTGTAGACCAGGCTGACCTCGAACTCAGAGATCCGCCTGCCTCTGCCTCCCGAGTGCTGGGATTAAAGGCTTGTGTCATCACTGCCCAGCTTGAATTATTTTCCTGTTTTAGCTTTCTGTGCCAGTATGATATAGATAATTCTGTTCTTAATTTGTTTAGTCTCCTTGAATAACTACTAAGCTAAGCATTTCTAGGCAATGAGTATGTAACAGGATAAGTTTTTGGTGTTCTGTTTCATGACAGTTTTTTAAGTTCATGTTTTTTGAGTGAGAGAAATGGTGATTTTTAAGTATAAGCACTGAAAGGGTAAACTCATCCCATCTCATAGACACTGCTTCCTCTCAAGCAGTTGGCAAATTCTTTGTAACATATACAATCTAGTTTGATCTAAAGATCTTAGGAAAACCACGGACTGTGTATGGGTTACTGCATACATTTGTGAAGTTTATAAAACGGCCCAGTGTTCAACTGTTTTGAATATAGAAAAAAGTTAGTTGAAATATTTAGAGCCATATTATACCTTGGCCTGAGTATGTTCAGGCCCAATTTTTTTTAGCAATGTGTTTGTCAAAGGGATAATAAAACTGTTCTGCACTCTGTGCACTTAGCAATATGTTGAGGTAGGAGAGAAGACTGTTTTGTACCGTGGATGAAAATCTTGTGCTATATGTGATCATCTTACATTAATTAATTAAATGAAACAGAACTTAAGTTATTGCTTGAGGTAACATGAATATTGTCCTGGACCTTTGATGACTTTTAGATTGGAAGCATTGTTCTGGCCTTTTGTGTGTGTTTGTGTGTGTATGTTATATAGCCATTTAGTCAAACTGATTGTCTCCAGTATTCTCACTTAAGGGAAATGGGCTATTTATAGATTTGAATTCTGAAATACAAAGGACACTATTTTTCTTGATTCTATAGTTCTTATTTTATGATGTTGATAAATATGTGGCCAAATACTTATAATGCTAACCATATCAGCATTCTTTGTGTCTCAAATGTTTTGATAAAATTACCAAATTATAATTAGAGTTGTTTTATTTACTTAAGTTTTAGAGATAGTGTCTCTCTTTGAAGCCAAGTTCACCTTGAACTCATGGAGCCTAGGCTGGCTTCAAATTTGGGGAAGCTCTTCTCAGCTTCAGCTTCCCTGAACTGAAGTGAAAGTGAGCCATCACCGTGCTTTGCTGAAAACTTGTTTCTTTTTATTTTTTGCAAAGATTCTCTGGAGTCCAGAGCTGCAGTGGGAATGTGTTTTGAACTTATTTCAGAAGTACATTACCAAGTGCATTGTTCAGTAAGGCAGCAGAAAAAAATTCTGCTGAAACACTTCACTGTAGTGAAACCATTATTTTGTTCATTCCCAAAGGTGCTAACACTAGTATTCTATTTCAAATATTGATATTTCTATGTATAGATGAATCTGTTGGCATATTTGTATTGTGATTGCCACGAAGGTAATGTTTTTGAGAAGGCATTTGTTGTCAAAATTAACCATTGGCTCTGCAATACTAGCTAGGTTTTTAAGGCCAAGCTGGACAATTACATTTTCTTTTTCAAATTAATTACTTTATTTTGTATACAGTATTCTGCCTACATGTATGCCTTCAAGGCAGAAGAGGGTATGGATGGTTATGAGCTACCATGTGGTTGCTGGGAATTGAACTCAGGACCTCTGGAAGAACAGCTAGTGCTCTTAACCGCTAAGCCATCTCTTCAGCACCCTCCCCCTTTTTAAGATTTATTTATTTTATACATATACTGTCACTGTCTTCAGATACACCAGAAGACAGCATCAGATCCCATTACAGATGTGGTTGCTGGGAATTGAATTAAGAACCTCTGGAAGAACAGTCAGTGCTCTTAACCAGAGCCATCTCTCCAGCTGCCACCCATAACTACTTTTATAACTTTCTGGAGAGATGTTCACTTAAGACACTTGTATAGAAAAGTGTCAGCAGTCTCAGCTTATGGGTTCAGTTGCTCTTATAGTCTGACTCATCAGTTTTGAAAGTTGGCACAAAAGGTCATCAAGCTTTGAGTTTCTGGATTTGGTAGCAGCAGTTTGTGTTTTTCTGGATCATTCTATACACTACACACTGAAGATGGTTTTACTTTACTTGACAGTTGTGTGTCATCACACATTTGCCTTCTTAATGATTCAAAAGTAATATAGATTCTCATATCTGAAGTGATTGAGAAACTGTTTCTTCACTCCCCAAAATGTTCTTATTCACTGAACACAAAAATGTTTGTCAAAGGTTACTATAACTATTTTACAGATAAAGACTTAAATATGCATTTAGAGTGGGTTCCCTACTCTCTGGGATACTTAGAACGCCAGACAACATTCTTTGTTTTAAAAAAGAGTGAAAGAAATCTTGAGGAATTTCATGGTGTGATAGGTTTCTGAGTATTGTGTTATCCTGTATGTAGTAACGTCTTCATATTGGCATTAATGGAACCTGGTAACTTTTAAGGAGTCATATCTTTTCTGTGATGAAATATTTAGATTTATACTTTGTATGTTACTTCTACTAAGTCAGTTTTGTAAGAACACCTAAGAGAATTTTTCAATATATATAGATCACCTATATTTTATTTTTCTATCTATATTTTTGCCTCTATTGTTTGTACTTATAGTTAATAGTTTCTTGAAAATGCATATTTATAAAGTTTGACACAATTCCTTACAGTGCATATTCAGCAGTTCACGTATATATTACTGCTGAAAATAGTAAACTATTTTCAATATGTAATAAGAATAACCCCTAAGAGAAGCTTCTAGACAAACAATTAATAGAAATGTTGCTTCTTAGCCTAATGAAAGTGGCCTGGCAGCCCTTTGTTTGTGGTAAGGTACATCTAAATAGTTTTTATTCAGAGCATGTGCTGTGTTGGTCTTGTGGGCCAAGTCTCACCTAGAGACATCTCTGTCACTGCTCGTAGCCTTCCATACATAGACTGCTGTTATTCTTACTGTTATGCTAAGCTTTTACATAGCTGCATTAGAATCATGAAGTAAGTTTATAAAATATACAGGTCTCAGGTCTTATTATGGATCTGTTACTTTAGCTTGGAAATGGAGAAGTCTGTATTTTGTTAAACATGTTCCAATTGATTTTGATGAGATGAACAGTCAGATTTCAAAACACAAACTAATTATATAGATACTTTTTTTTTTTACATAAAAGCATGTGGAAATACCTTAATAAACAGAATAAAAAATGTTTTTAACTTAACGCTAGCCTAGATATTCTAAGATATAAGTAATTCTTGATCTTTACAGTTGTCATACTTGGGATCCTCTCCAAGGTTTGGAATTCTGCTTATGTGACTATAACAGTATTGTTTTTCTAATCTGTTAATATGGTTTAGAATAATTTTTGGATGGTCTTAAAACACTGACTTCTTGTCAGAGTAAAGTTAACTGCTTAGAGTGTGCTGTTCAAGTTGAGGGTAGAGAAGGTGAGTTGCCAGGAGAGGTGAGTAACTGATTAATTAATCTGCCATTACTTTCCTTGCCTTAGAATTTTGATTACATCTAAAGGATATTAGAATTTGGGTAGTTTTACTATGCTATATTTATTGGTTTTTGAATGGCTATGTAACTAGCGTCATTTCAAAAATATGTATCTATGACCCTGATGATTCTGTTTGTCAAAAATTGATGACAATTAATGATTGACTTTCTGGAGTTGCTACTTGGTTACCTTCCAGAATGGATTCTTTAAACTTGAGCTATTAAATTATGCTTTAGTGTAGCATTATTTCCCTGTATATTTGGCTATACCAGAACTGTGGTATTCACTGTACATATGTATAGGTCTCTCTCTATATTATAGCTACTTCAGGAACAAAGATGGAAGTAAGACTCTTGCCCTTAGAAAACATACTTCTAGGGGTCCTATAAATAAATTTCTTAAAGTAATATCTAAGCATTATGTTTGTGTGCATGCATACTTTCCTGGGGATAAGTCCATAGATTTGTCTTGTCTTTGTGGGTTTTATTTATTTATTTATATTTATTCATTTATTTTTATTTTTTTGTGTCTTAGTTAGGGTTTTACTGCTGTGAACAGACTCCATGACCAAGGCAACTCATATAGGACAACATTTAATTGGGGCTGGCTTACAGGTTCAGAGGTTCAGTCCATTATCATCAATGCTGGAACATGGCAGTTTCCAGGCAAGCATGGTACAGGAGGAACTGAGAGTTCTACGTCTTCTTCTGAAGGCTGCTAGAAGACTGGTTTCTAGGCAGCTAGGAGGAGGATCTTAAAGCTCATGCCTACAGTGACACACTTCCTCCAACAAGGCCACACCTACTTCAATAAGGCTACACCTTGGGCCAAGCATATTCAAATCATCACATTTGGTGACAGTGTTCTGGTATTTAAGTCTAGGCTACCCTGAAACCTTCCTGCCTCAGCTGGCCCAGTGGTTGGATCACAAGTGTGCATTGTTATGCCCAATTTATTAGCTTTTTTTTTTTTTGGTTTTTCGAGACAGGGTTTCTCTGTATAGCCCTGGCTGTCCTAGAACTCACTTTGAAGACCAGGCTGGCCTCGAACTCAGAAATCCACCTGCCTCTGCCTCCCAAGTGCTGGAATTAAAGGTGTGCGCCACCACCTCCCGACCAACTTATTAGCTTTAAATCATTTTCAAGCACATTAAATAATGGTCTAGTACTATTCCTAGGCTTCCATCATAAGTGTCTATATAGGTAGTAATATTGTTGCCTGGATATGGAGGATATAAAAAAGTAGAAATAAGGAAAATAAAATAATTGTTTTTATATTTGGTTACCTTCCAGAATGAATTCTTCAGATCTGAGCTATTAAATATGCTTTAGTTTAGCATTTCTTCCTTGTGATATATATGTTTGCCTGTATACCAGGCAAATGTGGCATTCACTGTACATATGTATAGGTCTCAATATTCTAGCTACTTCAGGAGCAAAGATGGAAGTAAATAAGACTCTTGCCCTTATTCAGTATTGAATAGGTTGTTTACTATTTTAAGGATGCTGTCTAGGAATTAAAATCTAACTTGTAAAACAGTCACCTCAGTCAATAAAGGGCTGAGGACCTATGAAAATGAAAATGCTGAGGGTAGAGACAGAAGGATCTCTGGGGTTCCCTAGCCAACTAGTCTAGCCTAGTAGGTGGGCTCTGGGTCAGTGAGGGGTAGACAGATAATCCTTTAGTTTTCATGTGTGTACACTGAAAAAAATAGTTAGCTTAAACCTTTACAGATGATAGTATATAAGCCTTCAATTTTATATAAGCCTTCAATTTTGTTATTCTTCTGCTTTATCCTTCTAAGTGCTGTGAATATTGCTACATATACCCAGAGTGGTCAAGGTCATCCCCTGCTGTCCAGTTGTACTTCCCAGCTAGTCACCAGTCTGGCCTATTGTTTGTATTTTACTTTTAAAGATTAAGTAATTTTCAGACAGGGTCTCATTGTATTTCCTTATCTGGTATAGAACTGGCTATATAGACCAGGCTGACCTCTCAGAGATCTGCCTGTCTTTGCCTTCCAAGTGCCGGAATTAAAAGTGTATGACACCACAATCCAGCCCCATTGTTTTTTATTTTTAAGAATATAATGATGTGAAAATTTAAATTTGCTTATTTAAAGCAGCTGTTAGTATTGATAGTCAAAAAAATGTTAAAACCAGAATATTCTTCTGTTTCCCTGCCACCGTCTTTGTCCATTTGCGTGCACGCGTGTGCGTGTGTGTGTGTGTGTGTGTGTGTGTGTGTGTGTGTGTGTGTGTATACATGTTTATCAGTATGTACATCTATACCCAAGTCAATTTTCTGTTAAATGTAGTCTATTTTGGTTATTTTTCTGACTTCCTGAGTCAGATTGTAATCTGAGAAAATTAAAATGTCAGTGTTTGGATTCCTGATGGCCATACTAATAAAAACGTTAGGCACCTAGTTACTAATAAATATATTGATTATATCTACTTAGCTCTCTTCCCACTATTTTAAAATTAATTTCCACTTTTGCTGTTTTTCGGGTATAATACAGTAGATTTAAGTTTTCTAGATTTATATATTCAGAATAGATTTGATGAGGTGATTGAAACAGCATTGGAACTTTGGCCTTTATACCAAAGCAAGGCTACATTTTGATCTAGACAAGGCTGTTTTGGTATATTTTCCCCACACTCTTTTCAGATTGAATTACTGATTCCCCCTCCCCCTTGTTTTGTTTGTTGTGGTTTTGATGTTTTTTTTCCTTTCAGCTAAAGGAGCAGCCCAGTGGTTTTCAAGAAGTGCCAAAGTGCACTGACTATCTCATGATGACTGGTGCCTCAGGGAGGGTCATGATTCCTGGATACAGGATCGACCTGATCCTGGATGTCACTTCAAGCAGTCATATCGTGGGGAAAAGCCTTGTCTAATGGCTAGCCTTCCTCAAAAGTCTGATGCTAGTCATCTCGGAAGGCCTCAGAGAAAGCCTTAAAGGTGAGCAGAGTAGAGTGTAGTTCTCTCTGGGGACTGTGCCTTTTTGTTGGAGAATATGATTCAACATAGAATGATAACCCTAACCTGACTTTTCAGGTCTAAGTGGTAAATTAACCTGAAGCTTAAAAATGTGTTGTTGATGATGATCAGACCCCAACTTTTGAGTTACTAGAGACTATCTTCTGAGCTTAACAGCCAATATAGGGAGAGATTTGGTATTTCCCATATTCTTCAGAGATTTAGCTTAATATGTGTTTGTCTAAAAGGACATCTCCTTTCTATTGTAGCTAAATGATACCTTGATGTCAAAATTGCATTCAGTTGTTAGCTACAGATAGAATTATAAAACTTAGTTCGTGAATGAATATCAGGCAGTTAAGCTTCAGAGGTTGGTTAGGACAAGTTTACATTTGATTTTTTTCTATCATAATGTTTTGTTTTGTTTTGTGCTTTTTTTTTTTTTTTTTTTTAATAAACATAGTTATTGCTGGGCATGATGGTGCATGCCTATAAACCCCAGCATTGGGGAGGGAGGAGGATTACCAGTTTGCCTATGCTATATAGTATGATCTTGTCTTAAAAGAAAAATGAAAAGCAAACCAAATGAAAAGCAAACCAAATGAAAAGCAAAACACACAGTAGTTATGAAGCAGTTCCTGTCTTATTGCATTGAACTTGGAGAATATTAGTATTGCCTCCTTGATCAGCATCTATCCTCACCGCTACGATTCTTAAGAGATGTTTTGTTTTAATTTTAGATTACTTTCTCTGTAATGTGAAGCACTTAAAGAACCCAGTAATTGGTTAATAACCTCAGTTTCTGAGTTTAAGTTAACTGAAAGATATTGAGAACTACTAATTTCTTTTTATTGAATTACTTTTTACTGGTGATAAATTATATGGGTCATATACCGATCCAAGTGCATGTACATTTTAAAACTTAGTATATATATATATATATATATATATATATATATATATATATATATATATATATACACATATATATGTATATATGTGTTTGTGCATATATATATGTATATATATATATATATATACACACACACATACATACATACACATATGCACATACATATATATATGTGTGTGTGTGTATATCAGGACATACAATATAGCCCAGTGTATCATGCTTGTAGATAGTTAGGAGGCCCTGGATTCAATATCTTATCATTTGGGAGAAAAATCATGTGCTTTATCTCTGTGTGTATATGTTCTGAAATTTGTTTTCTGTACAACATGAACTGTGATATACCAGAGATTTGTGTTCTATTTTGCTTTTTGTTACTTTGATGAAAATACTGACACCAACTTTGGGAGTTTACTTCATATTATAAGTTATGTGCATCATTGAAAGCCAGGGCAGGAAGGAGCTCAAGACAGGAACCTGGAGGTGAGAATTGAAACAGAGACTGCAGAGGACTGCAGTTCGTTGGCTCACTTCCCTTGACTTGCCTCCCTTGGCTTACCTAACTATTTGTCCTCTGCATGACAGGCCTGCCTGTCCAGGGGTGAGACTTCCAACAATTGGCCTGGGTCCTGCCATATCAGTTAGCAGTCAAGAAACTGCCCTTTAGACATGCCCACAGAACAGTCTGATAGAGGCAGTTCTTCAAATGACATTCCTTTTTCCTTCTGTGTCAAACTGATAATTAAGAATAGCCTTCATAGTTTGTAAACTTTTTGAGCCTGCATGGTGACAAGAATACCCACTCTTGAAAGTTGTTCTCTGACTGTCATACATGGACCTTGGCACACACACATGCATATATATGCACACACACATGCAAAATGTATAATTAAATGTAAATTTAAAAAAAGGGATAACAGACATTTTCAGGTAACATGGTCTTTATTAGAATTACTGAATTCAGCCGGGCGTGGTAGCGCACGCCTTTAATCCCAGCACTCGGGAGGCAGAGGCAGGTGGATTTCTGAGTTCGAGGCCAGCCTGGTCTACAGAGTGAGTTCCAGGACAGCCAGGGCTATACAGAGAAACCCTGTCTTGAAAAACCAAAAAAAAAAAAAGAATTACTGAATTCTGCTGTTGTGGAAAAGAACCACTCAAACAACATATTAAGGAGTAAATACTGATATGTTTAGTACAGTTTTGTTTTCAGAGCTAGATTGGGCTGCAGTAGACTTTGGACCATAGTTTGGGGAATCCTGAAATGTCCTCTATTTTGTACTCCACTGCTGTAGACCATGGGCTGTGTTACTGTATTAGATGCTTCTCACAACAGCTTTGGAGTCGTCTTTATCCACACTATTACTCTTTAATGCAGTGAGCACAATAATACTAGTAGCCAGAATGTACTCAGGTCTTACTGAATAAGTAACTAGAGGACTGCGCTGTAGTTTAGGTACTAGTTTTGAGGAGGTGACTCTTTATGTGCTGGACTTGTGAGCTCTTAATAGGTCATTTTAGTTTGAGAGCTTATATTAAGTTCAAAAATGTTATTTTTTTACAGTCTTTCCAGGCATCGCTCTTTGCAACCCCTACCCTATTTCTATTATTTCTGGCTAATAGAAGTTTGAATTGAACTTCCATTTTCATTTTTGTTTTAAATGCATTTTCTTTTCTGCTGGCACAATGGCACATGCCTATAATCCCAGGACTCTGCAGGTAGAGTCAGACAGGGGAATCTCTGTGAAGTTGAGGCTAACCTGGTCTGTGAGCTCCAAGCATGCTTGCTGGGCCTACGCTGAGACCCTTTTTTCTCTTCTACCACTCTGTCCCCACTGTTTGCTAATTCCCCTTTCTCTTACGCTCGTTATTGTTGTTTGGGGGAATTTTCTTTAACTGACTTTGATGAAGGGCTGTGTGTGTGTGTGTGTGTGTGATGTATGCATATGTGCAGTTTTTATTTTAACGTGTACTTGTGTGGACATGCATGTAGTGGCTAGAGGTTGATGTTCAAGCGTCTTCCTCTCTTGCATTCCACTTTATTTTTTGAGACAGGGCCTCTAATGGAATCTGGAGCTCTAATTCATTTGGACTTCCTGTCCAGAAAACCACAGGAATCTGTGTCTACCTAGCAGTGGACTATAGGTATGTGCTGCTGTGCTTGACATTTTACTTGGGCTCAGAGGCTCTCAGGTCCTCATGCTTGTATGGCAAGCACTTTACCAACTGAGCCATTTCCTCAGCTCTGTGTGTGTGTACATTTGAGGAGAAATTTTATAATAGAATTAATCATTTTGAGGTGAACAATATTCTTTGGAATTTTTGTATATAAATATTGAATGTGTATACATACATATTTTTTGGTACAGTGCTGAGTATTGAACTCTGGGACTCACATGACTTCTGTAGCAAGCTCTACCATTGAGCTACAACCCAGGCCCATTTCCCTATCTTCTCTTTTTTAATAGATTTATGTTTGGTACCAATGAAATCCATAAATTCTAGGATAAGCAAATAACTTTCTCATACAACCAGATGATTTTAGTTTGAATATCCCTGCCTTTAGGTTTGTTGTTCTTAGAAATAATTAGGAAAATTCTAAAGATTGAGATTATTAGAAAGCAAAACCTTAGAGAATTGATGTTGAGGGTCTTTGCTTGTGATTGATAATATGAAATCCAGAAAGCAGAAGACCCAGCAGAAGGGAGGCATCTATTGGGAAGGAGGAAATAAGTCTGTAAGGACTAAGTACAACTTACTCCTCCTTGTCTCTGATTTGTGTTCGATAAAAGACCTAACTAAGATAGTATTGTATTTGAGAGATAAACTTTAAGAAATGTTGAAGACATTAAATTCTCTTTTGAAAAAATTTTATCTTTATTATCTAAGCAAATCTGAGAAACTGGGACTGGAGATACTAGCTTTCTGTTTAGAGTTACATAAGCACTTCCATTAGTTTTATAAGGACATATAAGTTCGTGCCCTTCCTATAGTAGCATAGTACCTTGATTGCTTTTTGAGACAGGGTCTCATGTAGCGTAGATTGGATCTCCTGCCTCTACTTTCCAAGTGTTGGGATTACAGGTGTGTGCCACTTGCTACCATACAGGGTTGGTTTCTCTTTGAATGCATATTTTCTCCAGTAAACAAGTTGACAAATTAACCAACCTCTAGTTCAGAGGTCCTCAAACTGGGGTTATATATCAGATATCCTGCATATCAGATAATCACATTATAATCATAACAGTAGGAAAATTAGAGTTATGAAGTAGCAACAAAATAATTTTATGGTTGGGGGTCAGCACAGTATGAGGAACTGTATTAAGGGGTTGCAGCATTAGGAAAGTTGAGAATCACTGCTCTAGTTCAATCTTGGCAGGCTTTTAAAAATTGGTTTACTTGTCTAGTTGGAAAGCAGTAACAACAAAAATAGAGAGACTTGTATTTTAAAGACAGGTCTAATTGGGTAGTAGTCCCTGAAGTAGAGGGCCTTGCTCCATCCTGTGCTGGACTCCATTGCTTCTCTTAGGTGAATAGTTGATGACAAATGGGCTTTTACAAAACATCCTGCAACCAGGGTTTGGCTTTCAAGAAAAGCAGCAGACTAGGAGAGTGAGAGGCTTCTTTATTTACATGGCTACTCCAGACTTACACAGGACAGCCCCTATCATCATTCACCAAGTAGAACTTGACAACTTAACCAATATCTGGTTACATTGAGATTGGGGCTTGGAGAATTGTCTAGTAGAAGT
The DNA here is from genome assembly GCF_000001635.26 of Mus musculus. Classification (NCBI taxonomy): domain Eukaryota; kingdom Metazoa; phylum Chordata; class Mammalia; order Rodentia; family Muridae; genus Mus; species Mus musculus. Next base: position 62,728,950 of record NC_000080.6, on the reverse strand, counting down.
GGGAAGGAGAGGTTGATTAGACTTGGAAGAATCTGGACTGAAAGGAATATAAAGAAATTATACTTTAAAAACTTGAGTGTTTCTTTGTTTTTTTTTTTTTTTTGTGTAATGGCGTGTTCAAAGCTTACATTTTTGTCCCAGGCTTAGATTTAGGTCAGGTTTCTCATGCTTAACAAATGACTATACTCCTGGGTTTAGGGGTGATTCTTGTTATTGTATTTGTGTCTGTATGTCATAACCCCTCCTCTTTGTCAATAGACAGAATTAGGATTTTTTTAAATCTGAAAGAGAAGATAGATTATGTATTCATATTTATATCAACTTCAAATTTAAGTTATTTAAAATGCACTGTTCAAAGTGTTGTTAAAAACCCAAGTTTTGAATCGTGGCTCTGCATCTAATTAGAGATTTAAGTGTATTCTCTCTTGTTACAAGGTTTAGTGTTCTTTAGAATGAGTATAATAATGACATCTTAAGGTTACTTGGATTTTTAGTTGTTCCCACTATCACTGAACAAAGATGAGACATTTAAATCTTAACAGGGGTATAAAAGTTGTCTTTTGAGGTAATCTGTGTACCTTTAGACGAGTGGGTTAAAGGTGGCATGTAGCAGTTTATTTAGTCAGAAATGCCTGGGTAAGGGACCATGGTCTGCATTATTTAAAACCCAGAGAACATAGGATTCTGTTTTTCTAAGTCTTGAAAATTTCCAACTTTTTCAAATTGCTTTATCTAACATAGGGGCTTTAAATTTGGATTTAAACTTGGACTCAGGATTGCTAAATCCTACAAGAGACTTTACAGACATTCTGATTGTGAGGGAACTCAGTTGGGGAAGGAATGCCTTTTAGTATTTTGTTATTCTCATCCATTATTAGTGTTTATTTCTCATATTTTCAACATCTTTAATTTCTCAGCAGTGTTTATAGTAGTCAGTATGTGAGCTTGGCAAACCTGCTGTGAATTAGTGTTTTACAAGTCTAGTACCTCTATCTGTATCTGGTTACACCAGGCCAGTGCATACTCTCCCAAAAGTAGATGGTAACTTAGTGGTACCTCCGCTGAATATTTGCTTTAGAGTAATACCTCAAAATGATGAGAATGTAAATTCTGTTTTAAGTTTATGATTTTTAACAGAACTATTTTGCTGAGCTTAACTGGAGAGGGGATAATAAAAGTAAACTTCCCTTCCTGTTCTGTCTCCTTTCCGCAGAGGTTTAGATTTGCATTTCCAGTTGTTTGTTCTAAAAAGAAGGTTAAAAACCTTTTTATTGTCGAAATTTTCAAATAGGTACAGACTTAAGTAAAGTGATGGACATTGAGAATCTTTGTTCAGTTTCTGTAATTAGCTGTATTTTGCTGTACAGTTTTCAGCTTATTCCACACAGCTATTTAAGTCAGAGCCCCTAGCTTTAAGTCTTACAGAAACTTAACATAAAATTGCTTTCCTAATTCTTAGAAAGAAGACAAAACAAAACCCAGGTGCAGTAGTGTATGCTTGTAAACTTAGTACTCTATTGTAAAGGCCAGAGAGGATTGCAACCTGGTCTATAGAGGGAAAGGGGATCTGAAAAAAATTGGCCATATCATTACCTGGATCAATGAACATGTACCAGACAGTGTAAATAAATCCAGGTTAAACCCCCAAGTTTCTGAGGTTAAATTCAAAGCTTTTAAGTGGTATTTTAACTGTTTTAGTAACTATGAAAAATTATTTGAGTAATCGAAAAATTATTTCAAGCTAACTTAAAAGTTAAGCATTATTTTGACTTATAGTTTGCATTTCAAGTAAAGCAAATATGAAACTATTCTAAAATTAATCCATTAGAAAATACTAAGCAAATACTAATAGTCTTTAAAATATCATTTCTGGATGTACTTAAACTATAAGGTGTTTTAAAAGTCAAGATAACTACATACTGTGCTTAAATTTTAATGGCCAAAAGGAGTTTAGAAAAGCTTTAGACCAGTTTGTCTACTGGTCTATGAGTATGGCACAGGGAGTGCACCTGTGGAACGCAGAGGCTAACTGAAGAGTCAGTTCTTTCCTTTACCTTTTCGTGTGTTCTGGTGGTCAGGCTAGTGAGGACAAGCTCTCACTGCTCAGTCATCTTACTGCCCAGGGAATTTTTTATGTGTGCTCAATCTTAAGTTTGGGGAAGCAAAGAAACATACTAAATTGTTGCTATTCCTTAGACTCTTAAGTAATAGGTAATAGATTTGTAAAGAGAGTTAAATAAAACAGGCAATCTGATGGAATGACATTTACTATATAAGTTCAGTAAATGGAGAAATCTTAGCCAACAATGATTTTTGGCTGGCTAAAAATGATATATAAAGCTTTTGACATTGGTTTTCTTTACCTGTATGCTTTAAATTAGCTTTCTGACTTAATAGTTTATGATTTATTCCAGGTTAAATGTTTTATTTATATTCTGAATAGTTTGGATATAGTTAACAAAATATTTATTTATCATATGTTAAGTACATTGTAGCTGTCTTCAGACACATCAGAAGAGGACATCAGATCCTTTTATGGATGGTTGTGAGCCAACATGTAGTTGCTGGGATTTGAACTCAGGACCTTCAGAAGAACAGTCAGTGCTCTTAACCACTGAGCCATCAATCCAGCCCCCATAGTTGTACTCTTAAGAGTTGATAATGTTGCACATCTTTTGAGAAACATGTTCTGATTTGTGTTGATGGGAGATGTTTAAAACTTAGATCATAGTTTAAGTCATAATTCATATAGTATGGTTTTGAATATGTTAACCTCTCATTTGTAGAGGTAACACTAAAGTTGTAGGACACAATACCAGGCTGTATATCATTCCTTTGTTTTTGATGTCTATCAGGTTCTTACCTTTAGTAATCCTTAGTCTGCTTCCTCTTTTCTTTTTCCATTGCCACTAGTTATTTAGTGCCGCAGCTCTTACTCCTGCCTGCTTGCCTTCCTGCTTTCCCACCTTTCTCTCTCCCTCCATTCCTTCCTCCTTCCTTCCTTCCCACCCTCCCTCCCTCCCTTCCCCCCTCTCTTCCTTTTTCCTTCATTGAGAGATCTCAGGCCTAACATATGCTAGACAAGTGTTTGTGCATTCTGTCTACAACAAACCATTTGTTTATTTTTATTTTTCAACTGTGTATGACTGTGTGGTTATGTGCACATGAGTACAGGTACCTGAGGAGGCCAGAAGAAGGTATTGGATCCCCTGCACTAGAGTTATGGGTGGTTATGAGCTGCATGATATGGGTGTTGGGAACTGATTTCAGGTCTTTTAGATGATCAGTGAGTACTCTTTTAACAGCTTAGCTATATGTCTGGCCCTCTTTTTCTTCTTTTAAATTTTATTTAGTTTTTGTATGAATGAATACACATGAGTGCCATGGTGCACGTGCAGAGGTTGTTTTGGAAATCAGGCTTGGTGGCAAGCATCTTTACTAGCACTCTTGCTGTCTTGGTTCTTTTCATGACTACCTTTAATCTGCCACATGTGGCAGAATGTCTCTAAAATATGCCATTTGTGTATATCATTCTGCTCACACTATTTCATTGCTTTCAGTTGTTCAGTAGAGTCCTCAGTGCTTTCACAGCTTAGCTAGTCACATTATTAATCCTTTCATTTTCATTGAGTCATATTTATTGAACAACTCATTGTCTAGATACACCAGAGTCTAAGATAGAATGGATGGCAAAGTGAACCGGAGTCCTGCTTTTGGGGTACTGGAGAAGATAGCAATTTTAAAAAATAATTAGGTAGATGAAAGTAAACTTGCATTCACCACTTATTCTCTCAAAATGGAGGGATATGAAGTGATATCTAGCTCAGGCTTTGAGGTACTGGGCTCCACCTCTAGTACTGTAAACAAATTAGGGTAGAGTAGGGAGGAATGTGCTATCAGGTCTTATAGTAACTATATTAGATCTAGTCAGAGGTCATGGGTTGTAATATGTGAAGAGAAGCCAGTGTGGTGGCTCAGCTCTGCAGTTCCAGGGCTTGAAGCTGAGGTAGGACTCCTGTGCCAGCTTAGGCTGCAGAATGAGGCTTTGTCTAAGAGAAGACCAGAAGAGAGTAAGGTTTATTATATAGAATATATAAATGAAGATCATATCAGGCAGGGGAGTCCTTTTCTCTAAAGGGTTTGTTTTGAGAATGAGGAACTGAAACAAGGCTAATGGCACTTGGAGCATTGACAAAAAAGGGGATTATAGTATATGGTGGAAAAGAAGTTTGGGCCTCATTGTGCAAGGAGCTTGAACCATGCTAAGTAATGATGGTGCTAATACAGAAGAATCAGGAGCTGGCAATGTAGCTCAGGGTTTGAGAGCCTGCCTAGCAGGAACAAGACAGGCAGATGTCATTCAGAGTTCTGTGCAGTGGTAAGGAAAGAAGAGAAGACGACAAGTAAGTGTTGAAAGACCAGGTAGGTGCTGCTGTTAATTTTAGCAATTTTCTCAAGTAGGTGGTATGGTAGTAAAAGAGATAATAAACCCCACATTTTAAAGAAATATTTAGGAAGTTAAATTAGTAAAATTCACTGTCATAAATTGTATTTAAGGCTTAAGGGGCAGTAAAATGGCTTCTAAAGAACTGTGTAGATGATGATAATGATGCCATTCATTTCCTGGCCTAGTGAATGTTGGAAAACTTACAGAAGAAGAGAAATCATGACTTTAGAATGCTTAGGTTTCAAGGTATCTTGGAATCATTTAGGAATGAATGTCAGATAGAGAATTTGGTATTCAGAGGAGAGAATTTGGCTGGGCATATTCAAGTGGAATATTATCTAAATTTAGATAGTAATTCAACCTGTGAGTAGGTTAGTTTGGGCCAAGTATAAACTGGCAAGGGCCTCTGATTATTAAGCCCTACAGATCTTTAACATTTTAAAGTTTTGATATTTGGGATTGAGGTTGAGCTGAGGCTAGAAGATATCTCTAGATTTCATGATGCCTGTAGTTATCAATTGATGCATAACATACCATTTTGAAACTTACTGGCTTAAAACAATTTATTATTTCTTTGGAGTATATGGCTGAGGTACCTGGTTTCTCTCCTGGAGCTTCTTTGTCTTCATCATTCAGCAATCTGGTTCAAATTTCTTTACATGGTTTGCATTTTCCACAAAGGAGGAATAAGCCTCTTTAGACTTAATCAGACTCAGTTCAGAATATTTTGGCTATACTATAGCAGTTGAGGAAGAATGGATAAGAATTAGTGCCGTTTGGGTAAGTGGAGTGGGAGATGAAGACAAGTACCTATTATTTTTTTATATTTTCTTTAAGCTTGACCTGAATTGTTCTGTGATTTCCCTGAAAGTTAAGCTGTTTCTTTGTCCCCTTACTAAAATTGTAACCATTTATTTGTAAGCAACTAGCTGAAGTCTACTTGGGGGTTATGGTAAATATTTGCTTTTATTCTTTCTCCTTTCTCCATCCCCTCTTCCTCTTCCTTCCCCTCTTCCTCACTTTTGTCTCTTTTTCTTCTTGGTTTCCTTTCTTTTCTCTATGGCTCTGCTTCTTTTGGAGGGAAGGTGCTACTCCATAACCCAGGCTGATCTGGAAATGATGGTAACCCTCCACCTTTAGCCTTTTGCCCAGGTTATAGGTTTGAGTGGCTATGCCAGCCAGGCTTAAAGAGGTTCTTAAAGTCTTTCCTATCTGTTCTGAAGTTTAGTTTTCAGTCTTAAGTGTGTGTGTTTGTAGGGGGCTGTTGTTCCTCCTCTGTCTTTACTCCATCAATTCCCCAGTCTCCATGCAGTTGTAAGCCTTAGCAAAGCTTTTCAGTTCTTTACTCTTGCCTGGGGTGCCTTTCCTCATTTCCCCTAGGTATTATTCTGTACTACTGCTGTAACATGCTGCAGTTACTTACTTAAGTGATCTTGAAGGTAAAAAAATATAATGTGTAACATGTTACCTTTCATTAAATAACCCGAGTCACAACTTGATTTATGATCTATTCTGTTCTAAAAAGGTCTCACTTGATAACATTTAGACCTAATTACATCTTTGATGCTCTGCCAGGCCTATGGGTACTAGGCCGCAGCAGAAACTACAAAAAAAAAATTAGGGTTTGCTTTGTTAGGTAAAACATTACAACAAATGATAAATGGTCTTTGTATACCTCAATAAAGTGAGAATTTAAGAGGTTGTATTTTGAGTGGTCTTAAAAGGAATTATGCCCAATATAAGTAAATTTTCATTGTGAGTACTAAACAGGATAAAATTGGTTTTGTGTCATCTGCACAGGGAATATTTTATCTACCCTATCTGTGTTCTAGGAGTTGGGCAGCTTTTGTAGCTTATTACTTTATCCTCTGTGTCTGGATACACATAAAAGTGCTATTTGGAGAGATAGGTATGTACACAGAGTAGAGTTTTCATGTATTTATGGAGATGGGACTCCTTGGTTTCATGAGCTATCGAATTGTTTTTTAAAACTCTGTTTTCCATGACTGGCAGGGAACCTACTATGAAGATCAGGATGACCTTGAATTCACAGATAATCTGCCTGCCTTCTGAGTAGTGAGATTAAAGACAGTTACCACCATGCCCAGCTCCCTCACACTTACTTTATAAAAACTGTTTATGTCTCTGTGTGTGTATCTGGTGTTGAGATGGAGGACGCGTTCACTGAAAGGTGCTTGCACTCCGGCTTACCACTCTCATTATTTTCTTCAGTTTCATTTTGGAGATGAAAGAAAAGAATCAGATTGTCTTTTCTTCCCTCACTAAACTAGTAAGATAGGCAGCTAAGTAACAGGCCATTAAAGCTCAGATGGGAAGTACTGTCCTGAAAGGACTTGCAGTTACTTTAGTAATAGAGCTGGTTAGCAGAGCATGCCGAGAAGTGTAGTGTCCCAAGTGTTAGTGCAGACAATGGTGTGTTTTCAGCTGGGAACCATTGAGGTTACAACTGAGAAAGGTCTACCTAGATGCCAGACTTAGAGATTGCTGGAAAACAATTTCCCTTTTATTGTTTTCTGGCTTCTGTTTATTTCTTACATTTTGCAATTTAAAATGTAGATAATGTGTAAAAATAATGGTTGTTTGAGATTTTATACATTTTCCTTAGAAACTGAAACAGCTAAAAATATCTTCACCATATGGCAGCTGACACCATTCAGAACTCTAGTTGCAGGGAATCTGACATACTCTTCTGATCTGCAGGCACACACAGTACACACGCTTTTATGTGTAAGTCAAACAATCATGTACAGTAATAATATAAAATAAATCTTAAAATAATCAAATCAATTTAAAAACTGTTATCTCTACCTTTGCTTATTTGGCTTTTAATATCTTTATATATACCTGTCCCTCAAACAAACAGTCAGGCAGACAGATAGAACTTTTAGTTCAATTTTAGCAAGATCACAGACAAATAGAATCTGAGCCATTATCAAATAAGACCCTGAAGAATGGGAGATAAGCCAGTAAGGTGCTTGCTATATAAGCCTGGGGACTTGCATTTTGGGACAGCAACAAGTCTGTAACTTGAGGACTTTGGTTACTTTTCCCATAAGTGACTGGCCAGTCACTCCAGGCAAAACCTTTTGTCTCCATGTTCAGCAAGAGACTGACCAATGAAGCTATGAAACATTAACTTCTACCACACACAATTGATAATCAAATAGGCTCCTGCACTTTAATAAAGACTAGGTTTGAGCAAGTAATATGATAAGTTGTCATCAGCTTGCTCTGCCAGTTGTTTCTTAACAATGTTTGAAAGTTTAGTTTTTGTTTTTGTTTTTGTTTTTTGTTTTTTGAGACAGGGTTTCTCTGTATAGCCCTAGCTGTCCTGGAACTCACTTTGTAGACCAGAAATCCGCCTGCCTCTGCCTCCCAATTGCTGGGATTAAAGGTGTGCGTCACCACCACCTGGCGAAAGTTTAGTTTTTTTAAGAACTCAAGGAGTCCCAGGGAAAGGAGAAGGGGAGTAAGGGAGACAGCTTTCCTTACTTCAGAATGAGGCTGGATTTGCTTTTGTATTGGCCACCAAAAGAACAATGTATTTGGATTGATGCTGTTACTTGTTTATAGTAACAATATAGAAAACCTCACTTGTACCCAAGTTAAACTGTAGGTATAAGTAGTAATTTCCTTTGCGTATTTAGACTGACACTTTGACAAGTATTGTGAAGACCAATAATAAGGTTATGGGAAAAGTAATTAAGTCATGTGATTTCTCCAATTTTCAAAGTTTACAATCCATTTTTGACTTTCTAAATTTAATTGTATAGCAGGGGTTGTTTGAGGGCATTCTACAAACTGATGGTTCTGAATATATAATCTCATTACATCTTATCTTTCTCTGCAAGTATAGTAATAATAGTTTTTTTTATCCCCATTTACTTGTTATAAATATATGGAAATCTTGTAAACTAGTGCTCAAAAGTGCCATTATTATCGTTCATTTTTAATCATTGTTTCTACCCATGCTTTGAGAATTAGAAGGGGAAAGAAAGGGAAGAAACACTGTTGCTGTTTCCTGTTAGCTGCAAGGGTAACTGGGAAGAGTAGAGGATAAGTGTACAGCAGTGACCCTGACATGCTCAGAAGAGGACTGTAGGCACAGTAGGTGGTGTATAGTCACTAGCATGACTCAGAAATATGCACATGTTAAGATAGTTATTTTTATGAAGTTTTAAGCTTTTTCCTCATTTGATAAAGTTAGGTTTTTTAATAGTAATGTTTTAATATTTGGATTTTTAAAAGAAGTCTGTGTGTGTTCTTTTAATAATAGTTAGGTTTTATGATCCAGTGTTAAAAGTCATAGAATCAGGAAGCAGACTAACCTGGACTTTATTTCTGTCTCCTCACTTACTCTGTGTCTCTTCCAACAAGCTACTAAAGTGCTTCTATACTTTAAATCTTTAAGTGGGGATTATATTGGTCATTGTTTTATTTGTGCTTTATGGCTTACGTGAATATTATATGTGGGTTTAGAACAATGTGTAGCATCTAATAGTAACTACTGCAAAGGTAGCATTGTTATTCATGGCTGTTATTTATTGGTAGGGCCTAACTCATGTAAATTATGTATACATTTTACCATTGAATTACATCTCTAGCCTGGTGGCTGGGTTTAGTTTAGTTTTGTTTTGTTTTTTTGAGATGTAGGGTCTCACTATGTAGCTCTAATTGCCCTGAGATGCTTAAGTTTGAATATTCTTATACTAAAATTTCTCAAGATTAGATAATATCTCTTACAAAAATAGTTTTTATCAAATGTTCAAATATAGAAATCCTGCTAAATACCATGAAAGCTTGCTGGTACTATGATTTTTCAGTTTTTTCTTTCTGTTAGCTTAATTTTAAGTACATCTATGAAAGAAATTCCTAAAATATTATGACTCCCTTCCTCGCACACCAAGCTTTCTTAATGCTGGGACCATATTTTACTGTTCATCTTTAAATCACCCAAACCTAAAGTTTCACTGGCAGCTCTATGCTGCAGGGAAGGTTAGTACGTTTCACACACTTTTTTTTTTTTTTAAAAAGATGTATTTATTTATTTTTATGTGAGTCCACTGTAGCTGTCTTCACACACACCAGAAGAGGGCATCAGATCTCATTACAGATAGTTGTGTGGGAATTGAATTCAGGACCTTCAGAAGGGCAGTCAGTGCTCTTAACTGCTGAGCCATCTCTCCAGCCCCCTTGCACATACTTTTAGGTAGATGATCAAATAGAAATCTTTTGGATCTTAATAGATGTATGACCTTGGGGTTAGTTATCTAATCTACTTTGTATTTCTTTGAAGAACATGTGAAGTTTTGTTTTTGGTTTTGTTTAAAATAATCAGATTATTTTTAAAAAATCTGGATAACTACCTAAACACTTGGTTGGTTTATACAGTTACCTCAGTATGTTGCAGCATTTCCAAGTATTTTGGATAAGAATAAGGAATATAGGTATTTTTGCCATATTTACTTTGTTGTATTCTTTAGCATATGGGAGAGACTCCTGCAGACCTGTGTATTCTTTCTTCTCTTACATAATGTCATTTTTGTGCCTCTTGTTCAGTTTCTGGTCAGTTTTGTCCTTCACTTCATATATATATGCTGGGCATACAGGAAATGATACTTGTTTGCTTTACCCCTATATAGAGATGGTGTTCTGTTCAAATCATTTCCATTTTGCCTTTATGTTTTTAATTGAAGAATACACTTAATTGCATGTACAGCCATCTAACAGAAAAGTGGCCATGTTCAGATTAGTTAGGTCATGGAATTTCTAAAAAATAATCAAACTGTACACTCATGTGTTTATTTTACATAGTAGTATATTATAAAAGGTACTATTGTAGAGATCTCTTCATGTTGGATCTTTGAGATTTAGATTACTCTTTTTAACTGGAATAAATGAACGATAGACCAGTTTGTATATTAATTATAGGTGGGTTTTCAATTTTCATGTTTCAGATAATATCATTGTATAAGTTTGTGGTAATTGGACCTAGGGTCTCATGAATGCTAAATACTGATTATACATTCTAAAACTCTTTGTTTAAACTTTTTGTAAAGAAGAGAGTGCCTCTAGGTGGTGGCATTCTCTGCTTATCTTCAACAGTGCCAAATGACATCCGCATCCTCCAGATGGCCACATATTTACCCACTCCCCAGCAGTGTGGGGTGTTCTCACTGCTTTGTACTCATACTATTTATGCTCATTTTATCGATATAAAATAGCATTCCTTGATATTTCAATTTGTATTATCTGGTAACTAATGTACTTGATCCTCTTGCCACATGATGCAGACCACATGAATTTCTTCATGAGTATTTTTCCATTTTTAAATTTTAGAATGTATCCATATCTATTGCATATTTTTATGATGATCAGTTTTGTGTTTTTCTTGACTTATTTGCAGTTGCTTTTAATTCTCAAACTCATGAAGGTTCTTCTCCTTTGTGACTAATGTTAACTAGGACTTTAGCTATTTTAGGTTGAATAATGCAGTCTTCTCAGAATTTTTTTTTTAACCTGTTCTTGCCTGCCAGCCATTTCTGTTCCTCACTTTACTCAAACATTCCTATCTCCTGGGAGATGAAATGCTGATGATACTAAGGGAAAAGAATAAATAAGAAATGCAGCAAAAAAACGAATAAAAAAGGGACAGTTCTATAAAATTGAAATAACCATGTTTAAAATACTTGAAAATATTCTCAAGAGCCTGTCTTTTTTTCTTATTTAGAAGTACATTTTAAACTTTGTGCAACCAAAGACCGATTGTTTAATGTTGTCATTGCTGCAGGAATTTATCATTACATGATGAGTTGTGTATGTGAGGTTTCCAGCAGAGCCTCTGAATGCTTAAAGTGGTTCTGTGCCTTTCTTAAGAGCACAAAAATAACAATTAAAAAACGTCTTCAGCCAGTCTCTTTGAGTCATTTAAAAGTAAATCTGTTTATTTACTTCTTATCTATATGCTGTGTGTGAAATCTCACACCAAGGTTTCTGAAATTAAATTGGGTTCTTTTGTCAATTCTACCTTGATTTAAAACTCAAGTTTCTTTACTAACTTAATAATTCCTTACTTTTAAATTTTCTATTCTAGAAAGTGCGCTTCTTGTGAAATTGTACTTATTTAAAGACTTGTACAAGTAGACTGTACTTTAAGACTATACTAGGGATAATTATCTGTCAAGGTTTTTGTTTTTCTTAAGATTTGTTCTTTTAAATTTTTTAAAAAAAAATTTGTTTGTATAGCTCTTTTGCCTGAGTGTAACTCTGTGTTCTTTGTACATGACTGTACATGCCTAGTGACCTTAACGTCAGAAGAATCTGAGAAACTTGAGTTGCAAGCAGTTGTGAATTTCCATAGGGGTGCTGGGAAGCAAATCTAGATCTTCTGAAAGAGCAATCAGTGCTTTTAAACTCTGAGCCATCTCTAGCCTCCTTAAGATTTATTTTTGTTTTTATGGGAGTGTGGTATGTGTAGTAGTATATGCCCAAAGAGGCCAGAGATGTTGGATCCCCTGAGACTAGAATTAGAAGTTGTTGTAAGTAACCCCTGATATGAAGTGTGGGTTTTCTGCCAGAGTAGTCTATGCTTGTAACTGTTGAGCCATTTATAGTAATTCAAATTTCATCTTTCAACTTAAGATCTTTATAGTAAAATAGTATGTGCTATTAGATATATTTGAAGCTTTTATTTGTGAAACTTGTTTTTGGATGTGATAAGAGAGTGTGGTTTTGATGTGTTTTTAAAGTTGCTTTAAGAAGTAGTGTGTGTGGCTAGAGAAATGACTCAAGGTTAAAGTTCACTCTTGCAGAGAACCGAGATGGGTTCCCAGCGCCCATCTGTAACTCCAGTTCTAGAGGATCTGATGCCTTTCCAGGCTGTGATGGGCGCCAGTGTACATGTGGTATACAGACCATACATACGACCAAACACCCCATACATAGACAACAATAAGATAATCCTTGTGAAAAACTTACTTATTTTTCCCCATTACTTTCAGCTTCATTTACCTCTGAATTCGCCGTTGCCTGGAAGTGAATTGACCAAGGAACCTTTTCGTTGGGATCAGAGACTATTTGCTTTAGTGCTGCGGTTGCCTGGCACCATGTCGGTGGAATCAGAACAGTTGACAGGTGTGCCTTTGGATGATTCTGCTATCACACCAATGTGTGAAGTGACAGGAGGTAAGGTTTTTGCTAAAAGTAACTCAGGCTTAAAACAGTTTATCTGAATGTGCTAAAATGAACATCTCACAATTTGCATGTTTATGTTTGTCAAACAACATTGACATTCCTGTAGTTTTAAAATTGCATGTGTTAATGTTGGGATGCAATCTTGATAAATACTGTTGGATTTCATGAATGTTAGGTTTTTGTTTTTAACCTACGTAACAAATGATGGTATTTGAAGTTGTTAGACGAACTTTCCTGTCTACAAAAAAATCATTAGTGATTTTGCTGGCATAGTGACATACACCTTTAGTCCTAATACTGAAGAGTCAGAGGTAATATGAAGTAAAATTGTCAAAGATTTTTACAGAAATTAGAAAAAAATGAATTAATAAATTATTTTACAAAAAAATTACCATTAATCTAAAATTATCTGAAAAGAAAAAGCAATTTTTTTCTATACTTTACAAACTGAGCTATGTAATGTTCCTCCTATGATTATTGTTTAGGTCTAATCTCATCCGTTGTAATGTTTGATAATTTCTACCAAAGCATTAAAAATCTACAATGGGTCATTTTAACTGGGAGAACGAAGTATGTATAATATTGCACACTTTCAAGTCAAGAGGTTGGCTTATTCTCAGCTATTTAGAGACACATGCATGCATACATTAGATAGACCACACTCTATAACAGACCTAGGGTCATCACTAACACCTGGGTGGAACAGTGAAGAATCACAAACTTTTTGAGTTGGGACAAAGTTAAATTTATTTAATCTAGAAAAATCTGTAAGCAAGTTTTCATAAAATACCTGTTTGTTTTGAGTAGGATGTATGTTGGATGCTTTTACTACGCTTTCATCCCCAAAGTACCGTCTGGTGTGTATTATTGACCAGAGCCCTGTAGCTCCTTTCTCCAATTCAGGACAAATGAAGCATGTGGGAATCACCCTTGGTTCTTCTGTGCATCAGAGCATCTCTTACCATCTCCAGATCTGACAGACGAGACACACTAAAGTATTAATGGTTCTAACTGGTCCTTTTCCACTGTACAATACTCATGTCTCATTGAATGTCTCACTGAAAAGCTGATCCATAAGAAACAGAAACCTGATCTCAAGGCTTATAAAATGGCTTTCCATATTTGACAAATAAACCATACGTATTAAGGCCTGGAAGACACTTAATCAATATTAGGTCCCTGCCTGTCTCTATCTAAATCTATCCGTCTTCCACATGTAAGCTCACAGCAGTGCTTTCACATGCATCCATATGTCCTTTTCTCCCTGACCCTTTCTCTTTCCAGAGCTTCTTGTGGATAATTCTATTTTTCAGGTTCCTGATTCAAGTGTCACCACCTCAGAAGAAACTTACCAAAATATACTCACTCTCAACCTTATTACTACCATCTATATATTAAAATAAATGGAAATAATTAAAAATCTGTGGTAACTGCCAGGAGACCAGTTGAATAATTATTCTCTCCTCTGCACTTGTACTTATCATCTTTTATTTTGTTCAGCAAGTCTGAGAGTTTGAGGAGTTATTGCTAGATGTGTGTATGTATGTCTGTTAAAGATTGGCAAACAGTTGGAGATAGTAGTGCCTTATAAAGGTGGATAGATACTTGATATTTTTTCCTTTGTGATTTGCTCAACCAGGGTTTCTATGGTCCATTTACCTTACCTATACTTAGAAGAAGAAAATTGTATACTCACCTACGATGAGATTGTTGGTTGGAAATAATAATTTTTGTTTATTCTTCGTTAAAATTGGGAAATACCGACCACTTAGTTTCTATTAATATTGTCATTAAAAAAAAAAAAAAAACTATAGTAGTCCTTATGGGAGTTTGACTTTTTACAACTAATTAGTTCATTCTTTTTATCTCAGGCCGGTCATACTCTGTATGTTCTCCAAGAATGCTTAATCAGTGTCTGGAATCCTTGGTGCAGAAAGTACAAAGTGGGGTGGTAATAAACTTTGAAAAGGCAGGACCAGATCCTCCCCCTGCTGAAGGTATTGTATTGTCCTCATAGATATTCTGAGTTTGATTTATGAATTATTGACCCCTATCCCACCCCCATTGTGTGTTGTTTATATGTGTGTTGGTCCAAGCATTTGGGAGGTAGATCTCTAACTTGAGGCCAGCAAGACCGGCAGGACTACATAGAGATCCTAGCTCAAAATAAAATTTAAAGATTAACAAGGCCAGTTGTCATGGTTACACAATTGCTATTGGTATAGAAGAGGAAGTTATAGGAATATTATATTCAAATTGAACAAATTTTTACTAGCTAGTGAACTGCAGTTTGTCTAACAAAGCAGTCATGACACTCTCCAACTTAAGAAACAGGAAAGCCCATAATCTACAAGCATTAGGCTTTTTTTATTGTTGAGTAAAAAAAATGGATGTGTTTTAATTTTGTTTGCCCCCCTAATGTATTTTTTTTCTTAACCTCTTTGCAGCAGAGGGGCAGCCAGATATATCAAGACCTTTTGGATCTCAGCCTTGGCATAGCTGTCACAAGCTCATATATGTCAGACCAAATCCTAAAACTGGGGTTCCTATAGGCCATTGGCCTGTTCCAGAGTCTTTTTGGCCAGATCAGAATTCTCCAACACTAGTAAGTACCGGAGTAACCATGACCAGTTACTAATAACCATTTAGATGATTTTGTTTGATGGAGCTCCTTGACTTTGAGAGAAGGTCCTGCTCTGCAGTTCAGGCTTTGTTGAACTGTATAGCACAAGCTGGCTTGAAGCATGAAGTGATATTAAGTCCAATTGTTATTTAAAGGTGTGGCTCATTTACAGAAATTAGATAAATACATAATATGCTTATAATAAGCCATTATTTTATAGAAATTAGATAAATATATAATATGCTTATCATAATAAGCCATTATTTGCTTCTACATATGGTCTTATGAAGCAACAGAAAAAAAGATATCTTGTTTCCCTTGGAATTTAATACTAGGTTACCTTTTTGTTACTTACATTTGGATACTGAATTGTAAATGTATGAAGATTTCTTTATTTTAATTTTAAATGTAATGTAGCATGAATATTTGTCTTTGGGGTACAAATTGAAATTTATATGAAGGACTAGAATACTTGTGATAATTTGTATTTCAGTAACTATTATTTGGGGGTTTCTACTCCACCTTAAATCATTTAGTTCCCAAATAAAAGACACAAAATCCTTATATTTATAATAAGCTTTAAAGAAATAAATATCAGCCCTCTATGCTATTTTGTCTACTTCCCTGTCTGTAACCCTGAGATATCACTTTCCATGTTCATGTTGGGCTGCTCCTGCTCCAACAGGCTGGCCCTCATGCCATGTGCTTATGATCCACCTACTCCATGGCAATTTCTTCCTTCCTCCTCCTCTCTCTTGTCTTTGCTCCTAACTGAGACCCCCAAGCCTGGGGACATTCTGCCCAGCCCAGGTTGTAGGCATCTTTATTAACCAATTATGGATACCTTGGGGAGTTGGGGGCAGGGGCACAAGGGTTACGTGACAAAAGCTGGTATGCAGGAGGCTCCGCCTGTCTTGGAGCAACAAGCAGCACCAGACCAACCGCCTACAAGTTGGCCTGCAGTCTTTCAGGCCATAGTCTTAGAAATTCATGTTCACTTGTACAACTTTAGAACAACTTTATTAGTTAATAGTATTGCAGCTTGGAAGTTGAGCTTGTGGGGATTTTTCTCATTTTACCCACATGAATTGTTTTTATGAATATTGATGGTTGTTGAGTGATCATGGTACGTTATAAGTATTCTTTATAGTAGAATACAATTAAACAAAATCATATCTATTCAGACTTGTTTAATCTGTTTTTTTCTGATTAATGTTTTTGTAGCGTCTAGGGCATGACACTTATTATTAATATTACTCTTAGAAGGTAGGTTTTTGGGGCTGGAGAAATGGCTCAGTGGTTAAGAGCACTAAATGCTCTTCCAAAGGTCCTGAGTTCAATTCCCAGCAACCATGTGGTGGCTCACTTATCTGTAATGAGATCCGATGCTTTTTTCTGGTGTCTGGAAACAGCGACAGTGTATTCACATATAAAAGTAAATCTTAAAATAAATAAGTAAATAAATATTTTTAAAGGTAGGTTCTAGTTCAGAGATTTTGAGCAAGTAACTATTATTCATGTTAAAATAAGCCACTTGTACTTTTTTTTAAACTATATGTTTGACTTTCATGATAAGTTTTAATTTGAGAGATGAACTTCAAGTCTATGGCTACTAATAAGGTCTTTCTCCACAGTATAGTAGCACATAGTATAGTACATGAAAGTAAAAGTTAAAAGTTTCATTGTATTACTTTGTTTAATCTTTTTTCTTTTTCTGATTAAATGTATATAATTTTTGATTTGCGTTTATGAACAAGCTTTTCATTTCTTTGGTGATATTTATTTCTTTTTTCCTTTTTAAAATTCTTCCCATATTTTTATGAAGTATCTTTGTTGATTATTCATGCCATTGTATTGACATTGATACCAAAGGTATCTATGGTATTTTATGGAAAGTGAGAAAAAATATGGAAATAAAAAAGAATAAAGTGTATTTAGAGAATGGAAGATGTAGCTAGACTGCTGTTAAGTAAACGGAACTAGACTACTGTTAAAAACCAAATTGTTTGCAGTTTTAAATGCAAAATTTAGGGAATGTGAGTTGTTCCTCTTCCCATTCAGAGTGCATTTGAAGTCAGTTTTAATGAATCTCCACTTTAGGAAAGTAACTTAGTGCACATTAGAAGGATGTAAGTTGGAAGGGCAGGTAGGCTACCTGCAGGGCTAGTAATATGGTTCATTTAAGAGATACTAAAATGTTTTTCCTAGAATATGGATCAGAATGATCATAAGAAATAGTACTGGATATAACTTTAAAATTTATTAATTCAAGTCTATCCAGGGGAATGACATTTCTACAAATTCTAATTTTCATATAAGTAGCTCCTGAAGTTAAAAAGTGATTTTCCTATTAACTGTGAGCCTGTTGACCATGGCTCTTGTCTTCCAAAATTGTTTGGAGACTTAAATAGAAATACATTTAAGAATTTTCTTTACCTAAATATATAGAAGATTTTCTTCCCAGAAAAGGAAAAAAGGAAATTTTAAGACTGGCCTGGAAGATGGTAAACAAACTATTAAAATATTTTACACACACACATACCCCACACTCCAAATATATTTAAATAAAATGCAGCTAGTACATCTTGAACATTACCAGTCTATTGCCAGATTCTCAGACATACATATTGCAGAGCACAGTTGGCTAACTGTAATGGAAGGCAGGGTGCAGGTAATGTCAGGAAATAGGACTTAACTGCTTGGTGTACGTTTTGAGTCTATATATTGGGAAGGGGTACTAGAAAAGTCTCCCTGAGTTTAGTTCCTAGCAAGTCACTCGTTTTCTAAAAGTTTTTAGTTATAAAAGAGAAAATACTGAAGTAGTCAGTAAGATCCAGGGGCAGGAAAGATGATGACGTATTAGTACAACTGCACATGGGTAGCATAGCTGAAACATAGAGTCTTTATAGGACATGAGTGAGGAATGCCTTAGAGACCAAAGCAGTGAGGCTTTTATTTGAAATTAAAGGTGTGAACCCTTCTTGCCTTGTGATTGGCCCAACTTTAACTGCATACGTTTAAATAGGGAACTACATGAAATGACAATAGGATTATTGGAGTAGAGTAACTAGTAGGAATACTAGTTAGAAAGCAGTTGTGTGTAGTCTTAACTTGAGAAACAGCAAAGATCTGAGTTAAAATGGTAAGAAATATTAGTTTCTGAAATTGGGGATTGATTTCATTAATATTGTCAGAAAGAAAGCCGCAACAGCCAGTACTGAGCATGTGTCCCATCATGTGTTCTAGTAAGTGCCTTCCAGTTGCACTGTGGTTTCATTAAGTCTTTGATAGTTAAGATGGTGAGGTCTTTAGAAGAGAACTTGAAGACTGGAGACAGATTAGATACAATGTATGTGAAGGCTGAATAAGAGTCAGATTATGTCCAGTAGGCAGCTGTAGACATGAGAGAAATGAGATAGTTTTGATCCTTAAAGTGTTGTGTTTTTATGGCTCTAGAACAGGAATCTTTAAAATAAAGTGTTAGGTACCTTAGGAATATACCAGTGGAATAACCAGCCATAGGAATCCATTGGGAAATAGAGAAAAGGCTAACTTATAAATACAGTTTATGTCTTTTATTAGGTATACATTGATTATTTATATTTTTATACCCACAGTTTGTAAATAGTGTCTGAATATTGCCTGTGCAGAAATTAATAAAGGACTGTGATTAGCTTGGAAGTTACTACTCTATAAGTAATTGCCACAAATGAGGTTTAGTGGGCTTTTGTACATCTTTCTTAGATATGAAAATAAAAATTCCTTTTAATTATAAATTAGTTGAATGCTTTTTTTTCTAAAATTTGCATCTAATTAATGATACATTTGATTTTAGATAGATTTTCATTTTATGGATTTTGATCTTTCTCTTTTTCTTGGTAATATTCCATAAATGTTTGTTTTTTCAGCTTAATGGTATTTCCAGGAAACCAAACTTACTAAAAAGACTGAGGCATTAAGCTTTGATAAGAGAAAGGTACTTAAAATGTGTTGATAAAATGTGTTCTGGTATTTTGTGTAAATAGTAATAAGATTTTCCCCTCTAGCCACCTCGTACATCTCATCCTGTAGTGAAGTTTTCCTGTACAGACTGTGAGCCAATGGTTATTGACAAATTGCCTTTTGACAAATATGAGTTGGAACCTTCACCACTGACTCAGTTTATTCTAGAAAGGAAATCTCCTCAAACGTGTTGGCAGGTAAGCTGAAAAACTGTAGTGAAGAAAACATTTAGGCAATGTTTCTGACAGAGCTAAACTGGGGACTAGAGAGATGGGTCAGTCAATAATGTGTTTGCTGTAAGAGCACACAAACCTGATAATACAAATTTTGGATACCTAGCACCTGTGTAAAAAGCCAGCTACAATAGCCTATCTCTGTGTTGGGAAGGATATAGGAGGACCTTGGGATTCATTGGCTAGATAGTCTGGCTGAAATGGTGAACTCTAGGTTCAGAAAGAGACTGTGTCAACAGAACAAAACAGAGAACAATTGAGGAAGATACTCAGTGTCAACTTCTGCCTTCCACACACACCTGCATGTACATGCATGTGCATATACACACAAGCGAAACTGAATCTATGTTTTGCATATCATTCATTGCAGGTTTATTGAATATGAGTTTTAACCTTCCTTTTCTACAGGTGTATGTGAGCAATAGTGCAAAGTATAATGAACTTGGCCATCCCTTTGGTTACTTGAAAGCTAGTACAGCACTGACCTGTGTCAACTTATTTGTGATGCCTTACAATTACCCAGTCCTCCTTCCTCTATTAGGTAAGTCATTCTTGCATGTGCTCTTATGGAAAGCTAAGAAATAAACCTATCTTAGCTCTAAAAATTGAGAATGTTAAACCTACTGTAAAATTCTTATATTTTACAAACAGAGATACTACTATATTTAAATTTTAAAATTAAATATTCTAACTTTGTACAAGTAAGTTTCCTTACTCAGTGGTACTTTCTGGGGTAGCCTTTCTGTCTAATGCATAAAAGATGCTCTATTCATAAAAAACCTGAATACATGTTCTAAGAATTTACCTAACTCTTCATTTGAAAAACAATTTTGTGTGAGTATGTACATGTTAAAGCAACAGCTCATTCTCAGACATTGTTCTTAAGAAGCTATTCACTCAGTGGTTGTCCAGTTGTTTAAATTTATGTGAGAGCATGTGTTTATGTGATCATGTGCTCATATGTGCCATGGTGCATGTTCGGTGGTTAAAGCGTCACTTGTGAGAGTCGTTCTTGCCTTCTACTGTGTGGGAATCCGGAGAATGAACTTAGGCTCAGGTTGTCAGGCTTGACAACAAATACCTTTCTTTGCCTGCTTAGCCATAGCTGGCCACACCATAAATCTCTTACTAGGACCTGGGGCTTTCTGCTAGCTGGCCATAAGCCTTGGAGGTCTGTTCACCTCTTCTGCTCTGCGATTACAGGCATGTATCACTATACCTACATTTTTTCGTTGTTACCAGTAATTCAACTCTAGTCCTCATGTTCACAACAGCAAACACTTTTCTCAACTGAGCTATGTCCCCAATCCTGGAAAATATTTAAAACGTAAGAAAGCACAGCGCCTGTTTTTAGGGTCAAGCTGGTTGTCATTTTTGAGCAGTACTGAGAAACATTCCTTTTGCAACCCATCAAATTAAAAAGTTGTAGTGAAGATATTAGTAGTTAATATAGGAACTATTGTATGTTGTACATACTTGATTTTTCTAGTAGGACATAAGATTTTTCCTTGTGTATTTTCTGATTCTACTTAATTAATTATTTTTTAGACCATAATTGACAGCCTTTTACCTTTAAAATTGAGTTACAAACAAAAACTGCTAGAGCTAAGTTTACTACTCTTAATTTTGCTAATAAGGTTTTCTGGTGTTAAGTAACGAAGTAGACTTGAAAGAGGAACTTTAACTAGAGGTAGAACAATGAGTGATGCTACTCTGTTGTTGACTGTTCTAGATGACTTGTTCAAAGTGCACAAAGCAAAACCAACTCTGAAATGGAGACAGTCATTTGAAAGTTATTTGAAGACAATGCCTCCCTACTATCTTGGGGTAAGGAGAATATTGTTAAAATAGATCTTGAACCTTTTGATCATCTCTATAAATAACATGAAAATTGAATGTACAGGTAACATGAATGTAATTATAGATTTTAGTGGTTTGTAGGATAATAGTTGTGAGAATATATGAATATTGTGTCGCCAAGCCCAGGTACTGTCATAAGCATGATGTGTGTATTAATGGTGTTTAATACTTAAGGTCTCTCTGTGAGGTAAAAATGATGTTTTCTGCCTCAAAGATAAAGTCAGGAAATGAAAGTAAGTGGTCATTTCTAGTTCTAGTTTCTACTTTTGATGCAAGAATTTACTATCTCTGTCTAGAACTAATCTTTATAAGTGCTTCCTATATCATTAGAAGATTAATAGCTTGATTTTATGGTTGTAAAAGTTATAGTTTCTTTGAAAGTCGTGTTAGAGTAAGAAGGAAGGAGCTCGTTGACTCCGTTCTCTTTAGCAACCTCTAAGACTTAGCCAGAGCTTCATGAGTATTACATAAGTGTGAGCTCTGGGTTTTGATTCTGGGATTCAGCAGAGCTTATGCACTTTCCATGCCAGTTTTTTTCTGTCTTTGTGTCTGTTGGAGATATTATATTGTATAAAGTGATTCTGAGTTAGTCCATCCTTACTCCTGAAGATTTTTTTACTGTTATATATGTGTTTTAAACTTTTTACTCTGTTTGTTCTCCTGTGTTGTCCCTGCACTCTCATTCATAGCTTGTTTGCTATGTTATTGGGGAGGGGACCAGGGGATTTTAAGGTTCATGAGTTTGTCTGAGCTTTCCCAGTTGGCTAAGGTCCCTGAGTTTCTGAGCCTTGTAAATTTCATGAGCAATTTCACGAGCTTCTAAGACTAAAAAAAAAATCTTATTTATATACATAAAAAACTCAGTTAATGATAATAATAGTGTGGATCAAAATCTATTGAATGCTTACTATATGCCAAATGCTTTTTATAAATGCATTCCATGTTTGTTTGTTTGTTGGTTTTGGGGGGGTTGTTTTGTTTTGTTTTGTTTGTTTTTTCCAGACAGGGTTTCTCTATGTAGCCCTGGCTGTCCTGGAACTCACTCTGTAAACCAGGCTGGCCTGGAACTCAGAAATCTGCCTGCCTCTGCCCCCGAGTGCTGGGATTAAAGGCATTTGCCACCACTGCCTGGCTTGCGTTCCATGCATTAACTCATGTAATTCCATAACAACTTGTTAAAGATAGATGTCCTTTCCTCCTTCTAAAAGTAAGAGGTAACTCAGGACAAGTTGTATCACTAGCTCAGATTGTGTGTCCAGCCCCCTTACCCAATGTTACACTCAGACTGGCCCCACAGTGTGTCTTCTGTCTTCCAAATGAGTACCTCCCCATGGTATTGAGCATTTCTGGACTTCATTCTTAATGCCCCGATTATTACTCTTCTAATTTATATTAACTACCTTAAGTTGCTTTTCATGGCACTGATTAAACATTTTACTAACATACTAACATATAAATAATATTGTTGTTTTGTGTTCCTTTTAAGGCAAAGAATGCAAGTTGGGGTGAAAAAACTTTTAAAAGTTACTATATAGAACATTTTTCTTTTTTTTTTTCTTTGAACATTTTTCAACAACTTGATATTGAATGTTGTTTCTTTTTCTATAGCCCCTGAAGAAAGCTGTTAGAATGATGGGTGCACCTAATCTGATAGCAGACAGTATGGAGTATGGACTCAGTTACAGTGTCATTTCATACCTCAAAAAATTGAGTCAACAGGTAATGTCAGAAACTGGAAGTGAACATTTAAGGATTTGACTGCTAGCTAACATTTTTAATAGTCTAAAAGCTATCTAGTTCTTGATGACTGTCTTTATTACTGAGGTACTCGGGTCAAACCAGGGCTTCTCATGTGGTAGGCAGTTTGCCACTGAGGTAATATCACTAGCTAACCCTTTCATTTTGAGGCAAGTTAACTTGCATCAGACTTGAATTTGGCAAACCTCCTGCCTCAGTCTTGAGTACTGCGATTACAAGTGTGCTGCTATCCTATCTAACAGACTGTAAACAAGATCTTGTTGATTCCTCATTGTATAATTTCTCATTTATGCATATGGACTAGCTTCCGGTATATGATTATTGTTGTTTCCTTAGGGGGAAATTGCCATTCTGTTTTGCTTTGTGTTTTAAAACCTGTATGCATTTTCTTTCAAACCTCGACGCTTCTTTGGAACTGTTTATAAAACCATGGAGTTTTTATCATTTTGGCTATAAGTTCTATTAAGATACGGTGAATATCAAGCAGTTGGCAGTTTACTTCCATCCAAATTGTGAATGTCTTTTTAAGTTTTCTAGTACTTTAGACATTTCTCTGCAATTGTGTATGTAGTTCTGAGCTAATCGTGTCTTTAAGCGGTTTGTTGTCTCATTTCCTGTTGCTTCTGAATTGGGAATGTTTTCTTTTATGAGACATACTTCATAGTTTGTGTGTGACAGGTATTAATTAATAAAATAACTTGAAGGAGTGTTTGTCCTGCTTTAAAAGTTTTGAGTTGTAATTATTTTAATTGAGAAACTATTGTTATTAAGGTATGTTTGGTTTACCTAAAACTAATGTAAACTCTGATTACTTGATTTTAAATTCAATACATAATTTATGGAAGAGTATGGTCACTAGCATCTGATTTATAAATTGTAGATTGTATTAAGACAATTTTTGTTTCTTTTTACTTTAGGCCAAAATTGAATCTGATAGAGTCATCGGATCCGTAGGCAAAAAAGTAGTACAGGAAACTGGAATTAAAGTCCGAAGCCGGTCACATGGGTTGTCAATGGCGCATAGGAAAGGTTTTCAAGTGCTGCAGGGTATTTCGGAGGATGTCCCCCACAGGTTGCTAGACCTTAATATGAAGGAGTACACTGGGTTCCAGGTTGCTTTACTAAATAAGGTAACAGTCAGTTTAACATTGCTTTAGTTGTGTTGTAGTCTGTCATAGAGCAAGTTATAGTTCATATTAACTAACAGTTTGTCGAGGCTTCAAAAGGCTCACTTCTATATGGCTGTAGAATGATACTTAATATATTACCACTGAACCTTTGAATTAAAACAGAAATTGTATATAGTATGTGAATGAATGAGTTGATTGATAGTGAAAACAACGGCTTAAAGATTCCATCAAGTTACAGAGCTGATATTAGAATTCACTTACACTTAAGACCTTAGCATGCTTTATAACTCATTATTAAAATTATTTTTTTCAGCAACCTTTCTGTAGACAATAGAATAGCCGAGCTGATATATGGGAATACAAAGAGTCTGGAATAGCTGAAGCAGTTTTGGAAAAGGAATAAAGTTTGGACAATTGCAGATGCGTAATTTAGAACTGAAAAACTGCTGTGATTATGGCAAAGTGATTGTGTGGTTAAATACAGAGGCGAGGTAGAATGGAATAGGGCAGGTCACACACAGTCATTTAACATGCCATGGGAATCAAAGTGGGAAAAGCCTCTTAAAAGTAGCTACAGCAGTGGGTATCCCTATACAACATAATTACCTCATATTTGATGTAATCATAATCATAAGAATTAAACCTTAAGCATACAGAAGAAAAAAAGAAAACATCTTCATAGTGTTTAAAGCTAATGAAGATTTTTGTAGTATAACACAAATCCAAAAAGAACACAAACCCAAAAAGTTGGTAAATTGAACCTTTTTAAAATTAAATATCCTCTCTTCAGTGAACTGGTATAACTTGAGATGTAGTTGAATGGTCGAATGATTGCCTAACATCTGAGAGCCCCTGGTTTCACTCTCAATACTATATATATTTTAAAAAAGAAGAAAAGAAAACCAAAGTAGGCAAGGTACAGGTCAGAGAAGCACAGAACTTGTGATAAAAGACTGGAATCAAGATATTGACATCCAGACCATGAAAGTGCTCTAAGCTATGTGTGACGATGTCAGCCAACTGTAAGCTCACATGCTTGCTCTTCAGGCCCACATGCTCAGAGAGCAGAGTGCTGATCAAACTCTTCTAGAGGTTAAAGAAGGGCTTTTGTTAACTGATTTGCTTCCCTTACCCAGAGCATACTAAAAGATCTTAAAACTTAGCGGTTGCTTTATTTTGTTGAGCTTACCAGAAAACGTCTTATCTTTTGGCCTTAAAATGTTGTAGTTAATATTGTATCGTCGTGTGTTTGTTTTCTTTTGCTCTTTCAAAGCTGCCTAGTTAGCTTAGTTATTTTAAATTTCATTTTTGAGCCTATGCTGCAGGCTAAAGAGATTTTAAATTCTTTTTAGAAATATTTTATCCTTGACTGTGTTTGTGTAGGATTTGAAGCCTCAGACCTTTAGAAACGCTTATGATATACCAAGACGGAACCTTCTGGATCATTTAACAAGAATGAGATCGAACCTTTTAAAGAGCACCCGCAAATTTCTTAAAGGCCAGGATGAAGGTTAGAGTATGATTTTAAATATTATTTCTGTTTTTAAAACAACCTTTCTTTATAATTGGTAAGGAGATGATAATATACATTGTACAAACTTGTAGTATTCTCATTAATTCAAGTAGGTGATGTAAAGCACTCAGATATACATTCATATAATTAAAAATAAAAATGTTTAAAAGGGTGATTCATCCCTTATTTTCTACACTTCTCCTTCATGTCATTGTTAACCACAACTCCTCTTACCAGTTTATTCACACTTCTTCAGGCACCTGGACTCCTACGGTCATTTTATTGGGCTGTGTTAGCATCTGATAGTTTGACTCTGGGTGACCATTTCATGGCATATTCTGCTACTTCCTTGTTTCTATGGCATCTGTTGTAATTCACACCATGAGCTCTTGCTATGACTAAAGCCTTCTCATCATTACACGTCTTTATTCATGTGCTAGTTTCACTCTACTATTTTCTACAAATTCTACTTTATTTTGCCTACAAGATAAAATTAGTACTTTAAATTTACTTTTGAAGAATTAAAAGCTGTTACATTTATACATGCTCTATACTAACTTCCAGTGGGTAGTAAAATGGGGTTGGTATTCATATATGGGATAGCTAGAGTAATTATTAGTGATGATAACTTTTGTTTGATATATTCTCTCTGAAAAGATCAAGTGCACAGTGTACCTATAGCACAAATGGGGAATTACCAGGAATACCTCAAGCAAGTACCTTCTCCATTGAGAGAACTTGATCCTGATCAGCCTCGAAGGTTGCATACATTTGGCAATCCCTTTAAACTGGATAAAAAGGTAACTCTGAAATGTTCTATGATATAATTTGTTGGATAGCTGTGGTCAATTTAGCTTAAGTTATTTTTGGGGAGGAATATCTCATTAAAGTATTAATATTAAGAGTTTAATTTATCAATTAAAGAATTGAGGTTAGCCAGGAGGTGGTGGCGCACCCCTTTAATCCCAGCACTTGGGAGGCAGAGGCAGGTGGATTTCTGAGTTTGAGGCCAGCCTGGTCTACAAAGTGAGTTCCAGCACAGCCAGGACTATACAGAGAAACCCTGTCTCGAAAAACAAAACAAAACAAAAAAACAAAAAACAAAAAAAGAATTGAGGTTAGTTGTACTACTTAAAAGTTGGGTAGAGGGGCTTGGGAGATGGCTTAGTGTGGGTTAAGTGCTTGTCATGCAAGCATGAGAAACAGTTCAAATCCCCAGAGCCTATATAGAAAGCCACACACAGTAGCACTCATTTTTAATTCCTGCACTCCTCTGGCAAGTTGGGAGTTAGACAATTGACTCCCAGAAGCTAATGAGCCAGCTACTCTGGCATGCACAGTGGTGAAGAAGAGACCTTGTCTTAGACAAGGTAGAAGGTGAAGACTTGTACCTGAGCTTGTCCTCTTATTTCCACATGTACAGTATGGCATGCCCATATTCACACTGACAAAAAATGGACCCCTCCACCCCCAACACACATAGACAAACCACATGGACATTCAAGAAAATGTCATTTTCTTTTTTAGTATAGAGTAGGAAGGTAGATACCAGAGGGTATGAGAAGGATGAAGAAGGGAAAGATAAGATTAAAGGGTTACTAAGTCCCAGCTTCAGGAATAAATTTTCATTAGCTCCTGACAACATTGTTATCCTAGTTAATAATAAAATGTGTTATATATTTCAAGTTGCTAAAAGAACATATTTCCAACATCCTTACCCCATCAAAGTTGGTATGTATTAGCCATGTTAATTACATTAAATCTTTTTTTTTTAAAGATTTTCATTTTTTAAAATTTACATGTGTATGTGAGCCTATGAGGTATTCCCACACATGTAGAGGAGCTTTGGTGCTAGAGGAGTGTTCTGGGTCACCTGCAACTGCATTTATAAATGTTTGTAAACTGTCATGTGGGTGCTGGAAACAGAATCTGGATTAAGAGCAGTAAGTGCTCTTAGCTTCTAAGCCCATAGTTAAATCTTTTTTTTTTTTTTTAATGTATTGTGTGTATATGTGTGCATGCGCACTTATGCCATGGCACACATTCGGAAAATCAGAGGGCAAATTTTTGTGGAGTCAGTTTTCTGGTTCTCTACCTTTCTTGTAATGGTAGGCTTTGAACTCAGGTCAACCAAAGCACCTGCTATTCTTCCTTGCCCATCCTTGTTTAACCCTTCTCCTGTGTGTGCATAGATCAAGCTGTCAAAATTGCATACCATAAATGTGTTGTTATTCATCAATTAAAATATATGGTGCCCATTAAAATGTAAAACTTACTTATAAACCCAACATTTCCTATCTGTTAATAGGGTATGATGATAGATGAAGCAGATGAATTTGTGGCTGGACCTCAGAATAAACACAAGCGGCCTGGAGAGCCAAGCATGCAAGGGATCCCAAAAAGACGCCGGTGTGCCTCTCCACTCTTGAGAGGCCGAAGGCAGAGCCCTGCTGTGAACAGTCACATCGGAGGGAAAGGACCACCTGCACCCATGACGCAAGCACAGCCAGGTCTTATTAAACCCCTTCCTCTGCATAAAGGTAGCACTTTGGGGCTTTCAAATACTACTTGCTATTTTGGGGTTCCTAAGGGAAGAGATTTTTATAATAGAAACAAAAAGATTGTTCAGCAGAGTCCAGTGAGTATTTATTGTGAATTTGTATGAAGTAGTTTGGATGTCTTTTTGATGAACATTCTATAAATTCATACTTTGCCATGTTCTAAAATGACATTAGCAAATCTTAAAGTATTTCAAAAATGGTTGTGGAAGGAATATTGTCACTGCCAGCTAAAATAAACATTTTTCTGTTCAGTAAAACCTAACAGCTAAACCCAACTATTAAATGTTTATTATACTGTGCTACAGATGTGAGCAAGGCTGTAGTTACTTCTGACCTCTTAGTAGGCAATGAAAGAAAATCATCTAATCAATTACAAGTGTGTTAAATGTTAGAGTGTATTCTAGAAATATTTGACATGAAGAATGTCTATGGATGAGTGGGAATTAAAGCTTTCCCTGTGCTAAAGAGTCTAAAGAGAGTATGCATAGAAATACATAGAGAGAAAGATATTAAGACCTGAAAGAATTCTATTATGGCATTGGTATTGGGCATATTTGGTAAGAAGAGAGTGGAAAGACAGTCAAAGTTCAATTCAGGGGTGGCCTTCGACCCTTTTATAAAAGATTTTGTATTTTATTCCAAGATCAGTGAGAAACCATTGAATGCTTCAAAAGAGGTGGCAACTTGGTTAGCATTTTATGTATGGGGTATCATTTTATATATGGGAATATAGGAAACTTAATAAGTCAATGTTTTTGTTAATTTTACATAGTGACCTCATTTGCTTATATAACATCTTAAACATACGGATGTTAAACATATGGAGAGAAATCCAATGTTATGTACTATGTGATAGAATTATACAGTACTCTTCTCTTAAATATATTTGACTCTTCTCCCCTGTTCTGTATTGAATATCAGTGTGATCAAGCCTCTAGATCTAGTAATTGCATGGGAAATAAAAGAGACAGAAAAAGAGGTTAAATAACAAAAGTGGGGTACAATCAGAAAATTAAGATCATAGGGAACTCTAGGACATACACCCAAAAACGAATCTGTTGTGTTGTTTTTGTTATTGAAAAATATAATGAAAAGAGAGATGCAGAAAGGCTTTATAGAGTCAAAGGGCCAGTTACGATGCATGGACCTCACTTGGATCCAGAATAAAATAAGATTAAACCTTCAAAAACAAAATGTATAAAATAACTGAAGGGTGAGAATGCTGACTGGGTAGTTGATGTTATACTGTAACTGTTGTACATCCATAGGGCCTAATTAGTAAATGCAGATGATTTGACCTGACTGTGCCTTGAGAAACAGTCGGCAAGTTAGGAAAAGCAGTAAGTGTGAGTTTATCTTAATAGTGTGTTGATGGTTTGAAAAGCTTTAGAAACAGACCATGCAAGTTAGAAACATCTTTTGGTCTTTGTCTGTCTTACTATCACCAATACATTTTTGTGAAGTAAAGGACAGAAAGCTTTTTTTAAAAAAAAATTGAGAAAGAAAGAAGGATGAAAGTACACTTGTATGAAAACCCAGTTTTGAGTTAAGCTGTAAAGGGCAGGGAGGCTAGTGAGTAATCAGTCCATCAAGATGAAGATGGTGGTTTTGCTCGAGAATGTTTAAATGCTGGCATCATGGACCTAGTATACAGAAAGGTTAAAATAAAGATGAGAGAGGCAATTATCTCCACCAAGAAGGCAAGAGGAAATGGCCCAGCTTGCTAATGAAGGAATGCTGTTTCTGTTGAACAAAATGAGTGTGGGTACAAATTCATAAGAAATAAGTGAGTAGAAGAGTCCTCACCCAGGACTTTGCTTCTCCAATAAATAGAAAGTAGGTATACTGCTGAGATAGAGAAGATGATTGGAAAAGTTAGAACTCGGAAGGAAGAGAAGGAAGGATATGGAGTATCTGGGAAAGGGAGGAGGCATGGAGTAGGCTTGCTAAGAAGTGGACGATCCAAACCTCGGTGGTAATTGGGACCACTCTGGTAGATCTGGCTCCTATTTTTCCAGCTATTGTCATCACTCCAATTAAATGGCTGCAGCTAACAGACAGTGTAAACTGGCCATTAAGTCTGGTGTTTACTTGATAGATACCATAGTGTGGGATGTTAGAACTAGATCATTGGAACATTGTTGAAAGTGACCTAGCATGGGCTTAAGCCTCATAAAGAAGAAGGTGGAGGAGTTGCTGGAGTGAAAGTTGGTAGACATTGGTGCTACAGAACTTCATAAATTTGGAGCATGCAAGGGGAGTGCTTGGGGTCCTTGTTAAACTGCTTGTTATCATGCAAGTCAGGACTGGGCCACAAAGGAAGCATTTCAGAGGCTTTCCTGAGGCTTCCTTGTAAGAACCTCCTAGAATGTTAGGAGGGACTTACGAATGTACAGTGAACGAGGTGCCAGAGCATGTGCACTGAACTCAGTATGAAGAGAATTGTTCAAAAGTGCAGGAGTTTTTTTGCCTTTTTTTTTTTAATGGTTTTAGAGTTTTATTGTAGAAAGGCAGAGAGAAAGAGAGAAGGTAGAAAGAGAGAAGCCAGTCATGACCACGTGGAGAGAGGGGGAAAAGGAGAGCTAGAGATGAGAGTAAGAAAGTTGAGAGCGTAAGAGCTTTTTTTTGGTTTTTCGAGACAGGGTTTCTCTGTGTAGCCCTGGCTGTCCCGGAACTCACTCTGTAGACCAGGCTGGCCTCAAACTCGGAAATCTGCCTGCCTCTGCCTCCCAAGCGCTGGAGTTAAAGGCGTGTGCCACCACTGCCTGGCTGCTTTTTTCT
Organism: Mus musculus; assembly: GCF_000001635.26. Lineage (NCBI taxonomy): Eukaryota > Metazoa > Chordata > Mammalia > Rodentia > Muridae > Mus > Mus musculus. Next base: position 62,697,828 of record NC_000080.6, on the reverse strand, counting down.
TTATAAAGAATTAAATACAAGAGATTTTAAAATTACATTTAAGAGGTGAAAGAGTCAGTGACTATCTCACTTTTACACTCATGAGAAAGCAATTTCTACTCCACATTTGAGAAGGAGAGAAGTGGCTTGTTTGTTTTATTTTTTAAATAGGAGAGTGTGGTTTTCATTAAAGCAGAAATTACCGTGATTTTCAGCCTTAACCTTAGACAAAGGCTGAGAAACAGTTGTGGAGAATAATCAGTGAAGAAGTGTTTTCAAATCATGGGGTATAATTCAGAAAGTATGAGAGAGGGAGATGGAAGGAGTAGAAACCAGGTCTTTACATTGAGAGGTAGAATAGAAGGGTTTAGCTGGTGCCCTGGAGGCTGGTGAATAATCAAACTTAGGGGTCATGTCTAAGAATCTTATATTTATTGGCAAGCTAGTAAACTTTTGGGTCTGCTGGTCTAATGAGCTGAAGTGGGCACCAGATTACTTTGCATGGCTAGGAACTGAAAGGATAGATAGAAAACAGTGTGCTCTGAAATGTAATGTGCCTTATTTGGTGTTCCTTGCAGAATCTTGAGCAATAAACACCACTCAGTGTTTACTTTTCTCTTTAAAGAATAACAGGTTTATAAAGATAAGTAGGCTTAAGATGAGGTAGGTAGGACTCTTAAGCCAAAAATGGCAATTTTAGTGGTGTATAAACTGAAAACTGGTTTAGTTACTTTGCTAAAATAAGGTAGAAAACAGGCTACAGTTGTTTCTATTTTAAATATGTCATAAGTTTAAATTTTAGTTATTTGTAGTAATTGTGTTACTTTAGCATTTTTATTCTGTACTTTGATACCAGATCTCACTTTTCGTTCCGTTTCTTTGGTTTCATTTCAGAAGCCACTAATGATTCAATAGTAGATGATGTGGTTGAAAATCATGTTGCTGACCAACTTTCATCAGACATGACACCAAATGCTATGGATACTGAATTTTTAACATCTCCCCCTAATCTTTTGGAACCATCAACCAATCATACAGAGGCCCTTGGTCATGAACATTTAGGAAACAATGACCTCACTGTTGGTGGGTTTTTAGAAAATCATGAGGAGCCAAGAAATAAAGAACAAAGTGCCGAAGAGAATATACCAGCATCTTCACTCAACAAAGGAAAGAAATTGATGCATTGTAGAAGCCATGAAGAGGTCAACACTGAACTAAAAGCACAAATAATGAAAGAGATCAGAAAGCCAGGAAGAAGTATGTATAATTAGAGACAAAACTTACTAATTTCTTTGTCTTCAATTAGGGAAAACCAAGTCAAATCAGTAAAAGCATATGTATTATGCTAGATTACTCATGAAGTAATATCTGAATTCTTTAAGGTTTAATTTCAGATTCAGCTGGAAAACACTAAATAATCTTGGTACTCAAGGTGTTCTAGTATGGGTGGTAGATAGCAGAAAGTCTTTATCTAGAGATGTAGTACATGTACTTGCCATGACAGGGGCACAGAATCTTGACTGTTCTAACTAGGAATTGAAATTTTACAACAGCTAACCCAAACAGATAGGGTGGATAATACTACATGACTTGGTGTTCGGTTAACAGTGTATCTAAGAGGTAGAGCACCTGTATAGCCCAAATTCAATTCTCAACACTGTCTTGTGTGTTTGCAAAGTTCCTCTCTACTGACTGTCACTATGAATGAATTATGATAGTGACCTTCATCATGTGCTTAGGCTCCAAACCAAAGTCGTAAGGCCATCACATGAATGCAAGAGAACTCTCGTGGTACAAGAATTGTGCATAATATTGGCATCCATTCAGAACATAGCTGACTCTGCTGTGGTGGTGTAATAAGAAAGTGGAAGGGTCTTGAGCACACACACATACAAAGTGCTTAGAAGGTTTTATTTTTGGTGATACATACTTTCATGCACATACATGTTAACAGTGGTCTGTAAAAGCTTTGAAGAGTGGTAATATTTTTATGTAAAATATTTTTTGTCTGAGTATAGAGGCAGTTAATTGATTTTCCTTCTCTCTCTTTTTTTAAGAATATGAAAGAATCTTCACCTTACTGAAGCATGTGCAAGGCAGTTTACAAACAAGGCTAATATTCTTACAAAATGTCATTAAGGAAGCATCCAGGTAAAGAAACTTGTGTGTTTCTAAACAATAATGAAATAGTTTTTGGTTTGCATATATACTTGAATTGCATTAGTTAGGCAGTTGGGTTTATGTATGTGCATGGATTTGATTAATTGAAATGTGAATTAGCTTAAAAGAGGAAAAAATGGAAAAAAGTTGCACACGTCCCTTATCACTCAAAATATCAATGTAGAAAGGTAAAAGAAGTTAAAGATGTACAACACCACCAAAAAGCAATGGAGAAATTAATCAAGAATTTTAGAAGAATATAATAATTTACCAGGGAAAAGTCCATAATTTCTCAAGGATTTATGTGCCTACTTCAGCTTGGGCACACTTCTACTTGGAATGCTGAAGATAAGGCTATGTGTTTTCATATAAGTTGAAATACTTAAGTTATTCTACTTTTAATGAAAAGTCTGTTCTGTCTTTTGTTCAGTTCAAAGCATGCCTTGAATTTTTAGTGTTGTTCATTTTTGAGATAGCATCTTCCCACATAGCCAAGCTAGCCTCCATCTTAGGTTTCTTCTGCCTTAGTCTTCCAAATGCTGGAATTATAGGTATGTGCCCACATGCTAATGCATCTTGAATCTAGTTGTGTTCCTTGCACCTGCCTTTCTGTAAGAAAGTAGTAGGAATAGAATGTCCAGAAATATTATAAAGAGCATAAATGATATTTATGATTTTATATATGATTTTAGTCTACCTATATTTGTTACTGATAAATATTTTGTGCTATATATCCTGCTATAGATACCTTATGATACTTGATGTCCTGGTCTTCAAGTTATAGTAGAACACTGATTGTTTAAATGCTACTATCAATTTTTTATTTTCATTTTGTAGGGACTTCAATTTTCAAAAAGGACTAGATGATACCACAGTAACTGTTTTGCAGTTCAACTTTACTATAATGTTTAGAATCCTTGTGTGTATTAGTATCTTTTTTATTTTTGGTGGTAGGAAGAATAACCATTCTTCCCTTGTTCCTAAGACAAGATGAGTTCTTCTAAGAAAAACTGTAATTCAGTTCTGGTTTGAATAGTAACTTAGACATTTTTCATTAGATTTGTGCAAGTTTTTGTGTTTGGCACACATGTGGCAATCAGGACAACTTCAGAAGTCAGTCTCTACTTCCATATGAGTTAAGAGGACATCAGAGTTGGTCAAAGTTGGCTTTTATAGCCTCATTATCTTCTGAGTTATTTTGTTAGTCCTCAACAGATTTTTTTTTTTTTTTTAAATGTTCCTTTTTTGAGACTATAATACCATGGCATCATTTCCCTTTTCCCTTTTCTCTTCAGAACCCCTCATATATCCCACCCTTGCTTTCTTTCAAATCCATAGCCTACTAACTATTGTTACATACATACATACATACATACATACATACATACATACATTGTGTGTGTTTGTTTATATTACAAAACTATCATCTGGTTGGTCTGTATAATGTTACTTGAAAACATAAACATATTTACAACACCACCAAAAAGCAATGGAGAAATTAATCAAGAATTTTAAAAGAATATAATAATTTACCACGGAAAACGTCCATAATTTCTCAAGGATTTATGTGCCTATTTAATGTTACCTGAAAACATAATATTATGTTTTCAGGGCAGACCTGAAACTGGAAGAAGACTCTTTGTCCTGCTCTCAGCATTCCTTGGTTATCCATTAGTTCGTTGTTGGAGCTGAAACCTCCTGAGTCTTCATCCACTCTAGCCTGTGTCTGTTAGTACTGTCCTTGGTCAGCTCATGTTTAGGTAGTTGCCAATAGACTTTACGTATTGGTTTTTGTTTTTTTTTAATTATCTTTTTTATTTACAAATCAGACGTTGCCACACCTCCAGTCTCCTACCACAGTTCTTCTTTTAGCCTCCCCCTACCCCCTTCTTTTCTTTTTCATTTTACTTTAAAACAAACGACTCTTTCCCAAAGCCAGTTTTTCTCTTTGAAACATGCTAGTATATACTGTTCATTAGTAGGTAATTAAGAATGCTCTTATTTTTCTTACACAGGTTTAAGAAACGAATGCTAATAGAACAACTGGAGAACTTCTTGGATGAAATTCATCGAAGAGCCAATCAAATCAACCATATTAATAGCAATTAAAAGAAAATAGAATGAGGCCACTTATTTCATTGTCTTCTCCAAATACAAAGTAAATACAAGACTGTTGTAATCTTGTATTCATTCTTTGACATGCATTGTTGGCTATTTGAGATACTAAAAACATTCTACAGTTCCTTTCCATCATTTTACAGTGCCCTTTTCATTTTAGCTTACTTTTGTAAAGTGAAAAGTATCACAAATTTTTTTTCTTTCTTCCCTTTTTTCTTTTTCTTTCTTTCTTTTTTTTAACCAACTAAAACTATTCTTCAAATCCTCTGCTTGTCATTGGCTCTTGCGTGTCAGTTTCCCTCAGGTTATATTTTCTTAAACCAACCTTTAAAATTGTCAGCTCTGTTAAGGTTGAACTTTGCCAAAAAAAGAAAAAAAAAGAAAAAAAATTAAAAACAAGTTACTTTGTAATTTTTGGGGAAAAAAAGCACATACATTAAAAACTAGGTAATGTTTTGTATATACAGTTATTTTGGATATATTATTGTAAGTTGTACAAATGTATTTTGAAGAATATTTAAGAAAAGCACTTTTGTTATTCCATCAATAAATGCTCTATTTTACTCTTGTGTGGTTTAGGAAATAATCACATTTAAAGTAACTACTTAAAAACATTCTAAAACAATGGAATTTTAAAGGCCTTGCTTTTTAGCATTAAAAAATACACAACTTAATATTTGTTAAACTAATGTAATTATATGTTACATAGCCTGCATTGTCTTTTTAACTATTATATGTTCTTAGTTTTTGTTGGCCATGCCAATATACTCCACTCTTGCCTGGATAATGGTAATACTTACTAGGTCTGTGGCAGATAGACAGATGGGCAGTTTTTTTTAAAAACAGTTTTAAAAGTAGATGAGTTGGGGCATTATTGGCTTCTTAACACCTTTCAACCTTTCTTACAGGATTTAGATGGCACTCTAGCTGTTAGTTAAGGTGTGATAGCTTTAGGGTATATCATATTTGGAGAAGGCTAGTATGCCGACATTTGGTCCCCTCCCTCCCCCGATGCTTAGGTGAGTTTATAATATGATAATTCAGAGTGGATCTCTTGGTTCTGCTCCCTGATTCTCAGAATCTAACTGGAGAGGAAACAGACTTAGACGGCTGTACTCATTTCTTTCCCCCTTATTTGCACAGGATGAGGATATCTGGCACTCCATTCTCCATCCTCACAGGGCTGCACATCTTTACTAAGGATGTGACCATGTGTCCTGACTCATGCACATATTCATAGATCACTGCCGTGCCTTTTAGTGGTTTGGAGGGAACCAGTAGAAAAGGTTAGAGTTTTTAGATTTGGAATAACCAAGGTGAAAAAAAATACCCTTTAAATTATTTTTTTAATTGAATTATTTTTAGATTAATAATATTTGGAAATCACATACTCTTAAAAGAAATTGTAAATATTTATGAAGGAAAGCATACATAGAGAAAACATTCTTGAGGTCTGCTATTTTAGTCAAGGGGATTTGAAACTCTTCCGATACTGAAGACAAACCCTGTAAAGAAAAAGAAACATTTCATGTGACTTGTGGTATTTTCATAAAACAATTCATTAAACATTTCTAACGTCTTCACAATTTCTGGAAGTAAATGAAGATATAATTTAGAGATGGAATTATTAAAATAATTGCCTGTAATCACACTGCTAAATTTATACCAAACTATACAAAATCCAGATTAACTTTGTGGTTGTGAATTATGTGTATTAAGAGTGAGATCAGTGGGAACACTGGAGTCATTTAGATAGGAATTATATTTAGTCAGCACATGGGGGCTGTCCTTGGAAGGGTCTTTATGTCATAAGCATGGTGGAATAATTCTCAGATCTTCTTCCTTTACTACAATTTCCAAAATGAACCCCCAAGGAGTGTAAAATAACAGGATCTTCTGTGTCTGTGTTCTACCCTTCTCCCTTTCCCCACTCCTCCTCTCTGTTCCTTTCTCTGTCTGGCATAATACTGTTTACATTTCTAATACTAAAACTTAGTCTGAAAATTTGCAGCCTATCAAAAACTAAAGCTTAAGATTCCATCCACCTCAGGCTTTTGCCTTTCAAAGATGGTGGGCAAGTTAGTCAAGCTAGTGAAGTTTCTACAGAATCCTTGTTAGCCAAGGCAAGGGAGGATATATTTGGGGATGGGTATTTTATTCTTTGAGATCGTGGAATGATGTTGTGTTGGACAAGTGCTCTCCAAAGGGTTAATGTTAGAGTTCTAATTTTCCTTAATGTTCCCCTATGTGTCCTATTTGTTAGTTGATTCATTCATCAGTATAAGACTTGTAAGCTTTTAACAGTGAAGGCCGAGACTTTTTTTAGGTTATTTTTATTTTAAGAGTTTTGTCTACATGTATGTAAGTGCACTACATGCGGGCCTAGTGCTTGTAGAAGCCCAAAGAGAAGAGAGTGTGAGATTCCCTGGAACTGGAGCTGCAGACTCCTAGGAGTTTCCATGTGGGTGCTGGGAAGCAAATGCTCTTAACCATGGCCATCTTCTAGCCCCAGCTGAAGGGTCTAAGGGATTTAAAAATCCCTTAAGTGATATCAGAAAATTATCCACTTTGCCTTGGGTAATGTGAACAACCATCATCCAGAAAACTAAAAAGCTACAAGGACGGAGACTGGTGAGTTAGGGAACTGGTTTTTTTATTAGACTTGTATTTTCATTTTGATACTTGAGCGGTAAAAATTATATTGTTGAAAGTGTGGTGTGTCTTTTCTAGTCTAACAGCTTTACATGGTTTTTAATACAGTTGAATTTTAAGGATCTGTTATTTGTCTTCTAACTGTCCTCTTTACTGGATATGAGCTTTAGGCAGTGGCCCTTCTGTTCAAGGTTAGTCCTCCCTCTTTGAGAGTTTAATTTAAAACTTGCTTTTTGTTGTTACAATTATTATTTTTATTATTTTTTACATAATCTCTGCTGTCTGTTCTTAGTGACCAGTGCCGTTTTGTGTAGTCACAGTCACTGTGGGGTCGGGATAATCATGGTGAAGTTATGTTATGAACTCCTTCTTCCCAAATAATCTCCAAGTAGATAATTTTCCAGGAAATGATTACCTACATCCTTTTGTCAAGAAATGTTCTTTTGATTTCTAGCACAAATATGACAGTATACAAATGATTCTCAGATAAAATGATGTTGACAGTATTTTCTTTTAACAGTCTGTGTTAAACTATGCTAATTTTCATTCTAACTTTCGATATTCTTTCCACAAATAAAAGTGATGCCTGATGTTTAGTTAAAGTAGGTCCACCTTGGCTTGATTTTTTTAATCTTGTTCCATACTGTTGTTTTGAACACTACTGAGAATTGCCAACAGCTCTTTACTGAGAATCTCTTCCTTTTGAGGCCAATAATTGTTACAGGGAGACTAAGAAAAGAAAAGAATTCAAGGATTATTTTCAATACTGCTGAATTCGTAGAAACATTTGTTTCTTATATTGTGCTAGCTAGGCTAACCTGTGTCTGCCATCTTTTCATTGAGACACTGTTCTGTTGTGTGCAAAAGTACTAGGAGTACTAAGTAGCTTTTGAGAAAGACAACAAACAGGACAGAAATCTGTGCATTACTAAAATACTAGAGCCTGGGTCTTGATCATCTTGGTCTGAAGAAACCATCTTTTCTAAAACAATAGGACAGCAGCAAGAAATGCAAGATTTGATAGAAGTGTGTTTTCATGGCTTTTTAAAATCTCTCTAGAAGCAGAAGCCTGCTGAACTAAAAAGAATCAGCATTAGCTACAAATAAACAGATGCAAAAGTAAAAGACATGGAGGAAAAGTTTCCTTTGTACTATGAAACAATTCCCCTTTATTTGAGATTATAATAGATTAATAAACGTAAATTGTTAGAGATGGACATAAATGTCTGAATCCAGTTTTTTTTTTAAAAAGTCAGTACCTGTGCTGTGTTCTCTCAGAAGAAAGATGAAGGGCCGATCTGCTTTAAAAGCAGAGGTCCGAGACCTCCTCAGCAGCAGCACCGCTGTGAGAAAGAACAGGCCCTGTCAGCATTGAAAAGCATGCAGATAACATAAATGCAGAACATAGGGGCAGAACTTGATTTGTCTTTAAGGAATCATCAGCATCTTAATGACATTCTACCGTGTAGTGTTACAGGAGTGCAAATTGGGAAATTAAAGAGGAAAGCTACTACTTAATCATTCCTGTGTCTTTTTTTTTTTTTAAATAGTATTCCATGACATAGCTCCCCCTTTGAAGGTGGGATACTGTATGATTCCACTCCTTGTTGATGGGGCAATGATACTTGTTAAAAATTAGTATCATTGATTTTCATAAGATTTTGTTTTCTTTCATTTCTTTTAAAATGCTACATCACACTCAGGTTTGGGCTTAAGTGGTATGGTTTATAACTGAAGAGTCACTGGGCAGACATAACAAGGGTCGATCTTGGTGAGCAGCTCCACGGGGCTAAGCGCTGAATGTACCTGTGGCTGCAGAGGACCTGGTACCCTCCTCTGAAAGCTCCATCTTGGCCTTGTGGGTTAGTTGAGAAACGTAAAAGCCATCTTGGCCTAATTCACAAATGACAAAAATGGAAAGTGATTTGTTTACATTTTTGTGCACATAGTGTATGTTTGAAGACTCTTGAGTAAAACTTGAGCATTCAGTGCCACAAGTATATAGGGAGTGATTGTACAGAAAATTGCCAAGTTTTATTTTTCTACAACTCAAAGGCTTTTTTCACTAGTAAGACCTCCCCCAAATTAGTAGAGACTGAATCTCATAGTTTTAAATATTAATATTAAAATCTTTATCCTATATTTCTAAAACTTAGGTAAGGCATTAAGGTTCCCAAGGGTGTATGTTACAAAGTATAACCTAAATATAATTTCAATGAGCTTTTGAGATAATTCTTGTTGGGCTGCAGTTTTTAGGAAGACACTGGTAAGTCAGAGGTTAGTATTAGGAGGATAATCTGGTGTTAAAGTGCCTGCTGTTCCATGACTAGATTCTGTGGAGCTGGTTGGCTAGTTAGCTCACCTTAAGGGCTGGAACCTGCAGAGAAATGTGAGGTTGTAGCTAGATGTGTGTGCTGACAGTTTCAAAGACAAGCTTAGTAAATAGGAATGAGAGAACTTAGAAAGCTTGACAGATTTCTGTCATTGAACAGTTCTCTACAGATGAAATGACATGTGTTGCAGTAAAGAGTGAACTTCAGCATGTAGAACTAAGATTTGAAACTGCTCGGCCCTTCTGTTTCAGAGGGATTGCAAAGTCATCTGGTATGACACACACCCCATCTGAACTGAGAATATCCAGGTTTGACCCAGAGCCTGTTTCTACCCAGCCCTCCTTTTAAGAAGCTGCTGTCTAGTCAGCTGGAGCACACCATCAGAGAGACCTGCATATTAGGAACCATTTTGATGTACTTTAGGGATATGGCCCCTGACAGTCATGTAAGACTAAAATCCAACCCAGGATACTAAAACAATGGGATATCAGGAGATGGTTGTCCCACTTTTCACTGGCAGTAGAGAATGGGCAAGAGCCAGGAAGAAGTCAGTCAGCATTCACTTGGTGCTAGCGGAGAATCAGATTAACAGTGGTCTTTCGTTGCTTGTCTTTGAGAAAAGCAAGATTATCTGTTAATGCTTAGCCCCTTCTAGCTCATTGAGCAGAGTGCCAAAGTCAAAAAGGAGTTTATAAAGAGATGTTTGCCAGTCGAGGGTTTACTGTCTTTGACTTTATGACTTTCACATTGTCTGAACATTTCCATATGATTAAATGAGTGCAGCTTCACTGTGAAACCCCTGGTCAGCTAACATACAGCAAATCCTGTATCTGGATCATTGTAAGAAGTGGGATTGCTACAAATTCATCTTCAGTAGGCTAGGTAGGGCTGTTTCAGTGTCTTTGTAAGGCATGTGAAAAGCTTAAATATCCTTCCTACCCCATTCTAAGAATGGCCCAATGTCTGTTGTCTGTGCATAACCCTTAGACTACTCATTGCCTGTATGCCACCAACTGTCACATCTCTGAAGGTTTTATCTTTGGTTAAGACTTGACATTTTTGTAGACTAGGCTGTGTTCTTCCTTTATCTTCTATTCTGACGGTAGTTGGCCTCCTTTTGTTATGTGGCTATTGAAATGTTATACCATTAATGAAATAACTGGAAAAGGTGAGGTTTTTCCTGGCTGTTGTTTTTCTGAATTGTTAGCATTGTAAAAGGTTATACAACCTGTCGCCCCAAAATTTGCCCTTAGAATCCTTTATAAATGCTGTTCTGTAGGCAGGCTCCTTAATTAGTTAGATGTGAGAGATGCAGGTTAATAGATCCTGTGTCTAGGAAACTTTGTTGGAGCTGCTGATTTGCTAATATTTGCTGTGCAGGACTGCAGTACATGGCTCTCATCCCTGAAGCCACTTCCACCTCTCTTTAACCTCAGTTTACTAACTAAACTTTCTGGAAGGCACATCATAGTCAACTATAAACATCTGTGCCTACATTACATGTTTGTGTCAGCATATTTGGGATTACCCCTCCCACCCCCTACCTAGACTATTAGCTGTAGCAAGTAGGAATTATGGCATGCTCACTTTACCATGCCCAGCTTTCAGCTTTTACATGTGTCAAAGAAATAGTTAATGTGTACATCCAAAGGATGAAGCACACAAGGTTCTTTAAGCAAGGATTTAATTCCCACCACTGGTTGGTAGGTAGCTTTTATGTACTGTTGGCCACACATTTATAAATTGTCTGCATTTGGACCTCAGCTTCTTCCTCATCAGGACAGAGTGGACATCAGTTGCCTCCTTTTGTCCCTGACAATGATTTTCTTTGGAAAGAGCTAGTTGCTTATCTTCTTCCATCGTTTCAGTTAGCTAAGAAATGAAGAGTGGGTGTATATACGCATTGCAGCTAGCCTAGTGTAAGGAAACTGGAGGAATCTTAGATGGCTCACAAACTAACTGTAGTTGGTTGCTTTCTCCACCTTTCTCTACTACTTACATCTTTCTGTGCAGTGTTGACTTATTGTGGCTCAAGTTAATTCATGCACTTTAGACAGTTGGCTTATTCAAGTCCCGTAGGATATAGCTTGCACTATGGACAGAAATTGAAGTTGACTGCTACTTATGAAAGCAAAGACTTAAATAGTTTCTAAAAAGTGTTGAGTTTATATACAACACCTGACCTGGAGGCACAAGTTTATGTCAAAACTTGGTGGTGGTCTTTCAGGAAAGGGATTACCCAGAACAGGTGCCTACCTGCTCTTCTCAGTGAGAGGGAGATTGGAACAATTCATTAGCTATGTGTTCTGTAGGAATAAAAGAGGATTGGGAGGAAGGGTGAGCTACATGGGGGCTCAGTTGAGCTTTGAAATACTTCTTAAATAAAATTATGCCAAGAAGGAGCAGACATGCTTTGTAGCCTGGGAAGGTGAATTGTGATTCTGGCTTTGAACTGAATTGGAAGGTTTTCTTAGGTTTCCTCTGTATTGTAAAACTTGGTAACCCCTTGTTCATTGAGGAGAGGGTGGCTCTGTTTATGATCATTTCTCTAATTAAAAAACAAGCAAACACAAAACTACTCTGCAGATGGGGGTGGTGAGATGGCTCAGCAGGTAATGTAGCTTGCCTCATAAATCTGATGACCTTAATTCAATCCATGGAATCCACCTACAAGTGGAAGGAGAACCTGACTTCCCAAGAGTTCCCCTCACCTCCACATGTGTGCTGAGAGCATGTGCACCCCACTCCAGCATGCACACACAATAAATATGTTTTTAAACCAATATACTGTGTCATTGAGTGGTGGTTCTCCACTTTAGGAATGATGACACTGTTCAGTGATCCTGTCTGTAGAGTAGGCAGAAATGTACTTGGGTACAGGCATGAGTGGTCTTGCTACTGGAAAGAATTTGTTGGCAAGCCATCAATAAAAATATTAATTTTAGCAATCACCAATCCCCTGATGTCCATCTCAGTGACACAACTTCACTACTGTAGCAAGAAAACAGCCTTAGATTAATTTTAATAAATGTAAGTAGCTGCTTTTTTAATAAAATCAGGTGACAGGTCTTAATTTGTTGACAGTGGGAGAAGATCATTGGGTTGCATCAATAAGCATGAATGCAAGCTCCACATTTAGCACATGGCTGGATTATTAAGGAAGTCAGATCTGTGAGCTTATGATTATTTTGGTTTGAACAAACATAAGTAAAATAATTGCATTATATGTAGACCATGTAGGTATTCATAAGACTTGGTGATAGGCTGGTGTGATGGCTCAATCGGTAAAGTTCATGCTGTACAAGCATGAGCACCCATGTTTGATTCCTTTAACCCATGTAAAAAACCAAGGACAAGGGTGCATGCTTGTTTGCGCACTTGAGGGGTGGGGTAAGGGAAAAAGGCAGGGAAGTTTCATAGCTTAATACCCCAGACAGTGTAACCCAACGCCAGTGAGAGATTCTGTCTCAAAAACAGTGGATCACAAGGTATCTTTGCTTATAGTCGTTCTGCAAGATACAGATGAAGACCACTACTGTTTAAGGACACGAGATTGGCATTTGAGTATGTTTTTTTTTTTTTTTTTTTTCAGATTCTGGGGTTTGGGGAGTAAGGTAGGGAATTAAAAATGAAGAAGAGTAAAACATTAAATACAATGGCATGGAAGAAAGGGCCAAAAATAGCTTCAAAGTTACTTCCCCCACCCCCTTCTGTAACTGGCTACTCAATCCAGCACCCTCATATTTTTAATTTGAATGACTAAAAGAGCAATAGAATTTCCATTAGCCACAGGGATACCAAAGCTGAACTCTGAAGCCTTGAGAAGACATAATTGCCCGTTACTGAAAGTAGAATGTGGTAACTTCCCCTGCTTCTGATCATTATGCTGTTTGTTCTACTGTTCCTTTCCTGCAGTGTCAAAGCATGCCTGTCAATAAGGAAAAATTCCAACGAGGCCACCAGTATTGCCTTGTGTCTAATTGTATACCAAGCATTGTGAACACTGCCAAAACTTGACTATTGTCTTACCTATCCCTGTACATTTAGACAATAAGAAGTGGTAGATGTTTGTTTGTTTGTTTTTGGGGGGGTGATGTTGGCGATGGAACCCAGAACTTTCTGCACACTTGGCAAGCACTCTACTATGAAGGCCCACAGCCCCGAGATGGCAAGTTGTTAGTACCCTGATTAGATACTCCCTGTTACTCTTACTTAATAAGTAGCTTGTGGTGGTTCTGTCTGCTCACATCTAAAGCACAAGCCAGGACTTGAAGATCAAACTCCTGTTATTTTCTGTGATTAAGAGGGTGGATTCTGACTAAAGTTTTAGTACCATATGTTCCAGTGGTCTGATGTTTAAAATGGTAACTTTCAAATTCATCAAGTAAAGGCAGTCTCAAGACCAGTGAGATAGTCTGCAAAGTAGAAACAATCCAAGGCTTCCTAGCTTGGCAGAAGTTGAGCCAGTGGTTCCCTCTAAGGTTCCCAAAGTAGATGTTAGCATTCGTTTTCCTTCCGGTGTGCGATGGAAGCTCAGATCACAGGCAAACATGGTTCCTGTTGATCAGCAGTAGCATGTTAACTATGGAAAATATGGAGCATGGATGCCAGGAAAGAGAACATCTTAGTGCAAGGTCATGAAAGCATGGGTAATCTGAGGACTGGGCTAGGGAAAGGTGTGTGTTTATTAGTCCATTACAAAAGGCAGTAAGCGTTAAAGGCAACCAGGAAAGGAAAGGGTAGAAACGGGATGGCCCTGACGCTGGCGTGATAGCAGGGGGCATAATGAAGGTGCTGGTGCTGCCTACAGTCTCCATGAGAGTCTGGTCACGGCAAAGGGAGGCTCTGTATTGCATCCTATGGCCACTTGACGCACTGTGAAGTGGTTTCCAAAAACCATGCTCCTCAAGGAGCACCCCTCACCCAACAATTCTAATCAAAATGTGACTGTTACTAGAAGCTCCACATTCTTACACAAGGTTAACCCCTTTATTTTAGGCAGTGTTTTCTGTCCAAAACTCTGAAATAATAAGGATCCCTTAGAGTATGGCAAAACCCCCAAACATAATACTCTGCAAAGATAGGAAGAATTGAATAATTATTACCTGAAATTCCTTTCAAGTTAGCTTTGAGTGGGTCAAAAAGATCAGTGATACCCCACGATCTTAAAATGCTTTTTACGTCAAATTGATTTTGGATCTTAAACCTGCAAAACAGTGGCAGATGATCAGTTGCCATTTAGAATTCACACTCTTCTCATACATACCACACGAAGTATAAGGTTCTAACCGGAGATCAATGCACACTGGGCCCCCTCCCCACTGTCCTTTTCATTGTTCCTTCCCTTGAATCATACCTGGGACGAACCTGACCCCTCTGGGCTTTCCCCCAGCTTTGTCCATACTACTCATTTGGGACGGCTCTGTTTCCCTGATTGCCTTTAGATAACGCCATTCCTCAGCTGTTACCTTCCTACTCAGCTGTTTTCTCACTTTTTCAAAATGGTACTAGAGATAAGATCCAGGACCTCCTACATGCTAGAGAAATATTCTCTTACTGGAGCTTCACCTCCAGCCCCGTGACTCCTGGTTCTGAAAGCCCAATGTGTATAGTTGAACTCAAGGTGCACAGAAAAGTCTGCTTCCTATTGATACTCTTTATGACACCATAAATAACCTAGAAGCTACCTCAGCTCATTTTTATTAATATTAATAAAATAAATATAAATTAATTAAAATAAATGAATATTGCTGACATGGTGTTAGACATTATGAGAGCTTTGTAGAAATTGCTTCATTTTCATATAATGGCTATTATTATCTCTTAGGTGAAAAATTCAGAGCATAAAGTAAGAAACCTGCCCAAGATGACCTAATGAGTATGTGGTGTACCTCATTCCAAATCTGGGCTCTGGGAATGTGGAGCCATGCCAGCCAGTATCACTCTCACTTGGCTCCTCACATTTGGGTAGAATCTCACACACAGTGGATGTGAATAAATATCTATAGTTCCTTGTATAGCCCCTTGTGTAGCTTTCTCTACTATGTAACACATTTTCATGTTTACTGTGTGCAGTATGTGCCCTTGATATGCAGCAGAAAAAGAACTCAGCCTTTGTTTGCCCAGTAAACAACTGAGATCAGAAAGAATCAGCACACCAACATGACCCCAGGACAAAGCACTTTACATTAGCCATCCAAGAAGCAAACCTTCAAAGAGGATGCTGCTGCTATTTGTCTTTGAAAATTAAAAAAGAAAGAAAGAAATATAATTTGTCTTTTGTATAAACCATGCATAACTTTAGAAAAAGAGGTATGTTGACATTTTTCAAAATATTTGGCTCACTTAGAAATTGTCTTAAGTACAGAAAACATCCTTTTCAAAAAACATAAATGCTAAATGTAATGATTAATGCTATGGACCTGGCTTTTTAGTCTGATTCCTCTCACCAGGGACGTCTTACTTTACAGATTCAGTGGCAAGCTACTTTACCCTATATTCTTATTGTCTGTCTTTGAGAAATAAACACGATGGCAGTAGAATTTAAATAATATTGTGATAATTAAATGAAAATTCTTGTAGTGTTCAGCACAATGCTTGGTGTAGCCTGTGCACTTAGCATTGCGTTTTGACTGTGGTTTCTCAGTAATATTGAGAAAGTTAAAATCTGTTTGAAGCTGACCATGTGGTGGGTGATAAGCTAAATAATATCCTGTTTAAGTGCAGTAAAAGCGACAGGTGAGGTGTGATTACATGTCCCTGCACAGCTATGGAAGCAGAACTAGAAGGAATGAGGCGGCACATTAACTCAAGGAAACAACAACCAGAAAGCTGCCTGCCCTTTACAGAAACTATCAAGGGCATCACAAGAAAAGAAAGCCATAGTCCATATGCTACATAGTAGGGATCGACTGGAAATGAGTTAGGTTCAAACTGAGTTCATAAATCCTGCCATGACCAAGCAGAGCTTAACGCAAGAATGCAAGATGTGCTCTACATGGCAATAAGATGACACATTTGTTAACAAAGTAAAGGATTAAGATCATGTGGTCATCTCAACAGATGTAGAGAAGGCTTTGACAAAATCTAGCATCTTTTCGTGATTAAGAAAACAAGAGGACTTGGAGGTATGTTCAGTGATAGAGCACTTGCCTAGCTTGCTTGAACCTCACTCCTGAAAACAACAAAATCCAATGCCCAAACAAATAAAAAGCCCAAAGACTCAGCCAACTTGGGACATGAGGTAACTTTCAATATGATGAAGAAAGCCTACAACCCCACACCTTGAATATTTCCTTCAAGTTTTTCATCTAAGATTAAGAACAAGACAAGGATGGCCACTCTCTATCACTTCTGTTTGGCCTTGTGCAGGATGATAGGAAAGACAAAAGATAGATAAAAGCATCCATATTATAAAGGATGTAATGGCTAGGGATATAGCTAAGTGGTATAACACTTGCCTACCATGCAAGGACCCTGAATTTAATCCCCAGCACCATGAAGAATTTGTGAAATAAAATATGGTTTAAAAAAAAGGAAAGAAGTAACTTTCTGTATTCACAGATGACTTGGTCTCGTGTATAGAAAATATTGATGAACAATAAAAAACCCTATTCGAGCTCATTTGAGATACGCTTTCTTATAAAAAGCAATGATATTTCTAATACAATGTGAAGAAGTTCAGAAAATATTTTATTTCTAATTTATCAGAAATAAGCCAAATACTTAGAAATAAATTCAGCTTTAAGTATAACATAAACACCTAGAAGCACAAAACACTGTCAAAGAAACAGTGAGCTGAATGGTAGACACACAAAGCTCAAAGCACTCCCTGGCTGACACACAAGACATACCCATGTCTAATGCCAACCTGCTTGTTTTGGAGAGAAACTGGTAAGCTGGTCTTATAAGACACTCTTTAGGAAGAAGAGAATGAAGTTAGACTCACTTCCTGATTTCTAGCCTGACTAGAGTTCTAAGAGCCAGAATGATACAACACTACAAAAATACTAGAATCTCTATGTATGGAATCAAACAGAGTTAGAAATAAACCTGTGCATTTGGCAATTAATTTTGGGAGTGACGTGATGTCAAGAAATATGATGGAGGAAAAAAATGATCCTTTAGGCAAATGTTATAGGACACTGGGCCAATCCCCACATACAAACACATGAAGACTTGGCCTCCATTTACACCAAATGCAGTTGACTCTCAAATAACATGGGCTTCATCTGCCTAGGTCCACTTAACATAGATTTTTCTTTTTCTCTTGTGAAAGTTTGCAACAATTTGAAAACCTCCAAAGTATAGCCTATTAAGTTTTTCTAGCCTATGCAGACGAGAAAAATAATACTAAAGGTAGACACAAAATGTATGGTCTAATTTGTCATTTACTGCGAGAAGATATGTACAAACCTGTTAGAACAAGTTAAGCTTAACATACACTTAAAAACTGCCACATGCAGCACCTTTCACTCTTGAAAATGTGAGCAGATGCAAAGATGCTGTGTTGAATCATAACTGCATGAGTGTGTGATCACCTTACAGCTGCTTCTGTTAAGCATCTGCAGTGCCCCTACTATGCTATGTTGATCATCTCTGTAAAGTGACATGGCCTCCTGTGGGCCTCATTTATTTTTAGCCATGCATAATACAGATCACACACAAAATACATGTTGTATAACTACTTACTATTGGGATCAGAGCAGTCAAGAACAGGCTAGTAATAGTTTTGTGGGAGTAAAAGTTACATGTAGGTTTCCTACAGTAAGGGAGGTTGGTGTCCCCTAGCACTCAAGTTGTCAAGGTTACAGTAATTCACAGTAGATCAAAAATCCAAAGAGTGAACAAAACTCGTGAAAAATAAGCATAGATTTTTGAGAGAAAGTTTAAGTAGGCAATCACATGACAGTCTTTTCTAGATTGGCTGCATAAGCAAGACCACAATAATAACGATATCAATGGACCTCTTAACATGGAAGGGGAAAATTTCCACTATTAGGGGGTCACACCCGTAGATAAAGAACTATAGGTGTGCTAGAGGGTGGTAGCAGATGCCTTTAATCCCAACACTCAGGAGGCAGAGGTAGCCAGATCTCTGTGAGTTCAAGGCCAGCCTGGTCTATAAACAGAGTGAGTTCCAGGACAGCCAGGACTGCATAGAGAAAACCTTCCTGGAAAAACAAAACAAAACATGAACTACAAGCAGTTAATGGTTGCTATATGTAACAGTAACAATTTGAAGAGGATCTCAGGAGAGGCTCAAAAGAGGGTCGCTGGAAAGAGGGGGTGTTATTCCATATCAATTAAAAACATTTAAAAAGAATGCTTAAATAAAATATAGTATATCCACACACTAGAATATTATTCAGTCATTAAAAAGAGATGAAATATTAAAACTTTGTGCTTAGTGGGAAAAAGTCCAATAAAAAGGCTAACATTGTATTTGTTGATTTGCATGAAAAATCCCTAAGAGATAATCCAGAGAGAGAGAGAGAGAGAGAGAGAGAGAGAGAAATAGTGGTTGCCTAGCACTGAGTAGTGATGACCAATGAATGTGTGTTTCTTTTTAAGTTAATAAACATTTTTTTGCTTTTTTTTTTTTTTTGAGACAGGGTTTCTCAGTGTTATAAGTTCTGGCTGTCCTGGACTCAATTTGTAGACTAAGTTGGCCTCAAACTCACAGAGATCCACCTGCCTCTGCCTCCTGAGTGCTGAGATTAAAGGTGTGCACCACCATGGTTGGCTGATGGTCAATATCTTTTAGAATTTGGAGTTGGGGGTAGAGCTCAGTTGATAGAATGCTTGTCTAGTGGGCATGAAACTGTGCGTTTGATTCCCAGCACTATATAAATCAAAGGCCTAGTGCACATCTATGAGCCCATTATTCGGGATCCAGAGGCAGAAGGATCAGAGTTCAAGGTTATCCTTGGCTATATGAAACATTTTCTCAAACAAAAAAAATCAAAATTATTATTTATGGCTGCAAAATGCTGTAAATATATGTTATCCATCCATCTATCCATCTCTATCTATCTATCTATCTATCTATCTATCTATCATCTATCTATCTATCTATCTATCTATCTATCTATCTATCTATCTATCTATCTATCTACCTACCTACCTACCTACGTAGACATTTGCCACCTTACCCAGTGCAATGTGCACTTTAAAAGTAACTTTTATAAGGAATATATATATATATATATATATATATATATATATATATATATTTCAGGATTTTTAATAGTCAAATACAGAGGTCTGGTTCATGTCAGCTCCTTCACTGCTAAACCAGTGGGTAGGACTGCTTCAAGTTCTCTGCCTTCTCCTTGTCTGTGGTGACCAGGGTGTAAAGGTACCTGCTGCAGCTAACCTTGAACTTCACATTATCCTTGTTCTTCTTGATCTTGACAGATTGGGCATCCTTCCACTGGCCTGTGAGCAGAAAGCCCTGATTTCCTCCGTTTTCCGAGGCTGGTGACAGGCACTTGGCTTGGACGACCACACCCAAAACACTCACGGAGGAGAGAACCGAAGAGAATGGGGAGAAAAAGCTATATCCCATATTTTAAAAAGAAAGTGAGGAAATATCCTTGGGGAAACTGCTGCACTTTATGATAACCAGGAGGCTCTCCAAGGAGGAGCAAGACTCACTTTGGATGTGTGAGTTACATAGTTGGGGTATTACTTGAGTGTTTCCACAAAGCTTCTTCTTGTGTTGGAAGCTTGGCTCCCTGGGTAAGTGGTATTGAGTGGGTGGGGCCTTTGGAAAGTTGGGCCTAATAGAAGGTGACCAATCTGGACAGCCCTTGGGAGGTTTAAACATAGTTCTGCTGTTGGTTCTCATGAGAGTGGGTCTCTATGCAGACCCTAAATTCTGTCACATCCCTTCTTGCTCTGTGGCTGCTTCTGCCACTGTGATGCCACCATCTGTGTCCTGATACAGAGCAGAGAGACTTTCAGAACTGTGAGCTGAATAAAATGTGTATATTATATAATGTGTGTGTGTGTGTGTATATACTATATTCTAACATATTAGGGAATAAACTGAAAAGCAAATTGATTTATATCTGGATTGATACCTTGGACCATGTTAGACACAGCCAGGGTTTTGTTGTTTGTCTTTTAGACAGGGTCTCACTATGCAGCCTTGGCTAGCTTGGGTTGTTCTATATTTCTAAACATACTGCTTTCTAACTTCAAACATTGTTTTTCCAACCAATAAAATGCAGGCTAGTACAATATCATAATCTAATTTTGTGAATGTTTTCAGCTTTCTCCTTTCTCTACCCAGAAGCAAGCATTTTATTCATTGAGTATATTACTTGACAGTGTTAATCTTCCCTGGACTATGGCTGTGATTGTAGGATTATGGATACAAATGTCCTATAAACACCCATTCTTGATTATTTAACAGATTACATGTTCTTAATGAAAACTAACTATCCTTGTGCATTTAATTTTATAAAAAATAATTACTCTGGAAGATGGCTTCATAGGTCACCTCAGAATACTGCTTGGTGGTGTTCAAACTCAAGCTCACCCTCTGGGCTCGTGCCAAGTAACATGTAACATTGCATTGGTCTCTACATTGGGCTGCCACTCACTGAGACCTGTATGATGAGCACAGAGCACGGAAAATGAATAATTTGAGAGAGCTAGAGGTAAGTTCTTACTCAAAAGCTGGCTGTGGAGTGGGATGTAGTAACCCCCACTTTTAATCCTGCCACAAAAGGCAGAGGCAGGAGGATCTCTGTGAGTTTGAGGCCAGCCTAGTCTACATAGCAAGTTACAGGCTAGCCAGGGCTACATAGTGAGCCTCTGTCTAAGGAGCAAACAAGCAAGTGAACGAACAAACTCTTGATCATATCTACTGTGGTTCAAGCTATATGTCTAAATCCAAACCTAAAGCAGTATTAGCTTTTCAGATTAGTCCCTCAAACTTCCTAATGCTGTGACCCTTTAACACAGTTCTTCACGTTATGGTGACCTCCAACCATAAAATTATTTTTGTTGCTACTTCAAAACTGTAATTTTGCTACTATTATGAATCATAATGTAAATATCTGCTATGCGATCCCTAAGCAGTCATGACCCACAAATTGATAACCACTGCTTAAAGAATTTATATCTTGGCTTTTTGTTTGATTGGGTTTTTTTCTCTTTGGTCTGGTCTGGAGTGACTGAGTGAGTGTGTGTTTCTGTTTGTGTAAGATTCGTTTTGCTTATGAAATAAATGGCTTTATTTTCCTAAAAACAAAACTTTGATTATTCTTTGTCTTAGTTAGAGTTTCCATCTTCTTTAGGGTTTCCATTGCTGTGAAAAGACACCATGACCAAGGCAGCTCTTAAAAGGACAACATTTAATTGGGGCTGGCTTACACTTCCAGAGGTTCATTCCATTATCATCATGGCAGGAAGCATGGCAATATCCAGGCAGGCGTGGCCATGGAGGAACTGAGAGTTCTATATCTTCATCCAAAGGTAGCCAGGAGCAGACTATCTCTCAGGCAGCTAAGAAGAGGGTCTCAAAGCCCAACTCCACAGTGACACACTTCCTCCAACAAGGCCACACCTGTTCCAACAAGGCCACACCTTCTAATAGTGCCACTCCCTGGGCCAAGCATATTTAAAACACCACAGTCTTGAATTAGAGGCTTGATACTTTTGAGGTGATTGTATTAATCAGAACAAGGTTGTTTAAGTCATTGCTAAGGTCCTCAGATCTTCTTTGTTTCTCTTCCTCTTCCTTCTCTTCCTCTACCTCCTCCTTCTCCTCTGTCCTGTGGTTTTTTTTTGGGGGGGGGGGGTCACTGCTAAGGGTTTGGGAGAACATCTGACATTCTCCTCTCTCTGTGGAGTTGATCATTTCCTTGGGAGTCTTCCTTACATCAGCTACTTCAGGCCAAGCTACTCATCTTCACATGAGATAGCAAGTTCTTCACTTGCACTACACTTTCCATACTGCAAGAGCTCCCTTCCCTCCTGCACTAATTATACCCAAGAGCAACTAGACTAGAGAGAGGCTTTGATAGAGGCTGAGCACTTACTTTGAGAGATGGGGTTTTGTCTTGGGTTTGAGTTCACCTTTGGCATGACCTCATTTTAGACCTAGGCCCTGACACCTTGGGTTTATCCTTGTATGTTTTTATTCTACGAGATGGGCTTATTTTTAACTGCCTGAGGGAGCACTACCAAGGCCTTTGTCTTTATTCACTGAGAGCCCTGGCCTTAGAGTGTGCCAACGTCTCAAGTGGACAGGTAGGTAAAGAATTCATATGCTGCAAACAAGCTCCTTAGTGCCAATCTACAAAGCTATGCTGATTCCAAGTTGCCTGACAAGCTCATTATCTAGAAAAGTTTAGACAGAACCATTCTGTAAACAATGAATTTAACTAACATCTTTGCTTTGGAAAACAAGATCTAGCACTGTCATTAGATTTAAAAAAAATTTTATATTTATGCCTATTGCATTTTCTTCAACAGAGGAATATCTCCACCCAGAACAAATGTATCTTCAACACAGATACCCAAAGTCTTGAATTTACGAGCGAATAGAGACAAGGTCTTACTAAGTTGCTCAGGCTGGTCAGAATGACTCGGTAGCCCAGGCTGGCTTTGAATTTGCCATCATCCTGATTATCTGTACTTACAGCTGTACCACCCCATGCCTAGGAAAGTTTTGAATTGTTGTGTCTTCTTTTGGCTTCTGACTAGAATTCCATAAACATTTTCTCAGTTACATAAGCCGTCTTGTCTCTGCTTTGGTGGAATGACAGCTGTACATAAGGGTTCCTCCTTGCATTTCTTCATCCTACCATGGCATTGCATCTGGAGCAAGGGGGTGGGAACATGAGTCAGCCCAGTGCGAGCCGAAGTTCATCTTGGGAAGACCCAGGAATTCAACTGTGCATGTGTAGTGAACTAGTCTTTAGTGATTTTAGAATAGACTCAAACTCCAGGGAACCTCTCCTTGGTTAAAGCTCATTTGACAAGGTAGTCCAGTGGAAGGATGGACTTTGAGTCTGACCACTTGGCTCTAAGTGCAAGCCTCACTGGATAACATGGTAATTGTTCCATAAGGAAGATGTCTCCACTCACCTGGGGAGAAACACATCCATTCTGGCTCTCTTCAGCCTTGTGGTCCAGAGGTGGAGGACTCTGGCAGTGAGGTGTGGTTCAATGTGGTCCAGAGGAGTGCCCTTGTCTTGGGGAAGCACCAGGAGCAAACTGGCCACCCTTCCCAGGTACAACAGCTCTAGAACAGCTATCTCATGGCCTGCAGCATCCTGGAACTGGCCTAGGGATTTAGTGGGTTAGGAATTAGCTTTGTCCTAGGAGCCAGAGAAACTCAACAGTACTACAACTTGGAGAAAGCAGACTTACATGACAGCAACAGTAAGAGGGTGTCCTCCTCAGCCTCAGGAAGCAATCTGAGACTGGGAACTATTGGGTGACATGGCTGCTTTAGTGTTCCTAAAGCTCTCTGAGATCTCCCACAGAGTCTTAGTCAGGGATCCACAGCTGCTGAACCTGCTGGGGTCCGTGTCTTAGGGAGCCATCCAGTCTGAGCTTTTTAGGGTTCAGGCTCTTTGTGTTACATCTTATTTTTCAAGCTAAGCCTTTAAATCTACATTTCATGTGAGAAATGCCCAACTCTTGAAATCCTCTGCAGACCCAACAGAACACACATTCTGGCTGGATTTGACTTGAAGACTGATCATTCCTGTGACCTAAACCGGTCTTAGGATGGGCAGCTGGAAGTCTGTGGGCAGAGACAAGTCCAGGCTACCAGGTGGAGTATGGTTATAGAAGGATATGATGGGACAAGTGACAGATAGCAGCAGAACACACTGAGCTGGAAAAGGGTTGGTGCTGGTGGGGGAATGTAGAAAGGTGGAGACCAGTTTTAGGTGAACCCACTGCACGTTGTAGCTCATACTTAGTACAGAGTCTGCTGGCATCCATAGCACACATAAGGCCACTAGGCATCTGCTGGCACTGGGAACCTCCCCTGCTGACTGGGACAAATAACCATAGGCAAGAGGGCCATATGGAGCAATGACATTTCAGGACCAGGGACCCTTTAGTCTGGAGGCCTTTTAGCCCTTATATGGTCCTGGCTGGGTGTTGTGTCGTAAAGGTGTCTTCTAGGAGAATTATTTGGTCCAAGTATTTTTGATTCTACATGAACATGTTCTTAATCAGTGTGAAGGCCAATACCTGCATTGTGTCCTTAGCATCCAGATGGGCATATCATTCAAGGCCCCTCTAGAAGCCTTCTGATACCTTGAGTCTACCCACAGCCCAGAGAATGGACCCCTATAGAAACATGTGTCCATCCAATCCTGTAAAACAGAGCCCACCTCCCCTCTCTTGCCTATGTTGCTGAGTTTCCTCCAACTGTATGAATTTGGAGAAGAGACCTTACCATAGCTGACCTCTGCCACTTGGTGCATCGCTGGGACTTGAAGTACAAGACCATGGGCATGGGTGAAAGGCAGGGGCTGCAGGACCACAGAGAATCTCTTCTGCCAGGTACTTTGGAAAGTCATGGTGCTCATGATGGAGAGCTGAGTAGACAGGGCATCGGCCCGGCCCCACAACGGGCTATCTGGGCCTTCACCTATAGACAGAAGAGTTTCACTCCAGCCTCATGTTGTTTTTAGTTTATTACAAAAGCTTTAATTCCTTATGCTGCCAAGGCCATGCTAAATGGCTTTTAATTTATTGTCATGGAAATGGAAAGTAAGCACGCAGGATTCAGACTAGGTCCCTAATGACCGAGCTTCTGCTCTGGGGCAGGGAGTCACCTTGTAATTTGAATTATAACCTTCTTGTTAGCATGCATTCAGTGTGGCCTCCCTCCCTGTTTCTCCTAGTGCCCAGGATGGCCCCTGGTTATGTTGAGTCATTTCCCAGAGATCATTAGGCATTGTCTCCCCAGGCAAATGCTTGCACGGATGAGGCTCTGACTGGAGAAGACTGCTCTGTCACCTCACCTTGGGACTTGCTAACTGCTGAGCTGCATCCCTCTCCACACCTTTGTGGAGATAACTATGATCAGAACACACTTAGGGGAGGGCTGTGGTTAGGATTTCATGTAAGAACAGGAAGAAGCAAGCAGATCATTCCTACAGAGACAGCTTCTGCCCCAGGCCTTCAATCGTTTAATAAATATACTCTGTGCTAGGCTCTGCCTTAAATGCTTGAAGAAATCTCCACAACTTTTGGCTCAATTTCCCAGATGTGAGCAGTGAGGCTCGGGGAAGTTGGTCACACACCACTATCTACCTAGTCACCCAACAAAAGAGCCTTGCACTTGAATCTGAGCAGATGTGTTCCATACTCATGCCTCTGGGGTTGAGAAAGACCAAGTCTTTCTTTTTCTTAAAGACCAGGCTGGGAGTTGAGCATACCTATGTTGGTTTTTGAGTGGATCCTTTGACAACTCAAGGAGGATATAGTGAATCACTCCTTACCTAATAAAATATTTTAACTATGTGTCTGTGTGTTTGCTGTGTGTGGGTATATGCACATGAAAGCTGGCAACCTTGGCTGCTGGAAACAAGCATCGGATACTCCAGAGCTGGGGCTAAAGGCAGGTGTATGCTTACCTCATCCATCCTCTTTTAACAGCTGAACCATTTTTCTGGCCCCAAGGTTCAATCCTTTAAAAGTCAATTGCCAAAGCTAGCATAGAACACTTGAAAATGTCGGAGAGTACAGCCTTCAATCCACACACATCAAAGCTGTTTGTTTGTTTGTTTGTTTGTTTGTTTTTAGCAACTCTGGATCTTGAACATTCTCCATTTATCTGAGTCTTTTTTGTGCTTACCAAGAACAGTGCAGCCAGACTACGTGGATCAGAATGTGACCCTGGCTTTGTGGCCCATGGGCAAGCAGGAAACTCAACCCTGGTGTTTCAGTTCCTCCAGATGTAAAATGAAGAAACAGCACCCATGTTCTAGGAGCAATGGGCGAGTGAAATGGAATCAGAGATTCCTAGTGGCAACTAACTAACTAAAAAGGCCGGCAGGTGTTAGCCACTCCTGCCCATTTCATAACAGCCACAACCTGTGGTGGCTACCACTGATGATTGCGTTACGCATAGCAAGCTTCCAACAGAACCAAGGGAGACATGGAGTGTAACTTGTCCCTTTTGTGTGTCTTTCTTTAACCTGACTTTCCCAGAAACTACTTTTCCTGCCCCCTGCTACATTTTGCTGTCACATGGGGTTAGTGAAAAATGGCCTAGGGACAGTGGCCTGGGACAAATCCTGCCGGGTATGTCCATAGGTGGTAGGCTCTGAGGAGTACCTTTCTGTGTGTGCTCAAGGATAGGTGTGTGTGTGTGCATGTACATGTGTTCTTGTGCTAAGGCGCAAAAAGGGAGGAATAGAGAGGACACACATCATGCATGACATTCAAGGGTAGGTCTGCTATCTCAACGTCTGCTGCAATTCAGGGCACCCCGAACTTACCATGGCTTCTGACAAATGATGGCTGGCACTATTTCTTTGAGCCCTTAGCCTTGCTGAGGAGGGTGGTTTTCCTTTACCTGTGCTCTGTCTGGATGTGACTTTGGAGGCCTCCGTGGTAGTGCTGTTAGGCTCGCTGAAGTCAGCTGCCTCCAGACTGCTGTTGGCCCACCGGGAGACCTGCTCCACAAAGCAGGGAGACAGGGATGTTCCGGTTTGCATGAACAGGGTGCAGGCCAGCTCCATTCCGACACCTTGACTGGAGTTGTGCCGTGTGGTATAAACAGCATGCAGGAATTCTTTCACTCTTGGGTCTGTGAGAAAGGAGTGTTCATAAGGGCCTGCACAGCTCCCAACAGGTTGTCTCATAAGATGTGTCCATGCAAAAGTCCCTCACTGGAAATGACATAGCCGCTCTAGTCAAAATCCACCTAACTCTACAGCTTAAAAGTTGGACAGAAAACATGTAGATCACAAACAAATCTAGCTGGAGGAGAGTCTGCCAGTGCCTTGGAAATGGCAAAGCAGTGTAAAGCTTTGTGTAGCCCTAGAATTCACTCTGTAGACCAGGCAGGCCTTGAACTCAGAAATCCACCTGCCTCTGCCTCCCAAGTGCTGGGATTAAAGGTGTGCGCCACCACTGCCTGGCATGCTTTGACTTCTTAATTCAGGGACATTGCTGAGTTCTGGAGGAGAGGCTAGACCTGGGGATGTGACACAGAGGAATTTCTAATGGGAAGCCAGAGAGTTCTGTGCAGTATTGTAGCAAGGACAGGCACTGGTCAAGGTGCTGCTCTCCTAGTTAGAATTCTGTGCTGTGATAAAGATCATGACCAGAAGCAAGTCAGGTGGAAAGGGTTTATGCTGCCTTCTAGTTTATAGTCCACTACCGACAGAGGTAAGGGCACAAACTCAAGGCAGGAGCCTAGAGGCAGGAACTGAAGCAGAAACCATGGGAGGACTGGCTTGTCCCCTGTGTCTTGCTCAGCCTGCTTTCTTACATCCTGAGACTACCTGCTGAGGTGGCAGCACCCACAGTGGGCTGGGTCCTCTCACATCAGTCATTAATGAAGGAAATGCCACACAGACTTGCCTACGGGCCAATCTGATGCAGGCATTTTCTCAACTAAGGCTCCTCTTCCCAGATCAGTCTATCAGGTGTCAGAGAGCTGCCTTGCCAGTATGTCTCATCCGAGGTCTCACATCCAGGGTTTTACTGAGCTGACCCTGGATTCTCTTAAGCTGCTTTTCTCAGATGTTTCATCACAGCAAAGAGAAAAGCAACACTACAGCCCGAGACGAATGTTCTCAGAGTCAGAAATATTGAAGAGGCAGAGCAATGGGCTGGAAGTGGATTTCTGAGCCAGATTTGTCCCCGTCCAATCTGCACACAGAGAAGAGTTCTTATGTATGTTCCAGAATGTGCAGTGTTAGAATAAAATTTTAAGGCTTTATGGTGTCTACAAACGTTACACAGGGCACTCCAGACATCCAGTTTACAATGACTGCTCTCAGTGATGCTTTGAAGTAAGGGCTATAGTCCTTCCACTATAGGAAGGAGGCAGATGAGGCACAGGCCCACTCATCACATGCTGAGAGGCACCATGTTGGAGGTAAAACTGTATCCTCATCCCGTTGCCCATAGCGTGAGGAATGGCTGGGTGTGAGAAAACCCTGCTCGGGAGAGCTTTGTTCTCCAGATAAACGGAACTGTAGAGCACATCAGTTTGGTGGGGGGAGTTGGGGGGCTATATTGCCTGCATTCTAGAGCATCGGTTTCAACCTGTGATATTTAATACAGTGCCTCATGCTATAGTGACTCCTGACCATAAAATTATTTTTCTTGCGACTTCATAATTGTAATTTTATTACTCTTAGGAATCGTAATATAAATATCTGTGTTTTCTGACAGTCTTAGGTGACCCCTGGGAAAGGATCACTTGACCCTCAAAGAGGCTGTGACCAAAATATTGAGAACTGCTGTTCTAAAGGTGTCTAGAAGGGCAGAGGTGAGTGGCCTGAGAACAAGGCTCTCCAAGAGGAAGCTGTCACTGCTGGTTTCTGCTCAGCCTCCTGCTGCCAGAGTAAAAAGATGGAGGGTGAGGGCCTATAATTGGGTGGTTTTAACAGGGTGCTGAGAGAAGAAAGGAAGAAGAAGAAAATAAACCCGCAGCGGCTAAAAGAAAATCACCCTGTTAGCTGTTAGCTCATCTGAGAGGTGACTCCCAGGCTGGTGGGTCTGGGCTCTGGAAGGTTCTGAACTTTGGAAAGTTCTAGACTCTGGAATCTTCCTGCCCATAAAACTTCAAACTATGAGACCCGGTTTTTGTTTTTGTTTCCTGCATGGTTTGTCTCCTCAGTCATCATCCACGGGACTCTGAGAAGCTGTAGAATATGCAGGTGGAGACCTGTCCTCTGAACACAGATATTTTAATTTTCAAGAACTTTGAGAGGGGCCAACGGGGGTGCTTCCCAGCAGGTGTGGTTGGACTCGGAGGCTGAAGCTGCCTCTGATATGTGTGTGTGTGTGTGTGTGTGTGTGTGTGTGTGTGTGTGTGTGTGTGAGAGAGAGAGAGAGAGAGAGAGAGAGAGATTGAGAGAGAGAGAGAGCTAGCTTATAAATGTATACATCTGCTTCTTGGCCCTAGTGGGGCTTGGGAGGTCTGGAGAAGCGCAGGATTTGGAATCAACAATCTGGAACTTGAACCCTGGCTTTGTCACTTGCCCCTGGGCCGGCTGAGTTTTGCTGAGCCATTTACCTCTTGTGTTAGTCTGTGGGACTCAAATGACATGGTCATAAAAGGAAACTCTGTATGCCTTCCAAAGCAGAACTCTTTTCCTGGGACAGGACCACCTTCCTTTCTGGGGCCTATGTGCTATAATGTTTTCATTAATTTACCTATAAGGATAATGAAAATTCTTAGCCATTGAAGTAACCAGAAATTGTGTGTTCCCCATGGACACAAGACCCAGAGAACCAGAGCTGGATCTGACTTCAAAGCCTGCTCCCTGAGGCCTAGCCTTCAGTGCTAGCAGTTGCTATGCAAGTTTCCAAGGGAAGAGAACAACCAGTAAGTAGTCCTACCCAGCAGAACCACGAAGATGACCAGTAGGGCACAAACCCCCAAGGGTCAGAAGTGGCACTTGTGCTTATCTTGTCAGTAACCAGGAGCTCTCTGATTGAACTTAAGGCCCACTCAGCAAGAGGGACATCATCCTTGGTATAGGAAGCACATAACGGGGAAAGGGGCTGAAAGAGTGTAAGAGCCTGAGGACCAAGACATCTAATGTTGAGATTGTGTCTTCTACAAATGACAGGAAAGTTTTACCCATCAAGTCTCAGCAATACGGCAGCCTAAATAAGACCAGAACAAGCAAAACTCCAATAGACGCACTAATAGAGAAGGGAAAGCTCTATTATAAAGCTCTATAGAGGACTACAGGCAACCGAGGAATGCTGAGAAAGCTTTCTGGGGAAGACAGAGCCTTCCCCAGGCAAGATCCTCTCCCTAACTGGTTATCCAATACCAAGTGGCCAAGCCCGGAAATCATACATGTACAAATAACATTAAATGTACTGAACAGGTTATATCTATCTATCTATCTATCTATCCATCCTTCTCTCTCTCTCTCTCTCTCTCTCTCTCTCTCTCTCTCTCTCTCTCTCTCTCTGTGTGTGTGTGTGTGTGTGTAAAACAATAACAAAGAGAAGCCATGATTTCAAGAAGGAGCAAGGGGGCAGGGGAAGGATTTGCGGGAAGAAAAGGAAGAGAAAAAAATGAGGAAATTATATTAAATTAAAAATAAAGAATATATCAAAATTTAAGTTTTATGTATATGTGTGTCTGGGCATATTAGTGCAATGTCCACAGAGGCTAGAAGACAGTATTGGATTTCCTAGAGCTGGAGTTACAAGTGTTCGTGAGCTGTCTGACATTGGTGCTGAGAACCAAATTTGGGACTTCCGAAAGAGAAGTATGAGCTCCTAACTGCTATGCTATGAACATCTTTCCAGCCCTGTGTTACCTTTTAAAAGAAAGGCTGGGTTGCGGCAGGCAGCTGGCCCTGCTATATAATTTTAAGCAGGCACAGTGCACCTGAGATGGAGAACATGATAAAGAGGAGTCTGAGGATGGCCTGCTCCTGCTATTACTAGCTGATGGTGGATGCATACAATGGCAAAGCAGCGTGCGTTTCAGAAACTTAGGGGAATCACTGTCCTGCATAGAATTCCTGTCATCTGGACAATATCTAATGGGCTCTGTGGAAGCCCTGATCTTGTCATCATGCATGATCAACCAGTTAACCAGATACCATGATGGGATCTGGTCTCAGATCTGACCCTCTTGTCCAACCAAGACCCTTCGTCCTGACTTGTGTGAGACTCTGTTGAAGGCAGAAGTGCCTGCCTTTTCTATATTAATCACATTTCTTCTTCCTGACCAGCTTGGATGTATTCTCTTCTGGGGAGGCTCCAACCTGCTCTGTGGAATCACAGAACCAGGCGGCACTCACCCCCATGTCTACATGTATTGCTCTCCCAGACAGAGTTGCTGCCTTCAGAGTTCTCCTCATGTGCATAAGACAAGTTTCTGACCAGCCGTGATCTATATTGCAAGAGCACCACACTTGATGAATCGTAGTGTCCTGACTCTAAGTGAGCCTGTGGACGTGTATGCTGCTGTGGTCTAATTGCTGAGAACAACTGAGTTCTAAAAACTATCTTTGGTTTCAGTTGTCCCTAGAGAGAACAGCCTATTGGTTGTCCAGCAGGATTGTAAGACTTGTTTTAGCAGTGGTCAGGGTATACATTGAGGAGGACAGGTAGTTCAGGGGGCACCTGGTGCCAGACATGTTGAATTCTAACTTTGATTTGCTAGCTCAAGGGTCCACCCCCAGAGGACACCGTGGCTAGGCTGAGTTGGCATTATTTCTTGTGCCTTCTGACAAATCTTAATTCATCCAAAGACGACTCCTGCCAGTTTTAGTGATGTTCATTGCTTTGTTTGTTTTGAGATGGGGTTCCTGCTACATAACAGACTGGCTTGGAATTAAGAAATCCTGCCTCAGCCACCAACACTATGTTTTATATTGACATCTTATTCTGAGATTGAGAAGGGAAGGCTGTGTTAGCTTTAGCTTATAGCTGCTCACGTATTGAGCTGCATCACCCATGTAGGTCAATGCAGGCTGTGCTGTGTTCTAAAGACTTTCTCTGCTGTTAGCAGAGCTGTTTCGAGAAACAATATGTAGATATAAGCTGGCAGAAACCTCAGAATCATGAAAATAGGTTGGTCAAGAGCATAGTCCTGGATCTAAAGAGTGCATTTAAGAGCCGGGCGTGGTGGCGCACGCCTTTAATCCCAGCACTTGGGAGGCAGAGGCAGGTGGATTTCTGAGTTTGAGGCCAACCTGGTCTACAAAGTGAGTTCCAGGACAGCCAGGGCTATACAGAGAAACCCTGTCTCAAAAAAACAAACAAACAAACAAACAAAACAAAACAAAAAAAAGTGCATTTAAGCCCAGCCTGCCTTTTATTGACTGTGTGACTTCCAGCAAGTTGTCTCCACCCTCTGCCTATCTACTTCCCCAAATAGGGGTGCCAATGAAACCACCAACTTCAAAAGGCAATCAGTGACTGTTTAGAAGGTGTTCCCCACCTCTCCCAGCCACAGCAAGCATTCTAAAAGGGACAGTGACTCAAAACTGTGGTATTGCCATGAGGCTAGAAGGAAGTCCCCACAATCAAGAACAGCCATGGTAAAAGTCTGAGTGCTTCACGAATGGCCATGCCTCTCTCCCTGTGCACACTGGGATCTGCGCTCCCCGCCCAGAGCACTTGAGCAGGGTGGAGCAGGGAGCAGGGCTGAGAGAAGCAGGAGAGAGGAGCCTCTTACCTTGCACTGTATAGCCGAGGGCCCCAGCCAGCTGCCAGCCGGTGTTGCCCCTGGCTCCAAACTGCAGGATCTCCAGGGAGAGGGACACACTGGCCGGTGAGATGACGAAGTTTGTCCCGTTTCTCTCTGCTGCTGCACTCCGGTAAAGGTGGAGGGCAAACTCAGTCTTCAGCAGCCACAGGCCTTCACTGAGGGGGCTGCCCCCTCCTGCTGAGAAGCAGGAGGAGAGAAGAAAGAAGGTGACCTGCAGGAGAGGCAGCATGGAGACTGGACACCTGCAGTTCAGAGGGAGGGGAAGTACAGAGAGAATGCTGGTGACAAGGAAGACAAGGTGACAAGGCTCATCATCTGGGAACTGGGGCACCTGGCTCTGTTTTCAGTGGCCAGGTATGGCCCAAAGGACAGTCTCGCTTCACTTTCTTGCTTACCCACCATGCTCCTACATGTCTAGGATGCTTGGTTGGGCTGGGATCTTTTTGAAAACTCAACCCCGTGCTGGAAGATCTGCTCCTCTTACTGTACGTGAGGCCTTGGAAAAGTCCTGGTTATAGTGAAACAAGTCATTATGTTAAGAAATGTCAAAGTGCATCCTATGGTTTCCTAGTACTTAGCCTGCTTATAGCTGAGCCATGTTTCTTATGAGTCATTATAATATTAACCATACTCAAAGTTTATCTTTTAGGCTAAAAAGATTATATATTCTTGGTTGATATTCTCACATCCATACTAGGTATCGTAACTATAGTCATGGGGGCTGTGCTCTAGAGAACTCAGTGACTCACTGGTAGGGGGAGAATAACAGAGTTATGACAGATCCTGGCCTTTAAGAGTACTACATAAAATATTAAGAACATATATGTATGTTCTAAGAGTGATGAATGGGATAGCTGGGCCTAGAATATTAGATTTCATGCTACGTAGTAGATTATTCCACAGAGTAGAACAATAATAATAGAAAGCTCCTCCTCAGAACTGTGTCCTCCCAGGAAGAGGGGCTACCATGAGTAGCAAAGGAATCCAGAAGGGAGCAAGAAGAGCAGAGCAGAGCACTTTCACTACAGTAGCAATCTTTGCTAATTGCTTCAACTGTGGAATCAGACTAGGCCAATGGGAGAGAAATACCCAGTCCAAAGCACTTCCTATACAAGCTTATAAGCAAAGGCCTGGGCTCAGTGGAATTCCCTTTAAATAAAGATCTAAGAGAAAAAGCCATGTTTCCCAGCTCTTCCCTTCAGGGCTGAACACAAATACACGTGACCTCGGAACCCACGGAGTGGGAATTTGCATGGGTGCGTATGTCTAGAGAGAAAGTAGGCTTTACTCTAAGGTCATTAGTGAAAGCTTCAAGTCCTACTTTGAGAGTTCGTGCAGCTTCTATCAGCTTCCGAGACAAGAGCACTTGCAACCCTTAGCAAATAGACTTTGATGCCCAGACTCCTGGTGACCCAGGTCCTGCCATGACTACCAGGGATGTGTTGTATACTCACCGACTCTTTAATCAAATGGTAGTTTCCTTGTTTGATTCTGTTCTTGTGCCTTGAGCATCAACATGCTGCCCTTTTTAAAAGAGTAGGAGCAGAATGTGCCCCGAATCACAAGACATCCCAGGGAGGAAGCTGGTAATTGCCGTCTCTGCCGGCGATGTCTCTACCACTCCGTCCAAATTCCTGGAGCCTGGACGTTCTGCAGGGAGCCAGGAGAAGCATCTCAGCTGTAGGCAGCAAAGCCCAGATGAGAGCAGAGTATGCCTCGGGGACAGAGCCAGCCATGCCCATCAAGCCTTCTAAGGCTTGTGACCTGGTTGTACCAGCAAGGAACCCTCCATCTAGCCCTTTATGACTTTGAAGAATTCCGAGATAACTCTGGGTTTTTGCTGGGTGCCAGGTACCTAGTGCCTCTCTCCTCCTCCTGGAAACAAAACAATAGGTCAGTCTTTGAGCATGGCCTGGAACTTTCAGCAAGTGCAGGGCTGAAAAAGAAAAAAAAGCAAGCAGTGCAAAGTCTGGTTCAATCAGGTTAGAGCAAGACAGCTGGCCTCATCCATTATTAACAAAATCGAGTGTACCTGCTGTGTAATATGAGCCCTAGAACAGTCCTCAGATACAGTGCAACAAGCCCACTATAATAATTTAAGAAAGAGAGATCCCATGGGGGGTCCCTTTAACTTGACAAGTACTCACACCCCTATAATCAGTGGGCAATTCACTTTAAAGTTTAATCATAGATATTCAATCCAAGGGTATTTTGGGTCTTAGGATAGTTACAGTTCTGTAGCTGTTTCATATGAAATCTCTTCAAATCTTGAATTTTGATGTAAATTCACCATTGTGTGTCTTGGACTCTAAGCTACAGTATGGCAGGGGAAAGAAATGTATTTAACTTCTGTCAAAGTACCCAGAGAAAGCATTCATTCCATCTATTCGTGCATCCAAGAACTAGCTCCTGATTGCCTGCTGGGCCCCAAGGCTCTAGGCCTGGTTGGGGAATGTAGCATTGAATCAGCAGCCTGGGCTACACTCTCACTGGACTCTTGTCTTTCACTTTGAACGTGGACTTTAGATGTTTACACTGACAGCGTTAAACAGAAAGCTGCAGTAAATCCAAGGGCTTTTTGCGATGCCTCAAGGTTCTTAAGGTGGACTGACTTTAGCTAAAGTCGATTAATTAAGTAATTGCCAATAGCAGTACGGAGAGATGCCTGAGAAACGACTTCTGAAATTGGGCAATCTGGCTGTGTCACTTCTGTGAATGTGATTTCCTAACTTTATGAATGTACAATTCTAAACTGCTTTTGAAAACATTTTCATGAAACAATGCCAGGAAAACTTTAAATGCTCGAGACATTTCTCACATGGACTAAATATTTCAATGTGTGGATGAATAAAATATGAATAGCAACTGATGTTGCTTTGGGGTACTCAGCAGAAGCTGGTGTGTCATCATGGTGTCTGACCAGTTATAGAGATTGCATGTTGGCATCCATCTTGCCAGGATTGGTTATTTATATGGATATTGGTTATTCATAGCCGTAAAAACAAGCAAAGTGAACATTATTGAGTATATCCTCCATGCTCTATGAAGTTAGAAATTTTCCATTCACAGCTGCACATTGTGTGAATCCCCATGACAGTGCCATGAGCACACATATTACTCCCATTTCACAGAGGGAGAAATTAAGACAGAAGAACTCAAGATTCTGTTGAGGCTTGAACTTATATCCCCTGCTTTTACTCTCAGGCTTATGTTATTTCCCACAGCCTCAGTGGTGTCTGTTAAAGGAGCCAAGACATTGGATCTTTTGAACTCCCCATGGGATTCTAAGGCTTTTGATAGTCTATCCAGACTCTATGGATTGGTGACATGCTTCTAGACTGCTTTCATTTCTCAGGGCTGTTCTGGTGAAGCACCTCTAGACAGACAAAGTATGGTGCTTTTAGATTACGATGCTTCTTCTCATTTGTTCTGGTCACCCTGGTGATACCTACTTTAGCTCCTTCTCTCTCCCTTTAGGACTCACTAGTTCTTAGCCTATTTCCAACTAGGGACTTTCCAGCAAGCACATGTAGCTGGAAGGCACACGCTATTTCCACCTTCTGGATTCACCAGAGCCCTTGCCAGCTGCCTTTCATTGTCCTATCCCATCTTGAAACCCAGAATCAGTCCACACTGTCTCAGGGGAAACTTGTTTCAAGTTCCTTGACCAGGCCACTGAAGGCATCAAATTATAGTTGACAAGCTGAAGACCTGAAAAGAGTTGTATTTATTCTCCCAACCAACCAACCAACAAAAATGAAACCAGAAGAATCAACATTCTCAACCCTTATATGAATTAGACTCCTGAGCACTGTTAAGACTCCTGATGAAACAAGAAGGTGACTTGAAGAAAGAGGGGAAGAAAGGAAGGAAGGAAGGAAGGAAGGCAGGCAGGCAAGAAGGAAGAAAGACTCAACTAATAAAGTAACTCCAGGTGTTCAAATCCCAACACAGAAATAAAAGCAATATGAAGCCCCAAAGTAATGGCACCCATTGAAGATGACTTAGAAGAACTCCCAGATAAAAAATTAAAAATAATGATTAATAACTATGGTCAAACACTCAAAGACAAAAACCAAGTGAAGAATGAAACAAGATGTCCAATCTGAGACATGAAAACTGTTTGAATTTTAAGAAAACTCAACCTGAAATGATTGTGGAAATGAAAAACTCAATAAGTCAATTAAGAATCCCAATGGAAAGCCTCAGGAACAGAATGACCACGTGGAAAAGAGAGTTGGGAATAGAAACCTAGCAGAGGAGTTGGATAGCTCAGGAAAGGTCAATGAGATGAAAATATATGAATGGAAGGAACATGGAAAGGTTTGAGGTACCACGAAAAGACACAAGCTCTGAATTATGCTCATAAAGCAGGTAAGGAAACCCTAGCAGAGACAGGAAATGTCTTCAGGAATATCATAGAAGAAAAATTTCCAAAACTGGAAAGAGAAACGCTATTCATCTAGAAAGATGCTTTTAGAAGGTAGAACAAACAAGGCCAGGAAGGAAATTCTCCATGATGCATTACAACTAAAACATTAAAACCAGAATCACAAAGGGCTATTGAAACTTGTAAGAGAGAAAGGCCAAGTTATGTACAAGACTAGCACTGGGTTGTCTGGCAGAGACCTTCAATGCCAAAAGGGCTGGAAAGCTGTGCTTTAAGTGCCTGATGACCAGAACTTTCAATCCAGATTAGCATATGCAGTACAACTATCTATTGGAATTGAAGGAGAAACAAAAATGTCCCATGATAAAGACAGATTATAGGGCTTTATGAATACTAAGCCATCTCTATAGAGGATATGAGAAGAACACTTCAACCTGAAGAGAAGAACAAATTCACCCAGGAGGTCAAATAATACCAGAACAGGTAACCAAAAGAGATCTAAATAAATATAAAAAGTAAAGTCAATAAAATGTCAGGGATTACTGCACTGAATATTAATTGTGTCAATTCCCCAATAAAAAGACACAGGCTGGTAGGTTGGATTATAAAATAAGATCCATTAATTTTTGTTGTTGTTGCCTTCGGGGGGGGGGGGGAAGGGACCTCACCATCAAGAGAGCCATCACTTTGTGGTAAAAATGGTATTCTAAGCAAATGGAACTGAAAAAAGCAGAGATAGCTATTCTAATATCTGACAAAATAGATTTCAAATCAAAACTTGTCAGAAGAGATAAGGAAGGATTTATTAAGAGAAAAATTCACCAACAGGATATTATAATCCAAAATATATATATATGCACAAAACATGGAGGGAGCCTAATTCTATAAATGAGACACTGTTAGATATAAAACTATAGGTTGATGCCAACACGTTGATAGTGGGTGATGTCAACACCCTACACTCACCAATAGATAATGTGGGAGAAAAAAAACTAAATAGAAAAACTTTGGAGCTAAATGGCATTATAAATTAAATGTACAACAGCATATACAGAGCATTCCACACAAACATTGAAGAATACACAGTCTTCTCAGCAGCCCATGGGACTTTCCTCAAAATCTATTCCCTATTAAGACACAAAGCAAGTCTCCATAAATATAGGAAAACAAAATCTGCAGTCAATCTGACCATAGTTGGGTAAAGCTGGCTGTCAAAAGCAAGAGAAAGCTCATGGAAAGTAAGCAACATACAACTGGGCCAAAAGAGAAATGAAGGAAGAAAAATTTAAAATGTCTGTAATTGAATAAAAATGTAAACACAACTGAAATCTATAGGATGCGCCAGAGGTGTTCCTAAGTCATTAGAGCACTAAGGGCCTATATTAAAATGTTTGAGACATCTCAAATTAACAAGTATATATTCCCAAAAGACTTATAAAAACAGGAATGAACATTACCTGGGAAAAGTAGACAGAAACAATAATCAAAGTCAGGGCTGAAATCAAACAAACAATAAAAGTAATCAATGAAATAGAGTTGGTTTTTGGAAAAGAGTAACAAGAGTGACAAACCTTTATCCAAATAAACCAAATGAAAGGGAAAAGAATCTAAATTAATGGAATTAAGAATGAAATGGGAGATAGTGCAACAGACACAGGACATGTTTTAAAAATCTATATTTCACCAAATTGGAAAACTTAAGAGAAACAGGTGAGTTTCTAGATAAATTTAGCACACTAAACACTAAATAAAGATGAAATAAATGAATTTAATAGACTCATAATATAGCAATGAGGTAGAAGCAGTAACTAAAAGTCTCTCAATAAAATAACCAGAGCAAGACAGATTTAGCACAGAATCTTTTTTTTTATGTAGTGTATTTTTTTTTATTATGTATTTATTTCATTTACATTCCCAATGCTATCCCAAAAGTCCCCTACACGCTCCCCCACCCACTCCCACTTCTTGGCCTGGCGTTCCCCTGTACTGAGGCATATAAAGTTTGCACGACCAACGGGCCTCTCTTTTCACTGATGGCTGACTAGTCCATCTTCTAATACATATGCAGCTAGAGACAAGAGCTCCGGGGGGTACTGGTTAGATCATATTGTTGTTCCACCTATAGGATTGCAGATCCCTTTAGCTCCTTGGATACTTTCTCTAGCTCCTCCACTGGGGGCCCTGTGCTCCATCCAATAGCTGACTGTGAGCATCCACTTCTGTGTTTGCTAGGCCCTGGCATAGTCTCACAAGAGACAGCTATATCTGGGTCCTTTCAGCAAAATCTTGCTAGTGTATGCAATGGTGTCAGCGTTTGGGGGCTGATTATTGGATGGATCCCCAGATATGGCAGTCTCTAGATGGTCCATCCTTTCGTCTCAGCTCCAAACTTTGTCTCTGTAACTCCTTCCATGGGTGTTTTGTTCCCAATTCTAAGAAGGGGCAAAGTGTCCATACTTTGGCCTTCATTCTTCTTGAGTTTCATGTGTTTAGCAAATTGTATCTTATATCTTGGGTATTCTAAGTTTCTGGGCTGATATTGACTTATCAGTGAGTACACAGAATCTTTTCAGATCTTTCAAATAAACACTAATACCAATACTACTGTAACTATCACACAAATTAGAAAGGAATGTATACGTCCAAAGTCTTCCTGTGAACTCTTAATTACACTC
The DNA here is from genome assembly GCF_000001635.26 of Mus musculus. Classification (NCBI taxonomy): domain Eukaryota; kingdom Metazoa; phylum Chordata; class Mammalia; order Rodentia; family Muridae; genus Mus; species Mus musculus. The sequence continues at coordinate 62,658,105 of NC_000080.6, read as the reverse complement.
ATGCCAAAAACTAAGCAAAGACTGAATAAAAATCCTTAAAAGTAGCAATTAAAAATTGAGACCTTGTGAAATTAAAAAGCTTTTGTACGGTAAAAGACATCATCACTCAAGCAAAGAGGTAGCCCACAAAATAGGGGAAAAAAGCTTTACCAGGTATGCATCTGACAGACGGTATTGAGAATATAAAGAACTGAAGACCTAAACATCAAAGAACAAACAACCCAGAAGGAAACTGGGGTATGAAACTAAACAGTGAGTTCTCAGAAGATGAAATGTAAGTGGCTGAGAAATGCTTTAAAAATATTCAGTCTCTTCGGAGAAATGCAAATTAAAACTATTTTGAAATTTCATGTCACCACAGTCAGAGTGGCTAAGGTCAACAAACCAAATCACATGATGACAGATGCGGGTGTGGACGTGGGGAAGAGAAAATCCTTAGTCACTGCTGGCAGGAGTGCAAACTGATACAGCCACAGTGGAAATCAGCATTCAGGAGCCCCCCAAAAACTAGAAATGTATCTACCACACAACTTAGCTATAGCACCCTTGAATGTTGTGTGGGCTGGTTTTATGTCAATCAGCCTAAGCTAGAGTCATCAGACAGGAGGGAGCCTAAATGCCTCCCTGATTTCAGTTGAGAAAATGCCTCCATAAGATCAGGTTGTAGGCAAGTCTGTAGGGCATTTTCTTAAGTAGTGATTGATGGGGGAGGGACCCGCTCATTATGGGTGGGGCCACCCCTGGGCAGGTGGTCCTGGGTTGTAAAAGAAAGGAGGCTGAGTAAGCCAGGAGGAACAAGCCAGTAAGCAGCACCCCTCCATGGCCTCTGTGTCAGCTTCAGCTACAGGTTCATGCTCTGCTTGAGTTTCTGTCTTGACTTCCTTCAATGATGAATAGTGTTATGCAAGTGAAAGCCAAGTACCAATCCCCCATGGGCTTTTGGTAATAGTCTTTTATTATAGCAATATAAACCTAAAGGATGCATACCCAAAGGACTCTATAGTCTAACACGGACATACCTGCATTTTTATGTTCATTTCTGTTCTATTCACAATATCCAGGAACTAGAAATAGACAAATGCTCATCAATGGAGGAATGAATAAGGAAACAGTGGTATATTTGCACAATGGAGTATTATTCTGATGATAGGAAAAATGAAATGATGAAATTAGCAGAAAAATGAGTAAAGCTAGAAACCATCATTCTGAGTGAGAGAACCCTGACCCAGAAAAACAAATGTTACATATTTTCTCTTATTTGTGTATGTTAGCATTGGAGCTTTGGATATGTGTGTTTTATTTGGAATACCCACAGAGGCTAGGAGATTATTAAGGGGACATAGTGTGTGTGTGGGGGGGGGTCGGGGCTCAAGAGAGGAGAGATAGAATGCAGTGGTGTAGAGGGAATAATGGAACAGGAAGGGTTAAATTGTGGTTGGGGAGGGGAGGGCAGGGTGGAGGAGGAGATAAGAAAAAAAATAACACAAAGATCCTTTGAAAAAGACTTATGGAGACTTACTGTTGTGACTCCCTAAAGCAAATACATTAATACATATATTTGAATATATATATATATATATATATATATATATATATATATATTCATTCAAGATGAAGTTATCCTATAATAGAGTGAAGATGCCCATAGCATACACCAAAGGCTAATAAATAAGATGCTCAGTGCTAGGAATGGGTTATGCCTTTTATAGCTGTTGGTCAACAAGGTCCCATAGACGCCCAAACGTTACGAGCTTGGCAGGACTCTTGGTTACCTTCTCGATCTTGACAGTAAGAGCCTACTACTAAAACCACCACATACCTGAGTTGTGAAATAATGAGAAATCAAGCTGAAAGCTCCATCCCTGCAGGCTAGCGTTCATAGTGCTTGAAAGCTCTATCCAGGCTCCCAGGGGAGAACAGGAGTCATCAGTCTCTTACCCCGCTGTGAACCCTGAGAGCTATAATAGCAATGACTGGCCTAGTAAGATGTGCCCATGGATACAAACGTGCCATAAATATTGTGGGAGTAACCAACCACTCTCTGCTTGAATTTAAGTCCTGTTCCACAAGATGAAACCAACACCTGGCTCCATTATCTGATTAAGGATCACCTTCTACATCATTCTGCTAAATAGGAATTTATATTTATATCTACCATATAATCTAATAATAAATAGTATTAAACTTGATCCTAATAACATCATTATACCCATAGATTTCCCAACTTTCTTCTGAATAGCTTCTATTTGCAGTAGATGGTAATTATCTCAGAGTCCCTCAACCGACCATGGGTCAGAGAATGAGACTGAAGAATGCTTAGCCCTAAGTGGAACACCTATACTTCACCTCCTTCATTTCAACCTTCAAGGATCATTGTAAAAGAGGAGGTAAAAAGAATGTAGGAGCTAAAGGTGTTGGATGACCACAAGGAAGCAGTACCTTCTGGTCATAGCAGGGTAGTTGCTCATCTGGACTCACAGCAGTTTATGACAGAATGCACAACACCTGGAAAAGGCCAAGCCAGACAAAATCCAGTATGGAGAAGTGAGATAGTCATGAAGTCCACCTCCTTTTTTTTTTTCCATTCTTTTTTTCCTTTTACTAAATAACTTCTTTATTTACATTTCAAATTTTACCCCCTTTCCTCATTTCCCCTCTGAACCCCCCATCCCATCCTCCCTGCCCCTGCTCACCAACCCACTCACTCCCGCTTCCCTTTCCTGGCATTCCCCTACACTGGGGCATCAAGCCTTCACAAGGTTAAGGGCCTTTCCAATCATTGATGTCCGACAAGGACAACCTGTGCTACATATGAGGCTGGAGCCTTGAGTCCCTCCATGTGTACTCTTTGGTTGGTGGTTTAGTCCCTGGGAGCTCTGGGGTTACTGGTTGGTTCATATTGTTGTTCTTCCTATGGGGCTGCAAACCCCTTCAGCTCCTTGGGTCCTTTCTCTAGTTTCTCCATTGGGGACCCTGTGCTCTGACCAATGGGTGACTGTGAGCCTCCACTTCTGTATTTGTCAGGCACTGGCAGAGCCTCTCAGGAGACTGTCTCCTGAGAAGTCCCACTCCTAACTGAGGAGCTATTAGCAATTGATTGCTACCTGGAGAACAGTCAGTTTTCTCTAAGATTGTAGCTCCTGTAAGTCATATCCTACCACACATCCAAGAATACTTGGGCAGCACAAATTGGACTTGATACATTTTTTAAAAAATCCATATTCCTATCTTTTCTTTAAAAATGTATTTATTTATTTACATCCCAAATGTTTTTCTCCTTGCCCCTCTCCCATCCCTTCCTAACCAAATCCCTCCCCATCCACCTCCACTATTCCTCGGAGAGGATACCTACCTTGGGCATATCCCGCACCATGGTGTGTCAAATCTCTGCAGGATTGGGTTCATCCTCTCTCACTGAGGCAGGACAAGGCAGCCTTCTGCTATATATGTGCTGGGGGGTCTCTGGCCAGCTTGTGTATGCTCTTTGGTTGGTGGTTCAGTCACTGAGAGCTCCTAGGGGTTCGGGTTAGTTGACTCTGTTGCTCTTCCTGTGGAGTTCTCATCCCTTTCAGGACCTTCAACCCCCCCCCCCCCCCGCAAACTTCCACAAGGGTCTCCCACTGTTGTCCAATGTTTTGCTTTGGGTATTTGCATTTATTTTGGTCAGTTGCTGAGTAGAGCCTCTCAGAGGACTGTTATGCTAGGCTCCTGTCTGTAAGCATAATGGAATATCATTAATAGTGTCAGGGATTGGTGTTTGCCCATTGGATGGCTCTCAGGTTGGCTGGTTATTGGTTGGCCATTCATTCCTTCAGTTTCTGCTCTGTCTTTGCCCTTACATTTCTTTTAGCCAGAACACATTTTGGGTCAAAAGTTTTGTGGGTGGGTTAGTGTCCTTATTCCTCTACTGGAGGTCCTGCCTGTCTATTCAGATTCCATGTCCCCACAGTTGGGCATCTTGGCTAAGGTTACCTGTATTGACTCCTGGGAGCCTCCTCTATCCCATGTCTCAGGGATTGCCAAGAAATTCCCCCCTTCCCCAGCAGCTACAGAGTTCCATTCATTCTCCTAGTCTTCTGGTTCTCTCTTCTGTCTCTTCCCACCTTAAAAAAAAAAAGAAAAGACTTCCAGAATCACAAGCTAAAATAAATCTATACTCCTTTTGAAAAAGAAAAAAAAAAGGTGGCGGGGAGCAGGGATGTCAGAGGAGTTAGGGAAGGGAAGTATTAAATATGATGAAAACATTCTATAGAATTCTCAAAGAAGTAATAAAACATATATTAAAGAAGAATGACATAAACATTTTATGATTATTCACTTTCCACTGGCTAATTTCGTATAGGCATAACTATATAATCTTCAAACCTGGAGTCTAGTTAAACTAATATGTCGAATAGAAGCATGCTGTTTAAATTCAGGTAGACCATGTTTAATATACAGGTGTTTCCTCATTGTTGTGTATTGCCGGCTTGCTTGGGTTTGTGTGGGGACAATCCTTATTCGTACGTAGTTCTACTCTTTAGGAGTTCATGATAGGAAGAAAGCACACTAGCTGTCTGAGATATGTCCTCATAAAAGAAAGAAGCCCTAGGGCCAGGACAAGCTAGAGAGTAATATGAAGGAATGAGATATAATGGAGTTAGAGGAAAACCATGTACTGTGCATTTGAGCCTCTGCCTGTCTTTCTAGAGGGAATGATGGAAGGAACCATATCGGAGTTTCCTGCTGTTGGTGCTGACTGTTGCAACATCGCCTTACAATTCTTCAAAGTTACCCAGTGCATAGGGTTCAAACAACTAACCTTCTGATGCCTGCCAGCACCATTGATCAGATAATGCACCCGACTGCCTTTTACTGACTATAGATCCAGAGCTAAGTAACTCTGTGATTTGCCCGGAGCTTCAGTTACCTCTTCAACACAGCAGGCTTATAGGAACCACCTCTCACTCTGAAGATGCATGAGTCAGCCTCTCTGCACCACCCAATTTACTAAGAGTGGAAGGCCAAAAGGATCAGAGTCTGTGGATCAAGTCCTCTTGTGCCACTTTCTGTTACAGTAACAAAATACCTAAGGAAATCAATTTATAAGGAGAAAAGGTTTATATTGGCTCACAGTTCCATAGGTCCCAGTCCATGGTCAGTTAGCACCACTGTCTTTGGGTGGTGAGCATATTATGTTGGAAGTACACACACACACACACACACACACACACACACACACACACACACACACACACAGAGAGAGAGAGAGAGAGAGAGAGAGAGAGAGAGAGAGAGAGAGAGAGAGATGTTAATGATTCCCGATTCCTTCAAAGGCAGTCACCCAATTACCTAACTTCTTCAAATAAAAATCTCTTAAACTTTCTACTTCTCAGTAACACCAAGGGCTGGAGACCAAGCCTTTTGATATGCCAGTCTTTGGGAGACATTTTAGATTCAAACTACAGCATGTGCCTTAGTTAGGGTTTTACTGAACAGACACCATGGCCAGGGTAACTCTTATAAGGACAACATTTAATTGGGGCTGGCTTACAGGTTCAGAGGTTCAGTCCATTATCATTGAAGTGAGAACATGGCAGAGTCCAGGCAGGCATGGTTCAGGAGGAGCTGAGAGTTCTAGATCTTTGTCTGAAGGCTTCTGGCAGAAGGCTGACTTCCAGGCAGCTAGGATGAGGGTCGTAAAGCCTACATCCAGTGACATACTTACTATAACAAGGCCACACCTACTCCAACAGGGCTAAGCATATTCAAACTACCACAGGTATTCAAATGTCATTCAAAAGGAGAGCCTAGAAAATGTTACTTTTATTAATTTTTTTACATTTATTTGTAACAGAAGCTTCTATTTATGAATTCAGAACTAATTTTTCTTCTTAGACACAATCTTCCTATGAACCCCACCTAGGTTTGCCTCAACACTGTGATTCCCCTGCCTCTGCATGTGTTCAGTTTCAGAGGTTAAGTTTTGTCTAACTATGAAAAGTAAGTCACTCAATACTGCTATCTTGCAGCCAAGGCACATCGGTTTCTTTTCTTGTTTCTCTAACCAAATCATCCACAGGAAGCGAGTTGAGGCAAGAAGAGCTGACTTTGGCTTACAGTTTGAGGGTACAATCTGTCATGGTAAGAGCGGAGTGAGGTGGCTGGTCCCATTGAGTTCCTCATCAGAAGGTAGAGAACAGTTAGAAAATGTCACCAGGTTATCAAACACAAGATCTGCCCCTAGTGACTCCCCTCCTTGGGCAATGCCTCACTCCCTAAAGGTTCTATAGCCTTCCAAATAGGATCCACTAGCTGGGGATCCAGGATTCAAACACATAAGCCCATGAGGGAAAGATTCACATTCAAATCATGACACTAGGAGAGAGCTAACCCCCCCCCCCCCCCCCAGTTCATGCCAGCCAACCTGGCCCTGGCCAAGCCCCCTCACCTCTTGTTTGTTTCTTAGTTCCCCCTGAGTAATATGCATTTTCTATGGATCCATTTAACTTTGCATATGGATCCATTTAACTTTATATACTTCACTATGGCTCTGAATGTCCTCTGGTGAACACTGTGTTCTTAGACCTATGGAGCACCGTTACATTCCATTCCACCCCCCACCCCCCACGTAGCTAGTGGTGGCACTCTTCACAGTGTGCAAATACCACAGTGGCTTCATGCACTCCCACAGTGTGGTTCTCAGTGCACACAGTCCCTGCACTTCTCATATGGGCTGTACTCCCTCCCCAGAACAATTATAGAGGGAACCAGTTTTGGGGACTAAGATGTATATGCATGCCATTGGAACATGGTCCACCTGGGTGATAGAGCATCTGCCTTTATTGTGCCTACCTACATCCCACATCCCAAACAACATGTATCTAGCCCACGGTCAGTTAGCATCACTGCCTTTGGGTGGTGAGCATATTATGTTGGAAGTACATAACTGAGTACTTCTCTCTTATTTTTCTGGTGTGCTTAATACAAAATGGTATTTCACTGGGTTAATGTGGTCATCTGGGTGGCCACCAGTGATGTGGAGGATTTCACAGTGCGCTGGTTTTTCTGTTTCCTCTCCTGCAATTCCCTACTCACATCTGTTATGTGTTTTTCTCTGTTGAGGGATTTTCTTTTTAAAATCTTTATTGTATTTGTTATTTGTGTGTACACATATGCATGTATGTTAGACATATTGTGGGGCATGTGTGGAAGTCAGAAGACAACTAGAGTTGCTTGTTTTCTGCCCACATGTGGAGCCTGGGATCCACCTGGAGTCAGTAGGTCTTTACCCGACGAACCATCACTCCATCCGCCATAATTAGAATTTGAAAAAAATTAATTATTTGAAAATTTCATACAATGTATTTAGGTCAGATTTATGCTCCTACTCCTCTCCTGCTTCCCCCAAGATGCACCTCCATCTCCCCACACAATGAGACACTGAAAATCCAAAACTGTGAAGCAAATGGTACCTGGCTCAGAACACTTCAGGGAGGATCTGGGAGTCAAGGCTCCCGTGGTTCAGTGTCCAGCTGGGATTCCTCTCTGCAGAATCTGGTGGGCACTGCTAAGGGATTACCTCACAGCCGGTGGTTTGCAGGTGGAGTCACCAGAGTGAGGTGACACAGGTTATATTTGTGACTATATTAGTGGTTTCCAAAATATGCCACCACGTGCTGATATAGCCCATCAACTTTTAGCTTATGTTGTATTTCTGACCTTGGCATAGAATAGATGACTGACCCTTGAAAGGGCAGCCAGGTAGCTGTCAGTGATGGGGTAAGCATGCCTACAACTTTGCTTTTGAGAGAAACATTTTCACAGGTAAACAAATGATTTTTGGTGGAAAAGAGTCACCAGTTTTAAGCACAAGTATGCATTTTTAAAATTCATATATAAAATATGGGATAAGAAACCTTTGAGAACTTCATTAGGCCTATCACAGGCTAATGGGTTATCTTGGTACCTTCTGTTTGTGTTCAAGTGTATTTAGATTTTTCAGACACTAGGCTTGTCCTCCTAGAAGCAGGCTCCTGCCTTCTTCCAGTGAGCATTGAAAAGAATGCTACAAAGACAACAATGCAAAGCATGATGGGGTTGCAAGCATACTGAAAACTGAAAATGTGGGTTTAGATTTTTCTGAACACTGGGCTTCATGAGGGTAGAGAAGGCTTTTGTATACAGCTGTATTCTTCATCCTGAGACAGAAGTCTGGCCTGTGGAAGGCCTTCAATACATAACTTGTTGATTGATTGGAGGAATGAGGGTTAGTCGTCTGTCACTATAATAAATATCTGAACTAACCAGACTGATGGATAACAGGCCCGTTTTGCTTCACAGCTTTAGCGTTTTAGTCTCTCATGGCCATATTGCTTTTGGGACTGTGGGGCTGTAAGACCCCATGGTCAGAGCATGTGGTAGAACAAGGCCACTCACCTGACAGCCACTCACCTGGCAGGGGAAGAGTTTGCAGTTCAGTGACCTAAGACCTCGCCCTGGGACCCTTCCTCTGACCATTTCCACCACTATCTTCCAGCTCAATCTGGGGACCAAGTCTTCAGCACACAGACCTTGGGACACATTTCTGATCCAGACTAAATCAAGATGGGAAAATGAGTATGTTTTGTTTTTGTCTTCTGAGGTAGGGTCTCATGCAGCCAAGGCTGGCCTCGAACTCATCATATGCCCGATGCTGGTCTTGAACTGCTCATTTGTCTTCCTCTGCTTCTCAAGTTTCAGGGTTTACAGGCATGTAAGGAGGCTGACTGCATTAGTGCTGGGTCACCCCATCCTCCATGTCAGGGACCTAAAGCACTAAGTCCACTTGGCGTTTCACTCTAAGCCTTTGCAGATGACAAACGAGAAGGCATTTGAACCACTGTGCAGCTGAGAACGCTTGCTTTAGAAGACGCTTTGCCTGCAGACATTCAGATGGGGTCAGAGTGACGTGGGTTCTCCTGGCTCCTCCCAGGTTCTGGGGGTGGGGTGGGGGTGGAGGAGTGGCCACTCTGCTAGGTGGCCAGTGTCTGCTAACTGCCCACAAGTCAGCCAGAGGCAGTTCTTATCCCAGACTTGAACTCTGAATTCTGAAACTGGCTTCCCTTCTTTTATCTCCAAGACCTGGAGTTTATCCAAATTTGTATGGGATGGGAAGGGTTTATAGGGTTTAGGGGACTGAAATTCAAAGTTTTCAGAAACTCTGGGCTATGGTTTATATTTTTTTATTTCTATTTTTGTTTTTTTGAGACAGGGTTTCTCTGTATAGCTCTGGCTGTCATGGAACTCACTCTGTAGACCATCGAACTCAGAAATCCACCTGCCTCTGCCTCCCAAGTGCTGGGATTAAAGGTGTGTGCCACCACTGCCTGGCTTTGTGCTATGGTTTCTAACTTTAGGAGTTAACAGGAGCAACAGTCATAGATCTGGCAGCGGTTGCAGATAGTTTTCCTGATGAGGCCTAGGTCAGTGGAGCCAGCGCCCAGGCCTGTGAGCAAGTTTTCCACTGGTCCCCAGGGTGAGTCAATGAGCCAGTTATCATAGCTGCCACGTGGATGCTGACTGAGTCATTCAGAAGTCCTCGTTTAATACTTACCGTTACAATCTTCTGTCATCTGGGTTATGTTCCCCATAGTCATCGCAGAAATAATTTATGAACACATAAAGATGAGGGTCCTTCCACCCTCTCATGCAATGACACTTATTGGTTATCTTACTTTTCTTTTTTGGGAAGGAATGCTGATGTAGGTGGGTTGAAGGCGAAGGCCCAAGACAGATGTGTGTGCAAGGCAATGTGTGCCCCTGTGCTCTGGCATTGGGTATGGCCAGTGGGGAAGGGGTGGCATGGTCACAGGAAGAACTAAAGTATACAAGCCCAGGAAGACTGGGATAGGGATGGGGAGGGTAAGGAGTGGGAAGAAAGGGGAGGGGAGGGGAGGAGAGCTTCATTAATGTGGCTATGGGAAAGCCACCATCTCCACTGGGATATTTTCTGCTGAGGCCTTTTGTTGGGTGTGGGGAGGAAAGAGCAGCCATGCTCCTGTAGGTAGGCCCTCACCTGTGTGCTATAGGGAAGCTCGTTACACTGACTGGATCCCCTCAGAGTGAACCTGGGATCATGCTTCTGTTTGTCTCAGGAACCTGAGGAGAAGGATTAGTTGTTGCTTAAGTCTCCCCCTGGGAAGGAATTTTGCCAATACTACATTCTCTGTGGAAATTTTATTGGTCTAGGAGGGAGAGAGGATAGAAGAAACATGTTGGAGAGCCAGGAAAGCCAGTAGTGTAAGCCCAGTCTGCAAGGCTGGAAGATTCAAGACCCAAGGATAGCTAGAGTTCTCAGTTCAAATCCCAAGGCAGGAAAAGACCAACTTTCAGCTTCAGATACGCACATTCCCTCTTATTCGGTTTCTCGGTCCACAGAGCTTGACTGATCTTCATCCACATGATGGGGAGCTGTCTGCTCTCCACTGTGGACCAGTTCCAATCTCCATCTCATCCTGAGCACCTTCAAAGACACAAAAGGATAATGCTGTCCATGGAGTTCACACAGGACCTCAGAACGTGACAAAGGGAAATGGGTGTAAGCGGGGGAGGGTTGGATACATCATACGCCCTTGAGGACGGTACTGTTTCTCATCTCAAAGACTTAGAATTTTTAAGGGAAAGGTAGGCCTGATACTAGTTAACAGTACAAAGTTTTTATTTACTTCTCTCTATATTTTGAATTCATTAAAAAAAAATCTTGTCTCTCAAGTGTGGCTTTTCACCGGAGGCACTTGGGCACATACAGGATATTGGGGGAAAAAGTCAAGGTATTGTCTGTCTGTCCCTTTGAGTTGGACATGAGGGAGACAGACACACATCATTGTTCTAACTGCAGGGCCCTAGATGAAAAGAACAGGGCACCTAGGACAGCAGGGCAGTGTGAGGTCCTTTCTAGGACTTCTAGAAAAGGTGACTTAGATGGGAAGGTGTGAGGAGCCGCCCTCACATTTGCCATTATAAGATGGCACTGACAGCTGTGTTCTAAGTGGTAAACATAGTCTGCACACATGCAGGGGCAGTTTTCCCACCATGTGTTCTGCCTTTCCCGTGATGACAACTGGGCCGATGGGCTGCAGCCAATCAGGGAGTAATACATCCTAGGTGGAGGATAATTCTCCTTAAAAAGGGATGGGGTTTCGCCATTTGCTTGCTTGCTCTCTTGCACTCTGGCTCCTGAAGATGTAAGCAATAAAGCTTTGCCGCAGAAGATTCTGGTTTGTTGCGTCTTTCCTGGCCGGTCGTGAGAACGCGTCTAATAACAATTGGTGCCGAAACCCGGGACGGGACGAGAAATTCCGGGACGAGAAAAAAAAACTCGGGACTGGCGCAAGGAAGATCCCTCATTCCAGAACCAGAACTGCGGGTCGCGGTAATAAAGGTTCCCGTAAAGCAGACTGTTAAGAAGGATTCAACTGTATGAATTCAGAACTTTTCAGCTGGGGAACGAGAGTACCAGTGAGTATAGCTTTACGAGGTAAGTCTGATCTTGAACTTTCTAAGGAAATTCAAGACAGTCTATCAGAAGTAAAGTGGAAAATGTTTGGCCTTGAATTTTTTCTAGTGTTAGAAGCCCTTTTGTTCCTTTTCACATGTTATCAAGTGGTTAAGGCAGGGCGGATTCTAGATGAAATTCAGGACAAGCTATCAGAAGTAAAGTGGGGAGAGAGAGTAGGAACAAAGAGGAAATATGGTACACAAAATAAGTATACAGGCCTTTCCAAGGGTCTTGAACCTGAGGAAAAGTTAAGGTCAGGTAGGAATACCTGGAGAGAGATTAGAAGAAAAAGAGGAAAAAGGGAAAAGAAGAAAGATCAATTAGCGGAGGTCTCTAGGAAAAGGAGCCTGTGCTCATCGCTGGATGGGCTCGGGGAGCCAGCTCTTAGTAGCTCTGAAGCAGATGAAGAATTCTCCTCTGAGGAAACAGACTGGGAGGAAGAAGCAGCTCATTATGAGAAAAAAGGGTACCAGCCAGGTAAAGTGCTAGCTAATCAGTTAAGGAAGCCAAAAGCGGCTGGCAAAGGCCAGCTTGCTGCTTGGCCTCTTGGCAGTCGGCTTCAAGGTCATAGTGCACCTCCACCCTATGCTGAGCCCCCGCCCTGCGTAGTGCATCAGCCCTGCGCAGAGAGGCAATGGACAGAGAGGCAATGCACAGACTCGTTCATTCCAAAGGAGGAACAAAGGAAAATACAACAGGCATTTCCGGTCTTTGAAGGAGCCGAGGGTGGGCGTGTCCACGCTCCGGTAGAATACTTACAAATTAAAGAAATTGCCGAGTCGGTCCGTAAATACGGAACCAATGCTAATTTTACCTTGGTGCAGTTAGACAGGCTCGCCAGCATGGCACTAACTCCTGCTGACTGGCAAACGGTTGTAAAAGCCGCTCTCCCTAGTATGGGCAAATATATGGAATGGAGAGCTCTTTGGCATGAAACTGCACAAGCGCAGGCCCGAGCAAACGCAGCTGCTTTGACTCCAGAGCAGAGAGATTGGACTTTTGACTTGTTAACGGGTCAGGGAGCTTATTCTGCTGATCAAACAAACTACCATTGGGGAGCTTATGCCCAGATTTCTTCCACGGCTATTAGGGCCTGGAAGGCGCTCTCTCGAGCAGGTGAAACCACTGGTCAGTTAACAAAGATAATCCAGGGACCTCAGGAATCCTTCTCAGATTTTGTGGCCAGAATGACAGAGGCAGCAGAGCGTATTTTTGGAGAGTCAGAGCAAGCTGCGCCTCTGATAAAACAGCTAATCTATGAGCAAGCCACAAAGGAGTGCCGAGCGGCCATAGCCCCAAGAAAGAACAAAGGCTTACAAGACTGGCTCAGGGTCTGTCGAGAGCTTGGGGGACCTCTCACCAATGCAGGCTTAGCGGCCGCCATCCTCCAATCTCAGAACCGCTCCATGGGCAGAAATGATCAGAGGACATGTTTTAATTGCGGAAAGCCTGGGCATTTTAAGAAAGATTGCAGAGCTCCAGATAAACAGGGGGGGACTCTCACTCTTTGCTCTAAGTGTGGCAAGGGTTATCATAGAGCTGACCAGTGTCGCTCTGTGAGGGATATAAAGGGCAGAGTCCTTCCCCCACCTGATAGTCAATCAGCTTATGTGCCAAAAAACGGGTCATCGGGCCCTCGGTCCCAGGGCCCTCAAAGATATGGGAACCGGTTTGTCAGGACCCAGGAAGCAGTCAGAGAGGCGACCCAGGAAGACCCACAAGGGTGGACCTGCGTGCCGCCTCCGACTTCCTATTAATGCCTCAAATGAGTATTCAGCCGGTGCCAGTGGAGCCTATACCATCCTTGCCCCCGGGAACCATGGGCCTTATTCTCGGCCGGGGTTCACTCACCTTGCAGGGCTTAGTAGTCCACCCTGGAGTTATGGATTGTCAACATTCCCCTGAAATACAGGTCCTGTGCTCAAGCCCTAAGGGCGTTTTTTCTATTAGTAAAGGAGATAGGATAGCTCAGCTGCTGCTCCTCCCTGATAATACCAGGGAAAAATCTGCAGGACCTGAGATAAAGAAAATGGGCTCCTCAGGAAATGATTCTGCCTATTTGGTTGTATCTTTAAATGATAGACCTAAGCTCCGCCTTAAGATTAATGGAAAAGAGTTTGAAGGCATCCTTGATACCGGAGCAGATAAAAGTATAATTTCTACACATTGGTGGCCCAAAGCATGGCCCACCACAGAGTCATCTCATTCATTACAGGGCCTAGGATATCAATCATGTCCCACTATAAGCTCCATTGCCTTGACGTGGGAATCCTCTGAAGGGCAGCAAGGGAAATTCATACCTTATGTGCTCCCACTCCCGGTTAACCTCTGGGGAAGGGATATTATGCAGCATTTGGGCCTTATTTTGTCCAATGAAAACGCCCCATCGGGAGGGTATTCAACTAAAGCAAAAAATATCATGGCAAAGATGGGTTATAAAGAAGGAAAAGGGTTAGGACATCAAGAACAGGGAAGGATAGAGCCTATCTTACCTAATGGAAACCAAGACAGACAGGGTCTGGGTTTTCCATAGCGGCCATTGGGGCAGCACGACCCATACCATGGAAAACAGGGGACCCAGTGTGGGTTCCTCAATGGCACCTATCCTCTGAAAAACTAGAAGCTGTGATTCAACTGGTAGAGGAACAATTAAAATTAGGCCATATTGAACCCTCTACCTCACCTTGGAATACTCCAATTTTTGTAATTAAGAAAAAGTCAGGAAAGTGGAGACTGCTCCATGACCTCAGAGCCATTAATGAGCAAATGAACTTATTTGGCCCAGTACAGAGAGGTCTCATGCTGGTTAATCAACTCATAGATCTTGTCCAGATACAACTAGATGTATTATGACAAATAACTCAGCAGGGATGTGAACAAAAGTTTCCGGGATTGTGTGTTATTTCCATTCAGTATGTTAAATTTACTAGGGCAGCTAATTTGTCAAAAAGTCTTTTTCAGTATATGTTACAGAATTGGATGGCTAAATTTGAACAGACCCTTCGGGAATTGAGACTTGCCATCATTCAGGTCAACTCCAAGCGCTTGGACCTGTCCCTGATCAAAGGATTACCCAATTGGATCTCCTCAGCATTTTCCTTCTTTAAAGAATGGATGGGGGTGGGATTATGTGGAGATACACTTTGCTGTGGATTAGTGTTGCTTCTTTGGTTGGTCTGTAAGCTTAAGGCCCAAACTAGGAGAGACAAGGTGGTTATTGCCCAGGCGCTTGCAGCTCTAGAACATGGTGCTCCCCCTGATATATGGTTATCTATGCTTAGGCAATAGGTCGCTGGCCACTCAGCTCTTATATTCCCATGAGGCTAGTCTCATTGCACGGGATAGAGTGAGTGTGCTTCAGCAGCCCGAGAGAGTTGCAAGGCTAAGCACTGCAGTAGAAAGGCTCTGCGGCACATATGAGCCTATTCTAGGGAGACATGTCATCTTTCAAGAAGGTTGAGTGTTCAAGTGTCCTTCCCCCAGGAAAAACAACACGGGACCAGACCAGGACCCCTCTGGGTGATGAGCCTGGGAGGAGGTTATGTGTACGGCTCCTTTACCTGCACACTGGGGATTTGACCTCTATCTCCACTCTCATTAATATGGGTGGCCTATTGCTCTTATTAAAAGAAAAGGGGGATCTGTGAGGAGCCGCCCTCACATTTGCCATTATAAGATGGCACTGACAGCTGTGTTCTAAGTGGTAAACATAGTCTGCACACATGCAGGGGCAGTTTTCCCACCATGTGTTCTGCCTTTCCCGTGATGACAACTGGGCCGATGGGCTGCAGCCAATCAGGGAGTAATACATCCTAGGTGGAGGATAATTCTCCTTAAAAAGGGATGGGGTTTCGCCATTTGCTTGCTTGCTCTCTTGCACTCTGGCTCCTGAAGATGTAAGCAATAAAGCTTTGCCGCAGAAGATTCTGGTTTGTTGCGTCTTTCCTGGCCGGTCGTGAGAACGCGTCTAATAACAGGAAGGGAAGAACATCCTGTCACAGAGTATGAGCCAAGGCATTGTCACACTGCATGTGAGATGAATCTGGGTAAGTGGGCTGGGAAATAGTGTCACAGTCACAAGAGAGTATACAGCAGAAGCTGGCATGAAACTATTTGTGGTGCTCAGCAGGGACAGAAGCAAGGGCAGTAGGAACCCCAAGACAGAGTGCTTGGTTCTGCCTAGGAGGTAAGGGTCAGTCACCACCCAGAAGTTTATGAGAAGGATGGAGTGGGTGAGGGTGCGCTTCAGGGAGAGGACACCTCACATATTCTCAAGGGCATGTGTGCTTATGGGCTGATCAATTTTGACTGGTACAGTTGCAAAACTCCCCCATCACCTGACATAACCCACACAGGGTTGGACCCTGTACCTACATATTTATCACAGGTCCCAGATATCGGATGCTCAGCTTGCGGTGATGGGCAACACTTGGTCCATGCCTGCCTGTTAGTTTTTTTACTCTTTAGACTAGCATTTCTCAACCTGTGGGTCATGACCCATGCAGGGGGTGGGGGTGTCACATATCAAATATCCTGTGTCTCAGATATTTGCATTATGATTCATAACAGTAGAAAAATTATAGCTATGAAGTAGCGATGAAATATTTTTTATGGCTGGGGGACACTACAACGTGAGGGATTGTGTTAAAGGATCGCAGCACCAGGAAGACCGAGACCCCCTGCTTTATTTATTTATTTATTTATTTATTCATTCATTCATTCATTCATTCATTCATTCGAGACAGGGTTTCTCTGTGTAGCCCTGGCTGTCCTGGAACTCACTTTGTAGACCAGGCTGGTCTCAAACTTAGGAACCCGCCTGCCTCTGCCTCCCGAGTGCTGGGATTAAAGGCATGCGCCACCACGCCTGGCTGACCCCCTGCTTTAGACTAAAGCTGAGGAGCTCCCAGGCCAGATTTGGATGCCATGCCCTAGTTAGAGCTGAGCCCCAGAGGGGCGCGTCTGAGCTGACATTATGGCTCTTTGGGGGGCATGGTTCCCTTTTTGTAACCCCAGTTATTGAGCTCTGCAGAATTTTCCCAGATTGTCCTTCCAAAATAACCCCTCATATTTTGATATTAAGTAGACTTGGCATTATTTCTACCCAAAATTATAATATGCATTTAAGTCCAGTTCCCAATCCACCAGCTTAGACAATGGCTAGGTATGCTGGCTTTAGCATCCAGCAGGGCTGCTTGTTCCCAAGGTGTAATGCAAGCACACCCAGGCTGATATGGAGCATAGACAGAGAAGCAAAAAGAAGCCCCACTGGGCCTGATTCTGTCATAGTGCCCACCCTTCAGTGAGTGTGTGACAATATTACAAGACCTGCTCATCATGAATTCTAAAAATTCTTGTTCGTTAGGAGGCAATGACTTCCTCTTCCTTGGGATGTAGAAGAGCGCTAGAGCATCTCACATTCTGGGTGCCTTATACAGCTAATTAATTTCTGCATGAAGATTTTAGTTGCTTTCTCCATGCTATGAATGAAGTCCACATGATCTCCAGTCTGTTTCTATGGTTTCCTTCCTCTGTTCAGATACATTAATCGGCCTGTCAGTTTATTATGGATTTTGGTGCCTTTCTTCCCATTCAAATCTGAGTCCACATTAATTTAGTCTTCATTTCAACAGTGTTTAAAAATAGAACAAAACTGTTTTGACTAGCACACAATCAAGCGCTAGATGGTGAAGGGATGTCTCCCAGCAGTCTACACCTCCGTTGCCTTTTTCTTGTCATCTCTGAGATGTGGCTGTGTTCCCCTGCCTCAGAGCAAGGTGAGACAGCTGCGGTTTTCTCGGTGATTCTCCAGGTCAGCCAATCATCTCTGCCAAGCTCAAAAATGCACCTGCACTCCCAAGGGTGACCCCAGCAGACATGCCCTTCTGGAGGAAAGACGAGTGGTGCCATTTTTATTTGCGGTTGAAGAGCCTCATCCAAAGATGCTGGGATTGTCAGTCACACTTCTTCAAAAAGGCCAAGCTGTCAATCCAACTGCTGCTGCAGAGCATCCCCTGCAGTGTTGCTGGCAGGAGCTCTTGTTGGCTCAGGACACAGTGTGCTGCCAAGGTTAAGTACACGAGCCTTGGGGCCAGGCCTTGGGACAAGAGACAGGACTGGTCTCTCTTACTGGCTGAGAGGGCTGGAGCTACCTTTTTCCTGACTTCTATGAACCTCCCAGTTGCTTACCTATAAGACTAAGGGAACAAAGGTCTACCATTGCTGGGAGGTTCAGGGGAGACAACATCAATAGCCTCTGCCAATTTTCATAACTTTTGGTAACATTTGGGTCTTGAATGCCACCTAGACATCCAGAGTGATGCTACCAGTAGGTGGTATAATTTTTAGGAGATGGGGCTCTCTAAGAGGTATGTAGGTCATTAGGGTGTGCCCCTAAAGAGACCGTGGTCTCTTGTCCCCTCTTTCCTGCTCTTTAGCTTCCTAGCCATGAGGGGAGATGCTTGCTCTACAATGTGGCTGCTGTTACTGCCACCCTGCACTCTTATGGGAGGCCTGAAGGTGATGAAGGATTCTCCCCTTTCCCACCCCATCCCCCAGCAGAGCACAGGCTGGAGCCTCCTAAAGGAACCAAATGGACCAAAGAAACACTTACTCTCTATCAGTTGTTTATTTCAGAAAGTTTTGATGCTGACCAAAAGCCAGTACTCAACATTGGTGACATGCTAAAGCCAGTACCTGCCATTGGTGGCATGCTAAAGCCACTACCTGCACTGGTGACATGCTAAAGTCAGTTTCTGCCACTGGTGGCATGCTAACGCCAGTTCCTGCCACTGGTGACATGCACCCTGAGCCTAGAGTTGTGCTGCTTGTTGGCCCACACATCCCCATGTCTTCTGATTGTTTTGAGACAAAAAGGCTCGGGCAGTCTTCAAACTCAAGATTCTCCCGCCTCTGCCTTCTAAGTGTCGGGGTTTGGCCTGACTGATTTCTTATTTTTTAAAAAGCATATCTGCTACATGCTGGCTACTTTGTTAGACACTTTTTTTTTTCTGTACACGATTCAGTTTTATTTCCATAGCAACCCTACCAGAAGGCACTCCTACTTCTCTGAAGCGAATGAGGTCCTTGAGGCTCAGTAGTTGAGGCCAGGTCATGTGGCCCATCAAGGACGGGGTCAGACCTTGTTCTGGTCTCTGATTTTTGTCTTTTTTACAATTTTTGAAGACTGAAAACCTCATTGCCCTCAACTTTATAGTTTCGGTGTTGTGGGCAGGAAACCCCCTGTAGCCGTCTAACAGCATTGCAGAGTGGTGGCTCAAACAGCAGGAACATATCTCCCTCTTCTGGAGGCTGGAATCCCAGCCTGGAGGCTGGACTGCAGTGTTGGCAGGGCGTGTGTTCTCAGTGTACTTTGTTTAGCTGGCAAATGATGTCTTTTCCCTATGTCATATGGTCGTTTCTCAGCAAATGCCCAGTCTCTTCTAGTAAGACAGCGGTCATATTGGACTTGCCTCTCCTAATGCCCTGTTTTTAGGGTCTTTAGCTCTCTAAAAGCTTTCTCTGCCCATGAGGTTATATTCTGAGGTTCTGGGCATTAATTAGGGCTTCAGTAGACACATTGCTATATCAAAGAGAGCTTGTTATAAATACACCCACAATGAGTGTCACTGTGATTTGTCACATTTGATGGTGTCATAAGAACCTGTTTCTCATCACTGTTGGGTAGGCTATCAAGAAAAAGGTCTGTGCATGAACTTGATGTGGGCCCATTGTGACACTTGAGGTACTGAAGTATCATTTGGTGATAGACTGCGGAATATCAGGGAGGAGATATGTTAATGGTCGTATTAATTATTTATAGTCTGTATATACATATGAATACATGTATATGTATAGAATTTTTATTAGTATATGTAGGGACTAAGGTACACATATTTGTATCTAGAGAGTAAATATTATGACAAGAGCATGTATTTTGTATACATATATGCAGTGTGAGTGTATGAGTGTGTGTGTGGTATGTCTTTAGTGGCTGTAGCATGTATTATATTTTATCTATGCATATATGAATATGAGCACACAGTATACACGCGTATACAGTCTGTTTGTGGTAGCATCCACAGTGATTATGATACACTCCTTCGGCTGCTGGGGATGTCTTCCTTTCTGATCGTAACTCATCATTACTGTCTCGAGATGCTTTTGCCTCATTTCCAGCTGCATGCACTACAGCTTCCTTAGAGCATTTAAGCCACCGAGTTTACCTCATTTTGCAGTAATGACAGCCCCAGGAAACGCACAGATTGGATTAGCACACAGCACTGTTATTTCGGCACCCCAGGGAGCCACAGCTGTGACTCACAGCTGTGAAAAGCTGCTTCAGCCCCACTCACTTTCCTTAAATCAGCAATGACCTAAACAAATGAACCCGGATGCCCAGGGAATTCATCTGGAGACGGTGCTCTGGCAACTGGAGGCACACAGGACAGAATGAAAATTTAATAGCTGCCAACAGCTGAAGTAGCAAGCCTGAATTTATGGATTTGTCAAGTGTAGTCCTCCAGAGCTCAAATCCCTCCCAGAAACTGCCACACTGTTTAAATGGAAATGTGGTAGCGGTCCCAGGCTCCCTAACTTTCTCATGTCATGGAAATGTGTGCATCTGCTTCTCCTGTAACGTTTTCAAGGCAAAGCAGCTCAGTGTAGTACATTTTTAGAGCTCCTAACAGGAGTGAGATGCAATGTAGGATTCCTAAGGAATTCATTAACTAGCAGAAAAGATGTATGCTTCCAGCAGCCTGTGACAGGCATGGGGGAAGCTGGAAGGAAGGATGAGGTAGGCAGATGGGAAGGAGAGATTAACTCTGAGATGTGTGAATTCTGAGGGAACTATCAGTGAGACATTTCTCCCTGGAGAGAATATGGGATCTGGGTCCTCTCAGACTTTATTGCTTCCTTTGCTTGGAGTATATGCAGGGGTGGGGTGGGGTGGGGTGGGGGAGCCAAAGGAAGCGTGCTGATGTACTTGAGAGCAGTGGTAGTGCCAGTGAGGAGAGGAAGACCTTGTGAGGTAAGGCTCTGCAACGATGGGAAAAGAAAAGCAGCAGAGATGAGGAAGAGCAGGATTTCTGTCTTCTCAGAGGATTCGGATGGAACACAATACCTATGCTGAACACAGCATAGGCAGAGCCCAGTGCTGGAAACAAATCCTCACAGTGACACACTAGCAAATGGTAACTGGGGAAGAGCAAAAGGGTGTGAACACTTTTAGTTTGCCCAAGGGCACTTTGACAATTTTTTGACTGTTATTGATTACTTTTGTTCACTCTCTACTTTTTGGAAGCTTTAAAATAGATTAGAGTCTATCTATCTATCTATCTATCTATCTATCTATTATTTATCACCAATCTTCTCTTACTGATTGTGGCTCTTATTTGTTGGACAACATTTTAATGATCTTAAAATATTGCACTTAAAGCAGGAAGTGGTGGTACACACCTTTAATCTCAGCACTCAGGAGGCAGAGGCAGGCTGAGCTCTGTGAGTTTGAGACCAGCCTGGTTTACAAAGCATGTTCTGGGACAAGTAAGGCTACACAGGGAAACCCTGTCAAAAACAAAAACAAAAACAAAAACAAACCCAAAAAACCAAAAAAGCAAAACCAACAAACCAAAAAGTTGTATTTATCCTCAAAGCACTCTCGAGGCTGAAGCAGGATTGTGGATTAAAGGCTACACAGTGAGTTTTAGACCAGGCTGGACTCCATAGTGAGAACCCATCTATTTTGTGTGTGTGCTTTTTTTTAATTAGATATTTTCTTCATTTACATTTCAAATGCTATCCCCAAAGCCCCCTATATCACCCCCCCCCCCCGCCCTGTTCCCCAACCCACCCACTCCTGCTTCCTGGTCCTGGCATTCCCCTGTTCTGGGGCATATGATCTTCACAAGACCAAGGGTCTCTCCTCCCATTGATGGCCAACTAGGCCATCCTCTGCTACATATGCAACTAGAGACACAGCTCTGGTGGGGGGGTACTGGTTAGTTCATAATGTTGTTCCTCCTTAGGGTTGCAGACCCCTTTAGCTCCTTGGGTACTTTCTCTAGATCCTTCATAGGGGCCCTGTGTTCCATCCAATAGATGACTGTGAGCATCCTCTTCTGTATTTGCCAGGCACTGGCATAGCCTCACAAGAGACAGCTATATCAGGGTCCTGTCAGTAAAATCTTTCTGGCACATGCAATGAGATCCCATCTTTTAAAAACTGGATTTAGCTGTTAGTGACTTGCTCACAAAAAATAGTTAAAAATAAATGTACCTCATCTCCTGCATACATTTATGTGTCATAAAACTTTTGATTGCATGTGAAGCCTTCTTTACTTCATATGTTGTTACTATGTTCATTAAAAGACTTATTTTTCTTTATGCATGTCTGTGTATATGCCACATGTATGCTGCTGCCTAAGGAGGCCAGAAGAGGGTGTTGGATCCCCTGGAGCAGGAGTTACAGGTGGGTGAGTGACCTTATGTGGGTGATAAGAAAATAACTGTGATTCTGTGTTCTCTTACTGTGTGCATCTTTCTAGCTGCAATTATGGTCAATTGTTAATTTACTAGAACTTCCAGGGCCCAAACTGGAGCATCCTTGGCAACTCAAGATGGTTGACACTTTAGGAGATAATGCCTCTTGTAACAACCTGTTTGCAGGTGCCCCTCCTCCACTTCGGCTCATTTCACTGGAGACTCCAACTCTTGGTACCGACACAAGGTTGCTCTAGCTTTTAATACTCATCTCTCTAGATTATTATTTGTGTCACTGCAACCTATTTGCTGGATTCCTTCTTCCCACCACATCATGAGGACCCCACCTCTTGGTGTGGACAGAATCCCCTTAGTTCTTTCCTGAAGCCTCTCTCAGCTTTTTCTCCTAGCTTATCTCTCTTCCTTTCTTCCATTCACAGAAGCACTCTCTACCAGGCAGCCCAGAGCCACCACACATTCGTAAGTTCCAGTGAATCCAACAGAAACCAAGGAAGGGAATGCCTACCCAACAAAGACATGACCAGAAGTCATGTCAGATGCTTGGACCCCAGTGCAAAAACTCAAACATGAATAGTCAAGACGATATGCTGTACCAGAGCCCAATAACCCTGAGAAGTGCATTGTAGCTGAAACACAAGACAAGGACTTCAAAACAGCAGTTGTGAATATTTTCAAGGACTTTAACAGAATATATATAAATACCTTAACAAAGTTTGTGAAAATACTAACAGTGGGATGAAGTAATGGGAAAAGTTAAAAGAGTGAACGCAGAGATAAAAATCACCAAAAAATACCCAAACACAGATACAACCGGAAATGAAAACTTTAGGTAGTCCAACAAAACCTCAGATATAACCCTCACCAAAGCAGAAGACAAGGAAGAGAGCATCTAAGGTATTGAAGACAAGGTATGTGCTGATGAGTTTTATGTCAACTTGACACAAGTTAAAGTCATCTGAGGGGAGGGAACCTCAGTTATGAAAATGCCTCCCCTGCTCCTAGAGGCAACACGGGTATGGCTGCTGTGTTACATGTGGGTCAGTAGGTGGCAGAGAAGAAAGAGGCTAGGTCTACACTTCATGTTCTGACCTTTGATCAGCTGAATGATCAGTAGTCTAACATTCCCTGAAGAAAGCGAGCCTGTGATGACCACTAGACCAGTGCCAGGGACCAGTCCTGCATCAGGAAAACTCAGATGGGCTCCCAGGATAGGGAATAAGCCAGAGGCATAAGTGTGGGAGAGCTGGACTCGCCACTTGTCTGCCATGTGACAGCATGGGCAAAGGAGAGATGTCCTCCCCTGACACTTGCCCCTTACCACCTGGGTTGACCCTGGGTTGACCCTGGGTCACAAGAGCAGGAGAGCTGGCCCTGCCCCTCATCAGCTACAGCACTTGGGGGAGCAGGCCCTGAACCTCAGCTGGGCAGCACAGTAGAGCTGGGCCTGGAAGTGGGGGTGCACATGAGCAGGCCCTAATGGCGTGAGTGTGGCCTGCCCTGCTACTTGTCTTCTGGGCAGTGGCATAGGGGAGGGAGTGACATCTTCCTCTCCACCCTTGTCTTGTGCCATCTATGGTGGGCAGGAAAGTTGTTCCTGGGACCCTGAGAGTGGGAGAGCTGGCCCTGTTCCTCGCTCATTGTAACACTCTGGAGAGTGGGCCTTGCACCTTGCTCAGGCAACAGGCTTGCTTGTGGCCCTGGCTGAAAAGGTTGCTGGTGAGCTAGCTCTGTGGGTATGAAAGTAGGAAAGCCCACAATCTGACCAACTTAAATGCCTCTCAGACCCAGATCCAAGGCTTTGAATTGACCCATCCCAGCATCTATCTCATTGATGAACTAACTGCTGGAGTACATGAAAGGGCTGATTCTACAGATCCAAAACTACAAGATGTCTCCATGACACAGAGCAATAACAGGCTAACTAAGAGGAGGAGTCCTGGTGAGGTTCCAGTATTGATAGAGTAGTAGAAGCCAGAAGCTGCATACTAAACCAACGAGCCATTGCAGTGAGCATTGCAAAGAAGTATGGGACACAGTGATACACTGTAAGTTCCACAATGAGATTTTTTTCTCTATTTGGGGGAAGGTTGCTAGGGTGGGGAGTGGGTGTGAGTGGAGAGGAGGATGAGTGAGATTGGGTGCATGATACAAAACTCATAAAGAACAAATAAAAAGTTTTTTTTAAAGAAAATGCTTCCATAATATTAAGTTATAGGCAAGCCTGTAGGTCATTTTTTTTATTAGTGATTGATGGAGGAGGTCCCAGCCCATTGTGGGTGGTACTGTCCTTGGGGTGATGGTTCTATAACAAAGCAGGCTGAGTGAGCCTTGAAGAACAAGCCAGTAAGCAGCATGTCTCCATGGCCTCTGCATCAGCTCCTCCCTCCAGGTTCCTGCCCTGTTTGAGTTTTTTGTCCTGACTTCCTTCACTGATGAACAGTGGTGTGAATTTATGAGACAATCCCTTTCATCCCCAACTCCTTTGGCTATGGTATTTCATCACAGCAATAGTAACCCTAACTCAGACAAAGTAGACTAAATGGATACTTCAACCAAAGAAAATGTTAATGTTAAATCTAGAAAGAAAAAATCCAGGAACACTTAGGGAATCTGGGATACTATGAGAAGACCAAATCTAAGACTAATAGGAATAGAGGGAGAAGAAACAAAGGTCAAAGACACTGAAAATCATAGGAGAAATTTCCTTAACCCAAAGAAGGTAATGCTTATTAAAATATAAGAAACATACAGAACATCAAATAGACAGGACCAGGAAAGAAATTCCTCATGACTCATAATTAAAACACTAAATGTATAGGACAAAGATAGAATACTAAAAGCTGCAAGGGAAAAAGACCAAATAATAGATGAAGGCAGATCTATTAGAATAACATCTTACTTTTTCATGGGAACTCTAAAAGTCAGTAGGGCCTGGACAGATGTTCTACAGACTATAAGAGACCACAGATATGAGCCCAGACTACTATATACCCAGTAAAAATTTAAATCACCATAGATAGAGATAGAAAAGCATTCCATGCTAAAACCAAATTTAAGTAGTATCTATCTACAAATAGATAGATAATCTATTTTCTAATAGATTATAATAATCTAATAATCAGCTCTGTAAACTGAACCAGAAGAAAAAATTAGTGTAAAGGGGTTAACTATACCCAAGAAAACATAAATAATAAATAATTTAAGAAAAGCAGATTAAAACAAGAACAGGAATCAATAAACTTGGCTCACTGGTAACTCCCAATACTAATGGTCTCAATGTCCTAATAAAAAGATACAAATTCATAGATTGGATTTGAAAACAGAATCTATCTTTCTGCTGAATCCAAGAAACACACCTTAACATCAAGGATAGACATCTATCTGGGATTAAAAAAATGTAATATTTCAAGCAAATGGACTTAAGAAGCAAACTGGTGTATCCATTTTATAATTTTTAGAATTACTTATATGTATGAGTCTAACAAGCATGTCTATGTGTCATGTGTGTACTTGGGGCTGCAGAGTTCAGAGGAGAGCTTTGTACATCTTGGAGTTGGCATTATAGGCAGTTGTGAGCCATCACATGGGTGCTGGGAATTGAAACTGGATCCTCTGCAAGAACAGTAAGTGCTCTTAGCCACTGAGCCATGTCTCCAGTCCTGGTTTATCCATTTTAATATCTAACAAAATAGATTTCAAATAAAACTAATCAGAAGACATAGGGAAAGACACACTCATCAAAGTAAAAATTCACCAAGAGCATATCATAATGCTGAACAGTTATGCACCAAACACAAGGACACTTAAATTCAAAAAGGAAACACCATTACAGCTTAAGTCACATATTGAACCTCACAATGGGAAACTTCTATACTCCCACTCTTGCCAGTAGACAGGTCACCCAGACACAAACAAAACAGAGAAATTCTGGAGTTAAATAACATCATAAGTCAAATTGACATAGCAGATATTTATAGAACATTCCACCCAAACACTAAAGAATATACCTTCTTCTCATTAGCCCATGAAACTCTCTCCAAAATTTGCCATATACTCAGACACAAAGGAACTCTCAACGGGTACAAGAAAATTGAAATAACATCCTGCATTCAATCTGACAAACATGGATTAAAGCTTCATATTAACAGTAGCAGAGAGTGTACAAACTCATGGAAACCCATAGTCTCACAGGGAGTGGCACTATGAGGAGGTGTGTCTTTGTTGGAGGAAGTGTGTCACTAGGGGCAGGCTTTGAGGTTTCAGATGCTCCTGCCAGGCCTAGTATTTGAGCCTCTTCCTGCCGACTGTGGATCTGGATGTAGAACTCTCAGCTCCTTCTCTTCATGCTGCCATGCTTCCCATTATGATGATAATGGACTAAACCTCTGAACTGTAAGCCAGACCCAGTTAAATGTTTTCCTTATGAGTTGCTGTGGTCATGGTGTCTCTTCACAGCAACAGAAACTATCATGAAGACACCTGCCAAAGTCTCCTACTTGTCGTTTTGCTTTTCACAAGCCACAGGTAGAGGGCTATTGATTTCTGGATGTCAGTGAGTCAGGATGCTTGCTGGTTGTCTATGTTTTGCACGAGCTTGCTTACACCCATGGGCAGCAGTTTTTAATCTAGGTACATTTGGAAGCTCTCTATTCTCTTGCAGCAAGCGTCTTTTCTCAGCACTTCTTTTATGTCATCCCAGTTTGGCAGAGATTGAAAGCATCAGCAAATGTTGGGTATACTTCTTGGTCTCTGGGCTGTTACTGGAGGCCCCCGACTTCACAGACTAGGCTCTGTTTTGTTCTCCGGAGAACTGCCTTGAATTCAGAGGCCCATTCTGTCTGCCATGGAATCATTGATAACAGTAATGGATCAGTAAAGCCAAGATGATGTCAAGTCCATGCCTGTGAGACCCTCACATCATCTGCTCTACTCTTTCAAAAATGGGCTCATCTTAAGGAAACCAATCTCAAGAAATACCAACTATGCTGAGTTTTCAATGAGATGTCTCTCAGATCCATTCTTGCTTCCTTCCTGTCACAAAGCAGTTTGAGTTTTAGTTAATCCCATGATCTCCAGATCCAAATTACACCTCCCAGTCTCCTTTGCAGCTGTGTGTGGTGCATGGGATGTGAACCAAATTTAAAATGGACAGCTTCTGGGACTTTATTTAAATTGGATATTTGTCCTGCCTTGCCTCTTTCACCATTTCCCAACTTGGGGAATGGCAAAGACCAGAGCAGGAGGCCACTTGTTGAGGGCTGTGGTGCTCAGCTCTCTCTACTTACCTGTGAGGAATCCCTTATAGACCCGAGTGTGGTAAGCAACTTCATTTGTTCTTTACTTCACATAAGAAGTGATTATGATAGTAGAAATGTGCGTCCTTTCTTCCTAGAAGGCACAGTAGATTTGGGGGGCTCGTGTGTTTGAACACTTGTTTCCCATCAAGCATCTCTGTGTTGGACAGTTGAGGACCCACTTAAGTAGTGAAGCCCGTGGGTAGGGAGCTTAATGCTTTACAGCAATGGCTCTCCTTCCTTCCTTCCTTCCTTCCTTCCTTCCTTCCTTCCTTCCTTCCTTCCTTCCTTTCTTCTTTTTCTTTCTTTTTTTTTAAAGATTTATTTATTTTATGTATATAAGTACACTGTAGCTGTCTTCATACATACCAGAAGAGTATGTATCGGATCACATTTCAGATGGTTGTGAGCCACCATGTGGTTTCTGGAAATTGAACTCAGGACCTCTGGAAGAGCAGTCAGTGCTCTTAACCACTGAGCCACCTCTCCAGCCCCCTCTACTTCCTTTCTTATCTGCTTCCTGCATCACCAACATGTGAGGTAAGGAGTCCTTGCTGCAAACCCCTGTCACTACGGAGCCTCCTGTCCATGCCTTCCTTTTTGTGACAGATTATATTCCCTGAGCTGTAAGACAAATAAACCATTCTTTATTCTAAAATACTTTCCTAGGTATTTCTTCCTTAGCAGTGCGATGATGGTAAGGCCTTGCCTTAGCTTTGCTCCTCTTGGCTTTTTTAATGGTTCATAGGCAGCTGCAATAATTCCAGGCCTTGCATCTCCCCAATTATTCAAGTGAAAAAAAGGGAAAAATCATTTTTTTTTTAAAAATAAGGAATAAAAGTATTTCCCTTTTGGCAAATTTTCTTGAGGTCTTTGGCCTCAAGTAGACATATATCTATGCCATGACCATAGATTGGCTGGGGAAGTAGACTGTAAAAAGAAGGCCCTTTTACAATACACAGGAAAACAGCAAGTAGCAGACAGGTGGTCAAGTGTGTGCTCCAAGAGTGTCATGTGCTTCCCTACCATAAAGTATGCTGGTAAGATGAAATATTAAAAATCCATCCCCTGTAACTATAAGGCCTATAACAAATATTCCCTTTGAATCATTATTGTCATGATTTATTAGTCAGTATACAACTGACAATGGAGAATATACTGCTAGTTTTAATAAATAATGAAACAGGAACTATGACTGAAGAGAAACATAACTTTTTCAGAAAAGTCCTCCTTTCTTTCTTTCTTTCTTTCTTTCTTTCTTTCTTTCTTTCTTCCTTTCTTTTCTTTTCTTTTTTTTTTTTTTTTTTTTTTTTTTTTGGTTTTTTTGAGACAGGGTTTCTCTGTAGCCCTGGGACTCACTTTGTAGACCAGGCTGGCCTCGAACTCAGAAGTCTGCCTGCCTCTGCCTCCCAAGTGCTGGGATTAAAGGCGTGCACCACCGCGCCTGGCTCAGAAAAGTCTTTCTTAATATTACTAGATACATCCATGTCCAGTGTTTCCCACTTGGAAAGTCCTTGGGGCGACTTGTGGTCCACGGGTTTCAGCTGTATGATTACTGTCTGTCTGTGAGGACCAAATGAGGTTACCTAGGTGGAAGCCTGTCATAAGCTGTAAGGATCTAGAGACTGCCATATCCAGGGATCCATCCCATAATTAGCCTCCAAACGATGACACCATTGCATACACTAGTAAGCGTTGGCTGAAAGGACCCTGGTATAGCTGTCTCTTGTGAGACTAGGCCGGGACCTAGCAAACACATAAGTGGATGCTCACAGTCAGCTATTGGATGGAGCACAGGGCCCCCAATGGAGGAGCTAGAGAAAGTATCCAAGGAGCTAAAGAGATCTGCAACCCTGTAGGTGGAACAACAATATGAACTAACCAGTACCCCGGAGCTCTTGACTCTAGCTGCATATGTATCAAAAGATGGCCTAGTCGGCCATCACTGGAAAGAGAGGCCCATTGGACTTGCAAACTTTATATGCCCCAGTACAGGGGAACGCCAGGGCCAAAAAATGGGAATGGGTGGGTAGGGAAGTGGGGGGAGGGTATGGGGGACTTTTGGGAGAGCATTGGAAATGTCATTGAGGAAAATACGTAATAATAAATAATATTAAAAAAAAAAAAGGATTGGTATGTGCCCAAGTGCTAGAGTTGAGGAAAGCTTGACCTTTAGCTAAGACTAGTGCGCAACAAGTGCTGAGAACAGCTCCTTCCTCTGGATGTTTACAGCCCAACACCACTCACTTACAGAGACCTGGAACTGAGTCCAGTGAGCCCCTCCTTGTGCTCTGCATGATGGTCATGCTGAGTTCCTGGGTTGCTCGGTAGGTGTCCTCCATCAGAGTGTGCACAACCCGTGTAATCCCGGCTTTTCCAGCTTTTCCGAAAGTGTGTCTTTATTCCTGCATCACCACAGTCAGGTTTCTAGAACAAAGTTGTGCAGGAAGCCACATTAGAGAACGAGGTAGACAGACAAGGAGGGGGGAGCAAACAAGGAGGGCTTTGCTTGTGCAGGAGTGACAACTCAAATGAAGATGTTGAAGCTCTGGGTTCTCAGCAGTGGCGGGATGCTAATGGAGACAGGTTGCAGGCAGGTGTTGTAGCTTTGAGCTCTTGGGGGTGGCGGGATGCCAAGCAAGAGCAGGCCTCCAAAGAACAAGTCTGCTCAGAGCAGGTTACCAATGAGAGTGACAGCAGCAGGAACAGGAGGTGTGTTGCCAAGGCAGGAGGCAAGAACAATCTTCCTCCTGAGCAACGATGCTGAAGGGTACAAGGTTTGCAGAGATGCAGGCAGACTCCATAGGACCACTCGTGCCAGACCTAGTGTTTCAGTCTCTCCCTGCTGACTGTGGATCTGGATGTAGAACTCTCAGCTCCTTCTCCAGCACCATGTCTGCCTGCATGCCACCATGCTTCCCGCTATGAGGATGATAATAGACTAAACCTCTGTACTGTAAGCCAGACCCAGTTAAATGTTTTCCTTATAAGAGTTGCTGTGGTCATAGTATCTCTTTACAGCAATAGAAACCATCATGAAGACACCTGCCAAAGTCTCCTACTTGTCGTTTTGCTTTTCACAAGCCACAGGTAAGTGGCTATTGACCCTAGATGTCAGTGAGTCAGGTGAGAGGGAGGGGGACCACTCAGGAGAGATCTCATCACCCAGGAAGGAAATGCAGCAGCCTGTCATTAAAGGTTCGCACCAGAGGACTTCATTCCTTTGTTGTTACAGAAAACTCTGGGAAATCGTAGGTTGTGCCAAGGGTTGGGGCAGAAGAGGTGTGGTTTCACACCCTGACCGCCACCATGCTATGCACCGGCTTTCCTCTTATCACCCAAACTTGCTAGGTTGAAGAATGAGACAAACAGGTTTGCTTGACAGCACAGAGTCACCAAGGAGGGGCAGCCATGCTACAGATTGGTGACATTGAGGAGTACTATCTGGGAGTCTGGCCAGCATGGCATTGTTTAGTTTAGAAATGCTATTGGCTTTTTTGTCCTCTTTGTCTTAACACTGGAGAAGCAGACCCAGTGGGGGTGGGGGTGGGGGTGGGGGTGGGAATCAGAGCTGAATCCCTCTGAATGCTTGGTGCAGCGTGCTTTGTGGTTGTATCACCTCTTGCACTTCCGTGTGAGTGAGGCCACACTGGTAGCCTGAGGTCCTCTATGGTAAGGATATTTAACTGCCAGGGTCAGCAGAATCACAAAACAGTGCTTCACCTGTAACCAGTGTGCTGGACCTGCCCTTGGTGAGCTCAAAGCTGACCAGGAGGTCCAGGAATGAAGAAAGGCAAATACGGGGTGCATTAGGGGTCATTCCTGGGGGCCACTCTGAACAGTGAGGACAGGACTGCCGCTGCAGCGAGAATTAGACATGTGCATACAGGAATGGCTATGTAGGGGGTGGGGCACAAGACTGAGCTTGAGGCCATACATCACCTGTTCAGGAAAACGAGGGACACAAACATTTCTAAAGACAGAATTCAGTGTTATGAGCAAGGTTCGTGCTGGGTTACCTAAAAAGAGTAAGTCAGAATGACTTGCAATGTTTCTTGTATATTTCTCAGGGTAGGGGTGGGGTGGGAGCGAGGGGTTTATCTGAAATGAAAAAACAAAACAAAAAAACAAAACAAACAAACAAACAAACAAAAAAAACAGCCTAAAGGAGTGTTAGTAGTCATCTGAAGAGGTAACAGCCTTGGCCCTGCCTTGCAATGCAATTCTGAGATCAAGGGAATCTTTCTAAGCCCAGATGGATGTGGTTAGAAGATCAACAATCACTAAAAACTCAAGACCAAAGCTCTTACAAAGATTAAAGATGTAGAAAAGCTTGGGCGTACTAGGAGGGGAGGAATGCTGAGACACTAGGGAAGTGAGGGATTAAGGAAAGGGAGAGAAACTCCTGCGAGGGATTCCCAAGGGAGGGGCGATCCAACTACCCTGCCTAGGGATTTTGGGCTAAGATTGGGGTGATTTCTGTTGAGGCTGCTTAGCAATCTCTACAGGTCATTAGCTGAGCCAATTAGGAAGTGATTCACTCTGCACTTGTTCTCCGGCTAGCCAGGGAGGTCATTGTGCCCTGTTGATATTCCCAGTTAGAGGAAGTGCAGCCTCCCCTGGGTGCAGTGTGCTCTCTGTTAGCTGCCACCTGCCAGCCTAGGCTTGCTAGCCTTCAACCTTGCAGTGGCTTGCAGGCTCTGCTTTGTTCTCCCCTCCCTGTGGCTGTGTTCTACTGTGCAGCTCACTCTTCTCACAGCTATGGAGCCATGGTTTCTTACCAATCTCATGTGCGACTCCCTGTCTATTCAGGGGTCTGGATAGGCTTCTCCCTGAAATAGGTGGGGACTTCTTTTTTTTTTGAACAGGAATGTCTTCTTTTTATTTATATGCCTTTTCAATATTCTTTCAGGCTCTGTCCCATACTTCTTCATCTAACATTCTTTTTCTGGAAGCCAGGTTTTATAACCACACATAATGGGCAAGCCATCTCTTGGTTGAAATTTCAATAACTGTGCTCCTCTTTATTATTATTATTTTTTTAAATTAGGTATCTTCTTCATTTACACTCCCAATGCTACCCCAAGAGTCCCCCAAACCCTCCCCCCCAATCCCACTTCTTGGCCTTGGCATTCCCCTGTACTGAGGCATATAAATTTTGCAAGACCAATGGCCTCTCTTTCCACTGCTGGCCATCTTTTGATACATATGCATCTAGAGTCAAGAGCTCCGGGGTACTGGTTAGTTCATAATGTTGTTCCACCTATAGGGTTGCAGATCCCTTTAGCTCCTTGGATACTTTCTCTAGCTCCTCCATTGGGGGCCCTGTGATCTATCCAATAGCTGACTGTGAGCATCTACTTCTGTGTTTGCTAGGCCCCGGCATAGCCTCGCAAGAGACAGCTATATCAGGGTCCTTTCAGCAAAATCTTTCTAGTGTGTGCAATGGTGTCAGCGTTTGGGGGCTGATTATGGGATGGATCCCCAGATATGGCAGTCTCTAGATGGTCCATCCTTTCGTCTCAGCTCCAAACTTTGTCTCTGTAACTCCTTCTATGGGCGTTTTGTTCCCAATTCTAAGAAGGAGCAAAGTGTCCACACTTTGGTCTTCGTTCTTCTTGAGTTTCATGTGTTTTGCAAATTGTATCTTGGGTATTCTAAGTTTCAGAGCTAATATCCACTTATCAGTGAGTACATATCATGTGCGTTCTTTTGTGATTGGGTTACCTCACTCAGGATGATGCCCTCCAGGTCCATCCATTTGCCTAAGAATTTCATAAATTCATTCTTTTTAATAGCTGAGTAGTACTCCATTGTGTAAATGTACCACATTTTCTGTATCCATTCCTCTGTTGAGGGGTATCTGGGTTCTTCCCAGCTTCTGGCTATTACAAACCCGTTGGAACATCTTCTGGATATATGCCCAGGAGAGGAATTGCAGGATCCTCCGGCAGTACTGTGTCTAATTTTCTGAGGAACCGCCAGACTGATTTCCAGAGTGGTTGTACAAGCTTGCAATTCCACCAGCAATAGAGGAGTGTTCCTCTTTCTCCACATCCTCACCAGCATCTGCTGTCACCTGAGTTTTTGATCTTAGCCATTCTGACTGGTGTGAGGTGGAATTATTACCTGTTCTTGCGGACAATTTAGTCTGTTACAATCAGCTGCGTTAGAAGTAAGACTATAAGTCAGGGAAGCAGCGCCTTCTCTAAGTTCCCAGGGTATCACAAGATAGCAGGCCTGTGAGCACTGGCTTGCTTCCCAGCATCCTTCCCACTCCTCTTTCAGGGAGGCTGTCTCATACCAGCTGCAGATCTTCTTATCTTCCTCATTGCTCCAGACTTCACCTTTAACCCCAACCTTCCATTTATTTACATTTATTTTTGAGATTGCAATTTACTTGCAATATGCCTCCCTTTCTTTCTCTCCTTCCACACCCACTTCCCACATCCCCCTCCCCACTCCCCTTCAAATTCAAGGCCTCTTTTTTCATAAATTGTTATTGCACACACACATATGAATATATATATCCCTAAATATAACCCATTGAGTCCTTATGACATTCCTTGTTTGTATGTTTGCAGGCTGACCATTTAGCACCAGTTGGTGTGCTCTTCCCTGGGAATCTCAGGCTCTCCTACCCCCAGCTTTCCTCAGTTGCCTTTAGTTTTTTGTTTGGGGTGGAGGCCCATGGGCCTTTCCCTGCTCAGTTTGGCATGTCCCTTGGTGTCATCCCTGCTCAGCTCATGTTTGGATGATCATGTTGGTGAGGCTTTCCAGGTTTATCTTCTGATGTGATTGGAGACACAATCTCACAGCAAACTCCCCCATCCTCTGGCTTTTAGAATTTTCCTGCCCCCTCTTCCTCAACGTTCCTTGAGCCTTAGGTGAGGGAGTTTTGTAGATGTGTCCTTTGGGACTGGGCTCCACAACTGTTGCATTTTGATTGGTTGTGGTCTTGTGCAATGCTCTCTGTCTGCTGCAGTTTCCTTGAATGATGAGCGAGGGCTATACTTATATTTGGGTATAGGATAAATGTTTAGATTTTTGTTAGTGATTATGCTGGTTTAGTAGGTTAGTGGTTGCAGATCTTCCTCCAATATCCACTAGCACTGAGTAACTGGTTAGGTTTTCAATACCTGGCATGGTTTCCCTCTTGTTGAGAGGGTCTTGAGTCCAATTAGAGAGCTGTTGGTTACCACCAAGGTGTGTGTGCCACTACTGCACCCTTGGGTTGTCATGCCATGCTAGTTATTGTTGTTCTGATCTTCCTTTTATCATCTGTTTTCACATTAACACCTGCTGTCAGCCTGTAGTTTCTACCAAGGCCTTTCCTTTACTTCTTTAGTGCAATGGCTCTTCCTCACCCCCAGAGGCCCCGAAAGTACTCTCCTAGTGGCAAACACCCCAACTTGCTACTCCAAATGGAGATGCATAGTGAGTGTTTAGTATCTAAGAGTACATCACTAACTCTAAGCCCCCAGGTACAGGAAGCCAACATGTGCATGAGGGAGCAATTTAAAAAATAGATGTGTGTAAAGCTTAGGAGCTGAATTTAATCATCTTAATAATAAATGATTGGAAAGCTGTTAAATGGATGGAAAAGTCTTCGGGAAAACCTGCTACTCAGCAGAAAAGTTGATTTTGGCAAAGCATGTTATAATGCTATATTTTAAAAAAAAAAACCAACCTTCTCCACTTCCTTCTCCCTCCTTCTCTAGTTATTTAACTTAATTTTAAAAATTGCTTGTTGGTACTGGGAAATGGACTCAGGGCCTGGTATAGGCTAAACATTTGCTCTTCAACTAAGCTGTGTCCAGATACCTACCTATATTTCACAAGTCAGAACTGCGCAACACAAACATACAGCTCAACCAAACAAAACAGTGTTGAAAACAGCCCACTGTATAATCAGGAGCTGTGGAACATGCCAGGAAGTTGGGGACCTCAGAGATGTGCTCCCCCAGTGATGGCCAATTGCCCTTGAGCCCTTGCCTTCCCCCTGGGCTTCATCCCCATGGCCTCTTGACCATGGATAGAGCAGTCCTGGCTCTTGTGCTGTCCCAGGCTCCTGTCTTATGCCTGACTTGGGCATGGGATAGGCATGTGGTGGTGGAGACTCCTGTGTCTATAGAGATGCCAGTGTGAGCTGTTCCTTTCTTGGCCAAGCTGGTTTAGGCTCTGTAGGAGCCCTGGGATCCCTCCTCCCTTGGCACTGACTGCATTTCTAAGGCTGAGCAGCTGTGCAGAGAATTGATTCCTCTGCAGAGCTTTAAGGAGACTAATTGTTTTTGTAATTGGACTTTCAAGGGAAAGCGGGAATGCCTTCTTATAAAAGCAATTGGATTCCATCCTGCTCAGAAAGCACATCGCTTCCCCAGCAGGTACGCAAACTCAGAGGCGGCTTTTACTTCCCTGGCTGGGTGTCTAAGGATGGACAGGCCCTAGGTCTCTCCTCTCACAGGGCAGTGCAGAGCCTTCTTTCCCTGAAGATTCATTTCGAGGGAAACAGCTATTTTAGAGAAAATGTAAAAGACTCAAACTTTAGATGGAACTTAAGATGTATTTTTTTTATTAACCTCCATAGTTGTTCTTAGAACCAAGGCTGTTGCCCATATGGTGTTATTCCAGCCACAAAGAGAGGTTTTCACACCAGTTAGGTCTAAGCTTGGCTGAAATAGAAACCTGAGCCCAGTAGCCCAAGCAGAGGGCCTTTTCTCATTCAAGGAAATGGTGGTTTGGGCAGTCCAGGGCCTCCCCAGAACCCTCTGGCTTCAGGCTTCTCCTTGGTTAGCATAGACTGCCTCTACCCCAAGTGGTGGGCAGGCTGTTCTTCCTCCATCTTTGCCTCTAAGGTGCAGGCCAGAACAATGACTGTAGGCAAAATACAACAGTGCATGAACATAATCCAGTGACCACATACCTGGGCACTCAGCAAATAAACTGAAAACTTGTCTCCACACAGAAGCCCACACATGAATGCTGCTAGTGGCTTTCTCCACCATTGCCCAAACTTCAAAGCAGCCAGGTATCCTTCAGTAGGTGATAGGGGAACTGGCTGTGGTACACATGTCAGTAACAGCAGAGGCTGGCAGGCGGAGGGTCACATCAAGTTCAAAGCCAGCCTGGTCTGTATGTCAGGGCTGCATGGCAGGATCATGTTTCAATACACCAAAATGTCAGGGGGCTGTGGGTGTGACTCCGCTGGTAAGATGACCACTGAGCACATATAAAGCCTTGGGTTTGGGTCTTAGCACTGCATAAACAAGGTGTGATGGTGTATAACTATAGTCACAGCACTTAGGATGTCGGGGCAGGAGTTCAAGATAGCCCTCAATTATACAGCAAGTGGAAGGGTCACCCTGAGCTACATGGGACTCTGTCTTAACCTCTCTCTACCATACCCTAACAAAAAGCAACAGCAACATGCACTAGGAGAAGAGCTAAGTCAACTGTGGTACATCCAGACAATAGAATATTAGTCAGCACTGAAAAGAAGTGAAGAGACAAGGAAAGCTTGAAAGCATCTCACTGAGCAAATGAACATAATACGAAGCTATGCTGTTTGAGCCTGACCTTCTGCTAGGCTGGGAAAGACAGAACTGTGAACAGAGAAGGAATCAGTGGCCGTGAGTGCTCGGAGGATGGAGGAATGGGGGAGCACAGAGGGTTTCAGGACAGTGAGCTATGCTGTGCACCACCGAAGTGATGGACACACCCAGTCATTACACCTTGTGTGAACCATACAACCTGTTACACTGGCACTGACACCTCTTGTACGCTGTGGACTTTGGGTGATGGCAATGCCCCAGAGTAGATACAGACAATGACAAATGTATTGCTCTGATATGTGTGTGTCTCTGTGTGTGTCTGTGTGTGTGAGGTGTGTGTGCCAGCAACAGGAACATGCCAGTGAGGGGGTGTCCAGGTATATCTGAGGGAGGAGAAAATGTAGAGCTTTTCAGTATTTTGATTGAAGTTTTGCTTTGAACCTAAAATTGCCTTAAAAAGAACCTGTGCTGTATGATATCTGTGGTTTTGTGTGTGTGTAAATGTCTGTGCTCTCTGTCTCTGTCTCTGTCTCTGTCTCTCTCTCTGGTTGTATGTGTTTATGGTATGTGTTATGGTATGTGTGTGTACATCTGTGAGTGTGGTATATGTATGTGTGTGTGACTATGTGTCTGTGGTGTGACTATTTGTGTATATGGAGTGTGTATGTCTATGGGATGTGTGTGTGACTATGGGGTGTGTGTATATCTGTGTTGGTGGTTGTATTCATCTATGGTGTGTATTATGGTATGTGTGTATATGGTATATGTGTGTGTTGGTGGTTGTCTGTGTTATGATATTTGAGGTCTGTGTGTGACTATGGTGTGATTATTGTGCATATGAGGTTTGTATGTCTATCATGTGTGTGTGTTTATGTGTGTTTTGATGTCTGTGGTGTGTGTGTCTTTGACTGTAGTATTTGTGTGTCTGTGATTGTGTGTGACTATGTTATGACGATTTGTGAATACACGGTGTGTTATGCTATAGGTTGTGTGTGTGGTGCATGCACACACATGTGCAAATGCACACCCAGGAGATGCTAAATGTCTTCCTCTGTTGTTCTCTGTCTTACTCCTTTAAGAGAGATCTCGTTCTGAACTTGAAGCTTCCCGCTTTAGCTAGCCCAGCCAGCTAGTGAATTCCCAAAATTCCCTTGTCTCTGTTCCACTGAAGCTGAGGTTACAGGCACAGGCAGCCACGCCCCATTTT
Organism: Mus musculus; assembly: GCF_000001635.26. Classification (NCBI taxonomy): domain Eukaryota; kingdom Metazoa; phylum Chordata; class Mammalia; order Rodentia; family Muridae; genus Mus; species Mus musculus. The sequence goes on along the minus strand of NC_000080.6, from coordinate 62,620,032 downwards.
CTTTACATGGATGCTGTAGACTGAATGCAGGCCCGCATACCCACTGAGCTGTCTTTCTAACCATAAAACTTGGTTGATTCAATTGAGAAATCAATAGCTTCCCTATAAATTCCTTCCACTAAACATTTTTATATTGGGTCCCCTGACCACCCCAAGCTACTTCAGACTCTGTTAGCTTTCCTGCAGCAAATCTGAAACACTTTTAACCTAGAAGGAATGAACATGGGGCTGTTGACCTGGAATGTCTGTCATAGTGTCCCTACCTGATGAATCCTTGTCCCACTAGCTCTTACACAGACTTACCAGTTACTAAGTCATGCCTCTCGTTTGAAAGGTGTTTTCTATGCAAGCCCACTGTGGTAAGTCATGCCTTTCATTTGAAGGGTATTTTCTATGCAAACACATGTGAAGGTAGCCTAGTGACATTTGCTGACACGCTCAGGATGAGTTCTCTCTCCACCTATTCCCCACAGCTCTTTTCCTCCAGGTCTTTTCAAACCCTCATGTCAAGACTAGGACCCTTGAGCCTCTCTCTGTGGTTCTTGGGGACTGCCTGGTCAGAAAAGTCCAGACACGTTCAGCATCATTGTGGCAGACACTTTGTATAAATTTAGCTGTCAGACCCTTGGGGAATCTTTCCTGTCTTGTCTCCTAGAGGAGAAGGCAGAGTATATGCATTGGGCCACTAGAACCCAGCACATAATCATGAGGAAAGGCTGCAGTAGAGAGACACCCCTACTTCACAGCGAGGGGTGGAAGATAACACCTGCAGACACATTTTTGGAAAGGGTGATGGTCTGGCTTTGGCTGTGAGATTGCTTCTCAGTGATAATAGCAGAGATGACTCCCAGATGTGTGGTTTCCCAAACCCAATCCATCGGCTCTTGGAGACTGGATACGCTAATTCATTTCTTTCAGAAATCCTTGCTGTTTAACACGGCATGCCTGAGTGGGCTGTTTGCAATCCATAACCCAGCCTGATACAATCTTAGGCAGAAACCTGGATGGAAGAAATGAAGCAGAGAGCATGGAGGGCACCCCACAGCTTCCTCAGCCTGCTTTCTGATACCACCCAGGGCTACCTGCCTGGAGGGGCACCACCCACAGAAAGCTAGGCTCTCTTACGTCAATCATCAATCAAGAAAATACTACACAGACTTACCTACAGGCCAGTCTGATGTGGAGTCATTTTCTCAGTGGGGTTCCCTCTTCCCAGACAACTCTAGCTCATGTCAAGTTAACAGCAAAGCCAATCAGCGCCGTGATTAAGTTCCTGCATTTCCAACCCCCACCCCCCCCCACCATGTGTTAGAAGTGGCATCCTAGCTCATTCCTGTCCTGTGTGAAGGACAGGCTTATTCTCCCCTACTCCACACATGTTGGGCAAGTTTTAGGGGAAGCTGACATGTCCTTCTGTGTCTTCGTGCTTTGAGATGACATTGTTCCTTTTCAGAGTCAAAGCATCTAGCCACATCTTCCCATCCACCATGTCTTGATTCACCAGCTCAAGGAGACTTGGACCTGCCTACTCTGGAATTTGTTATTTGGTGCTTACTCTACACAGTCAGGTTTTATGTCTCCAAGGACAGACCATGATCCTGGAGTCTAGCATTGGATCTCCATATACTAAGCCCCCAGGAAGTAGTATATAATACATGTAGTGTATCAAAACCTTTTGCTTACTTCTATGTGTGTGTCTTAGTTGGGGTCTTACTGCTGTGAACAGACACCATGACCAAGGCAATGCTTATGAGGACAACAGTTACTTGCTGCTGGCTTACAGGGTCAGCCCATTATCATCCAGGCAGGAGCATGGCAGGAGGAGCTGAGAGTTCTACATCTTCATCTGAAGGCTGCTAGGAGAAAGACTGATTTCCAGGCAGCCAGGGCGAGGTGCGTTAAAGCCCATGCTCACAGGGACACAACTACTTCAAGGCCACACCTACTTCAATAAAGCCACACCTCCTAATAGTGCCACCCCCTGGGCCAAGCATTTTCAAACAACTGCAGTGTGTGTGTGTGTGTGTGTGTGTGTGTGTGTGTGTGTGTGTGCCTGTGCACACATGTGGGAGTGTGTGTATTAGTTAACTCTTCCTGTGTTGTTACAAAATACTTGACAGAGGCAACTGAAGGTTTTCTCTCCTGGCTCACGGGTTAAAGTCCATCATGGCACGGGAGGCGCGGGAGGCGCGGGAGACGCGGGAGGCGCGGGAGGCATGGGGAAAGGAGGACAAAGCGAGTGGTCAGGAGCAGAGCGAGGTGAAGGCTGCTGCTCACTTTCCTTTTTTCTTTTTCTTCAGTCTGGGACCCCAGCTCAAGGGATGGTCCTACTCCCCTGCAGGTTGTGTCTTTCACAGTTAAACCTCTCAATAGACACAATCACAAATACACCCAGAGGTGTGTTTCCATGGTAATCCCAAATACAACTAACTTAACAATAAGGCTCACTATCCCTGTTAGCTAGAAACTCTCCAAACAGAAATGAGCCAAATGAGCCAGGGAAGGGAGATTGACCAGTTAAACACAGCAAAGGTTTCTGGCAAATCTGATACTCAGATTCTGTAGGTCATGGTTGGCCAGAGCACCAGTGATGCTCCTGCTAGAGGAGGTCAAAGAGTGGCTTGGCTTTGATCCTGACTGCATGCCTGCTGTGTACACTCAACCTGGGTCTCATCCCTTCAGAGATTATGGGGTAGGCCTGGCTCCCTGTACCAAGTGTTTTCCGACATTTACCCAGGAGACTGGATTCTGTTTATAGCTAAGAACTACTTCAGACGGAGGGGTTAAAGGTAGTACTGTGTGCTGACTTAGAGCAGGGTCTTTTCAGTTAGACGGACCTGTGCTTAAAACTGGGCCTTTACCATGTATGGTGGTAAGACCAATAATCTCAGCTACTTGAGGTAGGAGGATCACAGCTTTGGGGCCAGCTTGGGTTACCTACCAAGTTTAAGGTTAGGAGAGGCAATTTAAAGAAATCATGTTTCAAACTAAAAATAGAAAAATGGCTGAGGCTAATCAGTGCTTGCTTAACTTGTATGAGACCTTAGGCTCAACATTCCCAGTATCACATTAAGACTATTTGGGCCCAGTCAGCAGTTAGTTGTATGTTGACCAGATAAATTCCTTCATCTTACTAATGTTCTACCTCCTGAAGGATAAATAAATACAATGCAGCCTATCACATGGGCTGTCCTGGGAACTAAAAACTGTTAGGGCCTAGGTAAAATATTAAGGCTTCAGTGGAATGGTAAGGCCTAGGTAAAATGTTAAGGCTATTAGTTATCTGGCTAGCCTACCATTATAAGGAAACTTTCTCATATGTTTCTGCTGTTACTAGGAAACTTTCTAATGCCCTTGGAAACCAATCATGATAGAACTTAGTAGGACTGTTTTGTATAGGTACCCACGATAAACATGCACCCGAACCAACCACCCAATAGCACTTCCTGAACCTGTGTATAAGTTTTTATGATATAGGCTGCCCCTGGGATTGACCTCAACATAAGAGAGACACCTGGATCAGTAGAAGAAACTATTTGGAATAATACTTCCATTTTGAGTAGAGGTCGAGTAGAGTTTAAGTTCTCAAGACTTCCCTGGGAACTGACATCCTACTTGGCAGGAAGAGACATGCATGTGGGTAAGTAACATCTTGACATGAATATTAGACAAGGCAAGTCACTTACTGCAGTTGAATACCCCAACCAATGGGAACAGGATACGTGTACAACAAAGGCATGCTCCTAAGGAAATCCCCTATCCCCAAATCCTGATTGGTGAAATAACTTGGCACAGATGTTTGTGGATTTGGGGCTTGAAAACCTTGTAGGATCTTAACTCAGGGCCATGGTTCAGTTCCTAAATCTGAACCATGACCCTGGTTGACCCGTCCTGGGGCATGTGCTCAATAAAACATCCTTGTCTGATTGAGGTTTGTGTTTGTGTGGTTTGTGAGGTGACTCCCCAACAAAAAGAATGCAGTGGTATTTCGGACACAGGCCTGGTACGTAGTTAGTGCTCAGTGAACGAAGAGGGCTCTTCCAGCAGGTGTGTGCATGCTCCCATGTCAGATCCGTTAGAGGATTTTAGATCTTTCTGCTTGACCCAAAAGTGCAAAAAGTTGGCTTGGAAATGGTTGGAGACAAAAGCCCTTCTTTTGGTGCGCCGTACAGATGAAGTTTCTGTCTGTCTTGTTCAAGGGAACCTCTCAAGCTCTCTGGAAGGCAGCCATGGGGTCAATCCCTTGCTCCTCAGAATGTGGTGGGACGTTCTATAAAGGACTTGGGCATTCCCACAGTTTTAATTAGACCAGTGGCCCCAAAGACAGTAATGTGTATTTGTCCAGGGTAAAAGATTAACAACATGGCTATGAGGTCTCTGCAAACACATCACTCCACCCCATGTAATACAAAATGCTTCCTGTTCATCCAGATCTCTTTGTTCTTCCACCAGCGACTTTCCCTTACTGTTTAAATCTTTTATCCTAGAGACTCTCTCTATTAGAAACTGTCTTAGGGGCTGGAGAGATAGTGGTTAAGAACACTGGCTGCTCTTCCAGATGGTCCTGAGCTCAATTCCCAGCAACCACATGGTGGCTCACAACCATATGTAATGGGATCCAATGCCTTCTTTTGGTGTGTCTGAAATCAGCAACACTGTATCCACATACTTAGAATAAATAAATATTTTTTTAAAAAGAAGCTACCTACCTGGTTATTGTTTGTAGCATGCTGATTTGTGGTGCTTTACTTGGACACATGGTAAAGGGGTGTCTGCTAAAGGCTATGGGAGACATTTTCATTTCAGCAGATAGAACTTAACTATGGTGCCATCTCTATGTTGTTTAGAGGTGAGATGCAGGACTTACAGTGGTTTAATTTAAGTGAACAGGAGGTACAGACAAACAGGGCAATTGCCTAAATGCTTGGCTAAAGTGCGTTGCCAAACTGTGGTGATGTGAAGGAAGTCTGTCACATGCTATGACACGTGCATGTCATTCTAGGGTAGCTCCCATCCCTGAGTTCATTTGTCTGCATGTTTCAGGGGCCTTGTTGTTGATTTGAGTGGGACATGTCTTCTGTAGATGAATGTGTTTGAACACTTGGTGCTCAGGAGGTGGTGCTGTTTGGAAGATTGGGGTCCTTACAAGTACATTTTTGCTGCAGGGATTAGGTGACTGGGGCAGGCCTGGAGTTTTGGTTGTCCAGTCCTCATTCCTGTGGGTTCTCTGCTTCTTGACCACAAATGTAATTGTGAGTCTTCCACCATGCCTTCCCCAACATGATGGGCAGATTTCACTCTTACCTTACAAGTCAAATGGGTCCTTCCTTCCTTAAGTTTTTTTTTGTCTGCTATTTCCTCAAAGCATCAAGAATAAGAGGGCAAAGGTCATTGCCTTGTGGTTCCTTCCAAGGCAAGACTCCTTCACACCAGCTCCTGCTCCGCCCCTGTGATGGTTTGTATATGCTTGGTCCAGGGAGTGGCACTATTAGAAGGTGTGGCCCTGTTAGAGTAAGTGTGTTTCTATGGGTGTGGGCTTAAGACCCTCATCCTAGCTGCCTGAAAGCCAGTATTCTGCTATGAGTCATCAGATGAAGACGTAGAACTCTCAGCTCCTCCTGCACCATGCCTGCCTGGATGCTGTCATGCTCCTGCCTTGATGATAATGGACTGAACTCTGAATCTGTAAGCCAACCCCAACTAATTGTTGTCCTTATAAGAGTTGCCTTGGTCATGGTGTCTGTTCACAGCAGTAAAACCCCAAGACAGCCCCAATTCCAGTGAACTTTATAAAAAAGTATAAATAGAGAGAGACAACACTTGAGAATTTGGGACAGGCTTTGACCCAGATGAAATGTCACAGATCCAACTCTCATAAATGGTTTGATCCTGACCCCACCTGATTCCTTTTTATGTCTGAGTGTGCTTAACTGGTGCTGAGAGCTTTAAAGCATTGGTCCTTTGTGCACAGCGTGGGATGATATGAAATTATAAATCATGTCTCCTCTTTAAAACAAAGGTTTGAAATATTTCAGGTGCTGAGTGAGGACCTCTTAGGAAACGGATGCCCTTCACAGGTTTCATTCTCAGCTCGCCTTCCAGGACCCAGCAGTGAGGAGGAGTGGAGACCGATTCTTCTGTGGGAGCTTAGAGTGGCTCCAGCCTTCTTACCCTCTGCCTATGGACCTTTCCCCTACAAACATGAAAGACGATCAAACCATGGACATAGCAAGAGTACTTTTGATTGGATTAAATGGTTACACAAAGTGACCATGGATGGGCCAGAAACTCTGTGTATTTGGTTGACACAGAGCAGATCTTTCATGTTACATACAGATACCCACAAGTGCCATGTCAGACTCTTAAATCATGTGCCTCCCTACCCCTCACTTCTGACTACCACCAGCAGGACTTTCCTATTTAAAACAAACATAACTTACAATTACTCTGCTTAGTTAACCATGTCTAGGTCATTGTTATAGAGTAATTGTATTTCATGTGTATGGGTGTTTTTGTCTACATGTGTTTTTTGTACCACATGTATGAAATTCTCATAGAAGTCTCATAGACCTCCTGGAACTGGAGTTATAGCTGGTTGTGAGCCACCATATGAGTTCTGGGTCCACTGTAAGAACAGTGAGAGCTATTTAGCTGTTGAGTTATCTGTTCCTCTTCTAGCTTAGGAGATTAGAAGATGGAAGGTGAGTTTTCCTTCAGTTTTCCTAACAATGCAAGGGCTTAAAAAACCAGGAAGAATCCAGCCCCTATGAAATTCCTTGACCTCACAGTGTAGCTGGAGGATATCTGGAGAGGCATAAGGATGGCGTGCTCTCCCCTCCAGTTGTTGACAGTTTCACCCTCCAAGCCACTAACATGGACTGAAGTAGTAACTCAGGAGAGAAGGTGACTTTAGGAATCTGTTCTAAAAATTGTTTTTCTCTGAGAGTCTGCATTCAGATGACAAGTCATCACTAGTTTCCTCAGCCATATATGTATGTGTATCTGCACATGTATATGTATGCATATACACATGTATCTGTACATGTACAGTATATGTACCCATATATGTATATCTGCACATGCATATGTGTATACATATATGCTATATGTACATATGCATATATGCATGTGTAAACATATATGTATGTGTATCATCTGTCTGCATATGTGTATCTGTATACATATATGCATGTATATACATATATTTATGTATATTTGTATATGTGTATCTGTATGTGTATACATATATTTATGTGTATCTGTATGTGCATATATGTATGTATATTTGTATGTATATAAATACATGTATATATATATCTATGTATCTATGTATATATGTGTGTATATGTATCTACATGTATATACATATATGCATGTATATACATATATTTATGTGTATCTGTATATGTATATATATCTGTATGTGTATACATATATGCATGCATATACATGTATTTGTGTATTTATATATATGTATGCTTATACATATGTGTATGTATATCTATATATGTAACTGTATATTCATGTGTGCATCTATATGTATGTTTATATATGTATATTTATAGCTACATTTCTATGAAGCTGCTTACCTTTCTCTTTTTGTTGGCTTTCAGGACATTCAAGTAGAGCAGTTATGTTTTTCTTTATATTGCTAGATATATTTGTAGATTTTTTTGGACCTAACTTTGTATTTCTATTTACATAATTTAAATGATCTCAGTACTTTGTAGAGAAACAAAATAGAAAGTGAACTTAAGAATAATAAATGGAGAAGAAATACCTTCTCTCTATTCTGATAAATCTTTTCTATTGAAAAGGGTACAAGGTGTATTGTGTTTGGTAGCAGTGGTTGCCAGGTGGCACTAGAGCCTTCCACTGTCTTATCTCTCCTCTTTCTTTCTTTCTTTCTTTCTTTCTTTCTTTCTTTCTTTCTTTCTTTCTTTCTTTCTTTCTTTCTTTCTCTCTCTCTCTCTCTCTCTCTCTCTCTCTCTCTCTCTCTCTCTCTCTCTCTCTCTTTCTAAAGATTTATATGAGTATACTGCAGCTGTCTTTAGACACACACCAGAAGAGTGCATCAGAGCCCATTACAGATGGTTGTGAGCCACTATGTGGTTGCTGGGAATTGCACTCAGTGCTCTTAACTGCTGAGCCATCTCTCCAGCCCAAGGGTCTATTTCATCGCACAACTTCCTTTTCTTTTCTTTTTTCCCCTTTCCCTTCTCTTCTCTTCCTTTTTCCCTTTCCCTTTCCCCTTCCCTTCTTTTCATTTCCTCTCTCTCTCTCTCTCTCTCTCTCTCTCTCTCTCTCTCTCTCTCTCTCTCTCCCCTTTGGTTTTTCAAGACAGGGTTTCTCTGTGTAGCCCTAGCTGTTCTAGAACTCATTCTGTAGACCAGGCTGGTCTGGAACTCAGAAATCTGTCTGCCTCTGCCTCTGCCTCTGAAGTGCTGGGATTAAAGGCATGTGCCACCACTGCCTGGCTCTCCTCTGTCTTCTTTAGGGAGGCCCCTTGGCCTGGAAGTCTCTCCCTGCAGATGGTCCCTGGCAGACCACCGTACATGTGATGAAGCTCTGGGATCAGGGTTGAAGACACGCACAGCTGACTTAAGGGGGCTTTAGGCTTCTTCCAGTCACTAAATGTATATGGTCATTGTCACAGGCATTCCTTTAGGAATGCAAGTGGTGGTGGTGGTGGTAGTGGTGGGCTGGCCCAGGCACTTGGAGGTGGGACTTTGTCCCTGTGCTGGTTTGCTTTTTGTCAACTTTACACATGTTATTGTCACCTGGGAAGTGGGAAGCTCAATGAGAAAATGCCTCCATTGGATTGCCTGTAAGCAAGTCTGTGGAAGGTTTTCTTGACTAATGGTTGATGTGGGAGGGCTGAGCCCATTGTGGTGGTGTGAGAAAGGCTGTGGGTGGTAACAAGACAGTCAGCAGCACTCCTCCTATGGCCTGTGCATCAGCTTCTGCCTCCAGGTTCCTGCCCTGAGTTCCTGCCCCGATTCCTTTCATGGTGGACTGGTTGGGATGTGTAAACCAAATAAACACTTTCCTCCACAATGTGCTTGTGGTCACATTGGTTGCCACAGCAACAGAAAGCTTACTATGACAGTCCCAAATGGGGCATCTTCACCAAGTGTCCTTGGACATTGTTTGAAAGGAATGCCACTTCTACAAAAACAAACAAACAAGCAAACAAAAAACCAAAAATCCCTCAAAAACCAAACAACAGCAACAAAACAAAACAACCAACAATCAAAACCCCCCAAAATAAAAGAAACCAAAACAACACCAATGACAAGAAAAAGCAAACAACTGACAGGAGCATTCATTAAAGAGACCAGAGGGACCAATGCTACTGTTCATCTTTGCCTGTGTTATCTACTAGTAGGGATTATGGCATTTAAAGCCATTTAGTAACTAGCCCTCTATGTCTCCAAATTAAAAGAAGCCTTTGATAAAAGCTGGAAAAATACACTTATGTATAATTTTTATATTCAGGTTCCTGATTCTTCATAATCCCATTTGTTGCAATAACTAATTGTGACAAAGTGTATTTCCCCTGAGAATCTTTTTCTCCCAAAAATGGTTCACTTGTTATTCTCCCAAGCCTTTCCAGGGGACCCAGGAAAGGTGGAACCCAGCAAAGAGCAGCCCATGGAGCAACAGGAGGCCACTGTCCACTTACTTCCAGAGTTCCGCTGACATCCAGGCCTGATGTTCCTGGCAAGAACCGTTGCTGGTGCTATTGTCAGGGTGTACAATGAAGGACTCCACAGTTTGTTTAAATTTTTATTATTTTTAGATTTTATGTGATGAGTAGTCTGTGTGCATATGTGTGTGTGTGTGTGTGTGTGTTTAAAAACATATGCTCCCTGGCACTTATGAAGGCCAGAAGAGGAATTCTGAAAGAGGGATAAGTACTCTTAACCAATGAGTCATCTCTCCAGCCCTTGGTTTATTTTAATGCTGGATCTGAGCCCACTGTCCCAGGTATGCTAGACGAGTTCTATAGCACTCAGTTATGCCCACGCTCCTCCATCTATAGTTGGTTTCATTTGCCCTTCACTTTTTCTTTCTATTTCTGTTAGTCTCATCAGGTGCCTGATAGCTGATGGACTAGAGATTTCATCCATTACAGGGAGAAGGGGCTTGATAAAATACAGACATTTATTCTGGTTTTCCAGGGATAAAGACATTGGCCACATTCTTAAAGCATTCTTGGCTACAACCAGACATCTGGTCTCCCTGGGGACCCTAGATGAAGGAATGTGATCTTCTGCTGTGATGCTGCGACTGTCCGGGCCTTGAGACTCAAGGAACATCAGCAGTAAAGCCAATTTGTTTGAACAAACACCGCCCACCTCCCCAGTCACAGAGAGTCATCCCTGTCCCCATAAATCCCTCTGATTCACACTTAACCAACTGATATAACTCAAGGCGATTTTTGTAGTGTGCCAGTCCAGTTGGGGGCACACTGAAAAATATTTGATGTCTCAAAGCAGACACTAGGCAGTGCTTAGTGTAGGACAAAGTGACTCCCTGAGCAGTAACTAAGAATCAAGGGAAACAAGGGACACAGTGTAAACTTGACCAAGGCATTCAGTAGTCAGTCATCTGGGCACAGCTGAGGGTGGGGTGGTTTTAGGTCAAGAAGGCAAGAGGTTGGGTCTCAGGAGACAACAGAAAGCTAGCGATAAGATGGTTATTCCCTACATCACTGAACCCACTTTAGAAGAGGGCTAGCTTATGACACCATCTCAGTATTTTTCAGTTGAACAAATCTACGTGTCACCTATTGGACTTCAGTATCTGTCATAAGGTCAGTACTGCTCCAAGAGTCAGGATCCACTGGTGAGCACCGGGTTAGCACAGGGAGAAAGCAAGGTTTTACAGAAGGTAGCTGCTCGGTAGACTCCCTCCATCTCCCATGCCAGTCCAGGGCAGCCTGGGAGTGGACTGCAGCAGGAAAAGGTACTGACAAGCCTCTCTTCTGTGTGGTATCTCTGACGTCTTTTAGGGATCACTCAGCTTGGCCGACGGGACTGTGCTGGGGGGACAGTTCACAGAGGAAAGGGTAGAAATACTGAGACTGGAGTTGGGTTTCAAAGATAATCCTTGTGAGGTTAGCATTCCAAAGCAGGGGTACTGTGGGGAACAAAGGCAGATGCCATCTCAGGGATCCAGGACACTCACCTTTACCTTCCTGTCTCTTGGTGGTGATGCATTGGATCCTGTCCCAGAGGTGTGCCATCACCCTAAGTTATTTTTTTCTCCTTTCTGAGGTTAATATATTTTTTAAAATCACTATCAGCTATTGACTTGGAGTCAAAGTTCTGGGCTGGGGTGAGCCATAGGGGCTTATCATCATCATCATCACCATCACCACCACCACCATCATCATCTTCCCAGCAGAGGCTTGGAAAACCTAAGCTGGAATTGAGCCAATCTTCTACAGCAGTCTGTCTTGAGGGCTCCGCAACTGCCACTTGAGCCGATACTGGCCATAACCTGCTCTTAGAAATGAAGTCTGATTGCAACTCAGCCACTCCCATTCACATATCTTTTATTTTTCATGCTGCAATAGAAGCGATAGCAACACATTTGGATAAAGTTTAAAACATGATGTGACAAACTTTAAAATACTTATCATTTAGCCCTTTCCAGAGGTTGGCTTTTTCAGAGGTTGATCCAGAATCAGGACAGTCCACGTTTTTATTTATTTACACCGAGATGACCTCAGAGTCCTGCAAAGTCCAAAGAGAGAGGCCCAGGCTTTCCTTGTGAGGATGGTGGACCCGAGGCTGATGGACAGTGATGCGTAAGAGAGCTTGAAGGTCCTGCTGGAAAGGCTCCGAGAGTGCATCTGAGCTGGTGTAGGCCCTTCCAGAGAGGAGGCAAGAAGCACCACGCTGGCAGGGAACAGAACACGCCCATGCTTTTCTTTCCCACGATTAAACAGAATCTGGGGATAGTTTGGCATTGATCCCAATGCCAGAAGTTGGCATTTGGTGAGGTGGGGTTGTAAACATAGCCTCACTGGGAGGTCTGGTCACCATTCACACGGTGGCAGCAACGGACAACAGATGGGGAAGCTGGGTGACTGTAGTGTCCGCTCTCCCCAAGGCTCCTGCGCACTAGCTGGAGGCTGGCCCTGTGGGACAGCACCACACACTTTCCTACTTTGGGGCATGGGGCACTGGCTCACATGGACAATCAAAAGGACAGCCAAAAATGTTCCAAGCATTTTAACTGTTTACTGGGCACAGTGCTACAAATTACAAAAGATGGCTCTGGTCATTTATGGAGAGATATATGTAGCCCTTTCGAAACGTGTGCTTTTTAAAGTCAGAGATTCTCCTGCCTGCTTCCCCAGCATACCTCATAACCTGTTATTTGTAACTGCAGGCCATGAATCCCCTTATACAAATCAGTCCAGAAGGGACGGTCTGCAGGCTTGCTTACCAACATGAGTCGGCTGAGGAAGAGTGTGCAAAGGTAGCTTTCATACTCAGAGTATTTTGTAAGTGTGCAAGGCATTGGGTACTCATGCTAAGTCTTTATAAGGCTTGCTAGCCAGTTGTGTGTAGACCCAGATTTTCAAGTGCTGAATGGTTTCAAAGCAAGGCTTTCTGCTGTCTGCTGTAGGTTGCTGGCTGTTCTATGAAGCACCCACCGGAAGCAGCACTTCTGGATTCTACGGTCCTGGGTCCCTGTGTGACAGTGGGCACTAGGAAGGCATGCATTCTGTACTGCACACTGACGTGGGGCCAGTCCCTGGGTGTTCTTTCCCCCTTCAACACTTTGGCCTTAGTTATTTTACTTTCTGAGTGTGAACAATTGTCAAGTCAGCTCTGGCTATGTCTTCTTTTTCAGTTCAAATAATTATATGAGGCATTATACTGTATAATTGAGCATTCAAAAATAGATTTTGTGAGCTAAGTGTGTTGAAAATGTATTTCCATAAAAATGTCAGGTGTTTGTTTCTTCTTCTTCTTCTTCTTCTTCTTCTTCTTCTTCTTCTTCTTCTTCTTCTTCTTCTTCTTCTTCTTCTTCTTCTTCTTCTCCTTCTTCTCCTTCTTCTTCTCCTTCTCTTCCTCCTCCTCCTCTCCCTCCTCCTCCTCCTCCTCTTCCTCCTCCTCCTCTTCCTGCTCCTCCTTTTCCTCCTCCTCCTCCTTCTTCCTTTTTCTGAACCTCTAGAAATATGGCACCTGTCAGCTAAGGATAGGTGGCATGGTCAACATGCCAACAGTCTCCCAAGACAGATAATTAAGTTCTAGTCAGCTGGCAAATGGGGCTGAGAGCACCCTGTGAACAAAGAGCTGGTCACAGTGGTACCCGAGTTTCTGTGACTGAGTCTGTCTGAAAGCCAAGATGCGCTCAGATGTAGAACTCCTCCATGTCATCAGTCTCAGGACCAACTGTTGTTGGAGGCAATAGCATGCCTTGGACACCCTGTGTGGCTTTGGGGTCATGACATGGGGTGTGTGTGGATGACTCTGTGAGCAAGGAGGCATCAGAAGCTGAGAGAGCAGGAGTAGTTGTCTCTGCAGGCCTGGGGGACCCTTTGGTGAAGAGAGGGTGGGAAACACAGGCAGTGTCTGGGCTTACCTCACTGGCAGCGGGCATAGGTCCTTTCTTGGGACTCTTGTGTGCTGGCCAGTGGCTACTGCATCTCTCAGAGGAGAGGGGTGCCTCTATTGTGTTGTAAAACCTACTGGGTGCAGAATATGCAGAGACCACAGACAGGTCTGAGGAGGACAGCCGCAGGCCTGTGTCCACATCTGTCTCTTGGGCCCCTTCTAAGTCATCAATGGACATGAGGCGGCTAGGCTTCCACTCCGATGCACTGTGTCTCTGGGAATTGGTCGGTAGTGGCTGTGGTTCAGTTGGGGAAGGGCCTCCACTGGGCAAACAAAACAAAGACTTGCTTCTCGGGAAAGACCAGGCAGGGCTGGAGGTGCTCGACTGTGTGTTATACTCCTGCTTGTCCCCAGGGAGCCGGGCTATCTGGTTGGATGGGCTGTCATGTAGGGCTGTCTGGCTGCTGCCCTGTCCTGTGTTTGGTGTGTCGACCGCTGCAGGAGGAGCAGAATGTGGTTTCTTCTCAGAGGAGTGATGTGCTCTGCTGTACTTGGGGGCCTTTTTGTGTGTCCTCTGTGCCTGTAGAGAGAGGGCTCCATTAGTCAGAGGCTACATTGAGGCTCACTGTTAAATGCAGCATGAAACAGACTGCCAGTCATTGGGAACTCCAACTCTGGCTAGGAATGCAGCCGGCTCCTCATTCTGACAGGGTATTGTAGTATGTAGCGTCCACATGGGAATGTACCAAGGAGCAAGAGCCCGGACAAGCAGACACATGGAGATGAGACTCCCTTAGAAGTCTCCTGCTCTCCTCAAAGCTCTGCCACCTCTGCCTTTGCTCTCCAGTTTGGAGCACACAGCAGGGCTTTAGTTGAGGGGAGAATAAATGTCACCTACATTCTTTCACATTTCTAGGGGACTCTCATTCTTTGTACCAGTCTGTTGGGTACATTCCATGTTGACTTTGAGCAACATGACTTCCTGTCACAATGAGGAACCAGTTGCACTTCCCCCTGTTCCCCCACTCTCACTCCCCAGACTGGGATATACTCAAGCAATTTGGGATAACCTTAGCTTAAGAACCATTAAGTAAGGTTTCCCAGGTGTCTTTTGACTTTCCCTGGAGAGACACGAACAAACATCTATTTAACCCAGATATGGCACTGATGAGAGATTTAGGAAATGGTGTCACCCAAACCCAATGAGCCAGTGAGTTTACTGGAGATACTTAGGGTAGCCGGAGTCACTCCATGGCAACCGTATCACTAAAAAGCCCAGCCCAGTATGGGTGATGACTCAGGAAAGAAGTCTTTTGCAATCCCCACTCAACCTGCTGGCAGCTCCATTGAAGAGACTCACTCCCCCCACCATGTTCCCCCCAACCCATCCCAGCAGCTGTTTAATGCCCTTGTCGATCTTTTAACTTTCTCTGAGTGTCTTGAGCCTTTTCACTTTGGTCAACTTGCTAAGGTTCCTTCTAGAAGGGACTATTTCTATTCAGAGAAAATAGTTTCTCAACACCAAGACAGTCTGAGAGGGGGCCCTAGTATGGACAGGGTGTCTTCTACAAAAGAGGGGCTGTTGGGGGTCAGCATTTATTCACATTTTGCCTTTCAGGAATTAGGTACAAGGAGGGGAATTGTTGCCTCCTGATGAGTCGTGAGGAGGCATGGAAGGGAAGGAAGACAGTGTCACCCTTTAACACTTGACCCTGCTCCTTTCGCACACACCAGTCCTGCTGACAGGATCTGGTGTCTTCTGCATGGCACTGGGCACTCTGCTCAGGCACATTCCATCTCCTCTGCTTCTCTCCAATTATTTCTCTGATCCAGATCCAAGACGATAATGCAAATCTAAATCAAACAACAGATTAGGGGACAACAGGTCTGGATTTATTCAGGACTGGCAAAACCTGATTGATGAATCCCTAAAAAATAGGGGGGGGGGTGGCAGGGTTTTACTAGAAGAGACATTTCCTTCTATCAGGCTGAGACACGTGTCTTCATAACAGATACTCCCAATTCCCCCATTAAAGAGGTGAGTCCCGAATCACACACAATCCAGGACATGGCATGTCAAAACTAGGTGGCTTTCTGGCAGGAGGGTGGTATGCAGTGAGGAAGATGGTGGGATGGAGGTGGGGAGCCCATTCAGAAGCCACTGCAAGGATGCTCCAGTTCTTACGTGCTGGGACACATAAGCTACATCTGCGTGATGCGCACAGTCACTCCTTAGCCGTGCATGTAGAGGTGCAGACTCTCCTGGGATTATCTGCCTGGCCTTTCTCTCCGTGTTACTTAGTCTGCATCCTGTTTGGCTTTCATCCATATGTCTTGCCAATCCTATTCTACCATCTAGGCTCTGCATATCATATTGGCATCCCAAAGCTGTTTTGTATTAAGCTTGGCTTAAAGTCAATCAGCTGCAGCAAGCCTTCTGGAAGGCTGCAGATGTGGCTCAATTGGTGAAGTACTTGCTGCACAATTATGGGGATCTGAGTTTGGATCCCTAGCAGTCCTGTACAAAAAGGCAAGCATAGGAACATGTGTCTGTCATTCCAGGGCTGGGATGAAGATGGTCAGAACCCTGGAGCTAACTGGCTAGTTGACCTAGCAGAACTGGTGAGCTCAAGGTTCAGTGAGAGACCCTATCACGACAAACAACGTGGAGAGAGCTTGAGAAAGACACCCAGTGTTGACCTACGACTTCCACGTGCATGTGCTCATGTGCACAGGCACACAAATGCCCATGTGAATACATGCAAAAGCACATTTATGTAACACACACACAAATATTTTTCTTAGATTCTATATTATGTATGCTTAAAGAATATGATGCAAGGCCCAAGTACACTGAGAAAGTTCACAACTGCTGGTGGTTTTAAGACAAAGGATTTTCACCATCCTTAAGCTTAGCTGGGTAGAAGAGAAGACAGAGTGAACTTGTTGTAGGAAGGAAGCCCTGAGGAATGGAGACTGCTTCAAAGTCTGGAAGGGCACAGTTCCCGGGGAGAACTCTAGTATCCTTTGCTTATTGGTAAGTATACATACTTACACAGTGTAGCCACAGTATAGCCACAGTGTAGCCACTGCTTCAGCGCTTCAGTTATGGGGGAGGATGGCTGCACTCTGGATCTGCTTGAAAATGGAAGCCAGTGGTGAACACAGCTTCATGAAAAGCCGAAGATCAAGGTTCCCAGGCAAGTGACTGCTGAGGGACATTCAAACCTGTCACTCTCACCTAGCCCAGTGGAGTTAAATTTGGCTTAAAGTCCAGCATGGCAGGCAGGAACACTGTGGGCTTGAACAGAGCTGTTCATGCTTCCACTAGCCCATATGTGGTCTCTCTAGTTTCTATGGCACCATGAAAGCGGGAGGCCAGAGAAACCCCATACCATGCTGCTCTGAAGAAAGCTGGCAGCTGCTCTGTTTTGCTGGGGAGTGCAACCTGCACTCTGGAGGTGCCTGTTGGGTGTGTGTATCTCAAGGCTGGCACACTACTGTGGATAACTGCAGGCATCCTGGGATGAGAGCTTGGGAAGGAGGCTGCAGAGCTTTCCCTACCCTTCCCACATCCTCTAGACTCTGGGGCCAGAGCGATGAGCATGGGGCATCTACCTGGACCCAGGCTGACGGTTATTCTTTAGCTTTACCCAGTGGGATCTCATCAGACCTAAAGACAGCCCACTGTTCCAAGGATGGAGCCTCTGATGTGTTTCCCTGGGGCTGGCTTTTTGTTTCCTGCCTCTCTGCTTGACTGGGAACAATAGGGGCTGAGAGCGAATCCAGACAGGCCCTAGTGGGATTTACAGGAGTATAACAGGAGCTTGTGACTCAGGGTTGGCTGCCACTTCTCAGGGGCAGCCTTCCTGAGCCCCAGCAGTGATAACAGAGATGGTGTGAAGCCAGCCTCCCTCCCTTCCCTCTGGAGCAGCATGGGCTGGATGCTCCACTGGAATTCACAGGCTCCTTTCCTCACTATTTAAGGAACTTTCTCCAAGAGCGGAATAGCACACATAAATTAATCTGCTCTATGAAGGCAGCCAGCCAGGGGGAACCTGCTTATGCTTATTGTGTCCCTAGGAAATTGGAATCCAGCTAGGAGCTAGTCCTGAGACTGCAAGCACAGGCAGATTTCTGGTGAAGGGAAGGAAGTATCCTCCTGCCCAGCTCCTATTTGTGTCTGCCTAGACGCCTGCCCAGCCTCTGAGGCAAAGGGCAATGGGATGTTGTGAAGATTTATCTGGTCACCTCTCTTCTCCTGGAGAGCACTCATTCTCTTGGGCACACACGAATAGGAGCAGAGTGGTTGGACCCTGGGTGAGCATATTTTTAGTTTTAATAGACACTTTCAAACATTCCAGAATTGATGGTATAAATGTACAGTTTTTGCCAAAAATTTAAATGTATTTCAATTACTTCATACTCTCTCCAAGATCTGGTATTATGATTGTATTTAATTTTAGCCCATCTGGTGGGCAACAATATTTCATCACTGTGTTAATTTGGATTTCTTTGATGGCCACCCCCTCTTCCTCCAGTCTCCAAGGTCACCCCATGTAACCCAGGCTGTCCTCAAAACTCAGGAGCCTTTTGCTGCTGCCTTGAGGGCCGGAGTTATAGGCCTGTGCCATTGTGCATGACTGTAGGGCGTCTTTCAATGCTCACTGGCAGAGACACTGTGTATGAAGTGCCTGCCCTTTGTACATATTCTGGAGTCAATACTTTTAAAAAGATTTGAGCATCACAGATATTACAAACCCACCTGGAACTTGTGGATTTATTCTGATTGTTTTTATGACTAAGCACTTTTAGTTTTAATGAAGACATTTACGTGTTTGTTTGTTTTTTTTTTTTTCAACACTGTCTTAAGGAGGTGCAGGCGCAGGTGAGGTGACCCTGGGTAAGTGTTCGCTATGCAAGCATGGTGACTACTATAGTGAAGAGAGACAACGGAGTCCTGAGGGTTGTCCTCAGACTCTCATGGCTGCCTATGGTATCTGTGCAGCCACACACACACACACACACACACACACACACACAAATGCACACACGCAGAAACAGACACACACAGATACACAGACATACAAATACACACACACACACACACACACACACACACACACACACACACACACAGAGAGAGAGAGAGAGAGAGAGAGAGAGAGAGAGAGAGAAATGTCACAAATGTCCAGTATGTGAATGTAGAGAGCCACCAGTTTTTTAATTGTCCCTGGGGTATTTCTTCACTCTTCTGCCAGCACCAGAATCAGGAACCTATAAGCCATGTTTGCAAGCATTTGTGGGATTGCAATGGTTCTAGATGGGGCATGTCATTCCCACCCTGGGTCTGGTCTAGTGTGGCTGATCCACATTTCCAAAGCCTCTGCTCATCCCCTGTCTGTCTGTCTGTCTGTCTGTCTGTCTGTCTGCCTGCCTGCCTGCCTGCCTGTCTGTCTGTGTGCATGTGTGTTTGAATAAAATAAAATAAAATAAAATAAAATAAAATAAAAATAGGCAGAAATTTGGCCAGTCCAACTACCTTGTGTGTATACACGACAATAAAATTTATTATTGAAGAAATGACAATATGCTGTGTGTGTGTGTGTGTGTATTCTAATATCAAATTACTTACAAAATTAGATAGTGGGTCATATTTGGCCTATGGTCTTTAACTTGCTGGCGTTGGCCCAATTGTTTTTATTCTATAAAAATTTAAATCAGTGCTCTAACTGTATCAAACCCTCACCAACGCATGAATTAGGATTGTCTACCCACCTTGTCTCCCCTTTAGCCCCGCCATCTTCCTCGATCACCTCCCCTACGCCCCTTAAAGCCATGGCCACACCAGCCTGGAGCATTGACTCTTGGCCATGTCATGGCTCACAGTGGTAAAGACACCAGGCAGTCAAGAAGGGCAGGAAGGGTGCATGTTTCACTCCTAAAGCTACCCTACCCACTCACGTGCCCCCAGCTCCTCACGTGGAGCTGGGTGGAGGAGGGCTGGCTCTGTTCAGCCGGACCACCGTCTGCCTGGAAGAGGGAGGGGCTGGTCTGGCAGGAAAGAGCTTCAACTATGAAAGCATGGTGCAGCTCATTTGTTGTTATTGTGGTGGTCTCCCCTCCCCCTGGGCTCCGGGGCACTAATTCATGGATAACTGAGTTACTTCCATCTCCTGTAGAAATAGGTCATTAGAATGCAAAGGCAGTATTCTTGGATGACTGAGCCATCTGACTACACCAGGAAAGGAATATCAACGAAGCAGGCCTGCCAAACAGTTCAAGACTTCCACTGGCCTGGGTTAGGTTTATAGCCTGGCTTAGAGGACAGCTGTTAAACCCTCCCCCTTCCCTAGCACCTTAAACTTGGGCAACCTACACCACCATTTGGACAAATGGCTATATGGGTTTTTTTTTTTTTTGTGTGTGTGTGTGTGTGTGTGCCAGAAATGATACTGGAGAAAATGTCTCAAGATGGAGGTTATCACCAATGTTTGCTAAGAGGATCAGAAATAAGAGTTGAATTTACCGCATGACATAGGTCGGCAGTTCACAACCCTGAGTACATCTGGGAGACTTTAAAAAATATATGCAGCCCTGTAGCAGCAGAAACAGGCTCTCTAGGTTGGGGTGGGGAGCAGGCAGGGAGTATGGAGCTGGGGCTTCTTTGCCTTGCTGACAACCCCTCATGCAGCTTTTTCTTTCTTATTCAAGGGCCCACACCTGTGTTATGGTCACTTGAATGACTATGTTCTAAACGACTGCGTGTTTCCATGACTACACGTGGCTCTTTTTAGACCCTTAAGAACCGTTTTGGTTGATCTATTTGAAGTAAGCCTTTGCAACTTGAGAGGTCCAAACGTTGGCCCCTGGAGGATGGAGACCCAGAGAGCTGTACGGATGGGAAACCACCATCTCCCTCTTGTCTAATGCCCTCCTGTGGTGGGTCATCTGGCCTTCATTGCAAGTGTCTGGGCTAAGGTACAGTGAACGTGTCTTCTTTTTCTAAAAAAAAAAAAAAAATTAAAAAATATTTATTTATTCTATGTATATGAGCACACTGTCACTGTCCTCAGACACACCAGAAGAGGGCATCAGATCCCACCATAGATGGTTGTGAGCCACCATGGGGTTGCTAGGAACCAAACTCAGGAACTCTGGAAGAGCAGTCAGTGCGCTCCCAACCACTGAGCCACCTCTCCAGCCCTGAATTTGTCTTCTTAGTTCATTTGTCTGGAAAGCGATATGGCAATGGGAATTTAACCACGTATCTCTTTGCCACAACTTTCTACCTTGTTCTGATCTACAAACCTGTTTTTACAACAAAACTTGCTTGCTGGCCTTGGACTTCATCAGCACCAACCATTTCTATAGCATTAGGAGTTTGCTCTTGTAATATCTGTTCATTTTTTTTCCAGTTTTTTAGTTTTTTAGTTTTTCAAGACAGGGTTTCTCTGTGTAGCCCTGGCTGTCCTGGAACTCACTCTGTAGACCAGGCTGGCCTCCAACTCAGAAATCCACCTGCCTCTGCCTCCCAAGTGCTGGGATTGAAGGCGTGCACTACCACTGCCTGGCCTGTTCATTCTTTTAAAACAGAATACATTTGTGAAGGCCAGAAATACCAAGTCTGCTTACCATCAACTGACTCTCCCAGAACAAGGCCCAGACTAGACCAAAGCTCCACCTAGCCTCTCTCAGAGCACGGGTAGTTATGGTCACTGGAGAGTAAAGACATATAATTCTCACCATACACCTGACTTAACTAATTCCTGGGGACACCAGGACTGAAGGACAAATCTGGGCCTGGGGTGTCTGAGTAAAATTGGGCCAATGCTGGAGCTGCAGATAATCTTCAAGGGGTTAGGGCAGATCTTACTCTTACATGTTCAGAGACATGGTAAGTTAGAACAGAATCCCTGTTTGCTGATCCACGACTCTCTCTCTTTAGTAATTAGGTCCTTAGCGCTTCCGCAGGGCTAGGGACCAGTCTTGGCTCTACCTGGACCAGTCCTAACTGGAATTAAAGTCACCTTTCATTTTCCAGAAGACTGACTTCTTAGTCACTCTTAGGTCATTAGTGCAAGTGTTTTTGATCTGCTTTCACATACAGAAAAAACACACAAACAACAAAACCACACCAACTCCTACCCACCCACCCAAAAAAACTATCTAAAACTCCTCTTAATTACATTTAGGGGTGTGTGTGTGTGTGTGTGTGTGCTCGTGTTTGTGTGCACATGTACCACAGTTCATGTGTGGAGAAGAATGGACAACCTGTCTCCCTCTACTATGTGGGTCCCAAGCTGAGCCATCTTGCTAGCCCCCAAGAGCTACTTTTGAAGCTGAATATTCAGGTCAAGGAAGAGCTCAGTGACAGGACATCTGCCTGGCAGGCATGGAGCCACGTGTCACTCTCTAACACCACTGAGTAATAATGATAATGACACTGAGCCAATCAGAACGGTCAGGTTTTATTGTGTGTGTGTATGTGTGGGTCTATGTGCTTGCACATACATGTGGAGTTCAGAGCAGGGCTTTGTGTGTCTTTCTTTATCTTCCTCTGTTATTGCTTTGAGATGGGGCCTCTCTATAACTAGATGCTAGGTTGTCTGCAGCCTCTAGCATCCACCCGGTCTCTCTCTGCCAACACTGGGGTTGCGGGCACATGCAGCCACACTTAGCTTTTTATGTGAGTGCTGGAGATACAAACTTGGGTCTTCATGTTTCCCCAGCCAGGGCTCTGAGCCCCGAGCCACCTCCACAGCCCCTAAAGCTATCAGTTTCTCTCATAGTTGATTTCAGTTCAATTTGTCAATCTTATTACACTAGTAACACATCTGCAAATGATAGCAATAATTGCTTTAAAGGGGCCTTTTGTGGCTGAATTAATTTCCTTTAATATTTTAGAGATGCACTCGATACATTTCTGTATTTAGGAGCTGACTTGTTCTCCTTGGAGATGTTGGGGATGGAGCCCAGGGCCTTATACACGATAGGCAAGCAGTCCTACTAACCAAAACCCAAGTGCAGTACGAAAGGCATGTTTGCAAGGTAGCTAGGCAACTAAGTGGGGGGGGGGGAAGCATCAGAAGTCAGCAATAATGCTTGTAAGTGGTTGTTGCATCAATAAAGCTTTGTGGCAGTTTGAATAGGAACGGCCCCCTTAGACTCACATATTTGAATGCTTAAACACCAAGGAGTAGATAGAACTAGAAGAATTTGGAGGTGTGCCCTTGTTCTAGGAAATGTGTCATTGGGAGAGGGTTTTGAGTTTTTAAAAGCCTGCACCTGGCCCAGTATTTCTCCCTCTCTCTGTCTCTTTGAGTGTCTCTGTGTCTGTATGTCTGTCTGTGTGTCATCCTGTGGATCAGAATGTAGCTCTCAGCTACTGCTCCAGCACTATACCTGCTGCCATGCTCCCCGCCATGATGATAATGGACTAAACCTCTGAAACTGTAAGCCAGCTCCCTTTAAACATTCTCTTCTAATAAGAGTTGCCTTGGTCAAAGTGTCTCTCAATAGCAATAGAACAGTGACTAAGACCTCAGAGCACCTTGCAAGGTCCTTCGTAGGTAGGCTCCTTCCCTGGCTTCACAGCATCATTCATGGTCCACAGACCACCAGTTTCTTCATGCTCCTCAAGTCCTGGTTCTACATGTTTATGCCACACAGCCTTATTCCTGCCACCTGTGTGACCGTGCCAAGGGTGGACGTCTGGTATGGGGAGAGCAGTCACACCAAAACTTCAGTGGGAGTCTGAGGTGGTGTCTAAAAGATTGCCAATTCTGATCTGGCCCCATTCTTTCTTATGGAAGATTAGAATCCTTCTTTTGATAACATGGGGGGGGGTTATAAAATCATATTCAATAATGACTGAGCTCTGGAAACTTCCTCTTTGTTCTTAATATTTCTCCAATTGTTTGCCTCTCTCTCTCTCTCTCTCTCTCTCTCTCTCTCTCTCTGTGTGTGTGTGTGTTTGTATGTGTGTGTGTGTGTGTTTGTGTGTGTGTGTGTGTGTGTGTGTGTGTGTGTGTAGGAGGAGGGTTTATTTTATCTTATAGCTTACAGCAAATCATGCAGGGAAGACATGGAAGGATGTGGGGGCAGAAACTGAAAGCAGAGCCATGGAAGAATGCTGCTTACTGGCTTTCTCTGTTTGCTTTCTTATACATGCCAGGACCCAGTGATAGCATTGCTCATAGTAGGCTGAGCTCTTCCAAGTCAATCATTAAGAAAATGCCCCACAGTCTTGTCTACAGACTACGCCTATGGAGACATCTTCTTAATCTAAAAGGAGGTTCCTTCTTTTTAGAGAACTCTAGCTTCTGTCAAGTTGACAAAAAGCTAACCAGTGCCTCAGGGAATCAGGACAAGCCAGAGCACGGGTTATGTCTAAATCAAAGTCCTTTAGACTCTCTGGATGGGCTCCCAAGAACATCCATCTACTTGGCTCCTCATTTTTCTTGGCCTCCAAGGCTGGACTCAATGGTGACAAACCCAGAATCTGTCTTTAGTCACTTTGATAGCTGTTAGGATCACAATGTGGTGTCCCTCCCTGATGTCGTCTAGAGAGGAAGAGAAAAGACACTTAATCATTGTTTCTTAGGTTAAGAACAATAGTGGGTGTACCTCGCATGGCTGCAGGTAGGTACTGCAGTGCTGAACTGAGCTCAGCTCTGAAGTATTATATCCAGGCAGCATTTCTCTAATCAAGAAGAAAAATCATTAGTAACACATAGTTTTGTAAATGATATCGTAGAAAGACTGATGGATAATATTTAGGGAGTGCAATCCATTGGACTGTTTAAAAGCAGACTAATCACTTTTAGTCTTCGGTTATATTTTTATGCTGGCTGTTTAAGATGACATAGGTGGCCATTAACAAGCTTTGTTCTGTTTGTTTTGTGAGACAAATCTTATGTCCCCCTGCTGTCCTGGAACTCTCTGTGTAGATCATATTGGCCTTGAACTTAACACGATCTACCTGCCTCTGCCCCTGAGTGTTGGGATTAAAGGCATTCACCACCACTCCTGGCTAGCTACTTCTTTTTTTTTTTTTTTTTTTTTTTACTGCTAAGGCCAGTTGAGGATCTGGTCCTTAGAGGTCACTTGGATTTGGGAGTGACCTTTGGCTCCTCCAGACTCCCTTTTGCTAGTTGTTCCTTTCATTTGAGTTTAAAGTAACGGCCTTGCTTGATTTTGGTTTCACTTGGAAACTGTCTTAGCTAGGGTTTTACTGCTGTGAACAGACACCATGACCAAGGCAACTCCTATAAATGACAACATATAATGGGGCTGGCTTACAGGTTCAGAGGTTCAGTCCATTATTATCAAGGTAGGAACATGGCAGCGTCCAGGAAGACATGGGGCTGGAGGAACTGAGAGTTCTACCTCTTGTTCCAAAAGCAGCTAGGAGAAGACTGACTTTCAGGTAGTTAGGACGAGTGTCTTAAAGTCCATGCCCACAGTGACACACTTCCTCCAAGAAGACCACACCTACTCTAACAAGGCCACACCTCCAAATAGTGCCACTCCCTGGGCCAAGCATATTCAAACCACCACAGAAGCACTGGGGGAAATTTTCCTGGGTTGGTCTGCTTCTTGTAGACTTGACACTGGTTAGAGTCACCAGATGGGGTCTCCGTGGCCTTCCTGAACAAGAGAATGTGTGCCTTGCCACAGACATAGAACATTTGAGACATCCTGTAGTCCCCTGGGACCTCACTGACTCCTTCCTTTTTTAATTACTCTGACACATCAGCATAGCCTCCAGCCATGGGGATGGAACACAAAGATTATTTACTCCAATCTGGTACTGTAACTTCTGTGCAATAAAGCTTGGGAGAAACAAAACATTGCCAACTAAATTTGACTAAGCATACATTTTTATTTAATAAGAACCAGTCAATAACTCCACTGGTTTGACATCAGTGTATTGGACTTTGACCTTAGCATTTTCAATATCATACATCATATCCAATTCTCATTCTTTACAAACTTTAAATAACTTACTCAGACCTCTGTGTTTGCTACATATACAAACCTATCTTTACTAAAATCATTTACTTACTGTTTTTTTTTTTCAATAGCATGAGGCACAGTGACATTAACAAATTTAGTATCTGATGTGAACTTTATTTTCTTTCTCTGGGGAGTGGAGGAAACTAGGTATTGTCTATATTCGCCTCATAAAGCCCAGGTGACAAGCAAGAGCTTGGTTTCACCCTGGGGAACCAACCAAGGCAATGGGCTTACTTCTAGAACATGGGTGAGGGATTATTGAAGAAGGACGAGGGTCCTTCATAAGCAGTTGTACTAGAAAGTCTTTACCCAGCATGGACTATAGCTTCCCCATGGACATGATAGAGTTTCCTCTCCCTGCCCTCAATACTCTAGCTGGTCCCCTAATCCACAAGGCCATGTCTAATTAGGGCAGACTAACCTACATCAAGCTAGGAGGGGTGGCCGGATTCTGAGGTGGCTGCTCTTCCAGATGTCCTGAGTTCAATTCTGAACAACCACGTGGTGGCTTACAGTCATATATAATAGGATCTGATGTCTTCTTCTGTCATGCAGGCATACATGCAAATAGAGTACTCATCTACATAAATATTTTTTTAAGAGGCAGACAGAACACTTCATGGGGCTAGAGATATAGCTCAGTAGCTTAGAGCACTGAGTGCTTTTTCAGGACCCAGGTTCGAGTCCCAGCATCCACAGTTGGCTGTAATTCTACCAGGGAGAGCTGGTGCCCTTCCCTGGTATCCTTGGGCTCTCACACATGGGGGTGCACAGACATACATGCAGGTAAATGCCAAAACACACAAAATAAAGGTAAATAAAATTTTTAAATAATTTAAAAACCACTCTTGATTTTGAAGGGTTGTCCTCTAATGTCTTTAAACTTAATAAGGTCATGGGCAGTCGGCATATATGGCCAAGGAGGGCCAGGCCAACGGAAGTATTTGCTTTTACTGATGTGTAGCCTGAGAGCCTTCCTGGCTATATTAGATGACCAACTGGTCGGAAGCCTATACCCACAATCATTTCTTAATGTGCCTGCGGTGGAGCCAAACACTTTGTAATGCTTTCCTCATGAAGAGACCACATTATAGCGTAATATAATACACGGTTATTGTTTCCATAGAGACTGCCTTTTAACCGGCACGTAGTGTCCAGGCCCAGCCCATGCGTATTTGTAATCCCAGCCATCCCTCCTTTCTTATAGCTAGTTCTTGACAAAGATGGAGATCAGTGCTGAATTTTGTGTACTCCTCATTTGGGTATCAAGAACAAAACCGGCATGCACCATGAAGAAGGCAGGATGCTTTTACCTTAGGGTAAATCCCAGCTGTCCAGAGCACTGGGTTTCGATTGGGAAATGTCCTGGGCTCGTGTGCTTGAACACTTGGTCCCCCTGACAACCAAACATGTAGGGGGTGAAGCTTCTTTGGAGAGAGGGGGTCACTGGGGGAAGGTTTTGAGGTTTGATAGCCGCTCCCCCTTCCTGTTCATTCTCTGCTTCCTGAGCACAGAGGAAATGTCACCCGCTGCTATCCGCTGCTTCCCGCTTTTGTCACCTATCATGGTGTACTGTAGCCCCTTGAACTATGAGAAGAAGCTCTTTTTTTCCCTGAAAAGTTTCTCCTTGTTAGGAATTTTGTGGCAGCCTAGACAAAAGTAGCCACTACTCTGAGGAGATACCTACAGCTGTGAGCTTGCAGACAAGTTTCTGGGTGTGTGGGACCACCAGGCTATATGAGACCTTGTCTTACACTTCTCTAGTCTCCTCTCTGCAGGCAAGAGCCTGTCCTGTCCCACTCAAAGTGGGACAGTTTTCCCTCCCTGGTGGACAATACAGCTGCTATCTGATCCCAAGTTTTGCATGTGGGGTTTTCAGTCACCAGAAAGGAGAGTAACTTTGGCTTCCAGATTCTAGATCCTATTGTCTACATGATGCCAGGTGCACAGACAACCTGAATACACCAGCCACAGCCAGGGATGCCACACTGGACCAGTCCAACATGGTGCATCAGGTCCAGTTAAGGAGGCTGGACTGGGTCAGCCCTCTGCCCAACACAGTACATCAGTTCCAGTTAAGGAGGCCGGACTGGGTCAGTCCAACATGGTACATCAGCTATAGCTGCGCATGGGGTAGAGGGATTTTCAGCCAAGGCCTTCTGGGGAGAGGACATCTTGGCAAACTATAGAACGGAACAGCACCTGTCGCAGAAGGGGAAGCTTCACCCTTGTCCTCCACCCCCACTTAAATGCTTCAATAGAAGCAGTTTCTCATAAGCAGCTAAATTATATATTTCATTTACATGAATGCCACCCATTCAGAGAAGAGACCTACTGAAGACCATCTTACTTACATGGAGTTTATAGAACGAGAAACCCGGGTAACCTAGTGCTGTAGAAAGTCACAGGAAACAGGCGGTGCCAGATGGTGACTAAGGTGCGGCCTGACCGTGCAGTTCCAGGCATTTCCTTTGCTTTTGCGGGAAGTTATCCTCCATCGTAGCAGTCGAAACAGCTACAGATGTCTGTAACTCTCACTCATAATTCTCACAGCAAAGATTTCAGCTGAGCAGTGCACCAGGTTCAGACCAAAAGGGCCTGCATCTTGGAATTTTCAAAAGACCATATTTTGTACAATATATACCATACAAAGGCAGAAAAGAAAAATTTAAAAAATGAATATGATCATTTTGTCCCAATGGAGGTTTATCCACGTTTCCAGGTTTTTTTTTTCCTGTGTATGTCTTAGCATATACAAAGACAGTTCTTGTTTGGCTAGAGCTAACTGAAAACTCCCAGACGCTGTCCGATTAATAAATACTGCTTTTATGAATAGAATCAAACTCACAGTGGAAGTTCTAGAAGCTTGGTGGAATCTCCCCAACTCTGTACCTCCTAACATACGCAATAATTTTTTATTGCATTTCTTTTTTGTTATCTGCCTCCCCTGCAGAAGTTAATCTCACTAAAGCAGGGACTTCTGGCTGGCTGCATTCAGAGGTCACAGTGTGCGACAAGGAGAAGGCACCCTGTGGATCGTCTGAATCTGGCTAACGTTAGCCATGTGTAATAGGAGGAATACCATGAAGGTTAGTGACAGCTGTCGGCGTTGTGGCTGGATTAGAACCCTGGGATTGAGCGTCTCATCAGTGTCCAGGCTGAATGTAAGTGACTAAAGCAGCTACTCTGCATGTGACTGTGTTTCTCAGGGAAGACCCTCTCAGGACTCTGCCTCAAAGCTCGTTTTGACAGGTAGCAACTCTCTATATCAGGGTGGGTTGCCTTTTACATCTTAGAAAGATGCATTTTTATTTATGTTTATGCCTGTGTCTGTCATGGGTCAGTGCACAAGTGTGGGGGGTCCCCTGATGCTACGCTCTCCGGTCGAGTCAGCTGGACAAGCCGAAAGGCTTAAAAGTCACTCATGAGGCAAAAGAGTTTCAAGGAAGCGCTCCTCCTGGAGTCTAGTGTTCTCTACCCATACATTAATTTTTCATTCCCGTGTTCCATTTCCGCGTTAGTCTAGTGTATAGATCCACGTGCTCTCTTTCAGTATTTTCCTATTTTAAGTGCCTTTTAAAATTGAATTCCGACATGGCTAAAGCCTTCCGCCAGTGTTCCAACAGTCCTAGAATGTCCTTGAGCAAGATCATGGGCTTGGAATTCAGTAAGAGTGTTGCCTATTCAGTGACATTCAGAATAGCCTCTGGTGCTACACTATCACTTAGAATAAAAGCCAAGTCGCTCCCATATACAGGAATTTACAATGGTTTAGGAAGTAGATCGGGCTGTGGTTTTAGAGTGTTGCATTATTCATGAGATGGTTAGCTAGAACAGAACTCCCTAGTTAGAACCATGACTTGGGTGTGAAAGCCCTTGCCCTAGGAGAGTAAAGTTTTCACACCTGGCTTCTAAGACTATAGCTGACCTTAGATAGGGCTGACTCTGTCTCAGTTATTTTATTGGCCAGTTCCTGCCAGTCTTTGCGTTTTCATTCCTCTGTTCTGTGTAAGAGTCATTAAGCATCCGGTTACCTCATTTGTACCTTGCGGGTATGTCACCTAACTTCCTTATTGTCTTCTGCATAAAAAGTCTGATGTTCGTTTGAAAAATTACACTCAGATTCTACATGACCTCTCCTATGTGTGTCTGTTTGTCATTCATCCACGCTTTGCCCACCCGCGTCGAGAGACCCGTTCAACGCAGATACAGGGACCCAGAGAGTCTGCGGCACCCTGAGAGATTAGTTGTCAGATTCATAGGAGCTGGACTTACAAGCGGTTGTGAACCACCCAATGTGAATGCTATGAACTAAACTTAGGTCCTTCGGAAGAGCAGCAAAGGCTGTACCCATGTCAACATTACTTCAAATTCTTCTGTATCCAGTTACTATTACTCTCCTTGTTAAGTAATATATATATATACTTAAATATATAATCAGTCATCTTTTTAAAAAATGTGGTATATAGTTATGAGTATACAAAAAAGAAGATAGCATAGCCATTCTGAACTTTGTTTTAACTAGATACCTTCCTTTCTTGAGCAATTCAGAGCTCAGGGAAGGGCTGAGTTGTTTATAAATAAAAACAAAAAGCAAATATTCCCTCTCCTCTGGAAGAGCTGCAGAGGAGGAGGCTCTAATTCAGAGTCGGGACAAGGTAAAGGAGGGGAGACGCTAGATGCGATCTCATTCTGAACAAGGCAGCTGGAGAACTATGCAATCAAGGTTTTCCACAGCGTACAACTATATCCACTGATCAAAAACTTTATCTTAGAAAGTATGTTTGAAAAGAGTTTTAGGGAACTGTAATGGCTAATTTTGACTGTCAACTTGATTGCATTAGGAAATGCCTGCTCAGGGCTGTGGAGGTATCTGTGGGACTCTTTCCAGAGAGGTTTAACTGAGGAGGGAAGACCCACTCTGAGTGTGGATGGCGCCATTTGTTTGTGCTGGGGTCCCGTGCTAAATAAAAAGAGAAGCAGGAGCAAGCCACCTGAGTGCAACCATTTCTCTTCCCTATCTGCTGAGTGGGCCTCTGGCCAGAGCTTCCAGCTTCCTGGGGCCAAGCCCTTCCTGACACAATGGGCTGTGTGTACTCTCCCATGGTGAGCCCAAATAAGTTCTTCCTCCCTCAACTTGCTGTCTCTCCCAGCAATGAGAAAAGTAACTAAGGTAGGAATACTTGGTAACAAACAAACAAACAAATAACCCAACTACAACAAAAGAAGAAGAAGAGGAAGAGGAAGAAGAAGAAGAAGAAGAAGAAGAAGAAGAAGAAGAAGAAGAAGAAGAAGAAGGAAAAAGAAGAAAGAGAACTACGCATAAAATAAAAAGGATCTTCCTCAGTGCCTTTTCCCTCTGTGA
Organism: Mus musculus; assembly: GCF_000001635.26. Lineage (NCBI taxonomy): Eukaryota > Metazoa > Chordata > Mammalia > Rodentia > Muridae > Mus > Mus musculus. Next base: position 62,589,066 of record NC_000080.6, on the reverse strand, counting down.
CTTGAATATCTTAATTTTGTTAAAGACTAGAATATATGTTTTTACTCTAGAAAGTAGCTTAGAGTGATGGTCAGGTGTGTGGCTCTTGCTAGAGTGGGAGGCTATTCTCTGTAGATGAGCAGCCAGAGCATTGTCTGTTGCCCCTGCCTGCGGTATTTAACGTGCTGCTACTAAACTGGCTTAGAGAGAAGGTCTATGTTCCCTAGTCCTAAGATGAGAATATTTTTTCTTTCTCTTTCAACAATTCCTCATCTTCAGAAGCCCACACCCATATCGACTTTATAGTCACCAAAATGTGTGGATCACCTTTGATATGCTTTCAGAGTTTCCTATGAGGGCCCAGGCCATGTCTTGTACACTGGTCTTTCCTTTGTGCTACTAGAAAAATCAAGATAACTCATGACAGTCATCACCTCTACCTGGGCCCTTCAGTACAAATATAACCCTCTGAATGTCCCTAACTTTTACTGGTGTGACTGTTAAACTTTGCATACAAATTTGTCAATGTTCAGATGCAGAATTGTTTTTCTCATATTTCAAAGATTAGAGAGAAAAGGTTATCGTTTAGTTTATTTAGTAACAGAGCTACATTTTTCAAAAGGAAGTCTGAAAATCAAGGAGGTCCTATAAACAGCAGTGACCCTGGGGTCACCTAATAGATCACTGATTGTAACAACCGTCGGTGGCAGCAAGTGTGGAAAGCAGAAGGGGAGGGGGAAGTGGAAAGAAATCCATAATCTTGTCTATAGACTTGACACAATTTTCAAACCCCTGGGCTTCTCTTGTAAAAGTGGAGAATACATTTGGGAAGGCTCCCTGGTGTTCGGAATATCAAGTTAAGGGCTCTTTAGCAGCAAGTTCCCCAGGTAAGAAGTCTGTGTGCTTCCACCCCAAGAGAGCCCTGGATGTTAGGAGTGCTCAACCTAGGGTGACAACCTGGAAGAACTGCTCATGTGTCTACGGAGACCAGCGACACTTCAGGGATGCTAAAAGACGCAGAGGCAGAGAAATCTTTACACCTCTGCTCTGGATCGGAGTGTGGGATACCTTACTTGTCTAGGATGGACAAGGCCATCCTGCTATTCTTTGCCCTAACTCAGCTGTGTGACGTCTACAACGGCTTTCCAGCACAACAAACTCGCAGACAAACAGACAGACAGATGTCAGACGACCTCTGTACCTGCAGAAGGATCTTGTTGCCATCGTGGTCCTCAGTCTGCCAGCGCCCCTCGCTGATGGGGCTGCAGGGGTTGGGAAGGAGCGGTACCAGTTGCCCGATGTCCTTCACTCGGAACTCCAGCACGGAGGAGTCGGTGGGCACTGGCTTCTGGTCGCAGGGTAGTCTTTTCAGGGAGAACTGGATGTCCACATCCAGATTGGAGAAAATGGGGAAGATGCAGAAGTCTGCTTTCCGCTGGCTGGGGCTCCGGCGCAAGATCAGCTCATAGAAGCGGAGGCTGTCAGTGTAGCTGTTATGGCGACAGTAGATGGTGAAGCGCACGATTTCCTTGCCGTAGTGCACCGGCCTGATTGCCCACAGTGGGGTCCCGGGAGCCAGAGTGAAGAAGTCCTGACTGCAAGGCAGGTAGGGTATGAAGCGGCCATGCACTCGCTCTGTGTGGTGGTGACGCCAGGGCGGCTGCTGCAGCACCCTGTGTACCTGTAGGATCTGCTCCTCTCCGTACTCCTCCTGTAGGAACAGCACCACCGCCAGCGCCGGCTGTGCACCCTTGGGAGACTTCCGCCTTCGCCTGGTTGTGCGCCTCTCAGACACTCGGAACAGTGGGAGATCAGGGTGAACCCACGCCAAAACCTTGTCGATGGCCTCCTGCAGTGGCTGTGACTCCCCTGGGTCTGCGATGATGTGGATGCTCACCAGGAAAGGGTCCTGTGCCTCCTCCACAGAAAGCTCACCTGGGAGCACACGGGAATGAATGAATGGATGGACAAATGGGTGGGTGAGTAGATGGATGATGGATGGATGGGCAAATGGGTGGGTGAGCAGATGGGTGAATGGGTGGGCCAATAGTTGAGTGGATGGATGACAATGTGGATAAATGGGTGCATGGTGGATGAATGGGTGGGAAGTGGATGCATGGATGGATGGGTGAGTAGGTGGGTGGATGTGTGGATGAGTGTATGAAGGGATAATTATTCCACTAAGAGAAACAGTAACATTATATATTGCTGTGGCGGGAAGAGAACCATCAGTGGGATCCATGATCCTAGACCTCGGGATTTCAAGTTTTAAAGAGGAAAGGGGTGGGGACTGTTGCTTTCTATGTTGGACAGTGTTAGGAAAACATTGGTGGTCCAACAGGTTGCACGGTTTCTTCTAAATGAGGAAAGTCATGCCTCTCAACTCAGAAGCCGAGGTGGGCTCCTGAGCCCCTTTATACATATGCCAGTTGAAGGTGGGCCTTACTGATGTCAGGTCAAAACTTGCCTGGACTTCTCATCTCTACCCTGTTATCCGACTGGAGAACAGTTGGGCTCACTGTGAGCCGTCCCATTCACTCACAATGTATACGCAGGTGATATGTATAAATTGCTAGGGAGTCTGTTTAGGAAGACTCCGAATGAACAGTGCTCTCTTAGTTATGTGGTATACAGCCCGTGTCACCACAGGTTGCGGCTTTTTACATAGCAACAGGTGAGACTCTCATGATTTAGGTGGGGAACGCAGATAAAAACTTGTAAACCCAACATGCATCTTGGGATGCGGGTTAACAAGACGTTCGGGCTATCTATAGAAAATATAAACATGGGGCCAAAATAAAATTGATTTGTGTGGGAGGTGAAGTCCAGAGGAAGACACGCTGGAGTCGGTTCTCTCCTTCTACCATATGGGTCCCAGGAGTCAAACTCAGCTTGTCGGGCACCGTGGCGGTTTTGACCTTTAGCAAATATGAGAGGGATGGGGCAGGGGTGGGGAGACAGATTTGCATGGAACTTTAGATAATGTCTTGCACTTGTATGGTTATCTGATGTGTGTCTTTCCATCCAGATTTGAATTCTGAAACTCTATCATGATTGGTTTAGAGAGCAGTCCCAGGGTTATTCTGGCCATTTGGGGGCTCACCCTTTCTGCCTGCCTGGCTTCCTTACATTTCCTTATACTTTGGTATCACCCCAGCAGCAGTGCGGCTGAAGTGGAAGCAGTCCCCTCCCCCAGCTGCAGCTCTCGAAAAGAAGGCCGCACAGCTACTGAAATGTAGCTTCCCTCTCCAGGATGCCTTGAACTTCTAACTCCAGAGGCACATAACTTGGCTAAACACCAGTCAATTTTCAACCCAAATGCAATAGGACTTGGTTTTGGACAAGACAATGATGAAGTTTGGTCAAGGCATTACAGATGGCTTCTGTCAGGAAAACAGGAGTAGATGAAGCAGAAGGAATGCTGGGTAAAGACCTTGTCAGAGAAATGAGGTGGCCCCTTTAAGATCCAGACCCCTCACAGGGTGCACACATAGCCAGAGGCCAGGAGTGAGCGAATGAACGGGAGTTAGTTTGTAAAGATTTGAGTACACAAGCTCATTTAGTCCCAGTTCAACCCTTGAAGTGGCTGAGATCGTGGCCTGAATTTTAAAAAGGAAATCAAGACATGAGAGCCAGTTCCCTGCCAAGAGTGGCAGAGGTAGAGGCAGAGAGGCAGAGAGGCAGAGAGGCAGAGAGGCAGAGAGGCAGAGAGGCAGAGAGGCAGAGAGGCAGAGAGGCAGAGAGGCAGAGAGGCAGAGAGGCAGAGGCAGATCTGGCAGAGACCTGTGAGCATCTGAAACTCCTCTCTCTGCTCTACCTATATCCTAACTGTATGCTCAGCACATGTCTGGACACACTGACACCATCTTCTCCTCCTCCTCTCCATGACCCATTCCAAGCCACCAGCTTTGTGTCTCAGATACTTATTTGCATTTCTTTCCTCTGGCTCCAGATTCCTTCTGAGGACAAGCATGCCAGAAGCCCTCTTGGCTCACACTTAAGTCACCTTAAAGTGACTGGAGGGCACCACAGGCCAGAGCCACAGGTAGTATACCCAGGAGATAAAAACAGAACAGAAATTTCTAGGAAGCCCACAGGTAGACAGGAGAGTCTGGGTGTGAGGAAGACAGGGAGTGGAAGCTAAATTTCCCAAAGAGTCCTGGAGTTGTCAGGGCCCTCAGCCTTATGCCATCTCCTGCTGCAGCATGCATAAAGGTTTCCCAGAGAGCAGGAACAAAGGCTGAAGCCTGCCTGGATGGTGGAGTGTTTGCAGCTCTGCAAAGGGCAGGCTGCCTGGCCTGGGAGAGAGAGCTGGGCTGAAAAGCATTGCAGCCAAGATCAAGCAGGTGGAAGACAAGGCCTTGCCTTTAGGTTGTATGAACCCAGACCCAGGAGAGGCTGAAGTTCAGCCCCAGCAGCCCAGCTCTGGGGAACATATGGGTGCTTGCTGATGTTCTCTGAGAGTGACCCTGAACACAGCTCTAAAACAGTTGTTGGGCACTAGGGTTACATACGCATCTCTGTAGCACTGAGCAGGAAACCAAGTATTTGAGGGAAGGAAGAGAAAATGTGAATAATTAATGGTCATGAAAAGACTCGGGGCCTCCTTGAAGGAGCAGAGAGGCTGCGCCAGGGTGCACTCTGCCTTTATCGAGTCTATTTTCCGTCTTTTCCAAGGATGCCACAGAGCACCTGTTCCATCCCAACACAGAAAGCTACCCCACAGTGACTGTCCCATGCCTCCGGAGAGGCTGGAAGCTGCCACAGGGATAGGATCTGCTTTCAATTAGCTCAAGTCTTTAAAAAAAAAAAAAAAAGAGGAGGGCTGCTCCTGTGGTTACAGGATTAGAGTTTCTTCTGATACTGTGGAGCAGCTCAAATGTTAAGGAAGGCAGAGGTGAGGCCAGGCCTTCCCCAAGGAAGGATGTGCCGCCAGCCCGGCTTCCCACGCTCCCCACAGTTTTTCTGTCCTTTACACGCTCAGCTTTCTTTTTTCTGCATAAACTCAAGAAAAGAAAATAGACAACCCAAACATTTATTAAGTACTCATTGTTTGCCAACTGCTATCTTAAAGCCTTTGTGTGATCTCATTTCAGCACTGAAACAAAATGCTAGGGATGTATCTTTCCCGTTTTGTGGCTAAAGTGCTGAGCTGTTCAAGGCCATTTGGCTAGAGAAGAACAAGGGCTATCTGAACCCCAAGTCAGGGCAGTTTCACCAGACTCTGGGGATGACGACAATAAAGTAAAGTTGCCATGCAGACGGGGGTGGGGGGGGAGAGGGAGAGAGAGCAGACAAGGGGAGAGAGAGAGAGAGAGAGAGAGAGAGAGAGAGAGAGAGAGAGAGAGAGAGAGAGAGAGAATGAATATGTGCAGAGGAGGGCATAGAGAAAGGGCAACCAAAATGTCTGGATTATATAGGAAAGAGCCTCTGGGGAAAGGGCATCCCGGGCCCAGGGCTGGAAAGCTCAGGGTAGGGGCAGGGTATGCCAGTCATACCCTGTAACAGGTAGGGACTGAGGGATGCTAGGAGAACCTGGAGGCCAAGTACACTTTGATTTGTTGAATAGACACCTCAGTGACCTCAGTCACTTAACAACTATGTTGTCACCACATAAATCTATCATTGACCTTAACCTTAGTTTCCTGGGCTGGGGCTTTAGGCTTTCTCTCCAGCTCTATTAGCTCACTGGGTGTATGGTCCTGCTATGATTCCGTTGACTGGTTCACGTGGTACTTCTGTGCTATGGAAGACAGGGCCGGGGACCAGGACCTTTCTGCTTGTTGATAGACTTTGGGATGCTAGATGGCCACTCGGCTGTCTCTATGCTATTTGGATCGGGACCCTCACACCTTTCTCTCCAAGGCAGGGTCACAGGCCAGCCTTGCCTGCTCTAGTTCACACTATCTGGTTTCTGCTGCATTACCTACCTTTTGGAGCTGATAAACTGGGGTTGGCTAGTTAAACATTAAGATCTATACTTCCAGAGTGACTGAATTAGTCTTAGCACATGACAAACAGATACGTTTTCCTGAACTTTTGAACAACAGCGGATCCCCTTGCTATTGCGTCCTCACTTTGTCATGGATGAGGGGCCATCCATTTGTAACCATTTATGGAGGAATGCTTATTGAGCACCTATTATGCGCCAGGTACTATAATGGAAAGTAAGCTGGACTTAGTCGTCAGAGAGCATATACTCTTGTGGGAGGAGACACAATGAATAGTGTCAGCAACAGCTACTTTAGCAAATGTGAGTTCTGCGTACACATAAGAAGGGGTGGCTATCTACAGCAACAGCCAGAACCAGGTTCTATCAACTGAACAAACCACTCAGCACCCTTACAGTGCCAAAATATCCACCAATAAATTCCCTAGTGCTCTGAGCACTCAGAAGGCTCCGTGGGCTGTTTTAGGAGAGGCACACGAGAGCGACTGCTTCTCTAAAGCCTCACTGTGTCAGTGAACTGCTCCAGGCATGGGTGTGACTTCCAACTAGACGCATGTAACCAGTAGTAAAAAACACAGATTAGACATGCAATAGACTCCCAGGGCACAGGTTGACATTGAACCAAGAAGAGGTTGGAAGGCAGGAGGGAAAGGTCCCAGTAACAAGGAACACACATACCACAGAAGCCATGCTTCTCTAATAAGCAGCATCAGAGAGAGGTGCAGGTTCCTTCCTGGGAGAGCCATTCCTCCAGAATTTAATGAATAAGCTGCCTTCTTTGCTTTAAGCATGTTTTAAAAAGAAAATTATTTGCATCTCTGAGTTAATGAGAAAAATCATTAACAATTCCCTTAAGCTACCAATATTTAAGATAAATCTCAGATTTCCCCCAATTACCGGTAATTTTATAATTTCAATAATAAAATTGGCAGGGAAGCAATTGTGGGCGATTCCTAGCTGCATCTGTAGTGCAAGTGGTATGGCTCCTCCGTTGGTGTCAGCTCCCACCACTCCCTGCAGCTCAGGACGGAATTCAGGCTGCAGTTAAGCTGAAACCTGGGTTTTCACTTGGCGGAGAACACTAAGGAATCTTTGTGCTTCCTGGGCCCTTCAAGCTTTTGTGAACAACAGGCCTTTGCCACAGCTTGGGCCACTTAGGCTTTCACGGTTTTCAGCATCTGTACAGAGACAATGTCGAGGGCCTGGACGTCTAATCTACACACTGAGCTCGTCTGCAACTGGGGCATTATTAAGAAAAAAGAACTCGCCAGTAAGGCAGACAGCACAAAGTAAGGCAGCTTGTGTGACACTTCTGCACTTGGAAGCAGGGCTTTCCATTTTACCTTAAATGAGATTCCGAGCCCTGGTCAGGCTGTGTTCTGGGACACCCCAGGGGAAGGGGAGAAGACCAAAGGCAGCCACCAAACAGTGAGAAAGGAAACTTGAGCTGGGCATAGCCTGACACGGATTCTGAGAGGGCCATTACTTAGTCTGAGGAGAGAAGACCACAGCTAGAAACAAACATGCTAAAACAGTTACCTGCAGTGGTTTGGAAAGCTTCTGAGAAGGGACGCCAGTCTCTGCCTACCAGGGTTCTTTGCCTCATGATATGCTAAGGCCCTGTTGTGTAAAACTTCTGGTTTAAGACCCGGGTGAGGCTGTGGCATTGTACCATCTCTTCATTAGGGTTTCTATTGCTGTGAAGAGACACCATGACCACAGCAACTCTTATAAAGGGAAGCATTTAATTGGGACTGGCTTACAGGTTCAGAGGTTCAGCCCATTGCTATCATGGTGGCAAACAGGCAGACATGGTACAGGAGAGGTGGCTGAGAGTTCTCTATCAGCAGGCAGCAGGAAGAGAGGGTGACAGTAGGCCTGGCTTGAGTGAGCATTTGAAATCCCAAAGCCCAACCCCAGTAACATACTTCCTCCAGCAAGGCCACACCTCCTCCAAGGCCACACCTCCTCCAAAGCCACACCTCCTCCAAGGCCACACCTCCTCCAAAGCCACACCTTCTCCAAGCCACACCTCCTCCAAAGCCACACCTTCTCCAAGCCACACCTCCTCCAAGGCCACACCTCCTAATCATGCCGCTCCCTATGCGCCTATGGGGCCATTTTCATTCAATCTGTCAGGTACACCAAAACCTTCCTTCTGCTCAGAGATTTCAATTCTTTCTAAAGCACACGAAAGGCTTGTCTAATTCCGCAAATGCGTCCTAAGAAAGCCGTGCCCTTAACATAATCTTACAGATTTGAGAATGTGGCAGCCGGCTGTGGAAGCACGAAGTCCAGAATTAAAATCCACCTAGCTTCAGAAAATCAAATAAGTCTATTGCAACAAAACAGACATCACCAAGGTCACAGGCTTGTCAACTAGAGAACTCCAGGACTCCCAGTGTTACAGGATGCTAGGGACAGGATCTTCACAATTCTACTACTAAAGATTTCTCTGAAAAGTGATTTCTTCTGACAGGTGTTAAGCAATAGGTGAAATTGCTATTCTAATTGTTCGAAGACAAGACCCCATGTGCATGCTTGTTTAGTATACCCTGACAGCACAGGACACCAGAGCTGTGACCCTGACTGCCTGCACAGGACACCAGAGCTGTGACCCTGAATGCCTGCACAGGACACCAGAGCTGTGACCCTGACTGCCTACACAGGACACCAGAGCTGTGACCCTGACTGCCTGCACAGGACACCAGAGCTGTGATCCTGACAGCACAGGACACCAGAGCTGTGACCCTGACTGCCTGCACAGGACACCAGAGCTGTGACCCTGAATGCCTGCACAGGACACCAGAGCTGTGACCCTGACTGCCTGCACAGGACACCAGAGCTGTGACTCTGTGCTGGCCTTACCCCTGCTCGACCTAGAAACGCGGGGAAAGGAGCTCGGAGACTTGTTTTGGCCTAAAAGTCTGTGGAAGAGTCCAGCATTTTGGCGGCTTTAGGATGGCACCGACACGCTCTCTGTTGTCCCAAGTGTCCCTACACACTTCAGGCTCACTCGAAGAGAAAGCTGCTTGGACAAAGATACAAACTAAAGACAACTGGGGCATTTCGTCTGGCTTTTGTTAACAGACAAGGTTGGGCCATTTTCCTAGGTGGACCAGTCTAGAAGCAGGGTGAGCATCTCCCAACCTGCACTTCTGGTCTCTAACCTTCACTGAATTGTTCCCTAGCTCCAAAGTGCTGAATCCTGCCAACGCCCTAAAGATTCAAAGAAAGAGACAGGTGCATACTCACTTCCCATCACTGTTCCAGGATGACTGTCAGAGACCAGACTTATCTTGTCCCACGTACCCGTAAGGGTAGAGTTCCTCGTGCTGAGGAAGGTGTGCTGGAGTTCTTAGAGGGAGAGTGATTCCTGTTATGTGGTGGTTGGAGCTTGAGAGGGGTTGCTCATATCGTGGTGGATCAGCAAACAGCTCAGGCTTAAAGGTCCCACAATCTCAGAAAATGTCGTCAGTAGATGGGAACCAAGTGTTCAAACACATGCACCTGTAGGGGATGCTTTACACTCACGCACAACAGTAGCTCATCCTTGTTCTTGGAACTCCACACCATGTAATTGAGAAAGAAAGACTGACATACAGACGTAGGAAAATATCCATGAGGGATGTTTAGTTCCACATATGGAGAGGATGAAATACAAGGATTCCCTTTTCCATAATTTTTCTACTATTTCAAGGCCCCACATCTGCAAATCCTTGCCTGTATTACTTTAGAAAGAGAAAAATCCAAGAATCAACGTTCTGAAGTTTTTTGTTTGTTTGTTTGAACTTACAGCAGAGGAAATGGTTTGAGAAAGGGCAATGCTTTCTACTCCAATAGAAGTGCTGTAGGGCTGGCAAGCCAGGGTTGTTAGCAATTCCTCTAGGCTCTGCCCAACAGTTATCTAGCAACAGCTTGCTAGCCCCTGGCAGGTAGGAGACTGGCTTGAAAATGAGGGCTTTTGCTCTCTCTCTCTCTCTCTCTCTCTCTCTCTCTCTCTCTCTCTCTCTCTCTCCTCTTGCCCCCTCTCTCTTCTCTCTCTTCTTTCTCCCTTCCTCCTTTTCTCCCTACCTCACCTTCTCCAAGTGTCTAGGCTGGCCTGTTCTCCTCTTTCTCTTCCCTTCTCTTTCTGTTCTCTGTCCCCCTCCTTTCTCTGCCTCTGCCCCTTTTCCAGGTCCCCTATCCCATCCCACCTATAAACCTTCATATTAGGTCTGTCGCATGGCTGATTATTCAGAAGAATGCCCAGCTGAGGCGCTCCCTCCCGTGGTACTATACCTTGTGAAACACAAGGGCAACTCCCTGTGCTGCCATGGCACAGAAAGACCTCCACCTTGTCCACTATGACATGTGACCCCGTTCATGTTATCCTCACTGTCCTCAAGCCTGAGGCAACAGCAGATTTAACTGTAGAAGGGCAGAGAAAGACCCACAGTTGAAAGACTCACAACAACAACAACAACAACAACAACAACAACATGAATGCTGTTCTTTTCTTACAGGTTAACCGACTCAGCCTCACTTCTCTCAGGAGTCAGTGGCTGATGCGTTACAGTGAGATAACAATAAAAGAGGGAGTGAGGAGAGATGGGTCATTTCTTCCTACCCATAGCCACCTTGTTGTACAAGACAAGTTTAACAAATATGCAGAAAGAGGGGAAGGAGGCTTACAGGTCTGAGCCTCCTCTGTTCTGATCTGGGGACTTTGTGAACATTCCCCAAGTCCTGCTGATCAGCTAGAGATTCATGTGTTAAAGGCAGCCATAGGGATGTAGTCCAGGAACTGCAGGTGAGAGTGGGAACTACTACTCATGAAACCTGTTCACTGCCCTGATGGTGTTATGGCTACTACTGCTGCCTGAGACTAAGAGGGAATTAGGCCACACTTTGAATGACAGGAATAGAAAAGATTTCAACATAAGGAGCTCTGCCCCAAAAGAGTCTCCTTTATCAGCTATTCCACAGAGCACTTTTGCCCACTGCCTATATACAGTGTGTCTATATGCAGTGTCTTCGCATGTATATCTCCATTTTGTATAGTAAGTCACAGTGTTCGTGGGACATCTGGTTATTCTTCAATGTTGTGGGAGAGTGAATCCATCCACAGGGGAGAAGAAAGGGTTGTGGGCTTTACAAAAGAACATCTTTATCTCAATGATTCTCCCTGTAGGAGTTCACCCTCATAATGGATGTATACAGATTGAGTAAGGATGCTCCTGGTGATCATGTTTATGATGGTGAAAGTGGAACACAACCCGCAGGGTCTGGTGACTGTGCCAGGACACACACAATGAAATAAATACTGTATGGTGCTCAAATTGCTATAGGAGGCTGTTCCTGGAGACAAAGTCATTTACAATGAGGAAATGATAGAAAATAAGACATCTTCTATCTGTCTGTCTCTTTGCCATTCTAATAAAATATTTATAATATAGATGTCATTAAAATATGCAGAAGAAGACACAAAATGACAAAAAAATGGATTTTCTGGGTGGGATTCTAGGTTTTAATCTCGTCATGAATTTGCATTTTCTGACTTTAAACAAAACAAAATAAACAACAAGAAACCTCCCCAACTGCTATGAACGATTTATACAATAAATTTATTTTTAAAATGAGAAGTGTCACAGTTACATCAGGACAGCTGCAAGTGGTGTCAGATACTCTCTTTTGTCCCCTCTCTTAGGGACCTGACAATGTTGGTAGAGACTATATATTCCTGAGGGGCCTCTTGGGTTTCCTCTGGGAAATTTTTCTTTTCTCTCCTTTGGTAGAGATTTTACATCATTGCAGTTAGTTCAAAATGAAAACTTTGGAGCCGTAGCTCCTATTTTTGAAGCCAGAGGATTCTGCGGTATTTTTAAAATCAGATCTGAGCACAGCAGAGCATCAGAGGGGCTGTCTGTGCAGCAGGGTCTTGACCCTTTGATTTCCTGACACACTTTTTCTTGTCAGTTGTCAAACAGCGAAACTGTCTAACTTTCATCTCCCGTGCAAAGACCATCGGATGACAGTGTAGTGTGGATGTTTCAGGTTGTGCTTCGTTATCTCAGAGAGTTCCATGACTACTTCCATCATCGTTAATGCTGCTGCCATTTGTCAGAAAGAACTCCAACACACAAGGGATGTGGTCCAGGTTTGAAAGTAAACCATTCTTAGTGGGGGGAATGAAATTATTTATTTTAAAAGATCAACAACATAATCCAAGTGTTTGTTGAGTGAGCACATTTCCTAAGCAGGTGTTCTGAAGACCAGAGGACCACAAAGGACCACAAAGCGTAGAGTCCAAGCCTAGGAAGCAGAAGCAGAAGCCAGTGGACTGGGCCAGGGCTCCTCAGGCTCCCACTAAGCAGCCCTGGGTGGGGACACTCTGCATCTGACAGAGGCAGCAGTTCTCCAAGGCACTAACTGCTTATTTTCTTCCAGGCTTTGGACAGCGTCTTTGGGAAGCTGATAAGATGTGGGGTCACATAGGCTACCCCAACCTGCTAGCTGTGGCTAAGCCTTCACTTGAATCATTGAAGGACCCAGATATATCAGAGTGCTAGCTGCAGGCCATTAAAATAATAAATGACTCCATTCCTAAAAGGAAGGCCCAGGAACACGGCAAACGCCCCCAAAGCTGAAGCCATGCTGGTTACATGAAGGCCTGATATGTGTGGGAAGAGCTGCCCCCAGCAGATTCTTATTTTTTTCTTTCAGTGTGAGCGAGACCTTTGCTTTTGGAAGGAAGGTAAAAGAAGGACACTGTCATAGCTAGATATGTCCCGAGATTCACAATCACGTGTTAGAAACAGAAGAGAAACATGATTATCATCTTTCCAAGCACATCGGAATTAAATTTGATACTGCCAGGTTTCCTAAAACATTGGTTTTTCTTTTGAGAGAGTGATGTGATAAAAAAATGACCGTAAAGGAAGACAAATCTGTCAATAAGTGATCACCTCTCATCAATGGGACGAAAATGAAAACCTCGCTCTGCAGACTGTGTGTGGAGCTCCTGCGCAGCTTCAGCTGAAGGCAGGAGGCTGTCTCCGCCATCTGCTCTTTCAAGGGCCAGCTAAGCCAGTGATTAAGCTACAGTGAGCTCACTTCTCTCCAACAGGCTAGAGGGATCATGAACACAACCAGTGTCAAACGCCGATCTCTGATGCTTCACTAAGCATCCTGGAATTGCAAGAGGAAGCAGAATCCCCCTGAGATGTCAAAAGGATAACAGGCAAATAAAGATGTTCTCAGAACACCTGTGGCTCCAGGCCAGCCCCAGCGCCTTGCAGTCAGCAGAGACACCCACACTTTCTTTCTTTCTCTTTCTTTCTTTCTTTCTCTCTCTCTCTCTCTCTCTCTCTCTCTCTCTCTCTCTCTCTCTCTCTCTCTCTCTCCCTCCCTCCCTCCCTCCCTCCCTCCCTCCCTCCCTCCCTTCCTTCCTTCCTTTCTTTTTTTTTCCGAGACAGGGTTTCTCTGTGTAGCCCTGGCTGTCCTGGAACTCACTCTGTAGACCAGGCTGGCCTCGAACTCAGAAATCTGCCTGCCTCTGCCTCCCGAGTGTTGGGATTAAGTCCTGCGCCACTATGCCCGTCTATACCCACACTTTCTAATGGGAAAATACCTCCAACTCTTGATTCCTCTTGCCTTGTGGTAAGGAGCCAGGAGGAGAGCTAACAGGTGTCTTGAGTTTAGAGGTGGGGCCACTTTAGGCTCAAATTGGAGTGTCCTGAATATAGCTAGTTAACTCTTGGTTTCCTACATGGGATTAGAGATCCTTAAGAGAAGTCATATGCTCTCCCAAAGAGTAAATTTTAAGCTCCTAGTACCCTCTAAGAGTAATTCTCAAGTGTGATTATTATAATCTATATCTAATCATACAGGATCAGATCTCAGCAGCATTACATGACACACTTAATTTTTTTTCTTAGCATAATTACTGTTTTCCTTTCATCCTGTTTGTAAAATTTGCCCCTTTTATTCAAACCACTTAAGAATGCAAATCGGGCCTCGTGGCTTGATGATCTCACCAGAGTTCTGGGAACACAGTTTAAGATTCTAGGGGTGAATGGAATTCCTCTTCCTTTCTCTCAGTGAAATTCTATGAGGGCAGCCCCTTTGCGATGCCCTTCCGTGGTTAGGATACATCACAATATGTGAGTGGGAGTCGGATTCCAGGGTCATAAAGAAGAAGCAAATCCATTGGTTCCATCTTTCTGCTCTCAGACATGGACAACGAGGGGAGTTTCATTTATTTATTTAACTTTTTTATTAATCATTTTATTTGTTTACATTTCAAATGTTATCCCCCTTCCTGGTCTCCCCTTCATGAACGCCCCACTCCCTCCCCTTTGCCTCTAAGAGGTGCTCCCCCACCCACTCCCACTTTACCCCTGTAGTATCCCCCTCTCTGGAGCATCAAGCCTCCACAGGACCAAGCACCTCCAATGAAGGTAATTTTTAAAAAGCAGCCTTTGCCTCCGGTCCTGGTCTCTTGCAATCTTTGACTTACAGGCAGCCAATAGTACAGAGAAGCTGAGGTTTGTCTAGTCCCAAGAAATTCCTTTTCCCAAAGTCTGGCATAGACAAAAGCCAGAATTCCCCCAGGGGCTAGAGAAAATAGTGCCTACCTGCTCAAAGGAATCGTTACCCTTCTCTGGCAAATAGGTTTTCTGATGACATATGCCTGTCGTGTCTATTAGCCCATTAAGATTCTAGATTCTAGATTCCTTCAGTCCTAGGCTACCCACAAGAATCGATTGCACACTTAAAAGCTCTCCACCCCAGCTCACAGGTTCTTCTCCTCCTGGGCACCTGTTACCTTAACCCTGGAAATATTTGCTCCCAAGAAGCTTTCCAGAGAGATAGCCTTGGCAGTTTGGAATAAACTTTTCTCTTTTCACCCAAGGAGAGGCTATTTTGGTTTCTTTACTGCCCTCATTTAGTTTATCTGGTGCCAAAACCTGGGACTGGTAACTTAGCCTCTGAGCTGATTTGACTTCCTTGCGATGTTTCTTTCTGCTGGCTCCTGCTAGCCATCAAATTTGACCCCAAATTCTAGATTCCATCTCTCCTCTCTCCTTATCTCTAGTTTTGGATTCCTACTATGCCTATGTGGTGCGCTCTCTCTCCTCCTTCTCCCCCCTCCCTCCTCCCCGCCCCCCTTGCCTCATCCCTTCCCCGCCCCCCCCCCCCTCTCTCCTGGATAAGCATCACCGTGGAGCTGCCTGCTTCGCCTACCACTAGAACAAACGCTCCTCTCACCTCCGCGGGGCCCCAATCACAAGGACAAAAATCTGTGATTTGGAACATTTTCCTCTCTGAGAAGTCTCCCATTCCTCCTGGGGACATCCTCCCTCCATGAATACTCTCGTTAGAAGTACACTTTCTCCACCTCAGCCACTCTCTCCTGCCTCCCCCAGGAGCTTCCCATGACCTTTCCTTGTCTTGTCTCC